>NC_136418.1:175921872-177121872 GCF_052625555.1 Lactuca saligna
AACACTAGAATTGTGTTCACTATAGTGGTTTGTGGCCACATCAACCACGAAGAGGCTCATGATGAGCATTACAAGTAGCCTAATATGGGGATGATCTTTGTAATTTTGTTTATGCATATTGATATGACATATTTTTTAGTTTGAAAAGAAGGTTCTAATATATTTTTTAGTTTGAAAAGAAGGTTATTATGAAATGTCTTTCTATAACGCCCGATGGTTTCAAGGTATTGTTTATTTAACCATTTATTTAATGGACAAATTGTGTAAGTTGTGTGGACTTAGTGAATTTGGACCTTAGTGTGTGTGTGGGCTTGCTGAGGCCGTACGATGGGCGTAAGCCTGGTGTACGCAGGCCACAATTAGACCCACGTGAAGTGCGGAGGCATAAATGTACGCTTAGCGTACACGGTAGTACCCGCAACATATGTGGTCAGGACCAAAACCCTAATTTTTAGGGTGCAAGCCCTATATAATGTCATTATGTCCCAAGAGGTGGCCTCCTTATCAGCCTCTTAAGTCCAGAAACCCTAAAATCGAGTCCCATCTTCCATTGTTGAGTGTGTGAGCTTTTGGAAAGCTTTTGGTGCTTATATTTGTGTATTTTGCAGGAGTTGAAGGAGCTTGTGGTTGCTTAGCTTGAAGAGGAGGTCTTGGATCTAGAACCTCTACTCATTTTGCAAAAAGTGTGAGGTATCAAGCTCTTATATTGATTGCTATATGTTTAGATCTCCTTTTGGGTTAAATAGATATGTCTCTAGCCATGGTTTGGATGGATGTTGGGATTAGGACGTTCCAAAGGCTTATTCTTTCAGATCCAAGGTCCTTGTGGACTCCTTTGGCATAAAGGTTCCAACTTTGTGGACTTTAGGGGACTCATGCATCTATTAAGTCCTTTTTGAACTTTGGAGCTTCTTAGGGTCATGCATGGATGTAAAGTTAGCAACTTTACGTGGTATTTTAGCTAAAAAGGGTCAGATCTACATCCAGGAGCAAAGTCTTAATGGGTTAGGAGCTTAATCTTGAAGTTGGCTGAAATGGTTGAGTACGTTGGGCGTACAAGCGTGTACGCACAGCGTACAATCCCTCTATACAGTACGCTTAGCGTACCAAATAAGTACGCCCAACATACTTAGTGTGTTGACATTTCATTGTTGGACTTTCGATTTGGGCTTAGGGGAATTAGGGTTTGTTGGGCCATCTGATTCTAGTAATTTTTGGGCCAAGTATGTAATTGGGCCTTGGTCTAAGGCCCTTGTGAAGGAGTTGGCCCCAATTGGAAATTAGGCCTTTTTTTGGGCCTTGGTAGATTGTTTAGTTTTAGGCCCATTAGATTGTGGTTGTGGACTTCATTCTAGGACCAAGCTAGGGTAGGGGTAAAATAGTCTTTTTACCCCAAGTAGAGATTTTTGGTTATTATTTAGATCCCAAATGTCAACTAGTTTTTATGTGGCAATTGATAGCTCGAGGAGCTGTAGGACCAGCGACCACAAATCATTCATTTCATGAATCATTTCAAGGTGAGTTTCCTCATTGGGTTTAGTGGGTCGAAGGCACCAATGATGGCCCATGCTTATGCTATGTTAGTATGCTAGTTATCTTTGTGACTCTTCCATGTGTATGTGTTTATATGCTTATCGGGCTAGGGCTCGGTGTCGGGCGGGGCCCGATGACTAATTGTATGCTAGGTATCTATGTGATTATTGCATGTGTATGTGATTATTTTATATATGTTACATATATGTTGGGCGGGGCCCGATCCATTATCGAGCAAGGCTCGATGTCAGGTGGGGCCCGATGACAGGGCAGGACCCATTATATGTTTATTGTATGTATGGTATGAGGTAGTTTGGGGAACTCACTAAGATTTATGCTTACGGTTTTTAGTTTTTTGTTTCAGGTACTTCCAGTTCCAATGGGAAGAGCTCGAATTGACTGCATCGCACACACCATTGGGATTCCGTATTGATATTCACTCTGATTTTGATAACATTTGATACATTGGTTTTGTTGAGATGTATGGTTGATATTTGAAAATACTATTTTATCTATTATAGAAATGAAATTTTTAGGACCATATTTTTGGATGTTACACTTTGATATGTGAATGCTTAAAAGAAACTTATTCGATCAAACATCTTTTCTAAGGCATGTGTGTGTGTTTGTGTGTGTGTGTGTATATATATACACACACACACACACACACACATATATATATATATATATATATATATATACACACACACACACACACACGGTAATTAGAAAATTGACCTATCATTGAATGAGGCTTTTGCCTTAGCTTAAATACACAATGGAATAAGAGGTAACTCCTAAACCATATGAGTTTAATTAAAATAAATATATGCATCAATATCCTATTAATAACAGATTTTTCACTCCCCCTTAAGTTGGATCATGGAGATCACAAACATCTAACTTGCCAAGTAGATATTTAAAACGAACACAACAAATAAGTTTCGTAAATATGGCAACATGTTGTTCATCCTTACTGATTGCAGCAAGTTTTATCTCATCGGACTCGATGTGTTCACGTGTATCATGTGTTCATGAAACACATGATTGTTTGATATGTGTCTAGTAGCTTGGTTGTCACAGTATAATGTGGTAGGACCAGATTGTGTTGCTTAAAGATCAGTTAAACGCCACCTAAGCCACAAAAGCTCACTGGTTTTGAAGGCCATTACACGGTACTCGACCTTTGAGGAAGATCCAGACACCACCAATTATTTCTTTGTCTTCTGAGAAATTGATCATCCCCCATAGTGATGAAGTAACCTGTCTTAGATCGTCTTGTTAAGGTTTTGCCAAGCCAATCTGAATCACAGTAAGCTGTCAAGGTTAAATCTCCATTTGTCAGGAGAATTGTACCTTATCTAGGTTTTGTTTTTAAATACCAAAGTATTCTATTTTCAACATCCATGGAGGATAACATCGTCTACATATATAATAGAGGCACCATATAGGTTATCTTTCTTATTGGTAAATAGAGAATAGTCAACCTTAGAACATTGGAAACCATTGTAAGAAAGAGCACTAGTGTACTTATTGTAGTAGTTAAGAGAAGCTTGTTCTAACCCATAGAATGATTTTCACAACCAACATACATGGGTTTCGCCTTCTGTTGCAAAGCCTTGCAGTATCCTCATATAGATATCTTCACTAAGATCAACATGTAAGAAGGAACTATTCAATCCGTTTGGTGAATGGACCAACTCTTTTGTACAACAACAACTAAAATGGTGTGATCAATGCCTAATTTTACAACTAGTGAAAATGTTTCATGGAATTCTATACCTTCCACATGGGTATAACCCTTTGCCATGAGTCTCGCCTTATATTGGTTTGTACTTGATTTTGTATACTCACTTGGAATCGATAGTCATCTTTCTGTGGGGTAATTTTGTTAAAACCAAAGTACTTTTGTTTTCAAGTGCGGTGATTTCTATCTACATCGTTGCATGCCACTTAGAGTGCTTAGCTGCTTGAGAAAAGTGCTTTGGCTCATGATGTGCAAAGATGGCCGTCAAGAGAGTTTTATGATCATTAGAAAACTTTTCATAAGAAACAAAGTGAGATAAAGTTTTACCATGAAGGAAGCTTGATTGTCACTGGGTAGAGAATGATATATGGATGATGGTAATTTCACTTAGTAATCCTTGTATCGTTGTGCCTTCATTCGGTTCCAATAGGGTCTGTTGTTGTGATTTTTTGATGCCAGGAGATTTTCCGTCCATGTTTATCTCATTTAAACCAATGGTGATAGGGTTGTTTGGATATCGTTGTTCACAATCATCTCTATTTTTTTGATCAACATTAGTATAGTGTAAAGGCAACTCATCACACTGCCTTTGGTTTTCATTGGTGTTGAAGTCAACATCTTGTTGATTAGGAACTTGACCAAAATCATCAAATACATCATTATCCAAGTTTTTATTAGTAGGTAACAACTCATTTTCTTTTTCATAAGGGACTTTTGCTTCTAGAAATGTTACATCTCGTGATACAATAATTTTATTGTCCTTAAATCAAAGATCTGATATCCCTTTTATGCTTACGAGTAGCCAATAAATATTCCCGGTCTCCCCCTTTATCGAACTTATCTTGTCCCACTTTATTCTCTTTAGCATACGCAAGACACCCAAAAGCGTGCATGTAATACTTAGGCTCATTTCCGGGGACAATTTCATAAGGAGTTTGTTTTGGATAACTTTTGACAGAAGGCGATTGATAATTTATGTGGCAGTCACTATGAATTCGCCCTAAAATTTTATTAGCAGGTTAGCTTTTTATCTTAATGCCCTCGTAATTTCAAGCAAGTGTTGGTGCTTCCTTTTAACCACTATTTTTCTCATAGGGTGTAGGTGCATGAGGTTTCAAGAATACTTCTTTTTTCTTAATTGAAATTTAGCATTGTGGTAGAGGCAATACCAACTCCGTTATAACTTCTAATTTTCTTGATTTTCTTTTCAAACTGAGTGTGCACCATATATTGTAAAAGGAAATCAAGCATGTATTGGCATCTAAATTGTTTTTTATTAGATAAACCCAAGTATTTCTACCAAAATCATCTACTATTGTAAGGAATTAACGAGCACTAAATAATGAAGGTGTGTGATACAGCCCATATTTCACAATGAATTAAATCAAAATAATTAATACTTTTTGTTGAACTTTCAATGAAAATGATTCGAGTTTGTTTAGCCCTTATACATGAGTCACAATGCTCTAAATCTATGATACTTCCTATATAAAACGAATATTTTGAAGTTTATTTTTGGAGGCATGACCTTGCCTCTTATGCCATTTTTTTTCTATCCTCAGTGCCATGAATTTACTCTTGCATTCATCATTTCCATCTTGTATAGAATACCCTCACAATATCCATGCCAATCAGCTTCATTGAGTATATGTCTTGAATAAAATAGAATTTGTGAAAGAAATTCATAAAGCAATTCAGTCCACTGGTTATTTTGCGTACTGAAAGAAAATTGAATTTAAAAATTTGGTATGAACAATACATCGTCAATCTTCATGTTATTTGGTAATTGTGAAATGCCAAAACCTTTTACTGAAACATTGACACCTTTAGGTATACTGATAGGCGTGCGACTTTCGGTTCTCTTTAAGTTTAAGAGATCTGATTCATGACAAGAAACATTTTTGGTGGCTTCTGAATCATTGATCCAAGTAGTTTTGAAATTAAATTTACCTGCCATGTTGATCTTTAGTTTCTAAGTATCACCTAGTTGCTTCATTAGTTTTGTATATTGATTAAGAGTGAGACCATGTATGGGGTTGGCTTCCTATTACACGTTTGCAACGTTAGGTTTCGGCTTTATCGTCGTGCATGGTTCTATATTGGGTTTCTTTTGTCGTGTGTCCCATTAATCAGGTTATCTTATCTTCTAAGAATAATTTTCAATAATGTGTAACATCCCCAAAAATACAATCTAAAAAATTTGTTGAAAAGTATTACTAAAACATGATTATCCATAATTAAATGAAAACAAGTGTCGTGTGTCTCAAAATATCATATCGAACATTGTTTCAAAAACTAGATAAGAAAATATCATAGTCAATACATCTCAAGCGAAAAGATGTGGTGTGTGCCATGCCATCAACTCTAGCCCTTCCCTTTGCTTGCTGAAGTACCTGAAACCAAAACTGAAATTGTAAGCACAAAGCTTAGTGAGCTCCCCCAAACTACCACATACCATACACATATAACATGCAACTAGGAGATACGGGCCCCACCCACACTCATGGAGATACGAGCCTCACCCACACTCCGCTAACTTTAAGATACGGGCCCCGCCCACACTCAGCTACTTGAGATACGGGCCCCGCCCACACTCGGCTGCTATAAGAAAACGGCCAGCCCAAATTTAGCTACTAGGCAGACATACAAGCATCACACTAACAACAAGTATAACTAGATCTATCATTCAGATGTATATCATAATCAAACTCCGCTAACAGGAGATACGGGCCCACCCACTCTCATCTACTATTCGTAACATACTACGGGCCGGCCTTGGTGCCTTAGACTTGTTCTTGCTGAAGGAAGCTCACGGCTGACTGTTGAGATGCTGATCGGGAACTATCTGACTGCTGCACCGGTAAATCCCAGGCTACAATTCCCATAAAGACACTTAATCCAACACTGATAACGAATCTTACGGTAAACTGACCATTTTAACCTTATTCAAAGTCAATATCCTGGTGAAAGGCAACTTCCAGTTGACTTGACTCGCCGAGTTAGGCCGCCAACTCGTTGAGTCCCTATCCTTTCTTTATCCTTCTATCTGACTCTACAGAACTGACTCATGTATGAACTGACTTTTGTAAGTACTGATTTATGTAAGATTCAATGTTCCAGAAATAGTAAGTAGTAATTCTCTAAACAATACCTATTATAGTTTACTAGTAACTTCTGTAGTTTTAATGAATGATCATGAATGTATACCTTTTCTACCCAAAGGCATTGAACTGATTGGTAGTACTTTTTATATCTACATACATATACATAATATATAACTAAGATTTAAATGTCCTTCGGACAGACAACCGATACCCTAAGTCCACATCCAAACAAGGAAAAGGAAATAAAGTTAGTTGTTAGTCCTAAGCACTTTAAACATTATATATATAACTACATCTACATAGACATGATTTTGACAATATTTATAAGTTTAGAAAGGAGTTTTGTGAAATGTGAAAAGAGTTTAACATTTGGAAAGTATTAATGACTTGATGTCTATTTATAAAGTGATTTGAAGCAGTTTTTTTGATAATACATTTGAAATATAAGAAATTCTTTACTTTGTAGTTATAAATCACTTGTGATTGATTATATAACTAACATGTTTTCTACTTGTATCCCCCCTCCCATAAAAGCATTTAAAATCATTTAAAAGGTAAGTTAGGGGGGTATGAACTCACTTGTAGTGAGTAATGCGAATGTAAGATCGGTATAGGATGCTAAGTGCCAAGTGAAGTCTTGAGCACACACGGATCCTATTTAGCATATAATGACACATATATGTATACAGTTAGTGTTTATACAACTGATCATGCAAGGAAACCACCTTAGGGACTAGGAGACACTTGAAACTAAGTGTTACAATCACATGTGATCATGCAAGGAAACCACCTTACGGCCACACATAGGTGTTTACGGCCATGATGTTTACGGTTTAAGGTGTTTACGGCCAAGGGAGTTTACGACCGTAAACTCCTGGAGATCACCCTAAAATCGTTTGTTCCAGGTATTTAGGCTAATGATTCTACTAGGTAGCAAGTGTATGGAAGGAATACTCACGATTTAGAATCCTTAAAAGGGTGTTTTCAGGCACTAAGAGCAATTGTGTGTTCTTGGTGTTCTTGGTGAAAGTTGATGATCTTGAAGATCTAACCAAAAGAGGTGATTTCATGGATGAATCAAGATATGCGTACAACGCTAAGAACGAATAACAAGAAGGATGGACGAATCACTTACAATTTTTGAAGATCAAGACGAAGATCCTTATGATACTTGAGAGAGAATTCAAGTGTTCTTGAGGTGAAAGTGTAAAAAATGAAGACAAGTGAAGTAATATGACAGTTAGGGGCATTAGTTCACAGAGGGCAAGAGTTTACGGCCGTAAACTCCTTGAGATGGAGTTTATGGATTGAATGATGTACAGTGAACTCAAGAAGATACTTCCTAACACTCATTCCTTGGATGTATTAGGCTTAGAACACTTAAATAGACCCTTAACAAAGCTAAAAGATAGCAGAAACAAGTCTTACATTTGATTAAATTGGATGGCTTTACAAGATAGACATTTCGGGTTGTCACATCATCCCCCTGTTAGAGAGAATTTCATCCCGAAATTAGAGTTTAAGCAAAAATAGATGACTAAGGGAAAAGATGAGGATATTTCAGTTTCAATTAATCCTCTCGCTCCCAAGTGAATTTAGGTCCTCGCTTGGCATTCCAGCGAGCCTTCACGATCAGGAGTTGATAAGTATATCATCGGCGAATACTATCACTAATTTATATAATTAAGTACATCACACTCGATTCATTAAGTCCATGAATACCGCCACTGCATTCGTTAATCCGAATGGCATCACTACGAACTCGAAATGACCATATCGAGTTCGGCAGGCTATTTTGGTAACATCCTCCTCAACACTCGTAACTGATGGTGCCCGGATTGTAAGTCAATCTTCGAAAAGTAGTTCGCTCCTTGTAGTTGATAAAATAAGTCGTCGATGCGAGGAAGGGGGTAACGATTTTTAACGATAAGTTTTTTCAATTCTCGCTAGTTAATGCACATTCGAAACGATCCGTCTTTCTTCCTAAAAAACAAGACTGGGGCTCCCCATGGTGAGAAGTTTGGTCCAATGAATCACTTTAGAGAAGTTCGTTAAGCTGACTGGAAAGTTCCTGCCTCTCTGCTGGAGCCAGACGGTGAGGCGTCTTAGCTACTGGGGTAGCTCCTAGGATTTAAGTCGATTCGAAACTCGACTTGATGTTGCGGTGGTATTCCTGATCGTTCGTTTGTAAATATGTCGAGAATGTTGTGTACTTTTGAGATGTTATTTGGTGCACTTCGCTTCAAGTCTAAAATCTATTGGTTAGCTTAGAAAGGCGTGGTACCCCTCGCATGGGTACTTCTGAAGTTCTGAAGTGAGAGATGATATAAGGGTTTTGCGTTATGGATCGGAAGGGATTCATCTGACGGTTGATTAGGGGAAGAGTTCTTTTTTCTAGCACATAAATTTTTGCTTAGTGAGGAATAATCCAAACCATGACGGACGACGATGTCAGAACTTTTTTATGAATTAGATGTCGTGATGATCTAGAAGAAAGAATGATTACTAGGACGAATAACTAATCTTTGTATTTTTTTTACCACAAATATTTTGACTCAACTTAGACGAGTACTAACTATACGAGGGTTTTGAATAATTTGAAAGGATGAACTTTCATGATATGACCCCTACTTGGTCTCTCTATAAAAGTTTGGTGTATACAAGTCATTATGATTAATATCGGAAAGACGGTTGATTGAGTGACTCTGCCCTAAACCCACATCCAGACAAGGAAAAGAAAATGAGGCGGAATCACTCATTCTAAGTTTATAAATCTTAAGTATAAATGGCCCTAATGTATACACTAAACCTTTATAGCTTACTTGATAGAGTTCCTAGTTTTATACAAGTGCTGAGATTCAATCCGTACGAGAGGGTAATTATAATTATAATTAATTACCGGGTTTGGAAGCGTACCAAAATTGTAGCAGGATCCTATGATGTATTTTGATATTCTAGGGTCAAACTCCTCCTGTTTCCCCATTATTCTTCTCTGTTGGAGAGTCCCTTTTTAAATGTCCAATTTCACCACAAAGGTGACATATTAGACTTATTCCAACATTTGTGGTTGAAGTGATGTGTTGGATCCGAGTTCTGCAGATATGGGTATTGTGCCCGGTCTTGTTGCAATCCTTGCAATGCAACTTTCGGCAAACACCCAGGTGATGGAAACTACACTTTGTGCACTCGGGTAGACTTCTAACATATTGCTTGTTGGGAATTGGGTCACCGTGATACTAGTAGGAACGGTAGTAAGAGCATTAGATGTCGTGGCCGCAAAGGCTGCCACATGTTGCTGTCTCTTGGCCGTTCTTTGGGATGATTTGCACTTCTTGTTATCCCAGAATATTCGCTTCTTACTCTTCGGTTTCTGGGTAAGGGTGCCCTCATGGGTTGGCGCTCATTGGTTTCCTTAGTTGTTACTTCGGTCTGAAATGTTGATGCTGTTTCTACATTCATTAGAATGGAATTGTGCCATGACATCGGTCACAAAAGCTGTTACGGCAGCTTGGAATGTAGTAGAGTCTATATGAAGGATCAGGGTTTCATCGATTGGCTGACTATTTCTGGGTGACGACATGATTCTGCCACAAAATGCGAAGTGAGTTTGTTAATAACTATGATCGTTACTAGTTGCATTCAATATATATATATATATATATGCAAATTGTTATCGCTGATCAATGGCCCTCGAAGTTCCGACCAACATCCCTATGATGCAGTCCTGGTAAAGAGTAGAATTAAGTTTATAGAATAGTCACAAGACTATTGTCATACAAACTAAGCTATCTTTGGTTGGTAGATAACATGTTCCAACTTTCAAAAAGAATTGAAAGTGATCCATGAACTAAATTACCATAGTTCAACAATTTGATAAGAGTGGGATTTAGATAGAGTTCGAACGATATGAGGATGATAGTATTTGGACAAAGATTTCTACAGGGATTAGCTGACTGTCAATATCATTGATATTGTAGATGTAATAAGTTTGGGAAAATTGACCATGGAGTGGATTTTACATCATATCATTAGTGGGAAATTTTATGACAGAACAAAGACCCAGTGAAACAATACCTACAGTACAGGAGTAGTTACATGGAAAAGTGCTACTTAGAGCATAGATAAGAAGGCTATTCCTTAAACCAAAAGAAAGAAAGGTAGGGCATCTCCATCTGGTGACAGGCATCCCTCGGCTGAACCCTCAATTCAGCCAGTTGATGCTCCACATCAATTAGGTGTCATTCATACACCCTCTGGCGTACTCGGAGCTTTATGACTTTGGCTTGTGTTTCACCTAGTGCTTGTAACAAAGTTTCATTGTCTCTCCTATAAGCAAGTTCAAGATTGCGAATATTATTTGCATTGGCATTTCTATCCGCATTGAGTTGTACGGTTTGTTGAATGTCTACTACACTTAGTTTAACATTTTGAACTACTCAGCGAACCAAGATGGGAAGAATTATGTCCGCAGATCCTCCTTCACTTATGTTGTAGAAGTTTCGGTCTCCGTTGTAGAGTAAGGGTTGGCCTAGCTAATGGCTCCACCTTCCCAAGTACTTAGCCAACATAGACGTCGGGCCTTGAAAAGCCAAACAAGGGTTAGGATTTGGAATTGGAGCTTCCAGGGGTAGATTCTGTGACATCCCTATTTTTCACGGCCAGAAAAGACCGATTTTGTTTATGCTTTATAAAAATCAGAGTATCTCTTTTAATGAAAATGTTGCGGAATTTATTCCCACAAGAACATGATAAGCGTTATCAAAGCATTTCTAAAGAAATATATTTTTATTTACTTTTAAAACATTTGGGATGTCATCGTCAATACAGAAACATAAGCATAAACAAAACTTACATTTATTTACACTAGTGATCTACATCTCTTTTAAATCTCTCAGTGTAATGTGACTTAATATCAACACCTGTGATATAAATAAATTGAGTGGGTCAAGTTGGGAAACCTGGTGAGTACATAGGGTTTTCAACCCATAATAATATAATTATTATGTTTAAACAATTAAACAATCAACCCAATTACCCATTCCCATTATCTTCTTTGTTCTTAAGGATCTACCCTAAGAATCAGCTATTCCTCATTTATTTATTCCTAAGGAGTATCCTAAGGAATAGGTACGAATTCCATCGTTGTAAATGACACATCTGTCAAGCACAACTGCTAGTTCTGTCACTAGGGCGCAGCTGCCAAAATTGTGACATTCTCTATGAGGCGCATCTGTCAGAATAGTCCTTTAGGCGAATCTGTCAAGGTTATGAGGTTCTCTATTAGGCGCTTCTGCAGGTTGAGTTCTCTAGGCGCATCTGTCGGGCTTTACTGACAGTATCGTTTTCGAGAGTCCACTCGTAATACATATCAATGGGTTTTTTGAGTACATCGGTGAACATGTCGTTCATAACACCTACAGGTTGCGAGCCTGCTAGTGTTCCACTGGACTGTCTAGAATAGTCTGTGGTTGTCATCCATACTCTGTTGAATGATGGTGCCATCATTTGGGAAAAAGGCTTCTCACATCGTCCACCTCTCACCCTCACCTCACGGTCTATTTCACCTCTCAACTTATCATCCAACTCATATTTCATCTATTACATTTACCCATGTCTTACCCCAACATTTTCGTAGACATAAAATACATATACAGTTTAAATCATTCAAAACGTGTATAAAATTGTTCATCCAGCATAGACAACAAGTATTCAGATAATATGTACACATAGCACGTAATTTATATAAAATACTTCATATCTATGTGTAAGATGAAAGTAACTATGCACTCACCTGAAAGGTGGTGACTCAGCACTCGAACAACGCTTCGATACTCTCAAAACACTTTTCCTTCGATAAAAGCTAGTATCAATACCACTAGGGTTTAGTCTAACGTTAACCGCGACTAATTAATAGTCTAACTATTATTATTATTATATAAGCAAGGCCGGTCCATTATTTTTTACTACCCGGGGCAAGATAAGAATTTTATGCCCTTATATATAAAAAATTTACAAAATTAATAATGCAACAAATTTTATAATTAATCATATAATACAAACAAAAACATACAAAATCATCTAAAACGATGTCTTTGTGCATTTTTTAAAGCAAAAATATCTCTTATTTTACAATAATTAATATTTTGCTGCCTCTAGAAGTCGAAAATCTGATTAGAAAGGATCTTTTGACAGCAACACCAGAAATATTCTTCCTGCTTCACATCACATAAAAAACACAAGGGTTTAGAAAAAAATATTAAACATAAACAGATTAGAAATTAAACTCACCAGAATCTTAAAATCTGATTTCTGAAAAGTCATACAGATTAGAATTGGAGAAAACATATTTGAAACAGAGAATACAAACAGATTTCAAAATACACAAATCTGATTTCTTAAAGTCTGATTTCTGAAGCAGCTCAACCTTGGAGAAAACAGTAGAGCTCACCTAAACTTGCTTACAAAAACAAAAACACCCAAATCAAATATAAAATCCAACAAGTAAGAAATAAATCAGATTTCTAAAACAAAGCAAAATAAACACAGATTTCAAATGGACTCACCCAAATATGCTTTCAGAAGCAACAAAACCCACATCCGATTAATGCAACAGTGGAAAAGTGATACAAAAATAAAAACGCAATAAATTTTTGAGGCTTTCACTTTTTTTTCCTTGTAATCAAATAGAGTAGAAATCAAATAAATAGAAAATTAATCTGATTTCTGAAACAGCACCCAAATCGAATAAAATCGTTTAATAGCTGGAATATCAATACTTTTTTGAAATTAGGAGAGTACAGAAAAACTCATCGAAGATAAAGGTGTCGATTCTACTTGTTATTTTAAATCTTAACTCTTTTCAAGTGAAATCGACAAGTCTCATACTCTCATTCCATTTTTCAAAATAACTTATGAAAACGAGTTTAATAAGAAATTAATTAGTTTTTTGAAAACCTAAATTAAATAAACATAAATTTCGAATGAACACACCCAAACTTGATTTCTGAAACAACCAACAAGAAACAAATCACACGAAAATCAACAAATCACTAAATCAGAACTTCAGAAGAAAATATTGGAGAAAATCGGACCTTGAAACCGGACTGATCAGAGAAATCGTTGATATATCGTGACTAAGTGTCGAGTAATAAAAAAAGAAATTGAGATAACGAGATTTGAGAGCTATATGTTATCGATTTATCGACTGGAAGTGAAAAATAGAGAAATCAAATCATACTTTTTTATTTATTGGAGAAGTTTCTAGGCAATGCCGCATTCATCCCATTGACAAAGCCAATAGGTTTCTGGGCAGTAAGCACCAAGCGAGAGGCGACGTTTGGTTTATCTATGCGGATGATCTATGAGACGATGATTATTCATTTGTTTGGCGCGTCTCTTCCTTTCTCACGTTCAGATCACACATCACAGAACAAAATATGGGCTAAGTTTTTGAGCCATTCTAATATATAATATATATAGCTGGACCATTTTGATGCCCTTAAGAGTTTGATGCCCTCGGCCTAAGCCCAATTCGCCCATGTATTGGGCCGGCCTTGTATATAAGCGTTAAATAACACTCAATATAACTCATAATAATAGCCCAAATAATTATTTTAAGGACCTAATAACATTACTATAATTATTTGAAAGCTATATTAAAAATTGCGTAAGCGTAGTTCACTTACAGCGGATTTTAAAGAAAATCGGGGTTTATTTGGAGCAGCATTTCGAAACTGAAAGACTCTTTTTCTCAGGACTCCGGGAGCCTCGGGGCTTCCCTCGGAAGCTGGGGGGTTTACCTAGGGTTTAGGAGGGTTAGAAACCCTAGAGAGAGAAAGAAATCTAGAGAGAGAAAGGAAATGGTGTGAAAAACTCGGAAATCTTCGCAACCTTTTGTAGGCGTACAGCAGCTCGGACTACACTGCGTGTTCAGTAGCTACGCTGGGCGTAGTTCGGATAAGGCTGAGACGTGGCAAGCTTCGGATGGTGAGACGTGGAGGCTTGTGGACCGAGGAAGAGCTCTTGTACGCGAGGCGTACTCGTACGCGGGGCATCGGATGCTAACGATGGGCGTATGCGAGGGGTTGCGTCTCTTGCATCCGAGGCGGGTACTGAGGTCAGAGATGGAGGGTCCAGATTGTGCCACGTCATCGAATCGCATCAGACTGCGTAAATTCGAGTATCGACTTTAAAAATTCGTATCTTCCTTATACGAGCTCCGTTTTTGACGTTCTTTATATCCACGCAAAGGCGGGAATGTACTCTACAGCTTTCAGTTAGACTCTGTCGGCTAATTTTGACTTTATTTTAAAAGTTATATTATTAACAGGCCGGGACAGGATTGATCCGTTAAATTCTCATAACTTCTTCATCCGACATCCATTTTCGCCCATATTTTTCTCGTTACGCTACTCTTAACTAGATCTTCGATTCTTGTTTAGGTCGTGTCGGCTAAAAAACCGCTCGTTCTGTTATTCGAATTTCGGGTTGTACACTGGTAAGTCGAAATTTCGAAAAATCATAATTTCCTCATACGAAGTCAGGTTTGGGCGTTCTTTTTATGGATGCTCTTGGTTTAACGTATTCTACGACTTTCGTTTAGATTGCTAAGGCTAAATCTCGCTCTATCGTAAATTCACTATTTATGCTTCCTGGTGTCGTGCTGGTTCCGTTGCGAAACTTCGACGAGTCATAATTTCTTCGTCATAACTCGGATTTCGGCGTTCTTTATATGTACGGAAACCTTGTGAAATATTCTGCAACTTGGTTAAGATTATTTTTTTTTAAATAATCTTTTGTCTGGAAGTCGTTTTCGACCCCTATTGCCTCTAAATTGACTAGCCTGGATTTGTGGGCGTTATAGATTCTCAACTTCTGGCTTGGAGCCAAGATCCTCTGGGAAATCTTTTGTGAAGTCATCATCTAAGGGGATTGTAGGATCTTCTTCTAGTTCGGCGTCGAGCCAACCAACATTTCCTTGATTTGGGAAGTACGGATCTCTAGGGAAATGAAATCCAGCCATTTATCTAGATGAGAAATAAGGGTAAGGAATTTATTTAGCAATTCTAAAATAAAGTGATAAACAAATAAAAGTTTCTATAAGAGAAACTTACAGCTTACTTACTAAAGTAATTCTAATTATTATGACTTTTACTGGTTCCTTCTATGAGGACATAATGCATACTAGTTATATACTACTTGGGGTGAATAGACCTTCGAATACATGATCCTACTCTAAGTCCACATCCAAACAAGGAAAAGGAAATAAAGCTTAGACCATACATTCTCAATCTATGAAGCCTAATTATATATAATTGTGATGCATTCACTTAGTACTCATAGAGCTATCAGCAAAAGCCTTCTGTTCTCATGTAGTTTGTTCTTTGAATGGATAGTGCCTAAAATACTCTGATAGTATTTTACTTTATGTTCTATTCTAATGTTCTCTTGTATGTAGTATATGTATAGTTTGGTAAGTTTTAACCTGTCGCAACACCACTATCACTCCCAAACACATGTTCATTGTATCTTAAGTAAAGATAGTTGATTAGGCTATATTGATTCTAGATACGATTACATAACTGCCCAGGTTTGACTGTAGTATCCAGAATCTAAATTACTTTTGTTCTGTTCCAGTATGACACTGTTCTGTAGTAAGCATGTAGGTATATATACTTTAGTTAAATATTTTCATTTTTAACAACTATAAACTCTTGGTCAGAGTATTTTAATCCCAATGTGTTTATAATTGTATATCTTTTATGGGTTGATATACTCGATTCACTATAAACAATGCTTTGATACCAATCTGTCACACCCCAAAACTGGAACGGCGGAAACGTTTTGGGGTGGAGGACGTCATGTACAATATCATAACAAATGCGTAATAGTAAACAAGAAACAACATCATCCATTGCATTAATAATATAATTTAATACAAGTGTATTATGTATAGTTGTAAGATACCAAAAACATGTAATCAAAATAAAGACAAGTCCTGAGTATCTTCCGTCTTCTCAAAAACCTGGTCATTGGTACCTGTCTACTGGTGACCTGAGAATACAAGTCATTTTGAAAGAGTAGGTCAACATTTAAGCTGGCAAGTTCATAAGTATTTTGTGATAGTTGTTTGTATGGTTTAATGAAAAGTTTTGTAAATGTTTTATGTAAAAGTTTGTGAAATTATTTGTATGCGTTTGAAATCTCCTATAAAACCCTATATTTTCTACTAATATGGAAGGTAGTCTTCTACCATGACCCAACTGTTTTGTATGTTTGTTTCTCTTAAAATGATGTAATGTAGTCTTCTACCAAGACCCGACTGTTTTGTATGTTTGTACTTGAAATAGTATGTAATGTGGGTTTTCCCAATGGTTATGACTATCTTTTCTAGAAAGTAGTTTCATTACCTTTTATGAGAGAATATCACTATATAAGTGAAACGAGAAAAATGAAAGTGTACAATAATGTTGTATAAAATACCTACTAAAACACTAATTACCTTAAAACCAGCTTGTTAATTAAGGTTTGGATGTGATGTGGTTATAACTATGCTAAATCGACAAGTAGTTAACACGACGACCTGCTGGCGCCAAAAGTAATTATGACATTTGTCACCCCTAGCCTTTTGGCCAACTGTAGCGAACAGTCGGGATGTGGGCTTGTCAGTCCCGTATAGATCTATACACACAATGTCCGCTCTCACTCCAGGAGACTCTTGTTACAAAACGTGATACAACAAATATGTTGTTGTTCCATGAAGTAGACTCACATTAAAGTTATCTTGTTCTTGTAAAGGATGTATGTTCCTTTCTGTTCTTGTTATTGTTTGTTTGAACTGACTAATGTAAGAACTGACTCATGTATAAACTGACTTTTGTATGTACTGATTTATGCAAGATTCAATGTTCTAGAAATAGTAAGTAGTAATTCTCTAAACCATACCTATTATAGTTATTAGTAACTTCTGTAGTTTGAATGGATGATCATGAATGTATACCTTTGCTACCCAAAGGCATCGAACTGATTGGTAGTAATTTTTATATCTACATGCATATACATAATATATAACTAAGATTTAAACGACCTTCGAACAAACAACTGATACCCTAAGTCCACATCCAAACAAGGAAAGGGAAATAAAGCGAGTTGTTAGTCCTAAGCCCTTTAAACATTATTATATGACTATATCTACATAGACATGCTTTTGACAATATTTATAAGTTTTGAAAGGAGTTTTGTGAAATATGAAAAGATTTTAACATTTGGAAAGTATTAATGACTTGATAAAGTGATTTGAGCCAGTTTGTTTGATAATACATTTATAATATAATAAATTCTTTACTTTGTAGTTATAAATCACTTGTGATTGATTATATAACTAACATGTTTTCTACTTGTATGCCTCCCATAAAAGCATTTAATATCATTTAAAAGGTAAGTTAAGGGGTATGAACTCACCTGTAGTGAGTGATGCGAATGTAAGATCGGTATAGGATGCTAAGTGCCAAGTGAAGTCTTGAGCACACACGGATCCTATTTACCATATAATGACACACACACACACACACACATATATATATATATATATATGTATGTATATATAATTAGTGTTTATACAACTGATCATGCAAGGAAACCACCTTAGGGACTAGGAGACACTTGAAACTAAGTGTTAATATCACATGTGATTGTATTAAGGGGGTTTATGGCCACACATAGGTGTTTACGGCCATGATGTTTACGGTCTAGGGTGTTTACAACCAAGGGAGTTTACCACCGTAAACTCCTGTAGATTACCCTAAAATCATTTGTTCCAGGTATTTAAGCTAATGATTCTACTAGGTAGCAAGTGTATGGAATAATGGAAGGAATACTCACGATTTAGAAGCCTTAAAAGGGTGTTTTCGGCCATCAAGAACAAGTGTGTGTTCTTGGTGAAACTTGTTGATGTGATTTCATGGATGAATCAAGAGATGCTCACAAGGCCAAGAAAGAATAACAAGAAGAATGGATGAATCACTTACAGTTTTTGAAGTTCAAGACGAAGATCCTTATGATACTTGAGAGAGAATTCAAGTGTTCTTGATGTGAAAGTGTAAGAAATGAAGAAAAGTGAAGGAATATGATACTTAGGGGCATGAGTTCACAGATGGCAAGAGTTTACGACCGTAAACTCCTTGTTTGCGGCCGTAAACTCCTTGATATGGAGTTTATGGCTTGAATGATGTACAGTGAACTCAAGTAGATACTTCCTAACAATCATTCCTTAGATGTATTAGGCTTATAACACTCAAACAGACCCTTAACAAAGCTAAAAGATAGCAGAAACAAGTCTGACATTTGGTCGAATTGGATGGATCTACAAGATAGAAATTTTGGGTTGTCATAGTATTCGCGGTTCAAGAGATCCATGAACGTGGTTGGAGTATTGGTGAGCCCAAAAGGCATCACCACGAACTCATAATGACCATATCGAGTCTGGAAAGATGTCTTCTGTATATCATTATCCCAGAGCCACATCCGATGATAACCCGATCACAAATCAATCTTAGAGACCCAAGATGCACCCTGAAGCTGGTCGAAAAGATCATCAATCCTCGGGAGTGGATAAAGGTTCTTCATCGTTACCTTATTCATCTCCTGGTAATCTATACACATACAATGAGACTCGTCATTATTCTTCACAAACAAGATCAGTGCTCCCCATGGCGAACTGGCCGGTTGAATATATCCTTATTCTAACAGCTTATATAGTTGTGTAGACAACTCCTGTATCTCGGGAGGAGCCAACCAATACAGTGCTTTGACTATTGGAGCTGCACCTGAAACCAGATCAATCTTGAACTCAACATGCCTCTCCGGAGGCACTCCAGGAAAATCTTACAGGAATACATTCGGGAAATTTAGCACAATCAACACATCATCCACGATCATCATACCTTTATTCTGGATATCCATGACATATCCCGAGCAACCCTGCTGAAGATAGCATCCGGACCTCACTGCAGAACATATAATCGGCCTATGATGCGGTCTCTCAACATGAATCACACTCTCCCCCATTTGGGGTCTGAATGTAAACTAAATGTTGCTCGCATTCGATCACTCCTCCGTTAAGGCCCAACCAATCCATGGCGATGATAAACTTGTTGCCACGTAAAGGAAATGGGACTGAATCAGCCAGATATTGCCCGCTGAATAACTGGAGAGTATAACCCCGATAGACCCTCGCAACCCGAACAGACCTATCATCATTAATCTCGATGTCAGGGGGGACAATCCAGCTCCCCTAGAGCTCCAACAAATCTCTTGCTAAGCATCAACGATACAAATGATTGGATGGCCCCTGAATCAAACAATACCAATTCAAAAGTATCGTTTACAAGGAAAGATCCTAAAATAAAACATATAAACATAAGCAAACAATTCAATATCAATAAAGAGATAAAGAGAAGATACATACCTGTCACTACATCGGGAGATAGTCAACTGGAAAGCCCTGCTCTTCACCAGAAATGCGTTTGCCCGACCCTAGCGGCCATCAGTAATCTAAGAGTAGTAGGAGTGGGTGCTAAAACTGGTCCTACTTCAGCGAAAGTCAGATAATAGGCCTTCTTGTGGCCCCTCTGATTGCAATGGAAGCAAATCATATAAGATAACGGGCTCATGGTGGTGGTAGCAGTACAATCCCTACTTATATGACCAGTCCGACCGCACTTGAAGCAGCTAGAACCACCGACCCTGCATGTCCCCTCGTGCAACCTAACACTTCCTAAGTGTGCATGCAACCCTAATAAACCTTGGATCTATGTTTGTCTAAATACATGCAAAATAATAATTTTCCAAGGTTTATAACCTATCTAACATGGCATGGGGAACATTTCAACATAAAAGAGTTAGAAGAGATTACATACCTTTTGGTGAGTTTGGTTCTAAGGAGTTTGAGGGCCAAGCACCAATAGTGTGAATGCCTCAAATGGAATCACAAACACCACAAACTCTTGGAAAACTTTGAGAGAGTATACACCTTGTATAAAATCGGCCACACACATGCACACACACACTAGTTCACTAGTTTTCTCTTAGGCTCCATTTCATGCTCCATAAGCATGCTTATATAGTGTGCATGGTTAGGGTGAAACCCTAATAACCCATGTCTTTTCCTTTTCCAAGGATCCATGGGTTAAAAGCTCCATGGATCATCCATAGACTTCCACATAAGCCTAGCCCATTAACAAATGAGTATTAGCCCACACTATATAAAACAAATAGCCCATAATTTAATTAGTCTTCCTTTTAATCTCTAAATTAATTCATAATTAATTTAAGACTAAAACTAATTAAATAACGTAACTTCATATTAATATATTATAACTCATAATATATTAATAAACATATGTGTATAACTCTCATAAAATTATCCATAATAGTTTGGATGAGATGCAACCCAAATGGACCATGCCGGTCGGGTCAAGTATATACCAAATAAGTTATGGACTTAGACACCTTATCCAACAGACTCCCACTTGGATAAGTCTAATAACTGTATTTGCCTATAACTTCAGGAACCAACCAGCAATCGTAGCTCTCGAAAACTCCCTCGAACAATGAAGACTCTGTCGAACTATGAAGCGCCATTTTAGATAAGTGATCACATAATCCTCTGTTTTCATGATATCAGCCGGACAAACACATGGAACTATGTCTTGCTTATTGTCTAGCAGTTGTTTCTCGATTTTCCGATTTGTTTGACGAAGAACTTCACTGAACACATCGGTTTAGTTCTGACCAGGCCTGGTACATGGGTCAACACAAAATCATCGAGGGGCCTAGATATCGCTTCTATTTCTAGAAGGAACAGATAAACTTCGACTGATATGCTTGTTTTACTACTTATTGAATTGTACACAAAGGCACGTTTTATAACATCAAGTTACTGATGCGTTTACGTGCAATAAATGCACAACCAACTCATAGGTAACAACTCATATCTCTAGGTTTAAAGATTTATATGATGTTATCGTCTCACGATCACTCGAGATAAATTCCATGAAGTGATACAAGTGAGCGTGGGTTTATACCAATACTCATAACTTATGAGTACTCATGAATGTTGCAGCAACCATTGCCATGTCTAAACACCTTTAAGACATCTACAAACCCAATTCATGACAATCTTGATTCATACCTACTTCCGACGTATGATCGATTGTGGAGGTTTTAATAAATTAATTATTCTAGAAGTCAAAACATGCAAAACTGAAACAATTAGTAAATAATTGACAATGATAGTAACACTTTACTCATAAATAAATCACAAATTTTATTCATCATCAAACGTCGATTACATTTTACAAGTTTCAGGAAAACTATCTAATCTGTAAAACTAATATCGTCCCTCAGCCCGATGCGTCTCGCATGCTGAAAATGTTTAACCCTCGTCAGTCCCTTCGTAAGGGGATCTGCAGGATTCTCATCCGCCGATATCCTCCTTGTCACAAGGAGTCCTTCTTCAATCTTGTGTCTTATGAAGTGATATTTTCTGTCAATGTGTTGGGATCTGCCATGATCTCTTGGTTCCTTGGCTAAGGTAACCGCACTATTGTTGTCACAGAAAATCTCTATAGGTTCCTTAATAGATGGTACAACTCCAAGGTCTCCGATGAAGTTCTTTAGCCATATCGCCTCCTTCGCTGCTTCACTCGCTGCTATATACTCTGATTCACAAGTCGAATCAGCCACCGTCTCCTGCTTGGAACTCTTCCAAAAAATTACCCCTCCATTTAAGGTAAAGATCCAGCCCGACTGAGAGCGGAAATTATGCCTATCAGTCTGAAAACCAGCATCACTATACCCTAATACCTTCAAGTCATCACAACCACCAAGGGTAAGGATCCAATCCTTAGTCCTCCGTAGGTACTTGAGAATGTTCTTTACCGCGGTCCAATGAGCCTTGCTAGGGTTCCCCTGATACCTGCTGACCATGCTCAAAGCAAATGCCACATCAGGACGGGTACAAGTCATAGCATACATGATCGAGCCAACTGCAGAAGCATATGGTAATTGGCTCATCTCAGCTATCTCTGCCTCTGTACTCGGACTCTAAGTCTTACTCAGTTTGGTATTGCTTTGGATCGGTAAATCTCCTTTCTTGGAATTCTCCATGTTGAACCTTTTCAACACCTTATCCAAGTAGATACTCTGACTAAGTCCAATTAGTCTTCTACTCCTTTCTCTTAATATCCTTATCCCTAGGATATAGGTAGCCTCCCCTAGGTCCTTCATAGCAAAGCACTTCCCAAGCCAGGACTTAACCTCCTGCAAGGTTGGGATGTCATTTCCTATGAGTAGTATGTCATCCACATACAGTACCAAGAAGCTAACTATACTCCCACTAGCTCTGACATACACGCAAGACTCATCTTCGCTTCTCAAGAAGCCAAATTCTTTTACCTTCTCATCAAAACAAAGATTCCAGCTACGAGATGCTTGTTTTAATCCATAAATGGATTTCTCAAGCTTGCATACTCTATTAGGGTACTCTGCATTGACAAAACCCTCTGGCTGATTCATGTACACATCCTCAGCCAACTTTCCATTAAGGAAAGCGGTTTTGACATCCATTTGCCATATTTCATAATCATGAAATGCTGCAATAGCTAACATAACCCTAATAGACTTAATCTTTGCTACCGGCGAAAAGGTTTCATCATAATCAACACCTTGAGTTTGAGTAAAACCCTTCGCAACCAGTCGAACCTTATAAGTATGCACTTTTCCTCCCATGTTTGTCTTCTTCTTGAAGATCCATTTGCACCCGACTGTTTTACGGCCTGGTACATTGTCAACCAAGTTCCAAACTTGATTGTCATACATGGACTGTATCTCGCTGTCCATAGCCTCCTTCCATTTAGCAGACTCCGGGCCTGCCATGGCTTCCTTAACACTGCTTGGTTCATCCAAATTTACTAGTGTACTATCACTAATAAACGTATCACCTTCCGTAGTAATATGAACACCATAATAAAACGAAGGTGTGTTCCTAACCCGTGTGGAACGCCTCGGAGGTACAGACTCGTAGCTGGATCAACAGGAGTTTCCTCCTCAGGTTGATTGCTAGTGTCTGAGGTTCCTTCACCAATTGATTCTTGAATTTCTTCAAGATCAATCTGCCTCCCACTATCTCCTTGGCTTATAAATTCTTTCTCGCGAAAGATCCCTCTTCGTGCTACAAAGACCACATTCTCACTGGGTCTATAGAAGAGGTAACCGAAGGATTTCTGTGGGTAGCCGATGAAAATACACCTTTCACTTCGGGGTTCAAGCTTATCATGAGTTTCGCGCCTCACGAAGACTTCGCAACCCCAAATTTTGATGTGGTCCAAATTGGGAACCTTCCCAGTCCACATCTCATGAGGTGTTTTGGTAACCTTCTTTGTAGGGACTAGATTAAGGATATGGGCGGCAGTCTCTAAGGCATACCCCCAAAAAGAGATTGGTAACGAAACTCGACTCATCATAGAGCGAACCATGTCCAACAAGGTTCGATTACGCCTCTCAGCTACACCATTCAGCTGTGGTGTCCTGGGAGGAGTCAATTGTGAGATAATCCCACACTCCTTAAGGTAGTCAAGGAACTCGGTACTAAGATACTCACCACCTCGATTGGATCGAAGCATCTTAATGTTCCTGCCCAATTGATTTTCTACTTCCTGCTTGAATTCCTTAAACCTTTCAAAAGTTTCGGACTTATTTTTGATTAAGTAGACATACCCATATCTACTAAAATCATCAATAAAAGTCACATAATACCGATTATCATCCCTTGTGGCGGTTTTGAATGGCCCACATACATCAGTACGTATTAGGTCCAACAAACCTTCACCCCTCTCACAAGTTCCAGTGAAGGGTGATTTTGTCATTTTTCCAAGTAGACAAGATTCACAACTATCATCTGATTTAAGGTCAAATGATTCCAAGACTCCACTCTTTTGGAGTTGGCCTATGCGTTTCTTGTTTACATGTCCAAGACGACAATGCCACAATGATGCTTTATCTAGGCTAGTAGAAGAATCAATATACAACACATTATTTCCTAAGTTGTCCACAATCGACACAGTTTCATACACACCATCACAAGGTAATGCTTTAAAATAAAACACATTATTAAAGAAAGCATTAATACCACCACATTCATTATCAAACGAAAAGGTAAAACCTTGTTTGTACAAAGCATGAAAAGAAATAATATTCCTCGCCATTTCAGACGAGTACACACATTTATTCAAATCTAATTTTAACCCATTATTAAGCAACAAAGTATAAACTCCAATCTTGGAAACAGGTGAAGCCTTCCTATTCCCCATGGTTAAGTTTATCTTCCCGTGCTCCACATCCTCACTTCTTCTTAGGCCCTGCAAATCAGAACATATGTGAATACCATGTTGGATTAATGTCTAAGTCCATAACTATAATTGGTAAGACTTGACCCGACCCGACATGGTCCATTTGGGTTGCATGGCATCATGCACTTGGATAGACTATAATGAGAGAAATAAGACACTTACGGTTATTAATATATTATAAGTTCTAGTATATTAATAATAAGAATAATGAGATTATTTAATTAGTATTGATCAAGAATTAATCTAGGATTAATTAAGTGATCAAAAGAAGACTAATTAAATATATGGGTTGATTTTGTAAATCATTCATTCTTATATATGTGGGCTTGTGATCCAAGATTCCTTATGTTGGACTAAGTCCATGGGGTGACCCATGGATACTCCACGGAGGTTAAAATCCATGGAGCATAAGGAATGGGTAAAGTCATGAGTTACATGGTGTAACCCTAATAGCCACCATATAAAAGAAACCCATGGCTCAAGAAATCGTGACTATGTGTGTGTATGAGGGCTAGACGATTTCATGAAGTGTTCTAATTTCTCTCTAAGTTATTCCAAGTGCTTATGGTGTTGTGTGAACCATTTGAGGTGTCACACTTGGGGCACTAGGCACTCAAGCTTCATGAAGACATTCTACATCAAAGAGGTATGTATTCTATCTTGTTATATTGATAGTTTTGTATGCTAGATTAGGATAATACCTTGGATGTTCATATTTGCATGTATAATAGAGAAAACATAGATCCAAGGTATTTAGGGTTGCATGTACACTTAGGAGTGTTAGAATGCTCATAACCCAACATACCACATCCTGTATTAAGCACCCAAGAGTTAGAATATGTTGAGTAATTAGACAATATAGTGTAAGTACCTGCATAGGTGGGTTTCACTTTCCCATCCTTTAGATCCTGCAAGTACTTAGGGCAGTTTCGCTTCCAGTGTGCCTTTTCATGGCAATAAAAGCATTCAGCATCCTTGGGAATGGCAGAAGGAGTGACAGAACCGTTCTTAGTCTTTGATGAGGAGCCTTCAAGAGACTTTCCCTTGGTACCCTTCGAAGGGTGCTTCCTCTTTTTCCCTTTGCCTTGCCCAATAGCTAAAACATGGGTAGAAGTTAGAGTAGGAGTAGTAGAGGTAACAACCGCTTTACCCTTAAGACCGGTTTCAGCGGTCTTCAAGAGTCCTTGAAGCTTGTTGAGGGTAACTTTCTCCTTGTTCATATGATATGTCATTCGAAAATGATCATAACAAGAAGGCAAGGAGTGCAAAATGATGTCAATTGCCAACTCCTCGGGGATGTTAACATTCAGCTTCAGCAAACGGTCCACATACCTTTGCATCTTTTGCATGTGGCCCGTGATTGATTCACCATCCTTCATGTGGGTAGTTATTATGGAGGAGATTATTTCATACCGCTCCTGACGAGCACTCTGATGGTACCTTTCCATCAGGTCTTGGTGCATCTCAAAAGGGTAGAAATCTTCATACGACTTTTGGAGCTCGGCTGTCATCGTAGCCATCATGATACATGCCACCTTAGTAGCATCTCTCTCACGAGTCCTGAATTCAGCGATCTCCTCAGGAGTAGCGGTAGACTCATCAATTTCTTTTAACTCCTTATCGAGGACATATTCCTTGTCCTCGTAACGAGTAACCATCCTGATGTTCCTAATCCAATCCATGAAGTTGGAACCATCAAAGATGACCCTCCCACAAAGATTCATGAGAGAGAAAGAACCAGTTGGGTTAGAGCCTGAACCATTAGTGTTGGAAGACATCTGAAAGAAGAAAGTAAGTTTAGATTAGATATTTAGGATCCTTAATAAGACACCCAAATGTAATATTAAGGCTAGGATCCAATCACAATATATTACACTTAGAAGAGGGATGCCGTAATCTAAGTAATAATATATTTGAAAGGTAGGTGAATGACGATTCACCAATTTCCACCATGAAAACGAAATGATTAATTAGGTTTAATTGGATTTGAAATTCCTAGATTCTTTTGAGATTCATTGAACTTTTCAATGGCATGTTTCAATCTCGATTGTGCCCTTCAAGTTTTGTGACTGGGATGCCGAGGATCACAAAACAAGGTGTGAATAACCATGCTAATTCACTTGGTACTCTTAATATTATCACCTAATCAATGTGCCGGTTAACCACACACGCTCCATTGATCTATGACAAACATTAAGTCACCCTTCGTGATCCTTACTAGTCCTAGTTAGTGTGCCGGTTAACCACACACGCTCCACCAACGACTTGGTAAGGTACAAAGTGTGAATTCCATGGACTAGCACCATGTTTACATTTTTCCTAAAATAACTAAGATTGGGAATTAAAAGAGTTTAGTTATTTTATAATATTCATTATACTTTTAATGAGGATTTAAAGTCATTGTTCTACCCGTTCGGCTAACGACCCTCCATCGATCAAGCAAGCGGTGGGTGAGAGTATACACCCATTAAGTCGCCATTTTATAGGCAACAACCTTATACCCACCTCATAGACCGGCTTCGTGAATGAGGCCTACTAACGGTAAAACGACTTATTCTTATACATATATATAATAATTAACCATTAATGTTATAAATAGTATAAGGGTTGAATTTTAACTATTAAAACTCTAAGGTTTGGAATTAAAGTTTATTAAAGTGTGTGAAACTTTACAAATTCCAAAACTTGAGGGCAAGTTTTTTAACTTTGCAAAAATCTTCATTTCATAACTTATGAATTAAAGGTTCATAAAAATGAAGACTCTTCATTTTCATGTAACTTATGTGTTTTAAGTGTGTGTTAAATGAAAGTGACCTTTGGTAATCCATAACTTGAGGACAAATTATGGACTCCATTAAAACACATAAATGATAAAGAATTAATCCTAAACAATTCAGCAAATAATTCCTATCATTTTCTAAATTAATAAGAACATGAACATGATCATAAAAAATTCAAGAATTATATGAACACATAAAATCATGGAATTTTGATATATGCTATTGCAAATGGATTAGAACAACCATTACACCAACTAAAATAAGTTTTATAACACCAAAACAGTTTAGGGTAATGTTTCTAGTCCATTTCCAGCAGCAAAAGTCGAGAATCTGCACTCTTTCGATCCTACTCGTCGAGTGCATGAACTTACTCGCCGAGTAGGTTGAAGTTTGCCTTGGACTCGTCGAGTCCCCCCAATGGACTCGGCGAGTCCACCATGCTGACAGCCACGATTTCGACTTTTTTCACTATTTTGCATCAAGTATCAAACAAGCAAGCCTAGTCTCTGATACCACTGTTGGGTTTTGAGCAATCTAACACTTCCTAAGTGTGCATGCAACCCTAATAAACCTTGGATCTATGTTTGTCTAAATACATGCAAAATAATAATTTTCCAAGGTTTATAACCTATCTAACATGGCATGGGGAACATTTCAACATAAAAGAGTTAGAAGAGATTACATACCTTTTGGTGAGTTTGGTTCTAAGGAGTTTGAGGGCCAAGCACCAATAGTGTGAATGCCTCAAATGGAATCACAAACACCACAAACTCTTGGAAAACTTTGAGAGAGTATACACCTTGTATAAAATCGGCCACACACATGCACACACACACTAGTTCACTAGTTTTCTCTTAGGCTCCATTTCATGCTCCATAAGCATGCTTATATAGTGTGCATGGTTAGGGTGAAACCCTAATAACCCATGTCTTTTCCTTTTCCAAGGATCCATGGGTTAAAAGCTCCATGGATCATCCATGGACTTCCACATAAGCCTAGCCCATTAACAAATGAGTATTAGCCCACACTATATAAAACAAATAACCCATAATTTAATTAGTCTTCCTTTTAATCTCTAAATTAATTCATAATTAATTTAAGACTAAAACTAATTAAATAACGTAACTTCATATTAATATATTATAACTCATAATATATTAATAAACATATGTGTATAACTCTCATAAAATTATCCATAATAGTTTGGATGAGATGCAACCCAAATGGACCATGCCGGTCGGGTCAAGTATATACCAAATAAGTTATGGACTTAGACACCTTATCCAACAAAAAGTGCCCTCTCCATGAACATAGAGGTGATCTCAGCCACCGTCTAAATAGTCTGGCAGAGATCCTAAAACTCTCGCGCTAGCTATTGAACCTCGATCACCTGTGCAAACTCGGCTCAGAACCTGGTCGAGAAATCATCCTAGGTCATCACATCAATAACATCATCACCCACCAAATGTCCTACCTCCTCCTACCAATCTCGCGACCAGTCCGTCAGAAGGCAGGAAGCTAGTATGACCTTGTCCCCCTCGGGACAACAGCTGGTATGGAAGGTGTTAACAACATCTTTTAACCACCTCTTGCTCGCAATCAAGTCCCTTGCCCCATGATAATCTAGATCTCCACATGCCTGGAACTCCCTGAAGGTCAAAGAGCGCATCCTAACCAAAGTCATTATCTTTATGTGGAAAGCGCTCAACCGCTCATCAAGAATCTCCAAGATACCCTCCTTGACCATGCCAAAGATCATATGAGTCTGATCGAGGATACTGCATGCACTCTCAGACGAGATGAAATCCCTTGTCTGGTCATCAAGCTGCCCGAATCTAGAACCCAAGCGTGAACCCTCACCGGCACCAGAACTTCCAACAAGTTTGCCTTGCAATGTCACTATACTGAAAATAGATCAGACAAACCATTAGAATGTGCATCAAATATATATATATATATATATATATATATATATATATATATATATATACACATCATGGAATTACAACTCTGCAAGCTCCATGGCTTCATCGCAGGCCTCCTTAAATCGAGTACGGATCATCTACTTCCAGTAGTACGGGCCCATACTACCTTCCACATATATTCACACTTTCCTCAAGAATTGCCTTGACTCTACCAATCCACTTTATAACCATTCATTTCCACTCATAGATAAGGCTCACAACACGAGATCCCATCCTAGGTTTTCCTAGGGCCAACTCGACATGACTCTCTGCCATCAGTTGCAAAAGGAACTCTCACTAACTTCCTCTAACTAGCTCATGAATACAATTACATATTACAAAAACTAGATAATTCTTCGAATGAGAGATCTCATACTACAATGGTTGGACTCAAAGAAGAGTTGTGCAACAGATTTAAACCTAACCTTCTAAAATTATCTAGTTCCCATAATATGTAACTTGGCATATTCACTTACTAGTTAGCTATAGTTAGTTAGAACTACAAAAAGCACAAAGCATGCAACATTCAGGCATCAAGTAATCATAACCAAGCATCACCTGACCAGACCATCCTATCACCGGCTAATCAACACTAGCATGCACTTCTTCAAGCTCACTCAATAGGCATACAAATGCATCTCTCCTAGCATACTCGCATGAAAAACTGAGCAGATTCTTATCCCTAAATTACATGCGGTTCAAATATTCTCAAATAAAAACATAATAGATAACAGGTATGGGTATTTTGGGAAAAGTTACATGAGCTTGGATGATTGCATGCACCACACCCTTTCTTCTTTTACAAAAATTCTTTTCTTAAAAATATATTTCCTTTTTGAAAAACTTTCCCAAATCCTCATTTTGCGTTCAGACACCCTCGAGAGTGTGCCCGAATCCCTCAAACCAAGGCTCTGATACCAACTTGTAACGTCCCAAAAATATGATCCAAAAATTTCATTAATTATTTAATAAAACGAGCATTTTCAAAACTTCATCAATGCATGCAAAACAAAAGTAATGTATCAAACATCATAACAATCAGAGTAAAACATCAAAAGCGGAACGAGGTGGTGTGTGCTCTGCAATCATCCCGAGCCCTTCCCCTTTGAACCGGAAGTACATGAAACATAAAATGAAAACCTTAAGCACATAGCTTAGTGAGTTCCCTAAGATACCACGTATCATACATACTTAGCATATAAGCGGCATAGCCCAAAGAGTATAACGAGCCTCACCCTAACTCGTATAATGGGCCCCATCCAATGAGTATAACAGGCCCCACCCTAACTCGGATAACAGGCCCTGCCCAATGAGTATTACGGACCCCGCCCACATATAAAATCATAACACATATCAACTAATAGCATACAGGATAATCATCAGGCCCAGGCCCCGCCCAGTAAGCATACAAACACATACATATATTAGTGTCACACTGACAATGAGTATTTTAGCATATTAAATCCTGGGTCGGCATTGGTGCCTTCGATGCGCTATACATGATGAGGAGACTCACCTCTAAAACTGAGCGATAAATGAATAGGTACCGACTCTGGATATCAGCTCAACCCGACACCTAAACAGAAGCCAATCCTTAGATACAACTCACAATACCTCAACACTTCCCTTTTAAGTCAAACTTGATCAGAGACAAAAGTCAAGGTCAAGGTCAATAGTCCATATTGACCCAAAACACCGTATTGACTTGCCAACACGGCGTGTTTCGCCATCATCCAAACAGTCAGGGAAAATACCAGCCAACACGTCGTGTTGATTTGTAAACACGCCGTGTTTGCATGAGTTCTAACAACTTAAAACCTTAAGCCGCCTTTTTCGACTCTAAGAGCTCCAAAGCTCATATCTAAACTAAAATGAGATTTAGAACGGTAAAGTTTCCAACTTTACCCATAGAGACCACCAAAAATGATCAAAAAACCCAAATCCTAGGCTTAATATAGTAAGGGCTTAACCAATGAGCACTTAATTTTTAAATACATAGCCTCAAAACATAGATCTGACTCCCTTGATCTCGAAAACCACATAAAGCATTTGACCAAGAATCTCATAAAGCTTGCACCTTTCTACTAAATGAGACCATAAAAGGCTCAGATCTAAAAGAATAACCCCCAAAAATGAATTAACTCTTCAAACAATCCAAAAAGGAACTAAAAGCATAACAAAACAAACCATGAGGAGATCTAATCATTTACAAGTCAAGGTATGAACTTGATACCTCAAAGAGACCCAACAAGAGGATGATTCTGAATCTATGATCTTCCTTCTAAGCTAAGCACCTTCAGTCTTCAAAGCTTCCCTCAAAATGAGCAAAATAACCACAAGAATCCACTAAAGGCTCAAGAACACCACCAAGAAAGCTTAAGGGATGAATTAGGGTTTTTTTGGAGGTTTGGGGGTTGGTAAAGAGGCCATCCCTAGGGTCTTAAGGTGTTTATATAGGGTGCAACACCCTATAAATTAGGGTTTCTCCATCAGCCGCCAACACGTCGTGTTATGGCATAAATACGCCATGTTGGTTCACTAAGGTTCGCGACCCAAAGGCCCATCGACACGTCGTGTTTTGACACAATCACCCCATATCCAAGGGAATCAAGAAAACATTGGAAATAATTTCACACCTAGGAACAAGTGTTACATAAATTGATGACGATTGTCCTTTGTGTCGTTCGATCTACCGATGTCGCTGAAATCAATGAGCTCAAGAAATAGTGCAAAAACATGATATGAAAGTGTCTTATGTGGTTTGATCTAATTTACCTTAGACTTGGCTCCATTGGGGCTCCGATATCTTCACTGTAACCGACATTGAAGCTTGAGACGACACCGGACCCTCAATCATCTTGTCTTTTTGTCTTTTTGGCTTGTATGGGTTTGTAGCATATCAAAAGTCAGAGGTTAGGGATCACGTGTATTTGGTCTACAACTTAAATGGAAACAAGTTTTGGATATGGAGAACATGTTTTTGGAGATGAAAAACAGATGCAATAGGTTTCGATATGGAGAACATGATTTTGGAGATGAAACAAATATGCCACATGTTAGAGATGAAGAATGGGTTTGCAAAGTTGACTTTTTTCAGGATTTTCATGAACACTTTTTGCACACTCGATTCATTCTTAGGTTGAATCTAGATTTGCCAAACTTGATTTCAGATTCAGCTTTGGCTTGAGATATCAATTCAAATTCGATGGTCTGCTTTTGTACAAACTTGTTTTGGTTTTACTGGGTTTGATTGAGTTTCAAAACATGACCTGAAACATGTTCAATTAAGATAGAGCAAGAGAGAGAGAGAGAGAGAGAGAGAGAGAGAGAGAGAAAGAGAGAGAGAGAGAGACCCTTTGAACATTAAATTAATATATATATATATATATATATATATATATATATATATATATATATATATATATATATAAGACAAAACATCATAAATAGTTACTATGATAGGAAAACGACGGAAATGCCCTCCGAATAAAATAATCAAATAATATTTAATGGCCAAAAGCTAACAGGATTACCAAAAAGGACGAAACATCAAAAGTTTTGAAAGCACATGACCATCTACGATGTTTTGAAAGCACGTTGATCAAACTTTAGATCTGGGTTAAGCACATGAACCATTTATGATGTGTTTTCTATTTTTACTCTTTAAGTTACTCATCTTATAATTACATTAAATTGCCTATTACTCATCTTATAATTACATTAAACCGACTATTATTCTTTTTAAAGTTATCCTTCCACCATATAACAAATCAATATGTTAATATTAATATTTGATTGAAAGTTTCAAAATTTTAAATTATTAAAATTTTAAATAATTAATTGTTGATGTGGATATATGGACGTTATTGAAAAGCTACTGATATTACATTGATGTAATATATAATTACAAATATTGTCATGGTTTAATTTGATATTGCACTAATGGTTGGTCTTAAATTGTTAATAAATTATATATGACGATTGAAAATGTCATAATTTATTCATTTACTAGTTGTGAGATCCATGTATTACATGGGTTTATATATATATATATATATATATATATATATATATATATATATATATATATATATATATATATATATATATATATAAGTCTAAATATTTGAAAACTTTGAATTTATAAAAAAATAAGAAAAATATTGAATTATGATAACGAAAATGTTTTTTTATCTTTTAAATTTAAACAAATAATTTAAATAAATAATTAACTAATAAACTTTTACTTTGAGAATTTTTAAATTAAAATGTAAGTTTATTAATGATATTGATATCTATTTATTAGAATTATTATATTAAAATATTATATGAATTTAAAAAAAATAACTTATAAAATAACATGTTGAAAAAAATTAATTTAAAATAACCATAAAATGATATTTAACAAATTAAATGAAGATATAAAAAGTGATAAAAATGCTTTCATTTATAAAAATAGATATACATGTGATTTCATGTCATAATTTATTCAATTATATACCTTTGGTGTTGAGAGGACATTTACACTTTTTTTAGTTTTATTTTTAGAAGTTATGAAGTTATAATTATATTTACTATTTGTTTTTATTTAAAATTACGATTTCAATAAAAATGTTCAAAATACCATAGACATAAACATATATGACGCAACATAAGATTTAGTTTAGTAAGTTGAAACTTATTCCAATGGTACAATGAAAACAATAAAAAATTATCGACGTATTGAATATAATTAAAAATTAATTGTCTAAAAAACAAATTAAATAGAAATTTTGAGTAATTTAACCACAATTTAATGTTCATTTGAAAAAATAATCAAAAAAAATTGTATTTGGTAAAAATAACCATCAAATCCGGTTCGTTCATTTCAAATTGAGAAAAACACATTTTCAACAAAAATATACATTTTGGATTGATATTTCAAAATTCCATACTAACGTTTTGGATAGTACGAAATTTTTTTTATGTAATTTCAAGAACATTTCCAAAATCAGATTAATAATTCTAGAATTTCGAAAAAAAAATCATTTTTACTTAAATTTAGTTCAAAAATTAACTTGCTAATTGTGAATTATATATAATATTGTGTTATAAAATTATATATTTGATTGAAAAACGATGACTTTAAACATTCAAAATAGATTTCTTTTTTTATGACTTATTTAACCTGAAATATATAACAATTTGAAAAGGGAAATGACTTATTAAGGTAATTAATTTTTTAATATGTTCACATTTGGGTAATTATTTTTTTTTGTACACATCTAGGTAACAAATTTGTTGGAAGTGTTCACATATGATCATTATAACCTACTATAGCAGGTTAAATCATAGATGTCAACGTTTTTAACAGGTTCGTTATCTAGATGGATACAACAAAAATAGTTACCCAAATATGAATAAAACGAAAAGTAAGTGAATTACATGAATGATTCATGTGGTTTGGGGGAATTTGTGTTTTTGTCCCTAACTTGTTTTTTAAACTTAAATGGTTCCTACTGCTTATTTTTTGTTGCGCGTTTGGTTCATATCTTACCTAAAAAGACTATTGTGCACTTATTAATTAATATTCTTATATATATATATATATATATATATAGATATTTAAAAAATTAATAGACCACGATGATCCCTACTGTTTATTTTTTAATTAATTACTTTTTTTAACATGGATAATCCTTACTGTTTAATTTTGTTACGAGTTTGGTCTTTGTTTTACCTAAAAAGACTATTGTGCCTTTATTAGTTAAATTTTTAATTATTTTTCTTATTTATTTATTTATTCTTTATATATTTAAGAAAAATTAGTAGACCTTATATATTTGTATCTTATCACCATCCCATCTCTCATCCTCCTCAACTTCTATTTATTTTTCATCTTTAGTGATATCGACGTCTTCATCATTTCTTCTTTTTTCGGTCCTTCAACTCAGTCGAACCAACACCACAACCCACTAAAGATGTATAAACGTTAGGTTATGATATTGGTTCATCAGAGTTGAAGTACCAAAAAGAGAAGGATGGTGAAGACGCCGATGTTACTAAAGTTGGAAAAGAAATAGAAGTTGGGGAGGATGAGAGATGGGATATTGACCGGTAAGACCCAAATTAAATTTTTCAAATGTGGTTTAGGTTTACGGTGAGGAGATACAGATATGTGGGGTCTATGAATTTTTTTAAATGTATAAAAGATAAATGCATAAATAAGAAAATTAATTAAAAAATAAATTAATAAGTGCACAATAGTCTTTTTAGGTAAGATAGAGACCAAACACGCATAAAAAAAATAAACAGTAGGGACCATCCGAATTAAATTTCTCAAATGTGGTTTTAGGTTTATGGTGACGAGATACAAATATATGGGGTCTATTAATTTTTTTAAATATATAAAAAATAAATACATAAATAAGAGAATTAATAAGGGTATAATAGTTTTTTTAGATAAGACAGGAACCAAACTCGTAACAAAAACAAACAGTAGGACCATCCGAGATAAAAAAAAATAAGTTAAGGATCAAAAACACAAATTCTTCCAAACCATAAGGACCATTTGTGTAATTTATTTTTACTTATTATTTTTTTTACACATCTAGTTAACGAACTTATTGAAAATGTTCACATCTAAGATTTTATCTTCTATACCACGTCATAATTATCATATGTGAACACTTCCAATAAATTTATTAGTGTAGAAAAAAAGATAATTATCTAGATGTGAACCTAACGAAAAGTTAATTCCTTAATAAGCATTTTCCCATTTGAAAAATAATAGCGAAGTATTGAATGAACATAAACCTGGGGGGTATATTGCAATTTTTACGTAAAGAAACATTCTGATCCGTGATAGTCAATAAAAATAATATTAAAAGTGTACTAAAAAATTGTGGTTATCAGGAAAATAAGTCAGATCCACTCCAACTCCTTCAAGACTGTAACAATCCAGCTGGAACAACCCTTTGGACAATAATTCACACACAAGGACAAACAGTAATTACACTCTGACCCCATGATATTTACTGCTATCCATTTTGGGTCCTCTTGTTTTATCATCTTATATCAAAATGGCAGGCATTTTATATGGTGAATTCATGTTTATAATGTCTCCCATACAAACTAAAAACGGGTTCAAGGTAACTCGCTCATTCTTGGAAATTGTTCAACTTACATGAATTGGTTTTTGAAAATCATGAAAAATAAGTGGACTTTTATGAAATTTATTGTTTTGCATGGACTAAGTAGTTAGAAGCAATACTCATTCAGTCATTCTGCTACATAGTTTCGTAATATTAACATTAAATGAAAAATACTGGTTACTTACGTGAATTTTGATAACAACGTTATTGTACGACTTCTATCAAAATTTGTAATTTGTTTCTATTTACAAAATTAAATAATTATAAGTATAGCTAATTTTATTATAATTTGTTTTTATTATCTTTTAGAAACGGTTTTTCAATACTTATCTAGTAAAACTCATTTCAGTTTTTGATATTATGATTATTAAATTAATGCATAGACGAAGTTAAAAATTGGCTTATGGTTATTTCACAGGTATCATTTCAGTTCTTTCCGATTTAAGTAAAAAATATGTTTAAATTATTAGAATATGTTTCCCTGTTCATTAGCATATATTTTGGGATAAGTCGATCACATATCATTATTTGTTTAAAAAATATTTAAAAAAAAATAGAAAATAATATTTGAAAAACAGAAATGTAACAAATTGTTGCCCCAAATAACGTAAAGATGAAATTTGGTAGAGAAAAAGACAAGCTTGTTTTTCCCAAAAAATATTAAAAGAAAGTAAATAGGAGGAATATGGACCGTAGAATCAGAATTTACCTGTAACAACTTTTGTATAAGGTATTGGGTAAAATCAATTTACTCAACGGGTAAAACACTAAAACCCCAATAAAAAGTCAAAGTGGTCCATTTTCAAGTCAAAGATTATCCCGTTATGAATTACCATCCAGTTTGGCAACCCCTAATGTGGTCCTATTTTCACTTGGATTTTCATATTACACAATTTAATAGTTGTCTATTCTTCATTTTCATCGTGTTATTATATATAAAATGTAATAATGTTATTCTGTTTAGTGGTAATAAATACAATTGGATGAAGGAAAAGGTTGAAATCAAATGGAATCTTCTGACCACTGAAAATGAAAGAAAATCCTCTAAATATTACGTAAATTCTAAAACATTAATAAAATATTTTGTTTAATCGTATTTTAAATTTAACAGTCACTTCCAGTTTATATAGAAACAATTTACTTTTTCTCGAATTAAATAAAGATGTGTGTCAGCCAAGCACACTGGATCACAGTGCTGCTGCACCTGCTATGGTTGAATGGAATCTCTCTCTTTCTCTCTCTCTCACACATACAGATACAAAGTTGATGTTTTCTCTCTCTAAAAACCCATCACTTCAATCATCAAGATCCGAGCTCAAACACCCATAAACAGAGAATTAAATGAGCTCCATAGTCATTTCGCTACTTGTTACTCATTTCAATCGAATCAATTACACCAAAAATTTAGGAAATAAGAAAGATCCAAGAATATAAATCCTACCAAAAAATCTATATACGAAAATTACTGTACAAGTTCCTGCTGTTTTCTCATCCTCCTCGGCCGCAGCCGTAAAATTCTTCGAAAAATCAGCCTCGGAAAGAGCGAGAGAAAAAACAGAGACGGAAGAAAGTTTGATGCTGTTGATGACGATGATTAAGAGTCGCCGTAATCACGCCAACAGATGAGCATTGTGACGCATCGTCTCATGATGTAGAATCTAGCTCTTTGTTCTTTGACGAGACGAGCGCATTTTCTGGTGAAAGCACAACGGCGGTGAGTATCGGCGGAGGAGGAAGAAGGGTTTCTGATAAGTGAAGAAGTGGAAGAACGGCTTCTGGAGATGCTTTCTTTTTTGGAGAGCTTCCATTTTTCGTCTAGGTAAGTGAAATGTGGAGGGGCAACCGCCGCAGGTGTAGCCATTGTCGGAGAGAGATACTTGATACTTCTTTAATGGTGGCCGGAGAAGGAAAAAGTGAAAGTGAAAGAGAAAGAGAGAGATCTGATGGAAAAAGGTGGTATTGAAGGTGGGGGAAAACAGGGGGTTTGTATTTATAATGGGGGTAGCAGGAGGGTGTGGCAGTGGGTATCACCTGGCTCTATCTCCTTGACATACCCACCTTTTAATTTATGCTCAACTCAAATCAGGACATCTTTCCTCTCAATGTTAACTCAAAACTATTTTTTTAAGCATTTCCTGTAAAATTTCTAACCTTTTATGAAATTATAATTAATTTAACAATAATATTGTCAATTTAAATAATTAACTACCGCTAATTCAAACATCAATCTATGTGGAAAAAAGTCCTATCATATTACAAATTATATATATATATATATATATATATATATATATATATATATATATATATATATATATATATATATATATATATATATATATATATATATATATGAACTTATCTAAGGTCATTTTCAATCATGTACATTCCACTCACAATACAGTTTTACCTATTAAACTCTACCATCCATTAAACCCAATGCAATTTAATGGATTGTCATATCATTTATATGTGTGTGGGAGGAGAGAGAGTATCGAGTTCAATGAGGATTGAACTCCCCATTCTATATTTTATTTTCTTTCTTTTTGTTTTGCCAAACAATTTAGACAGGTCATTCAAAATATTTAAAATAGATCTGAAATATATATATATATATATATATATATATATATATATATATATATATATATATATATATATATATATATATTGAGGTTCAATAGAAAACCATAATTAACTAAGGAACCAATCATTTTTTCACCAATCATTTTTTCAACTTTTAGAACTTATTTTTTATAAAAAAAAAACTAAAAATACAGAAATTCATAACTTTTTATCTTTTTTCCAATTATATAAATTCGATTTTTTTTACGCCCCACGTACTCAGCAGAATTGGACTTGGGTGTTTGGGCTTCGGTTTGGGTTATCTTTTGGGTTTAGTTGTTTAAGGCCCTGTTTGGCCATCAAGTTTTGGGGTGATAATTATTTCAGGAAGGCCTACAATGGGATTTGGACCCAATTTGGAAAGTTGGGCCATGTTTGGGCCTTGTGTGGTTATTTGATAATTGTGCCTTTTGGGTTAGACGTTTGGGCTTAAGTCTTGGTCCAAACTAGGAGGAGTAAAATGGTTATTGAAAGACCCCAACTTTCATACTATTTCAAAAGATTTCTTAAGTTACTTCCTCAAAACATGCTACATGCATATTTATAAAACAATATTTTATATTGATAAAGTGATTACAAAGGATTGGATACAAACGACTACATTTTATTACAATTTTGTGTCTACCCAGGAATCTACTATTCATATACATACATGAACATTAAAAATACAGAGAAATACTATTAACTATTTTAAATCTTTCAGCAGTATAAAGCTATATTGGAATACTCATCACCTGCAATTGTTAAATATTGAGAGGAATAAGTGATAACGCTTAGTGAATTCAACAGATAGATACAATATAATCTTATGCCTTACATATACCAATATGACAGAAGCAGAAGGGAACAAGAAGACATATGTGAAATCATGTGACAAGCGTTCATATCAATCACAAACTTTATTCAAAGATATACTTTTCAATGAGACATAACGATTTCAGTACTTGATATGCATCAATAAAGCTTTGGCCCAAATGGCACAGAAGACATATAATTTCTGATTATCAATTTGACAGATTTCAGTTTTTCACGCCCTGTTTAGCATTTCAGTAGATTCTAGGTTTTCACGCCCTGTTTAATTATTTCGGTAGATTTCAGGTTTTCACGCCCTGTTTAACCATTTGCTAATACCATAGAATAGAGTTCAATTCCCTTACAGAGTCATGCTCTACATGGTCGGAGATTACATACCATTCCTATCTAACTTTCTGCCAATGCCATAGAATAGAAGTCATTCTCTTACGGAGACATGCTCTACATGGCTAGAGGCTACGTACCAGTACCAATATGAATCTAAGTCCTTTCACTGATCACACGGTCAAAGGTATTATAATTGCTATAAACATAGCGAATAAAATAACACGGGAGAATAACTCAGAATAATAACACTGAGAAGCATATAGCACATATAACACATAACATATAATTGTTCCTATATATTGAACTCACCTTAAGTTAACCGAGGGTTAAAATAGTAATTTGGACAACATTTCAGCTTTAAATATGACTTTCTATGTTGAAAACCGGGAGCTTAATTGAAAACCGGGATCTGCGAAGGTAGGGCTTCAAAACCGAAAAGATAAAATTTTCGGGCTTCTCGAGGGTCTCGGGATGTGTTTTGGGTGCTAAAATTGATACCGGGGCTTCGGGAAAAGTCAAAATAGTGAAAATATGGATTTAGGGGTGAAAATGGCAAAATTCAAATTTTAGCCGGGAGGGTTCGCACCCTCCTATTTATAGGGGAGAAGGTCGGCCGAGAAGGGTGACTCAGCGAAGTAGGTGGCAGCGAAGGAGAAGGGACACGCGACTTAAGCGAAGCTCGAACACGCGAAGGGGGCAGCTGACGCTTCGAATTTCGGACCAAACACGCATCGGACTTTGGACTTGCCACGATTCGGATGACTCAGCGAGATCGAACACCTGTGCGAGGCGCGTCGGACGCACACTGGTCCGCGGTTCGGTTCAATCAGAAGGTTGCACGTGTCGGACCCGGGTAGAGCGGCTACTGCTCATGCGAGACTCCCCGAGTCTTATCCTTAATTTCTCGGTTTTTGAGCCAAAATCTTCCGAAATTCATAGCTTTCACATACGAACTCCGTTTTTGACGTTCTTTATATGCACGCGTAGCTAAAATTACGCTCTACAACTTTCGTTAAGACTTCGTCGGCTAATTTTGACATTATTTTTAATATTACTATTTTTAATAGACCGGGACAGGAAAATCCGTTAAAAATTCATATCATCCGACATCCGTTTTCGTGAGACTTTTTACCGTTCTACTACAAATGATGAGACCTTCGATTATCATTTAGGATATATTGGTAAAATATCGATCGATCTAAAATTCGAGTTTTTAGTTGTCTACTGCTAAGTTGAAACTTCGAAAAATCATAACTTCCACATACGAAGTCAGATTTTTGCGTTCTTTTTATCGAATTTCTCGGTTTAACGAATGCTACAACTTTCATTTAGATTACTAAGGCTAAAAAGTAGTTTATCAAAAACTCACTTTTTACGTCATTCGACGCCGTGCCGGTTTTATCGTGGATCTTCGGTTGGTCATAACTTCTTCGTACGTTTAGAATCCTAAACACATAAGGTTTCCAGATCCGGTTGGCAACAGACCATAGATCTGATCAAACTATAGCATCATTTAGCACGTAAAAGGAATTTAGGCATCATTCCTAAACTAAGCTAGTGCTTGTGTCTATTCAGGTGCATTACCTAAATCTATTTGACACCCTCCTCACAATCATCACTTAGCATTCTAAGTTTAAGTCTAGAAATAAATCCATATTCCTAGTTCGCTTAAACTAATGCTCTGATACCAACTGTGACATCCCCATTTTCACGGCTAGAAAAGACCGAATTTGTTTATGCTTTTTAAAAATCAGAGTTCTTTAAATAAAAATGTTGCAGAATTTGTTCCCAGAAAAACACGATAAATACGTTATTAAAACATTTTCGAAGAAACGTATTTTATTTATTTCAAAACATTTGGGATGTCATCGTTAATACACAAACATAAGCATAAACAGAACTTACATTTATTTACACTAGTGATCTACATCTCTTTAAATCTCTCAGTGTAATGTGACTTCATATCAACACCTGTGATATAAATAAATTGAGTGGGTCAGGTTGAGAAACCTGGTGAGTACATAGGATTTTCAACCCACAATAATATAATTATTATTTTCAAACAATCAAACAATCAATCCAATTACCCATCCCCATTATCTGTTTTATTCTTAAGGATCTACCCTAAGAATCAACTATTCCTTGTTCATACGTTCCTAAGGATCATCCTAAGGAATCGGCACGAAGTCCATCGTCACAGGGGTTTAGGCACTAAGTCTGCATAGTCGCCAGAATTTATACAATAGGCACTAAGTCTGCATAGTCGCCAGGGTTTTGGCACCAAGTCTGCATGATCGCCAGGGTCTAGGTATCAAGTCTGCATGATCACCAAGGTTTAGAGTACACCGGGTGAACATATCGTTCACAACACCTACAAGTTGCGAGCCTGCTAGTGTTCCACTGGACTATCTAGGATAGTCCGTGGTTGTCATCCATACTCTGCTGAATGACGGGGACATCGTTTGGGAAAAAGGCTTCTCACATCGTACACCTCTCACCCGCACCTCATAGTCTATATCATCTCTCAACTCATCATCCAAATCATATTTCATCTATTATATCTACCCATGTTTTACCCCAACATTCTCGTAGATATAAAATACATATATAGTTTAAATCATTTAAAACATGTATAAAATCTTTCACCCAGCATAGACAGCAAGTATTAAGACAATATGCACACACCGCATGTAATTTATATTAAAATACTTCATATCTATGTGTAAGATGAAAGGGACTATGCACTCACCTGATAAGGTGATGAGTCAGCACTCGGACAGCACTTCGATACTCTCAAAACAATTTTCCTTCGATAAAACCTAGTACCAATATCACTAGGGTTTAGTCTAACGATAACCGCGACAAAGTAATTAGTCTGACTATTATTATTATTATATAAGCGTTAATAACACTCAATATAACTCATAATAATAGCCCAAATAATTATTTTAAGGACCTAATAACATCCCTATAATTATTCGAAAGCTATATTAAAAGTTGCGTAAGCGTAGCACACTTACAGCGAATTTTATCGAAAACCAGAACTTAATTAGAGCAGCATTTCGAAACCGAAAAACTCCTTTTTCTCGGGACTCCGGGAGCCTCGGGGCTTCCTTAGGGTGCTAGGGGTTCACCTAGACTTTAGGGATGGTTTGGAACCTTAGAGAGAGAAAGAAACTAGAGAGAGAATGAGAATTGGTGTGGAAAATCCGAGAGAATTCGCAGCTATTTAAAGGATGTTGGCTTCGAACTACGCTGGGCGTAACCTTCGGTTACGCTGGGCGTAACTCCGGATAAGATTGCCAGCCTCGGTCCAGCTGTCTCGCACGTGCATCGGATGACAAGGAGCGAAGGTACGCTGGGCGTACCGACTTCGGACGTGGGGCGTAGATGCGAGTTGACGTGGCGTGATCCGGAGCGAACTCTTGGTCAACAAGCAACGACTCAGAAGCGGCCACATCATCAACCTCTCGCAGACTTCGCAATTTTGCACTCCGACTTCTAAAAATCATATCTTTCGCATACAAGCTCCGTTTTCAACGTTCTTTATATCCACGCGAAGTTAGGAACATGCTCTACAACTTTCGTTTAGACTTCATCGGCTAATTGTGACTCGATTTTAAATTTTATATTATTAACGGGCCGGGACAGGATTGGTCCGTTAAATCCTCATAACTTCTTCATCCGACATCAATGTCGGCCCATGGTTTATATGTTAGGATGCTAGATGTCTATCTGACTCTTGCATGTGTTATGTGATGACATGTTTACCGGGCAAGGCCCGATGGCGGGTGGGGCCTAATGAGTATATTGTATGCTAGTTATCAGTATTTGTTTTTATGTTACCGGCCAAGGTCCGATGCCGGGCGGGGCTCGATGACTGCATGGTATGCTATTGTCTTTGTGATTATCGGATGTGTTAGTATGATTATATGTTTGTATGATTATATGTATCAGACGGGGCCTGATGTTAGGCGAGGCCTGGTGATTGACAGATTTGTAAACTGAGCGAAGCTCAATGTCGAGTGGGTCCCGAAGACGAGGAGGACTCGATACTAGGTGGGGCCCGATGGAGGGCGGGGGCCCAATGTGGATATATTATGTTTGGTATGTGGTATCTTGGGGGATTCACTAAGCTTTGTGCTTACGGATTTTAATTTATGTTTCAGGTACTTTGAATTTCAAATCGAAGAGCCCGTGATGATTGTAGAGCACACACCACCTTGTTCTACATTTTCTTGATTTACTCTGATAACAAATGGTGATTGATACAATTGTTTATTTGGATTTATATGATGATGTTTTAGGAATTCTGGTTTTATTAATTTAAAAACGAAACTTTTAGGTATTATTTTTGGGACATTATAGTTTGACAAGAAGTTCCTCCACCATAATTTCCATCATCATTTCCATTGTTCTATCCATTGTTTCCTCCTTCATTTCCTCTTTGACCTTTCTTAAATATGCAATCTTTGACCATGTGTCCAATTCTGCCACAAACATAAGTTGAACTCGAATTCTTCTTGTTTAGGCCATGATTTTTACCATTATTGGAAGAGCTTTTGGAGCCATTTTCCATTACGTGTTTTGCTTTGTCTTGGAAGTACTTGCTTTTCCATTAAAGTTTGCACTTGGTTCCAATGAATTTGCATTAGACTTCTCATTTAATATGTTATCTTCTTCAACAAGAATTCTCAACACAAGTAGCTCAAAACTCGTGTCATCAGTTAAGTGTTTAAGATATATTTAGAAATTCTTCCGATAAGAATGAAGTTTTTCAACAATTGAACCAACAAGAAAGTTATAATTTATTCCCATACCTTCAACATCAAGATCATGAGTTATAATTGAACCAACAAGAAAGTTATAATTTATTCCCACTTGTTTGCGGAAAGGTTTGTTATCCACTATCTTGAAACTCATGAACTTTCCAATCACGAATTTCTTGGAACATGTCACTTCTGTTTTGTATTTCTTTTTCGATGATTCCTATATCTCTCTAGCAGTATTCATGGTAGAGTAGATATCATAGAGTTATTCATACACGACATTCAAAATATAATTTATGCAATTATACTCATTTGTGTTACAGGACTCCACAAACCTTTGATGTTCTACTAATTAGGCTGCAGTAGGTGGATTTTCCCTTCAATAGCGGTCACACCAATAGGGGGACGGAGAATCATCAGTGATAACATTGGAAACATGAAGAGTTGTCAAGTAAAATATCGTCTTCTGTTGCTATCTCCGAAAATCTGAGCCTTTGAATTTCTCAGGCTTTTAGACATGTGATTTGATGATGAAATTTTGATACATTCTTCACTTTTTGAGTTTTATATTAGATTATTATGACATAAGTATATAATCAATAAAATAATAGTAACAATACAAACCAAATCCAGTTAAAACATTCAAGAATCAATTTATAGAAAATATACTTGAATGTTGATAACATAAAAAATACAATCACGAATTTGTATAGATCGAGGCCTGCTTTTGCAGTGTCGTAAGACAGAAATTTCCCTGGTAGAGATCTATCTAGAGGATACAACAATCAATAAAGAAAGAATCTTGATTTTGTCGAAATTCACTATGTTCCCATCATGCTTGAAAAATACGAAAATATAAGTAGAATGTAATTTTCTCTAACTCTAAGATCTATATCTGGTGATGCATATATATATATATATATATATATATATATATATATATATATATAGAACTTACGTTTTATTACATCAGAAAATATAGGATTTTCTGAAAGAATACACTCACATTTCAAAAAGGACCATTATAGTTAACTCTGTAAGTACCCAATGAATACGTTAGGGTTATATACAACGAAAATCCGACAGGCAATGGAATGTGTGGTTTCCTCCTCATTTCCCGTTCCGTGTTTGGTTGTGGGCTAAAGGCAGAACCACACAATCGATTGTCTGTTTGATCCGGATTGTGTATAACTTGTATACACTAAGTACTCGTTGAAGGAACTAGTATGGGTCACATTTCTTACATTTCATTACATCATAAAATATAGGATGTTATGGAGGAACACACTAAGGTTTACAAGGAACAAAGAACATACTTCTAAACCAAAATGCTTATGAACTCACCAACTTTAATGTTGACACTTTCAAAACCACTTGTATTCTTAAGACACTAGTAGACAGGTACTCACACAGGTTTTGAGAAGACGGAGCATAGTAATTTCAAACCTTTATTTTACTATTTACTTTTAGAGTCAATTATATGTGATTCGAATACAATTTAAACACTATACTACTAATACAATGGTTGTTGCTACTTTGATTACTATTATTCAATTGTTTTGATATTGTACATGACGTCTTCCCCCCCCCCCCCCCCCCCCCCCCCCGAATGTTTCCACAATTCCGATTTAGGGGTGTGAAACTTCCTTAACACAAATCTTATGCACATGGGATTTGGAAACAAAATGAGATTATGGTTAAAAGGATGCATTGAATCGTCTAAATCCTTAATACTAGTTAACGATAACCCGTGTGAAGAATTCTTGATATCTACAGGTGTCAAACAAGGAGATCCGCTCTCCCTGTTCTTTTTCATTTAAGTTATGGAGGGACTAAGTGCATCAATGCGAGTTGCATGCGACAAAGGCATATATCATGGCATTAAACTGCCAAACGGTGGCCCATTGATCTCTCATCTACTATATGCAGATGACGCTTTATTCCTTGAAGAATGGTCGAAACAAAACATAAAAAACCTAACTTGTATCCTAAACTATTTTCATGTCTCATCGGGACTCAGAGTTAACTTCAATAAATCGAGAGTGTTTGGAGTTAGAACCGATATACGGGAAGTTTCAAACTGGACCAGACCCTTGGGATGTGAACCCTCCTCTCCCCCTTCACATACTTCGGGGTCCCAGTAGGAGTCAATATGAACTTGGAGAAAAACTGGAAACCAGTTTTGGATAGATTCCAAACCAAACTATCAAAATGGAAGTAAAAAACCCTATCTTTTGGTGGTAGATTTACACTCCTAAAATCAGTTTTAGGCAACCTTCCAACATATTACCTTTCATTATTCATGGCACCTGAGGGCATTATTAACATACCGGAAAAGATGAGGAACAGGTTTCTTTGGGGAGGATCACATGAAAAGAAAGTGATTCAATGGATCTCGTGGGATAAGATAACAACATCCAAGGAATTAGGTGGTTTTGGTGTTGGCACAATAAAAGCACTAAACGTCTCTCTAATAATGAAGTGGTGGTGGAGGTTGAGAACTGAGCCTGGTCATGTATGGGCTGGTGTCATAACTGTAATCTACGGTCGAAACTTGATGATTGTTACTCAACAAAGTCATTACCTGGGGTATGGAATACTATCACAGGAATTGATAATGATCTAAGGAAAAAGGACATCCAAGTCAAGATAGTGTTAGCCTAACAGTTAGTCAACAATGGAGCTATTTGGAGATGTGGGCTAACCCCAGATGGATACTTTACAGTGAATGCTCTCAGATTAACATGGGACTACCGGTCCCCATTGGCCAACATTAACTTCCACTGGCTAAAAGAAATCCTACTGATAGTTTCATGTTTCATTTGAAGAGCAAAATTGGGTAGAATTGCAACTGCTATGGAGCTATCAAAAAGAGGGGTAAATATGGAAACATTAACTTGTCAGATATGCGATGAAATCGATGAATGTGCTGATCACATCCTTGTAGAATGTTCTTATGCAAAGAAGGTCATGGAAGGAATAATGAGGTTGTGTAAGGTGAAGATGAATATGGAAGTTTATTGCGCGGTGTCTGATGTCCTGGACTTCACCACCAGATGGGGATCATGCCCAAAAAGGAGGAAGATGTTCCTGTCAATATGTTATTATACACTATGGAGCACGTGGAAAGCAATGAATGATAAAGTCTTCAAAAAAAAAAAAACTACCGCCGAATAAAGTTATTGATATTGTCAAATCAGTGACTTTCCTTTGGGTGAAGAACAGGGGAATCAATACGAAATTGATATGGGTAAAATGATCTCAATGCCCTTTTTGTCTTAATTTCAACGTGTAAATCAAATGTATGTCTTGTGTAGTTTTTTGCTTTGGTCTCCTGGATTGCCACTAATTTGTGGTTGTCCCTCTTTTCTCCTGTTTTTCTTTTATATAGTCTATTTGCCGGTTCCAAAAAAAAAATATTCTCAATATAATCATAAAATATATCTCCATATTAATAAAGAAAATATGATACTTAAATCATTAATGCGGTCAAACAACATGAAATGGACATCTTTTTATTCATTGATGTCGTATCAAGTTTGATAAAATCTTTTAATCAAAGAAACACATAATATTTGGTAAAATAGACGTATGCTTTTGAAGAAATTATGGAGAGAGCAAACTTCATTATTGAACATTTTTTTCCTAGTAATTAATCTGTTGAATGTGTATCCATAAAACATTATAGTACAAAATTGAGAATTTGATTTTGGTTTGACACCTAAAATACGAAATTATTTGATAAAGGAAAGAAAACGAATCAATAAATTAAAATTGTATTTTGCCTAGCTACAATTTGAAGACATGTTTGAGTAGAGGTTTTTGAAGCTTTTAATTTTTAACTTCTAAAAAAATTTGGACAAAAAATAAAAAACTTTTGTTAGTCAATATTAACATTTTGTTTTTATTTTAGACAAAAGTTCATAATCTAAAAGCTATTTCAAATAAATTTCTAGAGTTTTTTATTTTTGGACCTCATAGTTTTCTTTTTATGTAATTTTTCAATTTAAAAGTTAACAACTATTGTTAAACACTTTAAATAAATAAAAAATATAGCTTCCAACTACAAGTAATTTTACGGAAATAAAAATTCAAAATAAATTACATTCAACAAGCTTATCATTGACATAAGTTTATAAACATGAATGTCATTGCATTTATTTTCAAACAAAGATAGTTAACTTATAATCATATTATCTTTTTTTGGAACCGGCAAATAATTTTATAAAAGCAAGCAAACAACTCCAGCAAGGTGCTAGGAGGGAGAGAGTACAATAAAGGAAAGAAGAGAAAAAATTACATAATGGTAAAAGGATTAACACACCAATCTATCAAACTAATGTTGCATCGGTCTCTCCTATGCTTAATCCATGTAAACACAATGGATTTCACCGAATCTGCTAGTCTGGGTGGTGTTGTTCTTTGTTTTTTAAAGATCCAATCACACCTAGCTTTCCAAATACTTCATGCAGTCCCATAACATATGCTAGTTAGAGTTTTTCTTTTCTTTGGACATGTACCCCATTGTGTTACATATTTCACCATTTCCTCAGCATTCTGAAAATGGAGATGAGGAATGTTGCACCAATGACCTACATATTCCCATACCTTTGATGCCAATGGACACTGGAATAGCGCGTTTTTCTTATCCTCCTCTTCCAACTCATAGTAGGGGTATAAGGCGGACATGAGCTGGATTCCCCTTCTAGTTAGCGCACGTACCGCTAGGAGTCGATCAAGCTTTGCCCTCCATATGAAACAGTTGATCTTCACAGGGACTTCATGAGTCCACTTTATCGATACTTCCCCTGGCATCATGTTTCTCCAGTCGATCTGTGTTCTAAGAACATTTACAAAGAATAATCCGTCACTCGACAAATTACACACCCATCTGTCGCTTTGAGCCACTGACTGAAACGTATTGACTCCATTAGTGAGCATATGAAGCTCACGTAGTTGCTCCGTAGTTGTTGGTATTTCTTTCCAGTTCCAATTACATCGCCTGCCGTTTAACCGATCACTAATCTTGCAATGTTTATGACGTTCTAGTTTATACATCTCAGGGAATGAAGTTTTTAAGGTATTGCCTCCAGTCCACCTATCAAGCCAGAACATAGTATCATCACCGGTTCCAATCTTCTTCGATATTACGTCATTTAGATCAATTCCAATTTTTTCCAGCTCTCCTCTTACTCCAACGATATTGCTCCATGTTCCAGGTAGGGTTTTTTTTTTGAAATATGGTCTGCAGGTTTATTATAATCATATTATCTAATCACCGAAAACTCATCCTATGTGAAACTAATATTTAGATGTTTTTATTCAATATTGTTAAAAAAAAATAATACAAGGCCCTAATCGCCGTTATGTTGTAAAAAATATTATATGTGTAGGCTTGACAATTTGATATGTTCCATAAACATAAAAATTTGTGATCACTCAAACCCTTCTTCAATAAACGTGAGTTGAAAATTTGGATATTGAACTTTTCCAAAAAACTATTTCATACAACCCTTGAGACCGATATAACAAATGTATATAGTGAGATCATAGTTCCTCAAGCGTTCTTTTAATCGAATACGAATATGTATTTTGATTATTATTATTATTATTATTATTATTATTATTATTATTATTATTATTATTTGGTTGTATATAAATGAAGCCGCTTACTTTACGGTAGCAGAAAAAAACAAAAACATATAATATGGTGAGAGTTGAGAGAGTTGGTTCCCGATGCAAACGTCATGGTGAGGCTTTTTCTAGTTTTCTCTGTGTTTTACGAGAAATATTTAACGCTACCAAATTCCCACTCTACGTTAACCCACTGCCCTTCTTGCTTCTTTTATATATATATATATATATATATATATATATATATATATATATATATATATATATATATATATATATATATATATATATATATATATATATATTTATTCATGCAAAAATATTTAAAATAATAGTAATAATAATAATTCTATTCGGAAAAATACAAATGCGTAAGAAAACAAAAAATATATTGTTTTGTATAATGGCAGACATCATTTTACGTCACATCAACTGAACCGATTGTTGAGATCATTATCGAAAAACCAAATAAAATTTCGAAATATAATATGATATTGCCATTTTTGTGCGATATTTAACACATACTATATAATATCTAATTGATGTTGGAATAGACCTGATGTAAAGATACGGTAGAATTTATATTTTTAGTTAGAAGAGAAAGTCATTATACAGAGTAATAGTCTCATTAATCAAAATGAATGTATAAGGGAAAAAGATCGACGACTTTGGCACTTTGCAATAAAATTTGATGTGTAAATAAAAAGAGTGAAATTGATTTAAAATGTAACAATTATAACGTGGGGGGGCAGGGAAGTGATTTTGGTGGGAGTGACAGCACAATGAAAGGGGTGATGACGTGGCGATGCGTCTGACAATATAAAAACTTGGGGAAAATGGACCCACCTTGTGTGACAATCTGACGGGTGTTAATTACTCCCATTCCCACTCTTTCCGTGGGACTGTCGATCTGCTTCAATCCCAAAACAGATGAATTTTTTTTTTTATTTATAATTATATTTCGGAAGAGTTTAGAAAAGTGATTTTTGTTCCCCCCTTCCCCCTTTTTTTTAAAAAAAAAAATATTATATTTGTTTATTGGTTTTTATATAATTAGTAAGATTTTGATTTTAGATTAGGGAGGTAGTAGGCCTGTTATAGGTAGAGGCATAAGGGTGTGTGAAGGCAACGGTTACTTGTACATGTTGCTAAAACAGTTGAATCATCCATCATTTAAAGATTTTGGATACATCATCATCCTCATCTGCTTTTCCTCTTTCTTAATATCAACGGATTTGGAAACACATGAATGACGTCTACCATCGTCTTTCAAAATTCTTTACCCAAAATTCAATGTTACTTTATAAATTGTATATATACTGTTACACAAATTAAAACGGTTTTCGAAACTCAATTTAAATAAAAAATTAAAAAAATAACTTGTTTAATTATATTTTTGTCTTTTTTTTTTTTTAAATCTAAAAAAATTATTCTGTTTATATATATTTAATCATTTAACCTGTTATATGATAACAATAAATATATTTAACAAGATAAATGCATATAAAAAATTGTTAAATATTTTTTTTCTATATAAATTACTGAAGTCTTTTTATGAATTTTTACATCATTTTTATGATATATTTTTTATAGGTTTTTCTAATATAATGTTTTGAATTTTGCTTATAATTTCTTTTTATTTTTTTTATATTTAATATAATTTTAATACAAAATACAAGTGTTTAAACCAAATACTTTATAAATGATTAACTGTTTATTTTTTTACAAGTCTTAAACTTTTTTTTTTCTGTTTTATATTTTCATACATTTTTTTTTTATAATTTTCATACAATTATTTTTAAACATTCTTTTACAACATTCTTAAAGTGTTTTACAAATTTTGTAAGACGATTTGATACCTTTTTTTTATAATATTTTATAATATTCTCATTAAATATTAGTTTAAACATTATATTAAAAAAACTAAAAGTGTATAAAGTTCTATTTAAAAAGTATTAAAAAGTTGTAATAATTTTAAAAAATTTACATCATATTGATTTTTTTTTGTTTTTTATTTGCTACGTAATATTTTCTTTTTGTTTTCATAAAACCCTTCATAAGTTACATATTTAATTTATTTAATTTTATTGCTGGATACTATTTACTTTAAAAATATTGTATTTACTATAAACAAAAGCAAAAAAATATATAAGAGACTATATAAAATATTAAAAAAACATATTTATTAATTAAAAAGTAAAGTTTTAGAATTGATCAATATTTAATTAATAATTGGGGCATTATATACTTTAAAAATAACTTTTGAAAAAAATAATACAAACAAATATAAAAAATAAATTCTCTATTAAAAGTGGGGAAAATGACTTATCATGGTAATTAATTTTTTATTTTGTTCACATTTAGCCAACTTTTTTTTAGTACACATTTAATCATTTAACTTGTTAAATCTGTTAACATATTACCGTTATCACATGCTATAACCGGTGACAATGGTAATATGTGAACACATAAAACAAGTGAAATTATCGAATATGTATAAAAAAAAAGTTGCTTAAATGTGAACAAGATGACAAAGATGATTTATAGCACCTAAAAAATCACAACAAATTTAAACTTTTCAAAATATCCCTTTTACTAAAAAGAAGTGTTTACATAACCATTGTTTCCAAAAACATTATTTTTAAAAATCAGAGTCTCCCAAAATCAACAACATAAAATCAAGGATGTGTATGGTCACACCTTCGTCTTGCCACGGTCCTCAGAAGTACTTGAAACAAAACTAAAACTGTCATCCAACGCTTAGTGAGTTTCCCCAAAGTACCACCACATAAACATAGCAAACAATAACATGCATACAAAGCCTTCAACATGACTGGACCACCACACCAGACCTTCAGCCTATCTATACCACTCTCTGGACCTTCAGAATGACTGGTCCGAATCACCATGTGTGTCTTGGCCTTCAGTCCCAGCTGGTCTGTCTTAACCTAGTATACCAACACATATCAACATATACCGTACAAATCAATAACTGGCAGACACATATAGTCATACAGATCTAATAGATCACTATAACATAACAACATCCTATATACCATGAAACAAATCTAACATATCACTACAATATAGCAACATCCTATATACCAGGATACAGATCTAACATATCACTACAACATAGCAATATACAGTGAACTAGGATATCAGTCCAATGGGTCGGCCTTGGTGCCTTCAACCCGTAAGTACAGTGAGGAAAACTCACCTCATGGTTTGAATGCAGTTAGAATAACTCCCAGCTCCAACAATCAGCTCAACAAAATTCCTAAATGTCAAACATTTCCCATTCTAAACTAATAACATTTTCCTAAAATACCCTTGGTCAAAACCGTTCAAAATCACAAGTCAACACAGCCGAGTCAACTCAGGATTTGTATGCGGGGGGTACTCCGGAAGTACGCGAGGCGTACTTAAGATCCGAGGTATTGGGGCCAAATCTGCGTACGTGCAGTGGAAGAAGGGTAAATTGGGGCCAAATCTGCGTACCGTGGCCCCAATTTACCCTTCTTCCTGAAGCCTATTACATCCTTCCAGGGTGATACCTTTAGCAAAACCATGTCACCTACCTAAAACTCCAACTCGGATCGACGCTTGTCGGCATAACTCTTCCGCCGACTCTGAGCTGTCTGCAATCTCTGCCTAATTTGTTGGATGAGATCTGACGTCTCAAGAACTACCTCATTCCTTCCTAATACTCCGTGACCAATAACTGGGGTATGACACTTCCTCCCATAAAGAAGCTCAAAAGGTGACGCACCAATACTGGATTGATAGTTGTTGTTGTAAGAAAACTCAACTAAGGGAATGTAAGAGTCCTAGCTCCTATCGAAGTCTATGACACGGGCTCAGAACATGTCCCCAAGTGTCTGAACGGTATGCTCACTCTGAACATCAGTTTGCGGATGATATGTAGTGCTAAGATGCAACCTCGTACCTAGTTCCTCATGGAACTTCTGCCTAAAATGAGATGTGAACGGAGCATCTTGATTTGATACAATGGATATTGGAATACCGTGTCAAGTACCGTTCTCGTGTATATATAGATCGGCTAATTTCTTGTCCAAAAACTCTCTTGAATGGCCAGAAAGTGGGAGCTCTTGATCAGATGGTCTACAATAACCCAAATCGCATCGAAGCCCTTAGCCGTCCGAGGCAACTTGGTGATGAAATCCATAATGATATGTTCCCATTTCCACATGGGAACCTCCAGTGGCTTCAGCTTGCCATGTGGCCTCTGATGCTCGGTCTTGACTATCCAGCAGGCCAAGCACCTCTCGACATACCAGACTGTCTCTATCTTCATACATGGACACCAATAACTAAGCCACAAATCTCGATACATCTTGGTGGCTGTGGGGTGTATAGACAACATGGACTTGTGTGCCTCCTCCAATACAGTCTGCTTGACCCCACCAAAGTGCGGTACCCAGACTCATCCATATTGGGTCAATAATCCCCGACTGTCAGTGTCGAACCTATCAACCTCACTCCTGAGTCTCTCCTGTTTCCAATTATCCTTCTTGACCCCCTCGGCCCGAGCCTCCTTAATCAGATCAAGAAGTGGAGAATCAACCAATATTCTCATACACAGACTCTTAAAAGAGGAACTAGCTATCTTACGGACCAAAGCGTCAACGACCTTATTCGCTTTCCCAGGGCGATACTAAATCTCATAGTCATAATCTTTGACCATGTCAAGTATAACATCCGCGGAATTGGGCTAGTCAATTTAGAAATAATAAGCATCAAAAAAATGAATTTTTAATAGAAGATTATTTAAGAAAAATAATATTAGTAAAATTTATAGTGTATGTGACAAGAATTCTGTACATATAGAGAACGCTAAAATCCTACTTCGTATGAAGAAGTTATGCTTCTTCGAAGTTTTGCAGGTAAACCGACACGACTTTGCATATCGTAAAAAGTGAATTTTTGATAAATTACTTTTTAGCCTTAATGATCTAAATGAAATTAATAGTTTTCGTTAAACTAAAAGTGTGCATATAGAGAACGTCCAAATTTGACTTCAGTAGAGGAGGTTATGATTTTTCGAAGTTTCAGCACAATAGGGTCGCCACAGAAATCGAATTTTAGATCAGTCGATTTTTAGTCAAAATGATCCAAATGAGAATTGAAGATCTTATTAATAGGAGTTCAATGATAAAAATACAGTCGAAAACGGAGTCCGTATGTAGAAATTATGAATTTTACATGGTAGTTAACAGTGTAATCCTCTCAGACTGTTAAATTTAAGATCCGCGGAGGGATAGCCAATGGGTTAAAAAGAAAAGTTGTAGTAATTGGAAATACCTATGTATGGGTATAAAGAATGTCAAAAACGGAGCTCGTATGCGAAAGTTTTGAATTTTTGAAGACCTGCAGTTTTACCTACATCAGGTGCCATGTGTTAGCACCAGAGGTGAAGCCTTGGTGCGTACGCATGCTCACAGCGTGAGAGGCCCCTTGGCAACATATAAATAGAGTCAAATTTCACTCATTTCTTCACACATCTCCATTCTATTCTCTCCCAAACCCCTCAAGGTCCCAAGGCCTATCTCTAGCACTTCCTAAGTGTTAGTAGCGAGGCTCCGGAGCGCTAGAAAGCTCCAAGATATAGAGCTTTCGGTTTAGAATTTTTGCCCTCTTAAAGTCTTGTTTCTCACTAAACCACTTATAAGTTGTGTTAAGTGTACCGTGCTTTAAGTATAACTTATGTTTAAGTTTATTATCATTATTATGAATCTATAAACAAGATTTATCAGTGATTCCTAGTCGTTCTATATATTGATCTACTTATAGGGATGATGAAAAGGCTAGATTTAGTGAGGTGTTTAAAGTGGGCTTTCCAAACAGTATACTATGTATACTAAATAGACCCTACCTCCGGAATGATCTTACCTGGTTGTCCCTTATCAGCTATAGATCAGTAGACTTTAAATTAAGGATGAATCTAGACTAATAATTAGTCGCAATAAATATTAGACTAAGACTTAGTGATAATGATACTGATGGGCTTCGAGCAATACATCATTCCTATGGTGTACATGAAAACCCTAATAACTTTTCGATCTAGTTTGTATAATGAACATGCAAATGAATATCCAAAGCTATAAACCCTAGATCTAGCATACAATTAATCATATTAACATAAAATAGGGTTTAGATCTAACCTTTGATTGTTATATAGCAATAACAATTTATGTCACACCCCAAAACCGAGAACGACGGAAACGTTCTGGGGTAGAGGACGTCATGTAATGTATCACAACAATGTAAAGTAGTAAACAAGCAACAACATCATCCATTGCATTAATAGTATAATTTTAAATACATGAGTGTTCTTTCATATCATAAACAACATATTGAATGTTCAAAATAAAAGACGAGTCTTGACTGCTCCGTCTTCACAAAACCTGGCCGTCGTACCTGTCTATTTGTGACCTGAGAATACAAGTTATTTTGAAAGCGAGTATCAACAATAAAGCAGGTGAATTCATAAGTATTAATGTGTCTTTGATTTGTAAAAACTGTAAAGGAAAGACTTGTAAATGTTTGAAAACCCTAGAAAATCCCATATTTCCTACTAGTATAAAAGTAGTCTTCTACCAAGACTCGATTGTTTTGAAAGTGGACTTCTACCAAGACCTGACTTTTTTGTAAGAAAGCATCAGTGTAAATGTAACGGGTTTTCCTTGTTTAACTATTATTATAAAAGTTATAGTCTACCTCGTCGATTATGTGTATGAGTCACAATATAAAGGTAATAAGGAAAAATAGTTTATCTATATCAAATATATCCTACCTCATCGTTCTTGTGAATGTGTCGCAAAGTAAAGGAAGGAAAATAATATAATAACTAAAAATGTATCCTTTTGCATTAGGATATTCACAACGTGGAAACTCGCCGAACAGTACAACCGTATACACTTGTCGATGATCATTTTCCCTACTATAGCTAACAGCCTTGGGGTGGAATGGTAAGTCTCGAAACGTTTGTAACAAATTCTATTTAATAATATCTATTAAACGTATTAATGTAAACGTGTTCATGTAAGCGTATCTATGTAAACGTACTCATGTAAGCGTATCTATGTAAACATACTCATGTAAGCGTATCTATGTAAACGTACTCATGTAAGCGTATCTACGTAAACGTATTCATGTAAGCATATCTATGTAAACGTATTCATGTAACATGTAATGTATTATTATAGACTCATGAATGAACTGACTCCTGTGTGATTCCTTGTACTTGGAATGGTAAGTAATATCTCCTAACTATACCTATTATAGTTACTAGTAATGTACGTGTATAACCGAAAGTATGCCTTTGCTACCCAAAGGCACTAAACTGACTGGAGGAACTTTTATGTCTATATATGTATACATGATATATAACTAATATTTAGACGACATTCAGACGAGTAACCGATGCCTAAAGCCACATCCCAACGAGGAAAAGGAAATAAAGAGAGCTAGCCGTCCTAAGTCCTTTAAACATTATTTATATAACTATACATATCTAGGCATGCATTTTACAATCTAAAAGCATAAAAGAAGTTTTATAAAACCTTTGAAAAGTTTAATACTAAGAAACAATGACTTGATGTCAGTTTATAAAACGATTGAATGTATTTTGTTTGATAAGACAGTTTAAATATAAGGAAAACCTTCGTTTGAAACACAATTGTATCAGAGTTTGAAAGGAAACATACAGTATGTACGACAGTTTGATAAAGAGTCTTAAACATGTAAAAATGCTTAAGAAAGTCATTTGAAGAAATCTGTTTGGTAAAACAGTTAACGTACAGTAAATCCATTTGCATGCTAGTTATTAATCACATGTGATTGATATAATAACTAAACATGATTCAACTTGTATTCCACCCCCCATAAAGCATTTATAAATATTTAGAAACATTTAAAAGGTTAATTAAGGGGTATGAACTCACCTACAGTGAGAGGATCACAAACAAGGTGTGAATAACCATACGAATCTACATGGTGCACTCAATGCTACTATCACCTAATCAATGTACCGGTTAGCAACACACGCTCCATTGATCTATGATAAACATCGAGTCACCCTTCGCCACCAATGTCAACCCAAAATTTGTGTAACGGTTAACCACACACACTCCACTAACGTTTGACAAGGGTACGAAGAGTAATTCCATGGATTAGCATACAATTTCACATTTTGCCTAAAGTAACTAGAATTTGGGAATTTGTAAAATCATGTAGTTACTTTGTACTTCATTATACTTATAATGGAAGGTTTCATCCTATCCTACCCGTTCGGCTAACGACCTTCCATTAGTCAAGAGTGTGGTGGGTAAGAGTGGATACCCATTCAATCGCCATTTTATAGGCAATTTCCTTAAACACCCCTTATAGACCAGCTTCGTGAATGAGGCCTACTAACGGTAAGACTGACTCTTTACTCATACATATATATATAATATTTGACTTTTAATGTTACATATAGTATAAGGGTGTAATTTATATTTTTAAAATACTAGGTGGTTTAATTTAATAACTTAGACTTTTAATTTAGTTAAATGTAAACCAAAACTTTATGGATTTATTAACTTTCCTTTGATTATACACTTAATTAATTTAATAAAACCATAAGGGTGTAAATTGAACTTTTCAAAAATACTAGTGTTTTAGAATTTAGCATTTCAAAATTAAACTTTTAATCAACTTTAAAATTCCAAAACTTGAGGACAAATTTTGAACTTTTTCAAAACATTAGGGTTTAGAATTTAAATATTTCAAAATTAATTTTTTGTATTGAAGGATTGCGACTATTTTGTCTTTTAGCTAGTCACGATGTGACTAAGAGACTATCACATTGTAAGGATCAGTTGACTTGTTGACCGTTGACTGTTGACTTTTTGACTGGTTTGACTTTGAGTCAAACTTGAAGGATTTGGGCTGTTAATTAAGATTCTACCATGTTTTGGTGCTAGTATGTTCGCGGGAGCAAGTAGTGTAGGGGAGTGTGCCATAATGTTTCTGTCTTCTTCGATTCAGATGAGTTTTCCTCACTGTACCCGTGGGTCGAAGGCACCAATGTTAACCCACTAGATATGGTTATGTATCCTTGTGTATAGGATATTGTTGCATTATAGTGATATGGTAGATATATTTATATCCTTATGTGTTATGATGCAATAATAGTGGTAAGCTAGTTCGAGTACTAGTAAGCAGTCATCGTCTAGTAGAATGCCCTATGTGGTGTATGTAGCCACGTAGGATAGCCTAAGAACTCTTGATCCAGGCTTTCGTGCCCATTCCTCGTTTGGTTGTGGCTCTAGATTAGGATCATCTGTTCGAGTGGCTATCTCTCCTATGGTTACTTATGGCTATGCATTCCATGGAGATTGGCTGGTAGCGGATTAGTATGTTGTGAGGGGTATACTAGGCAGTAGTGGTTTGTATGATTAGTAGTTGCATGTATTTATATGCCTACTAGATTTGTTGTTTGTTTATATGTCGACATATTGTAATGGGTGAGGGTGAGACGGCCCTACTGTGTGTGCCTGTGTGGTAGGCCAAGATACCAGGTGTAAGCAAGTTGTAAGCTGTAGGCACGGAGGCTCAGGGGGAGCGGTTACGTTGAGGCAATATACCGATAAAGGTGGATTTTAAAATTTCAAAACTTGGTAGTTCTAAACCCTAAGTTCAAAAAAGTTTCAAAACTTACCTTCAAGTTTTGGATTTTAAAATTTAATTAAAAATATTAATTTGAAATTTTAAATTCTAAAACCTAGTATTTAAAAAGTTCAAATTACACCCTTATAGTTTTATTAGTTAATTAAGGTGTATAATTAAAGGATATTTAATAAACCCATAAAGTTTTGGTTTACATTTAATTAAATTAAAAGTATAATTTATTAAATTAGACCACCCATTATTTTAAAAGTGTAAAATACAACCTATACTATATATAAGATTAAAAGTCTAATATTATATATATGTATGAGTAAACAGTCAGTCTTACCGTTAGTAAGCCTCATTCACGAAGCTGGTCTATAAGGGATGTTTAAGGAAATTGCCTATAAAATGGCGATTAAATAAGTATCCACTCTTACCCACCGCACTCTTGACTAGTGGAGTGTCGTTAGATGAACGGGTAGGATAGGACGAAACCTTCCATTATAAGTGTAATGAAGTACAAAGTAATTACATGATTTTACAAATTCCCAAATTCTAATTACTTTAGGCAAAATGTGAAATTATATGCTAATCCATGGAATTACACTTCGTACAGTTGTCAAACGTTATTGGAGCGTGTGTGGTTAACCGACACAATATTGGAATTGACATTGGTGGCGAAGGGTGGCTCGATTTTTATCATAGATCAATGGAGCGTGTGTGGCTAACTGACACATTGATTAAGTGATAGTAGCATTGAGTGCACCACGTGGATTTGTATGATTATTCACACCTTATTTGTGATCCTAGGCATCCCAGTCGCAAACTTGAAGGGCATAATCAAGATTAAACATGCCATTGAAAAGTTCAATGAATCACAAAAGATCTAGGAGTTTCAATTCATTTAAAAACTTAAACTTCATTTTCGTTTTTCATGATGGAAATTGGTAAATCATCATTTACCTAGCTTCAGATATTCTGCAACTAGATTAGGACATCCCTTTTCTAGGTTGTAGAGTATTGTGTTGGACCCTAGCCTTGATGTTTCATTTTGGGTGTTACATCAAGGATTCTTATCAACTGAATTGAATTTTCTCCCGTTTTTTAGATGTCTAAATCTCACAATGGTCTTCCTAAATCGCTTGGAACAAGCTTTCCAAAATAAAGATGACGTTCCAAGATACGATCAAGGAAATGAGAGTCATGCTTGACTTCCTCCACCTCCTCCAATTAGGGGTGTTCACGGGGCGGTTCGGTTCGGATAGTAATAAAATTATGAACCATGACCACGGGGCGGGTACCTCATGTGCACTAACCGAAACCGAACCGAATTGGCCAAAAAATCGAACCGAACCGAACCGTGTGAAGGCGGGTAACCACGGTTCGGTTTACGGATACCCGCTAAATAAAAAAAAACAAATTTAATCAAAACTATAAACTCTATTTCGACCAATTCTTTTTTTTTTTTCTAATTGTAACTCACGAGGTCAAAAAGAAAATATAAAGTTCAAATATCATTTATTAAATTTATATAATAAATATAATAATAAAATTAATAAGAAAACAAATGAATGTAGAACGTGAAACTGAAAATTGTCAATTAAATTTTGTTTTGGCCACTGCGCAGTATCACAGGGATAATTCCAAACAATGTTGATTAGTATTTTATTTACTTATATATATATATATATATATATATATATATATATATATATATATATATATATATATATATATATATATATACACGCCGGTTCGGTTCGGGTATCCACGGATATCTAAATATCGAAACCGAAACCGACCCGTAGAGAGTCGGTTTTTACAGTTTCGGTTTTTTCGGTTACGGTTTTTTTTCGGTTTCGGATTGACCGGATCGGATCGGTTTTTCGGTTTTGCGGTTTTTTTGCACACCCCTACCTCCAATCGTTCTCCCTAACCTACAAGTTCGAAAGCTTGAAAAGTTCAAGCTCACTGAAGCCCTTTTGGTAGGTGAACACGACGATAGGAAACCTGTGTGTGCACACGTCTTAGAGATGAAGTCACATATTTTCAGGTTAAGAATGTTGGGTATCGAGATTTCAGGTGAGTTGGTTGTTGACTGGGTTCTTCAGTCACTTCTTGAATCATATAGTGAGTTAGTAAGAGAGTTCTATATGATGGAACACGACGTGACCCTAATTGATCTCACTTATTTGCTTATAGCTGCTGAATCAGCAATTATTTGGGGTGCTGGTCAAGCAAATTCGTCTGGTGAGTCAAACTCCCAAGATTCAATGGGCACTAGAAACATTGGAAGTCCAGAAGGGACTAAGTATGAGATTGTCCCATGAAATGTGCCAAAGGAGTCCATTTGCTTTTATTGCTAAGAGAAAGGGCATTGGAGATGAAGCTGCTCAAACTACCTGACATATCTAAGACATGGGAGAGTTATGACATATGGCTCTACTTCAGGTAAAATCCACTATCTAGCTTCTTTTAAGTACATATTCTAGATTCTTAATACATGATGTGATAAGATTACATTTTGATGTTTTTCAGGATCGAAGAAAAGAAAGGAAGCTTAAGAAAGAAGTGTGCTGAATCAGATCATGAAGAAATGGATTTCAATCGCATAAATTCAAAGATCAGATTTTTGAGTTGCTACTTTACAGTTAGAATAAATTGCTTAGGAATGTGTAATAGCATTGTTTTTAGTTGAATTGCATTGTAAGGACAAGTTTTTCCGCAATAAAATAAATTTTGAGTTTTATCTTATTTATTTATCTTTGCAATGGCATGTGGGAAAATTGATGTTTGTAATTTAGCAATGTTGAGTTGGATATGATTCTTTTTTGCTATTTGTGCAAATGTCAAGAATTTACTAAATACGGAAAGATTCTCATTGCCCAAGTTTTAATTAGACAGAAACTTGAAATCATGCAACATGTATTGTATGATGAATGAAAAACTTTCATATTTGAAAATTAGACTAATTCTTTGACAAAGTGTCAAGTGAAAGACTAGGAGATCAAGTACACTAGGTTGTGCGTTGATCAAGTTCACTACAAGAGTGATAAAGATATTCTTCATGATTTACTAAAGTTTAGTAAATATGATTATACTTATAAGAATAAGTGTAATTCTAAGTTGATTGGAAGAGTTTCAATGAATAGCAGAACGAATAAGAAGAATAAAGTAGGCAGAAAGATAAAAGTTTCTCTATTCTAAGAAGAAGAGAGAGTGCCTTTTATTGTGTTTTATGATCATCTTAATGATTGAGAAACATATCACGATTGATCCTCAAAGTGAGTCTTAGTGCATTTGTATGTCTAAGAAGAAGAATCGAGAATTGTGGAAATGGTTAAATCAAGAAGTCAATCATACCTCGTTCCAAAATCAAGTCTTAAAGTCATACTCCAAGATTGTGACTTGAGTGACAAGTCTTAATTAGGTTTGTAACACTTATCAAATGTAGAATAAGAAAGTTTATTATTCTTGTACATTTGAAATTGGTAAGTTGTGATGTCTTGGATAAGACAAATACCAACTAAGACCAATTGTGTGAAGTGTTAAACTTGATAAGAAGCTACACTAACTCTTGAATATTTGTTTTGTCAAGGAATGTTTCTTGACAAGAGAATATTATATGTCAAGGAGTCAGTGGGAGTTTTAATGATCTTGAAAAGGTTTTAGGAACAAATCAAGAATAAACCTTATCAATCATCGCTGACAATCAAAGGTTAGATCTAAACCCTATTTTATGTTAATATGATTAATTGTATGCTAGATCTAGGGTTTATAGCTTTGGATATTCAATTGGATGTTCATTAGACAAACTAGATCCAAAAGCTATTAGGGTTTGCACGTACAACATAGGAATGATGTATTGCTCGAAACCCAACATTTTTAAGATAAGTTCTAAAACTTTTCATATATTTTGTATGTAATTGTATTATAAATTTTAATTGTATTAGAGAATTTGTATAGTATGTCTATTAATTTAAGTTGTTTGTCAAAATAAGGTACATGATTTTGATTGAACAATATTTGGCATATAAATATGTTTAAGTAGTTCTACAATAATCATGACAAACAAAAATTTATGATTGAATATCAATAATAGTCACCGTTTAATCTATTATGAGTCACTAAATATCAATAATAACTATAAAAAATGAAAAAAAAACATGTAACCAAATATAGTTTATTGTCCCGCATTAATATATTACGTGTCACAAAAAGTCAATAGTAGTCATGACAAACAAAAGACATGTGACTAATAGTAGTTTATGATCACAATTTAATAAAGACGTGTCACTGAAAGTTAATAATAACCATGAGTAATGAACAAAACGTGTGACTAAAAGTAGTTTATAGTCATAGCTTAATATATATATATATATATATATATATATATATATATATATATATATATATATATATACATTACGTGTCACTAAAAGTCAACAATAGTCATAACAAATGAAAAAACATGTGACTAATACTACTTTATAGTCATATTTTAATATATTACATGCACTTTTCAAGCGGTCTCCTAAGATTATAATACGTTAACTAAAAAAGTTGTTTATTTATGTGTTCGTGTTGTTTGTCGATGTTTTTACGTAACCGATTCCTCGTTACTATGGTGTTTCGACATTTGTTTAACTATGAATAAATTGCTATTCTTTTTGTTTTCTTTTTATGTTTAGAGCTACCCGACTCAATTTTTCTAGTTAGAGACAACTTTTTTTTAACAAAAAATCAATATTAATAACTTAACAATATATATTTGTAATATTTATTAGAAGTTAATATTTAAAATATTTAGAATAGCAAACAAAATTCTTGTTTTCTATCATTTCTAAGTATTAAACTATTTTATATTAATATTAAAAGCCAAAAAATGGAAAGCCCATTGCGGTCCTCTCCCATCCCACCCTAAAATTTGATAATGCTATATTCTAATTTCTAACCCCTTAATGCCAAACATTGAAAAGTTAAAGGTATAAAGCTAAGTGATAGAGTGATAAACATAAATCACAAGACACTATACTATATTTGAGGAAAAACAAGAACTTTGATTTTTTTTTTAATTCTCTATTTTATTATTCTTTATCTTCATTATGAATTCATAAATAAATCATTCAAAATATGAGCATTTAGCCTGGGAGAAAGAAACTAAGCACCGATAAGATTTGATAAATTTAAATAGATACAAACAACACCGACAACCTGCTAGTACCATTATTAGGTTTGTTAGGGTTTGATCTTTTGGTGAGTTTTAAAAAACCTATAATATTTTTTCTTGAACTTATACTAGAAACATATATGTATTTTTTTTATATAGATACTTTCCTTAAATTTTTTATACATATAGAATTTATGATACGATTTTGATTTTTTGATTTTCTTTTATTTTTTTTCACAATAAAATTTACTTTAAGATTGCAACCAAATGTTACATCGTGTATATAGTTAGCTGCTAATTTTATTTAATAAAAACACATAAAATGTGTTTTATGAAAATACGAACACCATTACTATATATTTCCCCTAAATTCGGAGGCCCCCATAAAATTGAAAGCCCCATGCGACCCCACCAATTGCACACATTCAAGGCTGCCACTGCTTTATGTAATTCGATATAATTTATATTCGAACTTTTTTCCCCACGTTACAAGAATTCATGGAAATCTTGAAACTAGAACTCAATAGGTTTGACTTCAAAATTTGATCAGACGTAATGTTTTGAATTTCAATATTGTATTAAGCATCATATAATGGTAAAATTATAATTTAAATAGCGTCACAATGGTCTTGTACACATTTGGTTGAAAAGAGGTCGGTATGATAAGGTGTCATACATTGGAACAAGTGGTGTAATATTTCAAATTGCGATGCGAATACTGCTCCCTCGGCTAGCATATATGTCATCTTCCCATATTACATTGCAACTTAAACACGGGACCATCTATAAGTTTAGGTCTTCTAACTGTCCATATGGCTAAACAATGTGTTCAGTTATCGAGGTATCATATTTTTTTTTGAACAACACAACTTTGATAAAGGCACTCATAGGAAGGTGGTTGGCAGTCAACAGAAACATAACACATACAAAACCCCTAAGGAAAATGGCTAAATATCACCTCAACCTTTTCCTCTAATAGATAACCACAAATAGGGGACAAACACCATCTCAGACACTAATTGAGTTATTCTCTTACAAGTACTTTTAAAACATAACTCATTTCTGTATGACCAAATCGCCCACAAAAAAGCTCTAATGACGTATTCATATTTGATCAACTCCACCCTTGACCTTCTGTTTGAGTCCTCAAACTTGAACAAATCATCGATGGAATTAACTCGCTCCAGGTTTGGGAGGTGCAACTACCATTTGATCAGATGAGCCAATACCTCTTAAGTTGTTGAACTATAAAGAAAGAGGTGGTTTGACATCTCTTTAACTCTGTTACATAGGGGGCATAATATGGATGTAATTCCAACTCCTTTACGCTAAAGATTATCCTTAGAATGTAGCACGTCAAGCTTAGTCTCCAAACAAAAATGTTGACTTTCCTTGGAACCACCTTGCCCCAAACCATAGTTTTATCAACAACCTCTAAAAACTCTGAATCAATTGCTTTCCTTAAAGATATAAATGAGAAAATACCATTACCTTCAAGATGCAAACTCCTGTTACCATTATCTTCACTTTGCTGGAATAGGGTATGAAGATTTTGATCCATTCCTTCCAGGACTCCATCCATGCTGTAAATCTTTCCCCAAACCATGGTTTATGTTGACCTTACATGATTGCTCTTGTAACACCCATATAACTTCACTCCAAAGGAAGTTGGGACTAGTTTTAAATCCCCATCTGTGACAACCGTCAAATTCTGGTCAAGTCAAAGTTAACAAGTCAAACCGATAAACTCATGTAGTGCTTGTATGATAGGATATATTCTATGTGTTCTTATGTACAAATCTCTATCATAATGCAAAGTATCACTCAGAAGCTCCTAAACTTCGGAAATTCTAAACCCTAGCCAGGGTAAGTGAGGTAATGACTCTATAAAGCACTATTAAAGACCCTTTGGGGGAGTATAACACTCATAATAAGCCTTATCAAGGTTTACAAACCTTGCATTACAAGGTTAAACACTAACAAAGGTCACAAACGAAGTCTCTCTCAATCTCTCTCACTCTGTTTGTCTGTCTGTCTGTCTCTCTCTCTCTCTCTCTCTCTCTCTCTCTCTCCCAAATCTCTCTCAAAATCTCTTTTATCTTTTTATAAACACTTAAGGCATCCCGATCGTTAACTTAGTAAAAAACAGCTTGAAATGGGAAGATTATGTGAAAAATAGCCTTATAGGGATGAACCCTCTTAAGAACCAAATCCTCTCTTAGAACCGAACCTCTTAGAACCGAATTCACCCTAGGACCGAAACTACCTTGTGGACCGAACTTCCCTTCGGCTCGGATCAACCTTCGGTCCGAGACATTGCATTCGATTCAGCCTCTCTTCGGTCCAACTTGCCTTTGGCTCATCCAACTTCGGACCGAAGCTGCTTTCGGTTCAATCTGAGAACCTTCGCCTCTCAGCCTCATGGATCGAGACCATCACTTCTGACCCCCAGAACTTCGCAAGTTCGCCTCTTGGTCCCGATTTTTGACAACTTTCACGTTTTAAGCCCATTTTTGATGATTTTGACGGAGGCTTTTCACCCAAACTCGTACTTTGACATATAAGACCCCATAAATTCATATTTTGGGGAAATCTTTACCATAGGTAATATCTTTTGTACAAGACATTATATAAGGGTTGGTTGACTTTTCCAAGAAGTTATGAAACCATAACCACTTTATGTCACTATTCACTCCTTACCATATCAAATCACAGTCATTTTTATGCATTTTCCAGCACTCTATTTGATTTACTTACACTAAATCCACCTAAAATATCTGTATCTCACACACTCCCTAAAAGAATCATTCACCACATTCTTAAAACAAATACTCTCTCTCTCTCTCTCTCAATTATCCTTCCCTGGTACCAAGAACTCTAGGAAGTCACGAGCTCTTACTCCATTGTTGGTAATTTCTTCATTTCCACTCTTGAATATTCCACACTCCTTCACTCAAATCATGAATTTCTTATACAAATATAATCATATTTGTTCCTCGGATCTTCAAATCCTTAAGCTTTCTCGATGTGTTCTTGACTTGGAAACCTTCTCTCTTCAACATCCCTCTCAGTAAATCACTCAAGGTGAGTTCATACCCCTCTTCTTTTCATGTTTTCATCTAGTTTTATGTGGGAGAATACAAGTTACAATATCAAAACATGCTTAAATTCAAATGGCAGCTTTCAACAAAAAGGGTTATGACTAAATCACGAACTTTTTTGACCATATTAAACTCCGTAACTTTTAAAAATGTTCAATATGCAAATAGTTCAGGTCTATACCTTTAAAATGACCACTTGCACATGTACATACGATTTTTCCACAAATTGTGGTGATTTTTACAAAACTGTGTGTCACTGTAGCAAGGATTTCGGACCAATCAGTGAAAATGGTCATTTTAACACTAGTTAGGAATCATTAAAAATCATAATAAAAATTGTGAGTATACTAGACACATTTTGTGAACTTTCTGTGTTTACATATTTAAATTTTGACTCATGATGATTTTTTGGTAATTTTTACAAAAGCAATGACAGAAAGGTAGAACTTGTTACAAACAGTTTACAAATTGATTAACACTTTGTAATGTGTTGAGCAAGGTGTTTATCTAAGATTGACTACACATTTACTTATGTTTTCTGGTAAGTTACACCTAAGTCACAGAAATATTCATTCATTATATGGGTTATTAGTCATTACAAACATACAAGATGAACCATACTATGTATAGTTTATGGTGTGCTATATTACCATTCACTATGAAAAGGTTCAAATCACACTACAAACAGGTTTTTCATTACTACACACATTCATGATAAACTATAATAGGTATAGTTTATGTTAACATCAACTCTACAAACTTACTAAGGAGGGTTATACTCCTACTATAATTTTTTTCCAATTATACTACAAGTAAACTTGTTAAATCCGGTTGTGAGACACTACTTCATTGTACTCTTAGAGTACTGGTTAAGAATCCTGTAGTTATAACCAGAGTTTCTTGTATGGAGAGCCTGATACTTGTATATAGATCTATATTAGGATTGACAACCCACAACTTAGTTGCATGCAACAGCTAGACCGGCAGGTTTGGGGTGACAAATATCATAACATTCCGACGCCTGAAGAACATCGTCGCAGGCTACTATGTCAATCAGTATGGTTATAACGACTCACATAGGAAAATAACAATACATATAGTTTATGGGGATCTCTATATTTAAAGGGGTTTTATTTTTGTAAAACCGCATACACTATTATAAGTATGGTAAAATACTTGCACATTTTGGGTCTTTGGGTCTTAAGACTGCAACACAATTTATGAGGAAAATATGGTATTTTTCTTGTGCATACTTTACATTTTTAAAGAAAGGATTTCTACTCTATATATAAAAGCTTATGGACTCACCAACGTAAATCGTTGACACTCTTTCATAATTTACTTGTATTCTCAGGTAATCAATAGAAACCGGTGACTACCAGCTTTTGAGGATGGAACGCTTCGGCGTTAATCAAAACATTTTGTCATTATATTGTAATCGATTTTGAAACATGTACTCTTATAAAACCGTGTAACTTTCTCGATTATATTTATAATGGTTGTATTTACTTTGAGCACTATTATACTCGTTGTTGTGATACTATATATGAAGTCCTCCACCCCCGGACGTTTCCGTCATCCTTGGTTTGGGGGTGTGACAGATTGGTATCAGAGCATTGTTTATAGTGAACTTAGTATATCTCACCATATAAGATATACCAACTATAAACACAATGAGACTAAGATTCTCTAACTAAATGTTTTCCCTACAATTATACTTCTAAAATAAAACATTATTTATATGAAAAGTATAAGTACATGCATGCATGCCGGTATAGTGTCACATCTAGGAAAAATCACGAAAAGTAAAAATAGATGAGTTGTACATTCACATTATGCATTGGGATATGTAATCAAGTCTGGAAGGAATATAGCTTGATCAACTATATTCGTCTGAGAAGTGACTAACATATGCCACAAGATAGTTCTAGCGGGCAACAAGTCTATCAACCTACCAACACTCATACAGGAACTACAATAAGAATCAAACAAAATGTTTAAAATACTATACGAGTATTTTATATTACTAAAGCACAATATTTCTAGATTCATTATATGCCTCTTACACCCCAATTCTCGCACATACGTCATGGCAGGATTCCATCTACAAGGAGACCCATACTTACCGAACCAGGGAAACGGTGGTTGGATAGAAGAAGAACCGGAAAAAGATCCCAATGATGGTGGGTGAGACGTATGTATACAAAACCCGAGCAAACCATATAAATGAACTTGTTTCATAATCCTGATAACTTAATTATAAGATAAATACAAGCATAACTCAAGGGACGAGGATTTTTGTTATTATTTAGATGGCACAACATGATTTGCATGATATTGCCTTACGTTTGGTTCAAATTTGATTTATTCTTGTATAAAAAAGGACAAGAGATAGACGTCTAATGTCCAAAATGCTATATTAAAAAAAAAAAAAAAAACATTAAACCCATATTTTATTCTCATCTAAATCTTTTCAATTTTCTTTTGTCCCCTAACCAACTGTGCCGAAAAATATAATTGTGGATGGTTTAATTTTGTCCCCAGCCATTTGGTTATTAGTTAATTACTAAAAACAAGAAGAAATTGAGTGGCTCATCAACACCAAACGATAGACGTTTTCTTGAACACGTGGAAACATCTCCCGTGAGACATGCATTTCTGTGATAAATTTGATCTCTTCGCCTTTGACTTGTCTATATCCACACGCACAATATAATTTTCTTTTACTCGTATATTTTTGTTAGATAAAATAAAGAAATGTGAAGAAGAATCAAGCATACAGAAAGGTATCTATGATCAATCCCTTGGATAAAAAATAGAAAAGAATGTAAATTTGTTTTCAACTTGTTTTTGTTATATTGCATAAATGTTTGACCAAGATTGATGGTGTAGAAGTAGAACCACAACATGCACTTTGCACATGGGATCATGCATGCCAATGCTATCCTATCAAAACCCTTTCCTTTGATTGGTTTTACTTTTTAAATTTGAATCTACTGTTTAATTAGTCGATTAAACAGGGAATTAGATGCAATTAGATTCCTCCCTTCACCGATATACATGTTTGACTAAGTATTTAGTTTAAAATTAAAAAAGAAAATAATGAGGTTTATTGTTTTAAATATTCAAATTGCTCTTTTCTATCTTTTATACTTATTGTTTTTAACTTTTAAAGCTCAACAATATTCTAAGTAGTGAGCCATAAAGGGTCCGCACATGGAATAATGCTTAAGAGTCGAGAGCAACAAAGCAAAATAGGTGTAACAACTCATAAATAACAAAATAAACAATTTCTTGTGGCTTCTAAGTTCTAAGTTGTAACTATATCTAAAAGGTTGCATGTGTATTTTAAGTGAAACACAATTAATAAATAGCTTTTGGCCTTTTACGTTATTTATATACTCTTTATCAAACAAGTAATAGTACATAACTAATTAACTATTGTTATGCACTATCTATTAGGGGACAATAAACAGAATTATAACCAAGTTGTCTATTTCATTTATATAGGAAATTCTACTTTTAGATATATTTGAAAGAAAGTAGAATACAAACAAGCTATTCTTTAGGAAGATTCATGCTTTTTTCATTTAAATAATTCAAATACTCTGATGGCTAACTTGGTATGAGTAGCTCTTTATAGAGATGTCTAAAATTCTAATCATAAACCATCAAGAGTGGGTAATGCAAAGTCATTTGCGAAGACAAGACAAGACGTCTATGATAGAATTCTCATCAAAATGACGAACCTCGGGGACCTTGCTCTAAGCAATATACCCTTAAAAAAGTTAATATAGATAATTTCACACCAAAACATTTAGCTTTTCCATATAATATGAATATTGTCAAATATTTTTGAACTATTAAAATTGTAACTAAACATCGATCGACTATTTAGGATAAGAAAAGTAGAATATCATGAGTATGTTTGATACAGCTAATTGGTAGCTAGTAACTTAAAGTTGGAAGATATAAATTTTATTTGTGTAGAAGTTTTGAGCAAACTAACTGAAAAGTTTTTAAAAATGTAAAATTACATAAAAACTAAAATTTAAAAGTTATTTGAAAGATTTTGGATTAATAGTTTTTAGTTAAAAATTAGAAGGTTAAACTTTGTACTTGTAAAAGTGTAAATTTTTAGCAATTTTTTTTTTTTCATTTCCAAAATCACATAATTTCAATTATCACTTTTCTAAAACCACAATTGTAAAATTATCATAAAACACAAATCAATAATTATTTGATAATAATCCAGGATCCTCTAAAACATAAACTCCATCTCATGTGTACAATTAAACCGACGATTTCCCGTAATCCGGAGAAGTACCTGAAACACATAAGACATAACAAGGTAAACACAAAGCTTAATGAGTTCCCCAAAATACCAAACACATCACATTATCCTCTCATGGCTATATTTCAATAGAGACCCTCCGATTAATGTGTCTCAGTAGGAGGGGAACCCTCCGGTCCCACAACTCGGGTTGAATCCTCCGATCCTAACTCAATAAAGTTCGGAATAATATACAACATAAATCACAAAGACATAATGTATGATATCACAATTCTCAATATAAGCATACAATACCTTTTGGTGACACATGACACATTGATACTACTCATGACAAGTATAGTGAGAAACTCACATCAGAAAGTAAACAGATAGATCTAGCACCCCACGAACAATCTAGACTCTGCCTATATAATATAATCATCTCATCAGAAATTTGTAATAACCACTCCACGAGGCTAAACTAGCCCCTCCGCTGAATCTCAAAATAGTGAAAATAACATTTTACCCCTCCATGGCCTCTAAAGTCCACAGTTGACAAAATCCTAAAATTCAACGAACGTCAAAGCTCAAGTCAACAGTCCATGTTGGCTCAACTCGTCGATTGCATCTATGCGACTCGTTGAGTTCCTTCGTTTTCTCAGAAATATTGTGAAAATCCAACTCAACTCGTCGAGTCGTCTCATCAACTCGCCGAGTTACATCGTGTCCAGACTTGTCGAGGAAAACCCTAACCGACTCGTCGAGTCACTTCAGACCCTTTCCTCATTCAGACGTTTTTAGGCAGAAATGACATCTCATACTTTGAATCTAACCTTCTAAGGCTCACTTATCACATAAAGTTGCAAGCTTTACGTTCATGCATGGCATCTAGGGCTCAAAATGCCATACGAATCTCCATAAGGGGTTTCATGCATAGAGACTTGTCCAAACCTTGATAAAGCTTGGATCTTTGGGCTTATGGGACCTTCTTTTGTCCAGATTTGGAGTCTCAACTCCATGACGAGCCCCATTAACTCAAAACTACAAGATAAGGGGGAAAAAGCCCTAAAACTCCCTAGAAGGAGATCTATAAAAAGGATTCCTCAAAGTGGTAGCTTTTACCTCAAAACTGAAGCTAACACAAAAAAACTCTTGATCCATAAGCCTTTTCTCATTCCATTGCCTGATGCTCTTCAATCTTCTTCTAAATGTGCACTAGAACACCCAAAGTTAGATTCTCTCTCTTACAACAAAATACTCACGATTAGGGTTTCTCACAGGGTATTAGGGTGACAAGGGTGGTGGAAATGAGGGCTTAAGGTCCTTTAAATAGAACACAAACCCTGGAAATTAGGGTTTATCACTCAGCACCTACTCGTCGAGTTGGGGTCCTCCAACTCGTCGAGTAGACTCTAGAATCACGCGGCCAGTTAACTCATCTACTCGGCGAGTTGGGGCATCCAACTCGTCGAGTTGCTCTGAAAATATGAAAATAAATTAATTAAATAATATACCTGGGAGTTGGGATATTCCAATTCTCCCCAACTAGAATTAGACTTTACTCTCGAAGTCATCCTCTCAAAACAACTCTGGGTACTGCTCCCGCATCTCGGACTCCGGCTCCCAACTCCACTCGGATCCCTTCCAATGTTGCCATTGAACCTGAACCAGGGGCACCTCTTTGTTCCTTAAAACCTTCACCTTCCTATCTAAAACCGCTATCAGCCTCTCAATGTAGTTCAAGCTTTCGTCAACTTGAAAATCCTCAAAAGGAACCACTATCATCTCATCGGCTACACATTTCCTCAACTGGGATACGTGGGAGGTGTTATGAATCTAGCTCAACTTTGCAGGCAGCTCCATTCGGTAAGCTACCTTACCAACTTAGGCGATCACCGTGAAAGGACCAATGTATCTAGGGCCCATATTGCCCCTTTTCGTGAATCGAATCACCCCCTTCCATAGGGATACCTTCAGGACGACAAAATCTATGACCTGAAACTCTAGCTCTGAATGGCGCCGATCGGTGTAATTCTTCTAATAACCCTAGGCCGTCAGTAACCTCTATCTGACATGCTGGATTTGCTTTTTCGTCTTGAGCACCATCTCAGTGCCCCCCATCACTCTCTGCCCTACCTCTCCCCAGCAGATGGGAGTCCAAAACCTCTTCCCATATAAGAGCTCAAAGGGAGGCATACCAATATTTGAATGATGGATGTTGTATGAAAACTCAGCCAAGGGCAAATAAGTGTCCCAACTCCCACCGAAGTCCATAACAAATGCATGTAGCATGTCCTCCAACGTTTGAATCGTCCGCTTGCTCTGCCCGTCTGTCTGTATGTGATATGCAGTACTGAAATGCAACCGGGTACCGAACTCCTCATGAAATTTCTTTTAGAACCTGGAAGTAAAGTGCACATCTCGATCTGACACTATCGATGTTGGCACTCCATGCCGTGCCACCACCTCTCGCACGTAGATTTCAGCCAGTTTCTTTATAGAAGAGCTTATCACTGATAGCTAGGAAGTGAGCACTCTTCTTCAACCATTCTACAGTCACCCATATCGCGTCAACATCTCGCGAAGTCCTCGGTAATTTGATGATAAAATCCATGGAAATGTGTTCCCATTTCCACACGGGAATCTCTAGAGGCTGCAACATACCATGTGGACATTGATGCTCCGCCTTAAGTAAAGCATCTCTCAACTACCCATGCCACATCTCTCTTCATACAGGGTCACCAGTAATCCATCTTTAAATCCAAATACATCTTGGTGGCCCCCGTATGGATCGAGAATCTCGACCGATGGGTCTCCTCCATCAAAATATGTCGAGCTCCACCCGTATAAGGCACCCAAATCCATCCACGGAAAGTCATAAGCCCCCTACTATTTGTACCAAACTTGGAAACCTACCCGATCAACCACTCTCTCTTACGGTTCTCTGGTCTCACGGCCACCACCTGAGCCTCTCGAATGTTATCTAATACTGGATTCATCACCGTCATCCTCATGCATACGTCTCGGATTGGAGTACTCAATGCTCTACGACTCAAGGTATCAGCTACCACATTAATCTTGCCAAGGTGATACAAGATCTCACAGTTGTAGTCTTTCGCTACATCTAGCCACCTCCTCTGTCTCATATTCAGGTTGGGTTGATCCATAGGTACTTCAGGCTCTTATGGTTCGTGTATATGGTACACCGAACACCATTGAGATAGTGGCGCCAGAACATGAGGATGAACAGTCTCGAATGAGGCATGCTGCTATGGCCCCCAGGCAAAAGTAACACCCTTCCTGGTTATAGTAAGGTGAACAACAATCTTGGAGAAATCTCTGATAAATCTCCAGTAGTAGCCTGCCAAGCTAAGAAAATTCCTGATCTCGAATGGGGACCTCGGCACCTCCCTTCGCATAACTGCCTCGATCTTATCCGGATACCAAAATTCCATTCTAATTAACGAGGTGTCCTAAGAACGGGACCTCTCGTAACCAGAAATTACACTTGGAGAATTTGGCGCAAAGCCTCTCCATACTCAATACTCCAAGAAATTCCCGAAGATGCTCTTTGTACTGCTCTTTGGACCTCAAGTATACCAAAATGTTGTCGATGAACACGATCACCGATCGATCCAACATGGGCTTGCACACCCGGTTGATATCCATGAACGTTGTCGGTGCATTGGAGAGTCCGAAAGGCATCATCACAAACTCGTAGTGCCCATAACGAGTCCTAAAGGCTGTCTTCTGGATATCCTCCTTGCAAACTCTCATCTTATGATATCTAGATCTCAAATCAATCTTGGAAAACTAAGATGCCCCCTGAAACTGATCGAATAAATCATCGATCCTCGGTAGTGGATAACAGTTCTTAACCGACAGTTAGTTCAAATCCCGGTAATCAATACACATCCGGTGTGAACCATCCTTCTTCTTGACAAAAAGGATAGACGCTCCCCACGGTGAGCTACTTGGTCTAATAAAACCCTTCCCCAGCAGCTCCTGGAGCTGCAAGGATAACTCCTGCATCTCAGGTGGCACAAGACAATAAGTTGCCTTGGCAATAGGCGCCGCACCCGGAACCAAATCGATCCAGAACTCCACTTGCCTCTCAGAAGGTACGCCCGGTAACTCCTCGAGGAAAACATCCGGGAACTCACACACAACCTGAACATCAAAAATAGAACTCGGCCTCTCAGCGGCAACTCTCGTATCCGTCACATAAGCTAAATATCCCATACATCCCTTTTGTAAACTCTGCCTCATCCTGGCGGCAGAGTAGAAAGCTGACCCAGATCTGGTCCCCACCGTATATGGTAAGCAGTCCCCTACTAGGGTCTCATATGGTCACCATCAAACGCTCACAATCGATCCCAGCACCAAATCTGACCAACCAGTCCATGCCCACTATGACACAAATGTCACCCATCGCTATCGGCACCAGATCTATTGGGAAATCAACATCGAAAATATTAAATACACACTCCCGGAATACATCGGTGGCAAAAAACCCCATGCTTGTTGGCTAGATAAACCCTTAATGGTCGACTCAACACCTCAAGTCTGACACTAATGTGATGACTAAAGGATAGAGACACAAAAGATCAACTTACATCCGAGTCAAATAACACCAAACCAGACACATAATTCATAAGGAAAGTACCTATACACAGCACAATATAATCATAAACAAATCTCAAAATAACATAAATTAGGAGATACGTACCAGCAACAACATCAGGCGCCGCACAGACCTCCTTCGCAGTCAATTGGAAAGCTCTCCCACGAGCCCTCGGAGTATCGGCCTTCACCGGCCGACCATTGGTAACACGTAAGGTAGCAAGAGTAGAAGCCCTCGGAGTATCGACTTAAGTGAGTTGAGGGAACTCGGCCTTCTGAGTTCCGATGGCCGGTCTGGTTGCAATGAAAGCAAACCGAAAATATCTCGGGGCAGTCCTTCGCTATGTGCCCTTCCTTGCCACATTTGTAGCAAATCCCTGATCGGCAAGATCCCTCATGACTTTTGCCGCTCTTTCCAAAAGTATGGCCCTTCCCCCCCCCCCCCCCCCCCCCCCGCACTCGTATCAACGGGCTTTGCAAGCTTCGTTGCCAGCTGCAACTGTACTGGTCTCCTGTCTCTACCCCGAGACTCCTCCTCACTTGTCTGCAATTCTAGCTCAGTCCCCCTCCTCTTGGCATTGGTCTGAAGCTCAGTCAATGTACGGTATGACGAGTTCACCACAAACTCCCGTATATCCCTCCTCAGTATGCTCAGATGTTGGCTCACACGTGTCAGCTCAAAAGACACGTGCTCAGGGTAAAACATTGCCCTCTCATGGAACATCCTTGTGATCTTAGTCACGGTTTCTGTCTTCTGCTTGAGAGATAGAAACTCTTGGGCTAACCATTCCCTCTCTACCTGGGAACATACTCATCTCGGAACAACTATATAAACTTATCCCATATCACTGCATCATGGTCACGAACTTCAACCAGCCTTCGTTCCCAAGCGAAGCTAGTTCAGCACAAATCAAACACTCAGGTGATCTGGGCATGAACACGTATAGGAACATCCCTCAATTTCGGAGATCCATCTCATGGTAGCAATCGGATCTTGTGTCCCATCAAACTCTGGTGGCTTCGTGTTGCTGAACTCCCAAAACAACAACGAGTCACTTCCTTGTGGCATAGCAGCAACTACAGCTATGGTGGCTGCAGCAGTAGTAACCTCCGTAACAGCAGCATATCGCTCGTCGAATGTCTCAATTAGCATGGTCTTAATAGACTCTAACATCTCTGGTATGGCCTATCTGATAGCTGCTGCCACCTCCTCATGAATGATCTTGCGGATCTCCTCATCACTTGCACTGTTGCTCTCGGGGTTGTGGCGTGTACCCACCATTGTGTCTCTAAAACACAACACGAAAATCATCAAAGGCTCGTTCAATCATACTCACACTCGATTTCCCATCCCTACCTACTCCTTAAGATCCTAAAGATTCTTATATGGGTCGCACACAGATCCGATGGCCGATGCTTTCAGTAGTACGGGCCTAATACTACCTTCCACACCAACCCGTAGTCACCCCAAGCGCTCCTCCCAGTATCCTAATTCACAAGTACTCTATCTCTCACTAGTTTCAGACTACCCTCTCGGTAGGCTCCTCCTATGCCCCATCTAGGTATCTCTCCTAGATTTACCCTAAACTCAGAACTCTTTTTAAGAAATTCCTGCTAGGTACTCTCACTCATCATATACTCAAGGCAAATAAAAGATAACATCGATCAATACCATATCCTTGACTAAGGCATCATGAATCAGGAAACTATAGCCCTAATTTCTAAAGTACCTAGCCTATCCTCTAGCATGCAACTCTAATATCTCATAAATATCTCATAATATAAACAATTAACTGTATTTTAGGAAATCACCGTTCGGGCTCTGACTGATTGTACACACTGCGTCGTCTCATTTCTCTTTAAAACTCTTACCCAGTTTAGAAAATCATTTCTCTTTATAAAATTTTCTCAATTCCTCAGTTTGAGTCCATACATACCCGAGAGTACATCCGAATCCTTCAAACCAAGGCTCTGATACCAACTTGTAACACTGTAAATTTTCAGCAATTCTTTTTCTTTTCCAAAATCACATAATTTCAAATTATCAACTTTCAAAAACCACAGTTGTTTAAATTATCGCGAAACACACATCAATAATTGTTTGATAATAATCCAGGATCCTCTAATACATAAACTCCATCTTGTGTGTACAATCAAGCTGATGCCTTCCCGTGATCCTAATAAGTACTTGAGACACATAACACATAGCACAATAAGCTAGTGAGTTCCCCAAAATACCAGACACATCACATTAGCCTCTTATGGCTATATCTCGATAGAGACCCTCCGGTCAATGTGTCTTAGTGGAAACCCTTCGGTCCTACAACGCGAGGTTGGACCCTCCGATCCTAACTCGATAAATCTCGAGATAATATACAACATAAATCACAAAGTCATAATACAGGATATCATAATTCTCAATATAAGCATACAAGACCCTTCGATCACACAATGATACCACTCATGGCAAGTATAGTGAGAAAACTCATCTCGGAAAGTAAACAACTAGATCTAGCACCCCACGAACAATCTAGACTCTGTTTACATAATGTCATCATCTCATAAGAAATTTGTAATAACCACTCCACAATGCTAAACTAGCCGCTCCACTAAATCTTAAAAGGGTGAAAAGACCATTTTACCCCTCCATAGCCTGTAAATTCCATAGTTAACCAATCCCTAAAATTCAAGGAAAGTCAACGCTTAAGTCAACAGTCCATGTTGACTCAACTCGTCGAGTGCATCTATGCGACTCATCGAGTTCCTTCGTTTTCTCAGAAATATCGTGAAATTCCCACTCAACTCGTTGAGTTGTCTCATTAACTCGCCGAGTTACACCGTGTCCAGACTCATCGGGGAAAACGCTAACCGACTCGTTAAGTCAGCTCACTGACTCGTTGAGTCCCTTCAGACCCTTTCCTCATTCAGACTTTTTAGGCAAAATTGACATCTCATACTCTGGATCCAACCTTCTAAGGCTCACTTATCACGTAAAGCTGCAAGCTTTACATTCATGCATGACATCTAAGGCTCAAAATGCCATAACAAGCTCCATAAGGGGTTTCATGCATAGAGACTTGTCCAAAGCTTGATAAAGCTTGGATCTTTGGGCTCATGGGACCTTCTTTTGTCCAGATCTGGAGTCTCAAATCCACGACAAGCCCTTGCAACTCAAAACTACAAGATAAGGGGGGAAAAGCCCTAAAACTCCCTAGAAGGAGATCTATACAAAGGATTGCTAGATGTGGTAGCTTTTTACCTCCAAACTGAAGCTAGCACAGAAAAACTCTTACTCCACAAGCCACTTCTCGTTCCAATTCTTGATACTCTTCACTCTTCTTCTAAATGTGCACTAGAACACCCAAAGTTAGCTCCTCTCTCTCTCTCTCTCTCTCTCTCTCTCAAGAAAATACTGACGATTAGGGTTTCTTACAGTGTATTAGGGTGTCAAAGGTGATGAAAATGAGGGCTTATGGTCCTTTAAATAAGACACAATCGCTAAAAATTAGGGTTTTCTCACTCAGCAACTACTTGTCGAGTAGACTCTAGAATCACGTGGCCAATTAACTCCTCTAATCGGCGAGTTGGGGCATCCAACTCGTCGAGTTACACTGGAAATATGGAAATAAATTACTTAAATCTTATACATGGGAGTCGGGATGTTACAGTACTCCTGAAAGAAGTTTTTTTTTTCTTCATTTCATGTTTTTTTTTGAAATATAAAAGCTAAAATCTCTTAAAAGATCTGAAAAGATCATTGCCGAACACACTTTATGGACGTGTTTGGCAAAACAGCTGGTAGCTGAAGCTGAAACTTTTATTTGTGTGAAGCGATTCGGTAAAAATGAGGGGGATCGACATGAACCTGACAAGCAAGTAAACGGGGCATGTCCAAAAAAAATGTAGAATTTTTTTTTTAGGTTGGATCATTTTGTAATGTAGAAGCCTCTAAGAGGACACAATAAATACTTGTTTTTATTTTTTTACTTTTTCATTAATATCACATACTTCACAATCTTATATGCTCATTTCCTCTTCAACCTGACTTATTTTCTCTAAACTTATCGTAAAATTTGTCAACAAACATGAACTTGACACAAACATAAATAAATTGATACGACACGACATGATAGTTATAGAGACAAGCTATCTAAACTCACTTCAGTTCCCACTTGAAATGAATACAGCATGACACGACATGTTTTCACCCTTAGTAAAATTAATTGTAAGCCTTTGAGAAGTGTAAAATAACATAAAATGTAAAAGATAAAAACTCTCAAAAAATTTAATTAAAATAGCTTTTAAATTTTAAACCTTTTATTTAGACTAAAAGCTTTAAGCTCTTACTTACGATCCAAACAAATATTTTATTTAGACTAAAAGCTTTAAGCTCTTACTTACGATCCAAACAAATATTTTTTTTCCCTTGAATTCAAGTTATTTTAAAATCTACTTGCCGGATAAGCCCCGCATGTTCGCATAAAGTCCAGTAAATAGTCCATCCTAGGCCCATTTTCAGATAGCCGTTGATTAGAGGCCAATCCGTGTTACTAATAATTGATATTTGTCTTTGAGCCGAGTTTAAATCAAAATTCTTAATAAATATGCTAGTATGGTGCCTATGCGTCCGGTAAAAAAAACGACAACGTCTTATAACATATAAACTAAGTAATTCCTAAAATTAGATATGCAGCATTAATATGTAAACATGAACGAGAAAAAAAAATATCGTATCTTTGTAACATTTCATTTTCTTTACTTTAACTTTCCTTATACAAGACAGCTTACTGATAGAACTAAAGCTTTCACCTCAAACTGTATATGGTTGGTGTGAATCATTTTACGAGAAGAAGATGCAAAAGACAGTACAATAACAATTCAAACATGTACACTTACATATTACAGTTTGTTGTACGTGTGGGGTAAAGTGTCATCTCGAGAATATATTGGTAAAGTGTCATCTCGAGAATATATATGACTGGGTTGAATATTGTTAGTTATACCAAAAACCCTAGCTAGTAGTATGATGAGACAAGATTGATGATTCCAAGTCTTGTAAGCTTGTTTTTCAGTCATTTCATGGTCCAATCACGTATCTCTAATTGTCGAACACGAATTGGGTATTAATGTTATTTGATACTAATTAAGTTGGAGGAAGATACATGAAAAACGTAACTGCCAAAAGTTGAACTTATTAACGATCGTTCGTTAGTCTATATATGCTGTGTAAGTTATTCAAGAAGATTAATAAACCTATATAACTAGCTATATGTACCAGATCGGATTGAAGTTTATCCAAAGAGAGTAATAAGTGGTTCTGAATATATACCTGGTCGTATGATCAGATAGTGATCATCAACTTACAGAAACAACATTGATCCACTGATTTAAGTTGTACAGTACTATACTTGTTCCCAATTACATCATGAGAGAGAGAGAGAGAGAGAGAGAGAGAGAGAGAGAGAGAGAGAATCAAACCTGAATTTCAAAACTGTTGGAAAAAAACTGGAGAAAAAGTTCAGGATATATAAAACAATGATTTCAAGAACACTCATGTTGGTCCTTAATTAATGTAAGGAAAACCCTAAACCTATCTAACTGGGAGCTGATCCGTACACAACAATTTTTTTCTATACACAACAATTGGTGCTTTAAAATGTTGTATTGTACAACTATATAATGTATGAATTGTTGTGTACGAATCACTTCTCATATATCTGGGGACACTTATCTAAATAAGAATACTAAATAACACTAAAAATGAAGATTAATATAAACCAAGTGTCCACCAAAAGCAAACAAAACTGCGCGCTAATTAAAGCCAACTAAAAAGATGCCATTAAACCAGGAGCTAAAATATATATAAATATAGGCTTTCTAACTGAACTATTATAACATTTAAAAAGCTTCGCTTACCAGAATCGATCCAGTTGGAAGATAAGTTATAACACTCGACATAACAGCTTCCATAATGGTAATTAAATTAGCCATTAATGGCCGCTGTAGCATCATCAGGATTCTCAAAACACTGATCAGTAGATAGAACCCTGGATCAGTATATATTAGTAATTATGAAAAATGAGATCGTTTAAAAATATATATATACGGGTCACCATCTAAAGATATATGATAGCTTTTTGTGAATCTTGATGATGCTCCAACAGCAAGAAATGACTGCAATGCTTTTTCTTGAGATCTTCTGAAATATATTTATCTCTATGACAGAAATCGAGAGAAGATAAATCTGTTGAAGGTAAAGTAGAAAAGGTAACCCTAGAAGAGTTAATTAAGGAAAACAAGTGAAGTGTGAAAGGATAAAAGGGAATAATTAACTTTTGATCAACTAGATCTATGACTATGATGATGAAAAACATTAACAAAACAAATGAATTAAGGTTAAAAGTGCATGTTGATCAAAGTAGATGAAGATGGGACTTAAAGAGATAGGGTTATTTTAGGAAGAGGACATAGAATAAAAATGTGAGTTTTTTCTTGAACAGCGCATGATATATTATATAGAGGAGATATGCGAAAGAAGTACTGCATGATTTACGATTATCAAGAAAGACTATTTTATAATTTTAAAAAATATAATACTTTATTTAGTTTATTTGTAATGTTGAATGTGTCATTTAGAATTTAAAAATTTACTCAAACATTCGGCAATCACCATCTTTACTACTTACACAACTCGTTCCCTATGATTCCCCACATATAACCAAATCATATACGACTTAATCTACTACAGATTGTTTTTCCAAAAGGGAATTTAATTAACTTCTATATACCATATTTTAAATTAAAAATGTTCAAACTCTGGTTTACACAAAGATAAACGATTAATTGAACAACAAAATATTCTTTTAATTTTAAAATTGAGGTTAATTAGAAGAAAATGATCTTATATAAAACTTACACTTTATGATCAAAACAAAAAATATCAATATATATTACACCGCCCGTCAACTAAGGGTTAAATAAAGAATTATAAACCGTCGAGTCATTAATCTAAGACGGCTTGAGTTTTTTCTTTTTTTTTTTTAACGATATATCACAGATCATCTTGTATGATTTATAAGGTGATCAACAAGAAGAACACTAAGATGATGACAAGAAGAACAATCCTAGCTTATCAATTTCTGACAGACTAGAAGAGCTAAGGTGGCGTTTGGTTCATAGAATGTTTTTGAAGGAATTGAAATCTATTGAGGAATTGAAATCTATCTTGAATTGGAATCTAATTCAATATCCTGTTTGATTAGCAGTAAATGGAATTTGAATTCAATTTTATATTTTTTTGGTTTGCGGAACCTCAAACACTAGCGATCAACCTGAGAAGGAAACTCCTGTTGAACCAATTGATGAATTTGTACCTCTGAGGCATTCCAGTAGAGTTGGAAATACACCTGAATTTTGTGATTTCCATATTACTACACAGGTGATACTTTTATCAGTGATAACACACTGGTAAATCTGGATGAACCTAACAACTACAAGGAAGCCATGGCAGGCACCAAGTCTGCTAAGTGGAAATAGGATATGGACAACGAGATTCAGTCTATGTATGACAATCAAGTTTGGAACTTGGTTGACAGTGTACCGAGTCGTAAGACAGTCGGGTGTAAATGGATCTTCAAGAAGAAGATCGGCATGAATGGGAAAATACACACTTATAAGGAACGACTGGTTGCGAAGGGCTTTACTCAAACTCTGGGAGTTGACTATAATAAGACCTTCTCACCAGTAGCAAAGATTAAATCTATTAGGGTTATGCTAGCTATTGTTGCACTTCATGACTATGAAATATGGCAAATGGATGTGAAAACTGTTTTCCTTAATGGAAAGTTAGTTGAGGATGTTTACATAAGTCAGCCAGAGGGTTTTGTCACTGCAAAGTACCCTAATAGAGTGTGTAAGCTTGAGAAATCCATTTATGGGTTGAAACAAGCGTCTCACAGATGGAATCTTTGTTTCGATGAGAAAGTCAAAGAGTTTGGCTTTTCGAGAAGCGATGATGAGTCTTGTGTATTTGTTAGAGCTAGTGGGAGTATAGTTAGATTTTTGGTACTGTATGTGGATGACATACTGCTCATAGGAAATAACATCCCAACCTTGCAGGAGGTGAAATCTTGCAGTGGGAAGTGTTTCGCTAAGAAGGATCTTGGAGAAGTTGCCTATATCCTAGGGATAAGGATATTGAGAGATATGAGTAAGAGACTAACTAGACTTAGTCAAAGTACCTACTTGGACAAGGTGTTGAAAAGGTTCAACATGCAGAATTCCAAGAAAGGTGACTTACCGATCCAAAGTAATGTCAAACTGAGTAAGACTCATATTCCGAGTACAGAGGCTGAGATAGCTGAGATGAGTCGATTGCCATATGCTTTCGTGGTTGGCTCGATCATGTATGCAACAACTTGTACTCGCCATGATGTGGCATTTTCTTTGAGCATGGTCAGTATATCTCAGGGGAACCCTGGTAAGGCTCACTTGACTGCAGTAAAGAATATTCTCAAGTACCTGCGAAGGACTAAGGACTGGGTTCTTATCCTCGGTGGGAGTGATGACTTGAGAGTGACAAGATATAGTGACGCCAACTTTCAGACCAACAGAGATAATTTCCTCTCTCAGTCGGGCTGGGTATTTTCCCTGAATGGAGGAGTAGTTACGTGGAAAAGTTCCAAGTAAGAGACCGTAGTTGATTCAACGTACGAATCAGAGTACATAGCAGCAAGCGAAGCGGTGAATGAGACAATATAACTGAAGAGCTTCATCTGAGACCTTGGAGTTATGCCAGCTATAAAGGAGCCTATGGAGATTTTCTGTGACAGCGATAGTGCGGTTTCCTTAGCTAAGGAGCCAATGGATCATGGTAGATCCAGGCACATTGACAAGAAATATCATTTCATAAGACACAATATAGAAAAAGGACTCCTCGTAGCAAATATGTTGGGTAGGACATGGGTAGATAAGATCAGTAAGTATGGATCAGATCAAGAGGTTAGTTTTAGATCCGTGAGTATGGATCAGATCAAGAGGTTAGTTTTAGATCCGTGAGTATGGATTAGACCAAGAGGTTACTTTTAGATCCGAGAGTATGGATAAGGTAAAGAGATAAACTAGCTATTAGTCTGGGAGTATGGATTAAGACTAAGTTAATTGTCCCTAGTCCGAGAGTATGGATTGGGCACAGTTATAGATCCGGGAGTATGGATCAGATATGGATTAAGACTAAGTTAATTATCCCTAGTCCGGGAGTATGGATTGGGCACAGTTATTGATCCGGCAGTATGGATCAGATAAGGATTAACGTATAGTTAATTTTCCCTATTCCGGGAGTATGGATTGGGTACAATTATTGATTCGGGAGTATGGATCAGATTAGGAGGTTAGTTTTAGATATGTGAGTATGGATCAGGTAGTTTTAGATCCGTGAGTATGGATCAGGGAAAAAGGTTAGTTTTAGATCCGTGAGTATGGATCAGGTGAAAAGGTTAGTTTTAGATTTGTGAGTATGGATCGGGTGAAGAGGATAGTTTTAGATCCGTGAGTAAGGATCAGGTAAAGAGGTAAATTTTGATACGCAAGTTTAGATCGTGTCATTGTGAGGATCGACGTGGTGGGATAAAAGTAGTTTTGTATGGTGAAATTGTATAAGTTTGTGAGTTCTAATATATATATATATATATATATATATATATATATATATATATATATATATATATATATATATATATATATATGATAAAACATCATGGGTTGAAAACCCTATATGCTCACCATGCTCCCAAGCCTGACCCACTCAGTCTTCTTTGTATTACAGTTAATGACACGAGAGTATAAGTCAGATGACTTGATGAGATATTTTGGATTATAGACCAATAGTTATAAATAACTGTTATGTTGTAAGGTCTGTATTGTACTGTTTATGCTTTTGGTCTGTACCGGAACATGACATCCCAAGATTTTGTTATTTAATGAAAATACATTCTCTTTGAAAAATGTTTTGATAAATTTTATCATATTTGGGTACCAACAATGCCCTTTCTCTGAACTTGGCGGTGATCTCCGCCACAATCACAGTCATCTGCCTTAGATCAAGAAACTCACTCGCTAACTGTTGCACCTCAACATCCGGTGCAAACTCTGCTACAAACTGGGTCACAAAGCTGGTCAGATCACCCTCAATGGTTAGGGCTCCTAAAGCATAGCCGACCTCCTCCCACCAATCCTAGGCTCGCTCCCTCAAACACCCTGCATTGAACCTGACCTTCGACCCCTCAGGGTAGAAGCTCGTCATCTTAGCACACTCAATGTCGACTATCCAACGCCTGGCTGCAATAGGGACCTTCACCCCAAAGAAATATGGTTCCCTATATCCCTTGAAATCCTTGAAGGAGAGTATGTGGGCCCCCAACTGGCTAGCAGCCAAATCGGCCCTGAATATCCGAAGGCGATCCTCCATCAGCTCCATGATATCCTCATTGATCGACCCGAACATCATCGGGGTCGCATCAAAAAGGCCTATAGTAATCTCTGACGCAATGAACTCGAATAATCCCTCATCAGATCTAGATCCTAAACCCCCTACTTCGTGATGTGTCACCACCATACTAAAAAATAACCATACAAACGATTAGCAAACATACGAGAAGGTTCACACTCTCTAATTACCTAGATTCATCACGGTCTTCTTGGCCTTAGGTATAAATCATGTGCTTTTAATAGTACGAACCTAATACTAACTTCCACACCGATTTATACCCTCCTCAAGGGCTACCCCAACTCCTTTGAGTCACTCTCCCCAAGTGATACATTCCTCAAACTATAAGGCGTCCTACGCATCAAATCATCTCATAGGGACTCCCTAAGACTCCTTTCCTAACCCCTCTCTGATATGAGTTGTAGAAGAAACTTCTAAAAATACTACCTAAACACTGCATGAACACAATTACATACTAATAGTACTAGATAATTCTTTGAATGACAGGTCCCACACTACAACGGTTGGACTCAAACAAGAGCTGCACAATAGAGTTAAACCTATCCTTCTAAAATTATCCAATCATAATAATATGTAATCCAACGCATTCATCCACTAATTAGCTAGTACCCTCATAATTTCCTAAAGTACAAAGCATGCAACATTCGAGCATCAGGCAATTTAACTTAAAACATACCCTATACAAGCCATTCTAATAAGTAATTGATCTGATACTAGCATGCAAATCTAAAAGCTCATAAAGATAGTCATATAAAGGCATCTCCCCTAGCATTTTATCATGCAATTCTGAGCATATTCATAGCCCCTAATCTTGCATATAATTCTCATATCATAGCATAAAATATATAAGTTGTATGGGTATTTTGGGAAGAGTTACTTGAACTTGGCTGACTGCACGCATCACACCCATTGTCTTTTATTAAAAATCCTTAGTTTAAAATGTTTCTTTTTAAGAAAAACCTACCAAACCCTCGATTTGAGTCCAGGCACACCCAAGAGTATGCTTGAATCCCTCAAACCAATGCTCTAATACCAACTTGTAACATCCAAAAAATGCGGATAAAAATTTTGCTTTAATTTTATTCAATTATAAAGCACTGATATCAAAATAGTCAATAGAGTATCATAGTAACATGTTATTAAAGTACAAATTCCCAAAATCTCTAAATGCAGAAATCATAGGGTGATGCGGTGCGATCAGGTCTGGACCTTCCCTTTAGAACTGGAAGTACCTAAAAAAGAAACTGAAAACTGTAAGCATAAAACTTAGTGAGTTCCCCCAAAAGACAACATACTAAGCAAACATACTGCAAGCATATATGGGTGCTTTCTTACACCTTCATTCTATTTCAACCGGATACTATCAAGAATATTTATGTGCTTGCCTACCCCTTCAGTTTATTTCTACCAGATACTATCAAGCATATTTGGGTGCTTAGAATCCCCTTCGGTTTATTTCAAATGCATACCAGGTCTATTTCACCCCCTACTACAACCACATAATATCATAACAGGAATCATAAAGTCATCAAGCAAATACAGGCATAACCAACAATTATCACAAAGACAAGCATCACACTACATCATAAACTAGTGGGCTAACATTGGTGCCTTCGACCTACGGATACTGTGAATGAAGACTCACCTCAGACTGAAGATATCAAATCGCACTTGGTGGATGACTAGCGAAAATCTCTTCCTAACGCACAAGCATAAAACCCTAATTAGAAATTAGGCCACATTCTAACTCGAAGGTCCAAACCCTAATTTCTTACTTAAGGAAAAAAGGGCTTCTTTACCCTTGCCTCATTGGGCCTCCCTCCCTCCAAGGCCTAAATCCATATAATGTCCAAAAAGGCATCCAATACCAACTATAAGGTAAGGCCCAATATGGACCAAGAACACCTAACGTGGCCTAAGGCCCAAAATGTCATGTTACAATAAGTGGGTCTGAGGCCCAACCTAAACAAGTCTAAAGGTCCAACACTAATCGAGCCCAAAAATCATCTAAGCCTACAGACTACATACGCATGGCGTACATGGCTTATACGCCCATCGTACACTGATGACCATCCGGAGTCGAGGCACTGACCCAGTACACGCAACGTACTCTAGAGTACGCCCAACATACTGGCCAGTCAGCCCATTCTAATTCCAAAGTCATAATTCATTCAGCCTTTACGTCCAAAACTTAAATCCAAGCTCAAAATAACGTCCTAATCCATAAAGTTGCAAACTTTATGCTTTTGTATGAATGGATGGGGCTCAAACCATGAATTAAGTCCATTAACTCACTTGGATGGTTAGTAACACTTGCATAGTTGAGTCTTAATCACCAAGATCCAATTTTTATGACTCAAAACACTCACAAGAGTCCAAAAGGACAACTTAAATGGCTTGGAGTTTCTCATACTCCAATAAATGAAGCTATGGGACCAAAAGATTCCATATTCTACCCTAAAACTAGATCTAAGCTTGTAATGATCAAGGTTCAAACTTTATACCTTCAATAGGCTAGAAATGATGCCCAAACGGTAGATCTACAAGCTCCTCCTTCTTCTTTGCTTCTTTCCAAACCTCGTTCTTCTTCAAAACCACCAAAGAACACCAAAACAGTCAAGGTAAGCTCAAAGATACACTCAAGAAGGCTAGGGTTCGAGATTGACACTAAAAAGGCTGTAAAGGCTGAGAGGGTAACGGTCTTGAGGAATATAAGTTCTTTAAATTGGGTGAAAACCCTAAAAATTTGGGTTTTCGCCTGACTTAATTACGCCCAGCGTATGTCGGGGATCAACCGATGATGTGCATGCAAGGAGTAAATGTGCGTACAAAATGTATGCTCGACATACTCCTGAGTTCTCCACCACCTTTTTAATTTAATTAAAATATAATGAATCATTAACTTTGTACCTGGCGACTCGGGTGCTACACTGTCGTTGTTGCTAGTATTTTCCATTATGTTAATAAGGCCTTCGTGTACCATTTTGTACACATGTATGTTGGTAGATGACTTCGTGCTTGTCGTGATCTTGATCAGACCATGATTGTGAAATATGAGAAGATCACTCGTGAGCACAAGTAGTGATGCTAGGTTGGAGATGATAAAGTCATCAATCGGATGATCAGGAGTTTCTTTCAAGAAGAAAGAAAATTACTAATTACAAAGACAAAGCTAGTATGGGATTTGATTGATCGTAAGTAACCAGAAAGTGAGGGTTCGAACCCAAGTGGGGGAGACCCAACCATTAAGGAAAAGATGTGAAAGGCATCTTGATATCAGATTCAACGTCAAGATCCAGGAGAGTTGCAGCACCAAAAGCTATGGGAGAGTTATTCGCTTCGATTGTTGTTATGAAGAATATAAAATGGATGTTTTGGTTGGAAAGTGAGAAAATGATATTTATTATCATGAGGGAACTTAAAACCTTTACCTTTGGGTAAAGAGGGAACGATCTTATCATCAAGGTCTTAGGATTGTATAGAACCACGATATGTTATGAGAGATAAAAGTAAGCATTTGTAGGTATTACATATATGAGGAATCGGTCTATAGAGAATGTTTTCGTAAGAGTGGTTATCATGATTGAGTAAAGGTTTTGATTATTCTCTAACTTCTTAAGAATATTGGTGATGATGTGAAAAGTGTTATAGTCCAACAAAGTCTAAACCCCAAGGGGATACGAAATAGTTAAGTTCATAAACTTTGTCCTTCAATGAAAAAGAGTTGTTTGGCTGAACAGAATAGATGATTCGATGATGATGGGGTCGATAAGCTGATAGGTTGTCATAAAATAACCTAGAATATTATGATGAGTACTTGACAATAAGATGAGATGATTTAGTATTATAGGGGCACGATACGAAAGCAATTCTTACTTGGGAAAACTAAAAACAAGTGGCAGAGATTGCACTTATTCGATGAGTTTGTGATTTCGATGACGAAATCATCCTAAGTTGGGGAGAATGTTAACGCCCATGAATTCGATTAATTGATCTTTAATGGCATTGTCAATCAGTTAGTGTACACATTGGTCATCTAATGCAAGACTAGCACATTAAATTTTATAAGGGCATCATATCCATTAAGAACTATATAGTCAAATGTGCCCTGACAAGAGTAATTTCACAATGAGTGACCATTCTGGAAAATTTTCGTGACGTTTGGTCTAAAGCAAACATTATTATGGTGTGTGTCTTAAAGGATGTTACATAAACTATAAATTTGTTCAAAACCGCAACAAAAAGTTGTGTATATGTTCCAAATTCATTTCATAGATTGCAACAAAACCCCATATCTATTCCATATGAAGTTCATAAAAATAAAAAAAGTAAAAAAAAAAAGAGTCTGAATCTTTTCATAATAATCAAAATCATAAACTTCAAAAATTAAAATTTAGGGATAAACTAAATGTTATGGCAAAAGTTATCAAATACGAAATTGAGCAAATAGAAACATAAATAAATCAAATATGTATACTAAGCTTCACAAATCAAAAGAACATACTTGTATTTGGATGTTTACAACAGTTTCACTGATCACGAAAATAAGAAGAGATTGAAGCCTGCTTTGCAGTGTCATAAGATAGAAATTTCCTTGGTAGATATCTATCTAGAGGATACAACAATGTGATCAAGATTAAATTTCGATCCTGACGAAATTATCCATGCTTCCTTGATTTCCCAGAAAAATGGGAGTGAAAGAAAGTGGTGTTTTTGTGTATTTTATCAACCATTTGATCTGTCAATTGATCATCTATTTATAGCATTGTCAAATATCAATTAAAAACTGTCAACCATTATACATGTTCCAAAACCAACATTAACGGTCTAATTAACTTCCAATCAGTTAATTAACAATTAACAGATTTTAATTAATAAATCAATTTCGGAATTTGTGTATATAAAACAATAAGAGCCCAAGACTAATTTGATAGCCCAGTACCACAATTTGATAGCCCAATCCAAGACTAATTTGATAGCCTAATACCACAATTTAATAAAAGATTTTGACCATTAATTAATTTAATGACAAGTCTAATCCAAGACTAATGTTTATAGCCCAATACCACAATTCTAGCTCAAATGTCTTTTTGTCTTGTTTTATCCATTTAAAAATATTTAGAGACAAAGTCTTATAAAGCTAGTTAAGGTCCTTTCTTTCTCCTAGGTGGGATAATTTTTATAAACTATAATCAAAGTTTCAACACTAAATGATCATAAACTACCTTCTAGGAGAAGATACTTTTGGTTAGGGTTATATTTGACTCTTGAATTGTGTACCAACGACGATATTGCATTTGATTAAGTTATCATTATAGCAAGCAGAAGCGATCAATAATAGTCTTACATGACACTTACATGGATGGTCAACGATGGGGTGTATGGAAGCAAGGAATGTTTCCGACAAGTCATAGTCACGTTTTTATGTGTTCTCCTCAAGATCATTGATATTCTCTTAATTTGTGTTTAGTTAATGTAATATGTTAAATATTCATAAAAGCGTGTAATATTTTATTAAATATATTAGACGATTAAAATGATACTGGTATAGAATATTAAATGATAAGAATTATATAGTATTTTTCAGTGTTTAAAATCACAATTAGGTTTCGATTAATTTTCTATTAGTCCCTAGGGATCACCCGATTGACTGAAAGGCGTATAGCGATTAATCTTTGCCTACACAATGAGTAAAACAGTAGCAAATCGTGAAATTTTAACACTTTGAATAAGTTCTATATCAATAGAAACATTTTGAAGAATGATTAGTGTTTTATTAATCATATTAGTCTATTTTATTATGATATTAATGGTATTTACGAACTTTAATATGTTATTAGTCATATTTAATTTTTTAGAATTTAACGAATTAGCAATTTAGAGTCTCCGATTAATCTCCACCTAATCGCTTAATCCATTAACATATCTACATGTTAGCTAACGTCAATATTTTTTTACAATCTTAGTATTTTTATCGTCTTTCCTATTACCATATAACCGGTTTTTATAGAATCGGCAATTTGTCATACTTTTCTTTTTGTTTTTTAAATAGATAAGGTGCAGCTATATATGTTAACAAAATATTATTAATAATACAATTTCTTTTTTAAAATGTTGTTTGTATTTTAGCCTCAAGGAGAGTTTTGATTTGTGAAGATAGTGTTGCTTAAAATTTTATGGATGTTCTAAGTTTTATACAATAAAAGTATAAAATTTGCTCCTTTTCGATTCATTAGCCCATTGAGTTTTTGAGTATATGTATTAAGGCCTGATGATCTTAGTCGGGCCGAAAATTTAAAATTATGTCTATAAACAAAAATTACAGGATATGCCCAAGTAATAGTTTGGTCTTCTATGCTTTTAATTTATATGACTTATAATTTGGGTCTATGGTGTTTTAAAGAAATAGTCTCTTTTTATAATTTAATTATGGACAAAATATATTAAAAAATATAATAAATAATTAAATAAATAACACACAAACGTTGCATTCAGAAAAACTCTTACATTTTGTTTATATATAGAAAAATCCTTTCATTTTTAGTTACCTTTCACGTTAACACAAATTTCTAGTTTTTAAAAAAATTGTCGATTATTTAATAACATGACATTTATCTTTTTCGTTTTTAGGTTAACACGGAAACAAATATAAATGACGTTACCTATTGTCTAAGATAAAACATCATGAAATGACCATTTACTCAAGCAAAAATAAATGATATTGATTTTTTTTTTCATATCAACCTAAAAACGAAAAATATGAATATCATATCATAAAACAACTGTTAAAATAGTCAAAATAAAGTTTTTTCATAATCAATAAACCGAGTAAAAATCATTTTGGATTGTGAAAAAACTTTATTGTGTTGTGAAATAGTCTTTGTATATATGGTCTTTGTATAAAAACTTTATTGTGTTGTGAATTAGTCTTTGTATATTTGGCATATATTTCTTTCTGTTGTTCATTTTTTAGTTGAAAACACCCAAAAAAACACTTTAAAAAAACTCAGTTTTACATTATTAAAACATGCTTAAAAAAAACTCAGTTTTACATTATTAAAACATTTTATTGCTGTGAAAGTGTTAGTTTAATATTTTTACCACCAAAAAAATCATTTTTTTTTTTTTGAGTTTTCACAAATCGGATTTGAGAAGTTAAGAATTAGTATATTAGATATGATAAATTATGAATTTTGTATATTAGATATACGAAATTCTCTGAAAAAAAAAATATTTTTTATTTATGTATTTTTTTTTTCCGATTAAAACTTAAAAGTTAAAACTACACTATAAAGATTTTTGATGTGGAAATTGTATTTAAGGATATTTTCGAAAGAGTATATGATGCATGTCATTTCCAATGTTGAGAAACTTAATCGTTTAAAGGGAAATTTAAATTCTTGTCTTCTAAGTTTTTTTTTTTTAGAACGACAAGTAGTTTATTGAAAAAAAAAAAAAAAAAAAAAAAAAAAGAGACAAAATAAACCATCAAAAATCTCACGCGATAAACAAGAAAGTAAAATCAACATCAATCTAAACATATAGCACCAATGTTACTATGTTAGCACTAAGCTTAACATGATATGAAAGCTTGTCCTTAGATTTTGAGGGCTTTGTGCGGAAAAAAATAAGCCCCTAAAATTAAATTATATATATAAAAAAATTTTACTAATAGAAATTAAGATAGATTAGGGAGAGATAAAAGAACAGAAAAGAGAGAAGAAGAAATGGAAAAAGAGAAAAAAGATAAAAACCAATTAATTTGAATATGAAAATGTGGTTGCCAAGAATTGAATATTGGTCTTTTACAATAAACTTAGAAAAATAGCGTCATTGATCACACGAACTACAAACTTGATTTGCTTACTTTTGCATCAAATATTAATATATAAATGAATTAATAAAAAACAAGAACAAAGACATGAGAGGATTCGAGCATTGGTTATCTTAAAGGTGTTGTAAGACATGCGTCTTACTAGCAGAACTAAAGATCGCTTTATAAAAAATTTACGTAACATATTATATATTAATAAATTAAAAATATAATTTGGCTAAAATTCAAACCCTATTTTTTCGAGGTTCTATACGGTTGCACATGTTGCACGCCCCTAGCACCTGGTCGGGCCTGCATCCTAAATTTCAACCAAATCTTTTATTTTTCAAAGATGTGATTAAAACAACCATTTTCATAAAATTGAAGTACTAGAAATCTCAAAAACATATTATGTAACCAGGGGGTCGGGTCTGGTTACATAATATGTTTTTGAGATTTCTAGTACTTCAATTTTATGAAAATGATTAGGGGTGTACAACATGTGCAACCGCACTGGGTTCCGAAAAAGATAAGGTCTGGATTTTAGCCAATTTATATTTTTAATTTATTAATACATAATATATTATGTAAAAATTTTAAAAAGTGATCTTTAGTTCTGCTGGTAAGGCAATGCCTTATAACGCCTTCAAGATGACCAATGTTCGAATCCTCACACATATTTGTTTTTTTTATATTAATTCCTTTATATATTACTATTTGATGCAAAAGTAAGCAAATCATGTTTGTAGTTCACTTGGTCAGTGACACTGATTTTCTAAGTTTATTGTAAAAGACCAATGTTCAATTCTTGGCAACCACATTTTCATATTCAAATTAATCACTTTCTATTTTTTTGAGCTTTTCTTCTTCTCTATTTTTCTTCTTTTATCTCACCATAACCTATCTTAATTTCTATTAATAAAATTTCCACATATATATATATATATATATATATATATATATATATATAAAATTTAATTTAATTTAGGGGCTTATTTTTTTCCGCACAAGGTCCTCAAAATCAAAGGACCGGCCCTGTGGGTAACACTTCAAAAATCAAATAAATTTAAATTTTCAAAATCAACCATTTAACATCATTGTTTACAAAAAAAGTCATTGTTTCCAAAAACATTATTTCAACATCAAACTTTTTTCAAGACCCAATGTCATAAAAACAAGAAGTTGTGCAGAATCACGCATTTGCTTTCCCACGATTCTCTGAAGTACCTAAAACCACAAACTAAAATTGTAAGCCAAGTCTTAGTAAGTTATCCATAAAGTACCAAACACACATATATACCTAACAGCATATATTGGGTCCACAACTCAAAAATATTAAATTACCCATGAGCCCACAGTATGAGTCTGGCATACCTATCGGGGCCTCAGCTCATTTGAATTGCTCACAGCATAGGTCTGGCTTGCCCTCGGGGGCCCATAGCTTATGTCTAAAAGAACGACTTATTTAGTTAAGAGCATGCCATGCTCAAGAATCACAAAGGTTGGGACCAAAATTGCCATAAATGAAGAGATAACTAGATCCATGAGAAAAGATGATCAAGCTAGGAGCTTTTACCTCCAGAAGGTTGGTAGCAAGTAAAGAATCCCAAATCTAAGCTTCTTCCAAGCTCTAATGTTCTTCTACCACCTTCTTCTTCTTCTTCAAGAACACCAATAAAGCACACAAATGAGCTCAAATATGCACTCTTATTACTTAGGGTTAGCTAAAGGGACAATTTTCAGGTGGAGGTTGATGAGGGTAAAGGTCTTGGGGCCATAAAGAGGATTATATAGGATGTAAACCCTTAAAACTAGGCTTTTGGTCTGAATAGCGTACACGTTGCGTACTTGAGGAGTACGTTGGGCGTGCGTGTGCAAGACCTGCCTCCTTCATGCATGAGTATGTCATGCGTACACCCCGAGTACGCACAACGTACGGACCAAAATGGTAATCTTTTAAAAGTTAGGGTTAAATAAGTACATTCTCGGAACGGGTGCTACATATCAAGTGAAAATGATTATATCAAAACATCATAAATAACAGAAGTTTAAAACATAAACATATGAGATGTGTGTATGTGTGTATGTGTGTGTGCCACAGACCAGTTGAAGTCTTCTCACTCCCAGAAGCACAACCTAAAAACATTTAATTCACAAATCACAATTGTAAGCACAAAGCTTAAAGTTCCTCAAAATACCATATAGCACAATATACATACAATGCATACAAGTAATGGATCATGACCTCTCGTCATTTTACAAGTAACATTCCAATCATGGCTTATGACCTCTAGCCATTTCGTCAATAACATATGTATCTAGACTTACGATCACTCATTTTTCCGTCGTCAACACGGCCTTATAAGCTCATGACCTATCGTTATTTTCCATCAACTCCTCATACATACATATGAACAAATCATACGACCAGATATACAAACATACTATAGACTATACTAGTCTGCTCATATAACTATACTCTATCAGTAGTTATATCCTAGCATATAAGGATCCATATTGTCCACATAACATGGTAAGAAAACTCACCGGAACTGGAAAAAATAAAGATCACAACTACAAATATGAATCGTGAACAAAACAATCTCATGAACCGCCTAAACATTAGAAAGATACCAAAACTCAATCTACAAATCAACTTTAAAGCTCGACCTAACGTAAAACTTGGTCAAAATGTTAAAAAGTCAACATCACTGTCAAAAAGACCAAAGAATCAACTTCTTGGTCAAAAGACTCCATGTGCCTCATTATGGGCGCCCCGCGTCCACTACATGGCAAATAGTTGGGTTTCAGCTCAATCAAGCGCGTCTCAAAAATCTAGACATGTGCTTTCGTGCCCTTTAAAAGACGTGTCACGTCCAAGCCAATCTTTAAAGGATTTTTCGATTTAATCCATTAAGTCACATGCTTAACTTATCAGATCTGATTCTTAATAGTGTATTAATGGATAAATTTTACAACATTATCCATTAAGATGCTCCAAACAAGCAAGATCTAACATTCTAATTCTCTAAAATGACCAAATGAACTCTAACTGTTGCATGACATGATCTGAATTCATGAAACCCCATTTTTCAAAGTACAAAAGTCTAGAGAGTAATCGAAGGTGTTCAAAAGGTGTTGAAGTTCTCTCAACTGTAATAACACAAGCAAAAGGAACCAAAAAGTGCCAAAAACTACATATAACAGAATCTAATGAACTAAAGAGCAAGATATGAACTTTATAGTCACAAAGGTCAAAAAATAGATTAAGTTTGTTGGATGTACAATTGGAACCACCTTTCTTACAACAAATAAAACCTTCTTGATCCTCAAGATTCACTAAGATGGAAGAAATAAGCTCACAAATCACAAAATACTCAATAACAAGATAAGGGGGGCTAGGGTTTCTCTCACTGGTGCTCTTTAGGCTGAGAATAAGGAGACCTAGGTTTTTGCCCTTTAAATAGACCCAATTTGCGAGAAAATATCAACAACCCACATGTCGGACACGTCATGTCCTTATATAGGTGCCCCGACGCCCGAGACAAATTCCACAACTTTTTAGATTTTCGGCAATTAAACAGATACAAAACAAAATGCGTACCAGGAACTTAGATGTTACATGAGAAGGAGTTTAACTGTAAAAAAGTTTTGAACAACTGTATATTTCGTATAACAAAATTTTCATATGTTCAATGTTGTATAAAATTTCATTTTTTTGGAACCTTGTGTTCTAATTTATATATTAAAAACTTAAATTATCGATAAATAACTATCAGGAGACTTGCAAAAAATCTAACTTTTTGATCAATGGAGTAACAATATTACCATTTTTATTCAATAAGATATCAAAGTGGATAATTCCGTACTAGAAATAATCACAAAAATCCTTTGATAACATAGATTTCTATTTTTCCTATGATATTTCAGTTGCCTTAATTACTTTTAAAAAATCATACCGTTGAATTTGTTGAGTTTACAAGAAGATAATATTTATATGAATAATAAAAATAAGTATATCAACTATTTAACATATCAAATCCATAAAGAATCAGAACTATAGTGAAATCAACACGTTTTCTTAAAATAAAAAATTAAATCGTTATAATATATAAATAAATATGAGTTATTAAGAAAAAAAATATAGGTATTTTCTACTGGAACTACTCCCTTAAAGTTTTGTCAAGAATAATCTCTTTTAAAGAAAGACAATTTTCTACCTCTTTCTCTTACAAAGAATAATGTGATTTACCAAAAAGCTTTTCAAGAACCACCCTTTACAGTTTACACTCATTGCTTTATTTTTCTGGTTTTTACAAAGAAAAATAAAGGAAAAAAGCACTTAAAAGAACACCTTCACGAAAAACTCTTGATTCCTTTTCTTTATACGATAAAACAATATATCATTTTTCAGGAAAAAAAAAGTCAAACATTTATTCAGTCACGTGTAATTGTTTAAAGGTTTAACAGATTATAATTTTATCTATGCGTTAGGTGTTTTTAGTTATGATTAGGGATAATGATTTAACAGGGTAATATATTTTTTTATTTGTAGACATTTAGTTACTGGGTTTTTTTCGTTTATATTTATCTTTTCAACTTGTTAAACTTTACAGATCCAGTCCTTATGACTGGTTTCCCCAGGTTAGCCGGAAAAAATAACTTTTTAGGGTAATATAATTTTTATTTTGTACACATTTAGTCTTTAATATTTTTGTACACATTTAGTCATTAATATTTTTTTTGTTTCAAAATAAGTCTCTTTTTGTTTTTGTATCCACTAAGTACTTATAAATGATTTATTTAAGGTTTTTCTTATGAAATCTTACGTGCGACTATCATTGATGAGGTGTTTGGGGTTGTTGATGCTTATGTCTATCGCGGCATTCACTGCTTGGTTGCATATGTCTTGTAGTTTGACTTAGGTTTTGTGTTCTGAACGTCGTAACTTCTTCCTACGATATCTGATATTAACGATCTTTATATCCACATGTTCGTTTTTTAAGTCTGCTATAACTTTCGTTAAGATTACTCCCGTTAAAATATAATATGGTTTTACTTACGATTTTATAAAAAAAACATCCATACATGCATTCATAAAAAAACGTATGGATATAAAGATCGTAAGTAAAAAAAATTTATTACTTTTTAACGGGAGTAATCTAAACGAAAGTTGTAGTAGACTAAGATACAAACGCATAGATATAATGATCATTAAAATCTGAGATAGTTTAAAAAAATTATGATGTTCAAAACACATGACCTAAACAACCAAGTAGTCGAGATTGCAATGGACATAAGAATCAAAAGCTTAAAACACCCCGTTAATGATTGTTCCATGTAGATGTTATGAGAAAAACTTAAAGAAATCATTCATAAGTATTGAATAAGTACAAAAAAAAAAAAAAAAAAAAAAAAAAAAAAAAAAAAAAAAAAAGAACTAAATGTGTACAAAGTGAAAAATATATTACTCTATTAAGTCATTTTTACCGGCTAACCTATAATAGCCGGTCATAAGGACTGAATGTGTACAGTTTAACAAGTTGAAGAGGTAAATGTGGACAAAAAATAAACTCAGTGACCAAATTTATACAAATCGAAGAATATATTACTCTTCTAAGTCATTATCCCAAATAATAATTCAATGCTATTTTTGTAGTTTAACAAATATAATTTTTTATTACGTCACATATATCTCTTGTAAATGAAGATTAAGAATTCTTATATCCAATGAATTACACATCAATGTTTTAAAATTTGATTAACATAGTATTACTCAATTAATGCAACGTTTAAAGAAATGATATCAATTTATTAAATTTCGTATACCTTCAAAATCTATATCATTTATAATTACAACAAGACTTTTTGGAACAAAATTTAGGTTTTTACAAAAGAATACGCAACTATTTGTAACACCTATTAGACTACTAGTTAATAAACAACTACATACATGATAAATGATACATGATGATAGATGATACAACAACAGTTACTCCACTACATACAACAATAATAGGGGAATGCATGCATTTATTTAGGTTTTCAGACAAAACAGACATTTAATAGGAATGAAACGTTATTCAAAAATGAAGTATGGAAAATATTCGGTAATCATTCTTTAATTTCGCCTCAAATCAATTCTCCGAAACACAACGAAACAGAATCAAAGTAACTAGAAACAATAAAGTAAAAAAAGAGAAAACTGAATCCATGAACTCAAAATTTATACAATCACAAAAATAATTTGTTGGAAATCATTATTACAAGATCTTGATTCCAAACACAAAATATGAACGAAGATGATGCGAACAGGGTAACCACAAATTCAGGCGGCAGCCATTGATGGAGTACATGATATCTCCGAAACAAACAGAGTGCAAAAATAATCATGCACAAGCTTCTCTTCTTCGTGCCATTGCAAAGAAAATCTCAAGATCCGGTGACTGGAAATACCCATTCGCCGGCGGTTTCTTCTGCTTTGAATGGACAGGCTTCTTCTTCGGGGCCGCCGGGCATTTCATCGGCATCCGACTCCCACTTCGTTTGGGTGTCCGGCAACCTTCCTCCGCCGATCCATAACCACCGTCAACCTCCATATTGTAAGATTAACGATAAGATAAAGAATTAAAGATAGTGTGTATGATTTGGGAGAGATTTATGATAGGCGATTTGTTAGATTAGAAGCAAAGAAAGAACGAAAGGGGTTTTATGGTGATGAATGAGCTTGTAGCTTGTTCGTGAAGCTGGTATTTGAATCCTGTGAAGCTTCAACGGATCCGACGTGGATTTAAGGTGACAATAAAGAGAGTGAAGGTATGGGTTTGCCCAGATGGGGACACGTGTCCTGTTTCTAAGAGGAAGCTTCTGGGTTAATGGCGGAATTTATTCGAATCTGGGCCATCCGTTTCTTTTCCCGCCACTTTTTCCTTTTTATGGAAATATGGATTCATTTCTTTTTGGATAAAATCGCCACCACCTTCTAATAATTTGTTATCATTAAATGTATTTACTATTTAGAGAGAGATGTGTATATCTTTTATAAAAAAAACAGAATATAATTTATCACTTTGGGTTTTGAAATCGGATAAAGTTGTTAAATGATGTTATGCTATCTGATTTTTTTTAATTGGTTTTAAATGTAATACGATTATAAGAAAAAGATTGTGAATTTTTATTATTAAAAAAACTACTTGGTGAATCGCTTTATTCGATTTAGATGCTTCATGCTTATTCTTATATAGGTGTAACCCATTGTTGGTTTTGGGTCCCTGAGCTTTGTTTGGTTTATTCTCTTGCGACCTTCGATTGAGATAAGGCCACCAATCTCGAATATAACACAATTCAGATAAATGCATTTTCGCATTTTGTTGAACTTATATTTCTGTATAGACAGATACTTATACGTTTATAGGCTTATAGCCATGTAAAGTATATCAGCTTTTTTATTTGAATTTAAATATAACATGTTCTTAGTGATGACGATTGAGATAGCTTTATTTTATATTTAAATTGTGGTTCTGTTTGGTGGCTTACCCACAATCATTATTTATGTTTATTGATTACAGGTTTGTTTCTCAGAAAATTTTAACTTTTTTGAAACTTTTAGCTTTAGGTTTTACATAATTTTATTAAAAATTAATAATTAGATTTATAAAATATTTTTATATGACTACAACTTCTAACTATTAGTTAGTTTTGTCAAATATGTCTTATATTAAGGTTCTGTTGAGTTTATTGGAAGTTAATGTTTTGTGAGACCATATAAATACTTTATTATAATTTTTATTGTAACTTATAAATTGAGTTTATAAACTAAAAGCTAGTTTTTCAATTAACATGTTTAACAAGCATAAAACCGAATGATAAAAACAAGATGATGCAATCAATAAGACTAAAGAGTATAAAATTTAAATAAATATGTTTTTTTTTTAAATTATTTGTAGTATTTATTTATATTATTCGTATATTTAAATATAAAGATGAACCATTTATCATTTTCATAGCTATCATATTTATTATAAGGCTACAAATATAATAATTACTTATTTCAAAATTTAAGTTCAAATATGAATGAATGATGTTGAAGATCCAACTTGGCATACTTAATGTTATATAGTGTAGTGAGGGATAAGATTTATCACATATTTTTTTTAATAAAACCTTAATATTTTTTCCAAAATAACCATATGATGCCCAAAGAAAAAGTTTATAAACTTGGACAATTTATTATTTTCAAGTATAACGTCTTTTCGAATTTCTACTGCAGTATTTAAGCACATATATTAGATATACGTTTTTGAAATTAAAATATTTCTTGTCATACATTAATAAAAATAGAAAGCTTTTTATCATATATATCAAATACTCACTTATTATGCACTTTGATTTTAAAATAGTAGATTGTTCTAATCATTAAAATACTCACTTATTATGTATATATTTAATTAAGCTAATGGTATGGTAGGTGAATTAAGCGAGTATCCTTGAAGATTGCTCAAGTGTTCCTATCTTATAATACACAACAAACTGTATTATGTAAATCAAGATTTATTATATTGGCATGATGGCATCGATTTTAAATAGATAATCAATTAACGATTAAAAAAAAACCTAAACCTTGGTTGGTTATAGTAGATTTACATACAATTGGCACCTACATGACATATCTTATTGAAAAAAAAATACTTAAAACGATAACTAATTGTCTCTTGATTACATAGGGTCTCATTAAACTTTCATTTTGGGTTTAAATTATAATTTTATGACCAGCAATAGCCTGTATTGCGAGCCCCATCCGTTAAAATTATAAACCACAACCATTACAGCCAAATCATCAATAAATATAACAAAAACGAAAAAAAATTTAATTTATTTAATTCATAATTAATCTTACAAAAAACAAAAAATACATATTAATACCGTGTCAATTTCGTGTCGAGATTTGAATACGAATGCCCCACAATATGACCTTGTTTTTTACAGCAGATAAGACATGACACTATCAATGACAAGACACATCAAATACGCACAAAATGAAATGAAATTTGAACGGTATTGAAATTCAAATTTGTGTTTGTGTCATATTCTTGTAAAGCGTTCAAAAAAAAAAAAAAAAATCGTATCGTGTTTGTGTTCAAACTTCAGGATGAAATTGATATAGTTTTAACGTTTTGTTTATCATGTTTGTGTGTGTTTTTTTATACGATTAATTGTGAATTAAATAAATTAAAGATTTATTTTATTTTATTTTATTTTTTTCATGTTTGTTGTGTTGATCGTTTTTATAATGTTTGAATTAAGTTGTTTTCATGTTAGGCAGGGTCATTTTTGTGTTATAGAAAAAATTATTGTGTCATGTCATGTTAAAAATAAAAAAATAATTATAAATAAATAAATAAAACTGATTATATAGAAAAAAAAAATGACTATTCTCACATTTTGGGGTTACCATACTTATTGAGGGTTTGACTGCAATGGATGTATTCTACGATTTAAACAGATGTAACCGACAAAACAGATTATTGCCGGTGACAGTGGTATAATTTGAATACAAAATAAGAGTTTAACGATCAATTGTACACTAAAAAAATGATCAAATGCAAATAAAAGTGATAATAAATAATTGTTAACCTACTACAACCAATCATAAGAGAATAATTTAAACATAAAATAAGAGTTTAATGGACTATGGTATTAAAAAATGACCTAATGTAAATAAAAATGACAGTCGATTAACTTTATAAGTAATTTTCCTTTTAAAGATGGGTAATACAATGGTTGATAAAAAGAGTAAAACTACGATTAAAAACCTATAAAATGATATTTAATACTGAAAATAAATTGTGATGCAAGCATATAAGCTAGAATATCATTTTCTTGAAAATTCTGTAATTAATGTTGCAGATCCTGACAAATTAAATAAATCTCCCTAGAGTTTGATCTTGTAGCTTTAGGCCTCAACCATGACGACTTCCTAAATAAAGGCTTGCAGATCTTGCTCAACTCTGCAACCACCACCACAACAATTGATTTATAAAAGGATTTAGTTACTATTTATAAAATATAACACAAAAATTTTATATTTTTAAATATTTTTCACAAAAATTTACCTTTTGTATCCTCGCTCTCTAGAAGCTTGACAATAAGGTGCCCTCCAGCTTTCAGTACACCAACATCATCTTCTTCTTCTTCTTCCTCGTGGTTAGGTTGCTTTTCTGTTTTTCCAAGTGCCAAATCAAGTGCCCGCATACCTAATTCCATTGATAAAGCTGCATCTCTTGTTGTGATTCCAGACACAAGCGGACACATATCTGATAATACAACTGAAAATCCTTTCTTCTGCAAAATCGATTAGGAGTTTATTTATTAATTATTATTGATTTGAGGAAATGGCAGCAACAAAAACAGGGTAAATAAAATGACCTGAGGGGAGAGGTTTAGAAGTTGATGTTTGGGAAGGTTCATGACATCTGCACAAACAGTTGAAACCCTTGAATCGCAATGAGTAGATGGAACCTTCACCTTCTGTTCTGGATATAAACAATGGGCTTAAAGTTAAATCATTATTGTCTGATAAATTTTAGTTATATGAATCGAGTACAGGAACTATAATCAACAACATGATCACCTTAAGATCAATGCCAACAACAACACCACCGTTTTTCAATGGACCAAGGCTTTGACAAGCTACCTGATTTTGAATGATTGAAAGTAAGAACTAAGTTTACGAATTACAACACTACAAAAAGGAGTCAATCAATTAAATTTGCGCAAATCGTCATGGCACACGAGAAAAGGAGAAAGAAAGAGACCTGAAGCCAAGCACCAGGAGCACAACCTAGGTCAACAACAGAAGAACCAGGTGTTATCAATTTGTACTGTTTCTGAATCTGGAGTAGCTGCATTTCCAAGTTCCAACCATAAATAAACGAAAACTAATGAAATTGTAATGGTAATACTCATATCATATTTTGGTTAAATTAAAGTTCATCCGAATATAAATATAACATACCAGTTTTAATCTTCAAATTGTGAAAAAAATGAAACCTAACTAGTATATTACCTTGAAGGCCGAGCGAGCAACATAACCAAGTCGTTGAGCTTCTCTGTAGAAGAAATCTGCAGTTCCAGAGCCGCTCATTCTACTTCGATAATCGATTCACAGCAAATCGTAAAAAGTAAAAACCCCTCTTCTATCTTCAACGTTCAACCTCTCTGTGTTCGGGTTCGGACTTGGTAGGATCCAGGAGCCCAGGAGGATGGATAATGGATCTACTATTGGGCCTTTCATGGGTCACTACTCACTAGTTTATCATTTGGGACTGATTGTCCGATCACTAATGCATCCAAATATCCAATACAATCAATTATAGATCTGAAAGAGGCAAAGCTCACTAGTATATTGACATGCGTTCAAATTTTAGGAGCTTCATTCGGTGGTTTAGAAAAAGGGGTGCGATACAACATCATAAGCAAGAACATCATATGCCTTGCTTAGAGCATTAGGTATAGGCTCGTTGAGGTGGTTAAGAAAAGAAATGTGCACCCAATCAATGTTCTCGTTTCAATATGTTATAACGCCAACAAAATATATAATAACACCAAGAGAGAAATGATGTTCATGATGTTATGACCATATTATGAAATGTCACATCAACAAAATACCACTTCTCGTTGCCCATACCATATGCTCTTAGCATCATCGCTAAAGGCGAGTAGAATCCTCTTCCCATAACCTTGAAATCAGAAAAACCACTATAATAGGTGAGCAAACCATTTAAGGAACCAATATGTGCACAAACGAATTCCGTTATTTTTGTGTATGGAAAAATATATGATCCAAGTATTTTAAAATCTATTCAGTGCAAAATTGAATCGAAAAATATCTAATCTATCCGATAGGATCTGAATACGTGAAAAATCATTTTCGTATATTAACCCTGGAAAAAAAATCTGATTTAGGTTTGGATAATCATTATAAGTAAAAAAATATATTAAAAAACGGTAACGTAACAAATAAATATGATCATTGGGACCCTTAAATGGCCATATTTTCCCATCTAGAGTTTATGTAAATAGGTTTGGATGATCATTATAAGTAAAAAAATATGGACGTTTTTCACAATCTTGACTTCTCTCTTCAATTTCAAAACTAAAAATCATCCTCATAATCTTTTACTTCCTCTTGACTTCTCTCTTCAATTTCAAAACTAAAAATCATCCTCATAATCTTTTACTTCCTCTCTACATTAGTTATGATGTGACATCACAAAATTATATGAATGTCATTGTGATGGAAGTTAAACCAACTTCTTAAACCCATAAATTTGGTGTAATTTCATTTATACTATAAACAACAAATAAAAAAATGTCTGGTGAAAGAAATACGACAAGTTTTACAATCATACTGGAAACTTGACGCTGAAACATTATTTGGGGAGTGCTTGCAAAGCGGTGAAACAAGGAAATTTCGAGTGACGCAAACAAATATCATATCAGATAGTGCTTTGTTTATTTACGACAATGACGAGGTATGAATACTTTTGCAAAGTTTGTCATCCAAATATCCCTTCCCTTCGACCACTTCAACAACCTATGACTTATGAAAATCATCTGAATGAAGCTTCACCACGTTATAATCCAGTAAATCGCATTGTTCTTAGACGATATGAAATTAAACCGTAGACCGGACAAAAATGAAATCATTTTAGCTTTTGAAAACTATAGGTATGGCGTTTCTTGGGATTTACTCCAAGAATTATGAAATTTTTACTAGTTTTAAAAGAAGTGACATTGTTGTTACAGTGAGTTTATTACCTTTCAAGTTCTTTAGTTCTTAATCCAAAAAATTACTCCGACTAATTTTAAAATACCAAGTGGGCTTTGAGAATTGAAGTTGTGTCATTTATTGTTGATGTACTAAAGGAATTTTAAGACAACGCAGGTAAGTATAAAACTTGAAGAAAGATAATTTAGGAAAATATGTAATTTTTCATAAGAATTCAAACGGATTGTGTCCTTTATTGTTGATGTACTAAAGGAATCTTAAGAGAATGCGGTAGATATGACAACTTAAAGAATGATAAATTGGGAAAATATGTAATTTTTCAAAAGCATTCATGGGGATTGAAAATATTTTAGTGTGAGATATGAGTACCATTGTTTGGTGATAGAAGAAAGATATTGTTAGATGAGCCTATAAATAAAGGTATCTGGTGCATCCTTGAAGCATTAAGATGTACCTACATTTAAAACCACTACATTTGTGGCCAACAATGAAGATTGATATAGAAAAATACATTAGCGACTATTTGACTTGTTTATTAGTCAAACTGAACACCAAAGCTCTTATGGTAATTTAGAGTCATTAGATGTACAAGCTTGAAAGTGGAACAAAATCACAATGCATTTTGTAACTAAATTTCCAAATACCAAGAAGGTTTATGAATGACATGGGTGATTGTTGATAGGTTGACCAAAAGCGTTATTTTCCTTACGGTAAGAGAATTGTGGCCAATGGAAAAGTTTGCTAAACTGTATGTGAAGAAAATGGAGAGAATGCATATCGTACCTTTATATGTTGTGTCTGATCGTGGTAATAGTTTCACCTAACATTTTTTTGAGAACTACGAAAGAATAATCGGGAAAAAAGTTAGGTTTAACCATAACTTATCATCCTCAAATTGATGGTCAAAGAGAAAGAATGGTTTAGACCTTAAAAGATATGTTGTAAAAGTTTGGTTAGCATTCTATTGATCAAATGAACAGCCACTTTGATGCATTTTGTCCAATATGAAATACTAATTCCATATTGAAAATACAAGGCTCTTACTATTTCTCAGTATGTGTTTATGCTTTTTCTCAACAATCTCATTCTGTTGAGGGGTATAAGGACTAGATTTTTGATGAACAATTCCTAAATCTTGAAAAAAAAAGTCATTCATTGCTTGATCCCAATTCAAATGCATAGTCTTGATAAGAGTGACAAAAGCTTTAAGAACTGTAAAATCACAACTCTCATGCTTAAGAAGACGTATCGAAGTATGTATACTATAGTCATCAACTATAGTGAGAAAATACTTAAATCTATCATGTGTTGGATGTTTGTATGGACCCTAAATATCTATATGAACAAGTTCAAAAAGAGAAGTAGTAAAAGAATATCTTGTAGGAAAGGGTAATCTACGTTGTTTGGCTTTGTAACAAACAACACAAGAATCAAAAATATGACCAGCATTGTTAGAAACCAAAGAAAGAGTATTAAGTTTCTAAAAACTGGAATGTGCCCAAAACGTCCATACCATAACTCTGAATTGTCATTGCAAGAAGTGTTCGTTACAAGAGATTGAGAATGAGACAATTTGGAAAATACAAAAAAAACTATAAGATAAATTTTCTCTAAGATAATTATGACAAAACACATAGAGATCATTTATTCTCTTTCCAAAGACTCCAGAAGCAAAATTGTGCTTCAAAGAAGGGTCCTCCAGAAGACACACTTCATCGGTGAAAATAGTGAAAGTTTGAAGTTGAGACATGAGTTTTGGAATAGATACAAGGTAGTATTTGTAACGCTCGCATCAATCTATTTATAGGCTGCCAGCAACCAGTACGCCCAACGTAATTTGAGTACGCCATGTGTACTCGGTTGCTGGCAGCCTATAAATAGAGCTCGAATATCACTTTTTTCCGCACATCTTTCAACTCCATTCTCTCCTAAACCCCGCAAGGCCTCAATGCCTTTCTCTAGCACTTCCTATGTGTTAGTAGCGAAGCCACGAAGCGCCAAAAAGCCCCAAGAAGTAGAGCTTTCAGCTCATAAGTTATGCCCGCGTAGAGTTCGGTTTCTCGCCAAACCACCTGTAAGTTGAGTTATGTTTACCGTAGTTTAAGTATAACTTATATTTAAGTTCATTATCGTTATTATAAACCTATAAACAAGATTTATCAGTGATTCCAATTCATTATATTGATTGATTTACTTACGTGGATGATCTCTAGGATGGATTTAGTGGGTGTTTAAAGTGGGATTTCCAAACAGTATATTTTGTATACCAAATAGACCCTACCTACGATATGATCCAACCTTGTTGTTCCCTACTTGATAGATCTTGAAGTAGACTTTGAATTAATGATGAATATAGACTAATAAATAGTCGCAATAAATATTAGACTAAGACTTAATGATAATAATACTCGGTTTCGTCAAAGGAAAAGATAATTTTTAGAAGCAAAGCGTTGCCCGAATTTCAAGTCGTCACTTTAACAAGTGAGTGCATAGTTACTTTCATCTTACACATAGATATAAAGTATTTAATATTAATACATGATATATGTGCTTATTATATGTGTTCCTGATATCTATGCTACATGAATGATTTATACATGTTTTATTTGATTGAAACTGTATATGTATTTTTATATATTGGGTAAAGATAGGTAGATGAAAGATGATATAGATGATGAGAGATGAAGATGATATAGATGATGAGAAAGGAAAGATGAAATAGATGATGAGAGGCCTTGTCTTTAAAGATGATCCAATCATCTAGCAGAGTATAGATGACAACCAAAGACTATTCTAGACAGTCCAGTGGAACGCTAGCAGGCTCGCAACCTGTAGGTGTTTTTGAACTACATGTTCACCAGATGTACTATAAAAAAAAAACCTGGCAGCTATGGACTTAGTGCTTTATAAATGAACATTGGCAGGTATGGACTTAGTGCCTAATAGATAACATTGGCAATTGTGCCTAATAGATAACATTGGTAGTTGTGCCTAATAGATAACATTGACAACTATGGACTTAGTGCCTAATAGATAACATTGGCAGATGTTCCTAATAGATAACATTGGCAGCTATGGATTTAGTGCCTAATAGATAACCTTGGCAAGTGTGTCTAATAGATAACATTGGCAACTATGACCTTAGTGTCTATTAGATAAACCCTGGCAGTGATGGACTTCGTGCCTATTCTTTAGGACAATCCTTAGGAATAAATAAATGAAGAAAAGATGATTTTTAGGGTAGATCCTTAAGAATAAAGAAGATGATGGGGATGGAAAATTGGGTTAATTGTTTGATGATTAAACATAATAATTATATTATTTTGGGTTGAAAACCCTATGTACTCATCAAGTTTCACAACCTGACCTACTCATTTTATTGTATCACAGGTAACGATATTAAAGGTACATTATGTTGAGAGATTCAATGAGTATTAGGCCACTAGTTTAATTACTATAAGGCTTGTAATATTTCGTTATGCCTATGTTTTTGTATTGACGATGACAACCCAATGTCTTAATATAAATAAAAATACAATTCTTCTGAAATGCTTTGATAATATTGTTATCATGTTTTCTGGGTACAAATTCCGCAATTTTATTCCTCAAAAATGAAACTCTGATTTTTAAATAAACATAAACAAATCGGTATTTTCTGACAGTGAAAGTGGGGATGTCACAGTATTTGAACTCTGGAACATAGTAATGGAATCATGTAATTTGATACTTCCAACAAATGAAATACAAGTATCTTGACCATTTGGTAAACCTACAAATCGAGGTATTTATCTATGATCCAAGAATGATATTTATGCAACAAGGAAGAAGATTTATAGACATTGGTTGCAAAACTCTTAAAACAGAAAGAGTTCCCATTAGGGTCCGTGGAGTTTTTAGTAATGGAAGCATTGGCCTGATTGATGGATGAATAATTCAAAACAATTTTATTTTTAATCATTTGAAGAAGATTGTTGTATTGTTCTTGAGTTATCCTAATGGAATATTTATACATCATATTGTTAGTTGTGGATTTAGCTTCATCTCTCTTTGTCTTGGTAAATTTGAAAATGGAAGGAAAGCCAACAAGGCAATAACATTAAGGTTTGGAATGCCCTGGTTTCTTGCAGTGAGAACATACAACAAATTTCTTGGAAGAGTTAACAGTTGAATGAGAATCAAATTTGCATAGTAATTGCATTATGATCAATAGAAGATACAATAGTAATGCATCTTTGTCGTTCCTCATGAATCATCATGGAATAAGTCGTTGAGATGTTGGGAAGAGGTTGTATCATTAAATGCGACCTCAAATGATCTTGTAAGATTCATTTAATAATTGGCCCTCACAGCTGAACAGAGAGCCGACCCGTGTGAAGCTCCTTCGCCAGGAATAACCAGTTCTCCCCCACTTGGGGTTCGAACTCTCACCAACTGGCACTCACAATCAATCATGGCCCTATTGGGGCCCAACCAGTCCATCCCGATAATAACATTCGACCCTCGCAAAGGAATCAACACCAAATCAATAGAGTACTTATCGTTGAATAGGTTCAGGACACACCCACAATGAACCCTCGAAGCACTCACATAACGATCATCATCAATCTCGACCTCTAGTGGATAATCCAGAATCCCAGAATCATCACTAAACTTATTATTGAGCGCAAGACATGCAAATGATCGGGTAGCACCTGAATCAAATAGAACATGAGCAGTCATACCATTGACTAAGAAAGTCCCTATGTATGATCAAATACAATATAAGCATAAATAAGGAAAACAACAAAGATATAATAAAATTACATACCGGTAACCAAATCTGGTGCTGCTCGAGCCTCATCGGTAGTCATCTGAAATGACCTGCTCTTCACAAGTGTCTCTGCCTTACCCTAGAGGTCATCGGTAATCCTCTAGTTGGCTGGTGCAAGCACCCCCACTACCCCTCCTGCCAACCTCGGACAATCTGAATTTCATGTCATGACTGGTTGCAGTGAAAACATATCAATGCACTCCGGGGGCAATCCCTACTTATATGACCAGACTGACCACATTTGTAACAACCCGAACCCGCTGATCGACATGCCTTACTGTGTTGCTTGCCATTGCTGAAGCGACCTCGGCCCTGTTGGCCCCTAAAATGCGAATCAGAAGCCTTGGGCCTCTTAGCCTGGCCCACGACAGTCTACACCTACTTCGACTTGTGAATTGTCCGAAGCTCCAGCTCAATCTCCCACTCGCGGGCCCTCTTAATCATATCATTCAGGGTCTTGCACGCCAAAAATCTCACGACTCCCAGATGCCATCCCTTAACATGTTATGATATCTCGTCTTCTTCATCTCCTCATCCGCAGTGTACTGCGGAACTAAAAATGCCATCTCCTGGAACTTGGTGGTGATCTCTGTCATAGTCTCAATAGTCTGGAGGAGGTCCTGAAACTCCCACGCCAATTGCTACACCTCGATCGCCGGTGAAAACTCACTCTGGAACCTCATAAAAAACACTCCTCCCAAGTCATGGTTGCCACTGCCGCAGTCCCCACGGCTCGACCGACCTCATCCCACCAATCACGTACTCGGTCCCTCAGCAAGCATGATGCAAACCCTACATTTTCCCACTCTGGGAAAAAACTCGTCCATTGAGCATATTCCATGTCAGCGATCCAACGCCGGTTGGCGATTAGGTCCTTAGCCCCAAAGAACTCTGGAGCTCCACAAGCCTTGAACTCCCGAAATGAGGGAGTTCGGGCTCCTAACTGCCCGCATCAATCTCTGCTCGAAAGGCCCAGATCCGCTCATCCATAAGCTCCATAATCCCCTCCTTGATTGTACCAACATCACAAGATTAGCATCCATAGTATCGTGAGTGACCTCGGTCGTAATGAACTTGCTTTGCCTCTCATCAATCGGTTTTGTGCCCTAGCTAGAACCATAACCAGAGTCAGAACCACCTCCTCGAGTGATCACGAACATACTCAAATTGAAATACAAACATATAAATGATCAGCATAAAACTCGAGGGAACTCTCACTATACAATTCTCCTTAGAATACACATGTCCCTCGTTGTCTTGAGTATAAATCATGTGCTTCCAGTCGTATGGGCCCAATGCTACCTTCCACACTTATTTGTACCCTCCTCAAAAGCCGCCCTGATTTGTAACACCTTAAAAATCGAGACAAAAAAAATTATGTTTTTAATTATAATACTTGGAAAATTGTTAAGTAAAACATTACTGATATCACATCAAACCACAAAACCATAGTTACATGTTTAAAAAAAAACATCATGTTTAATAGTATAGTATCAGACTACAATCCCAAGGTTCTCAAATGCGGAATCATGTGTGTGCGATGCGTTGTTACCTTACCAGCTCCTTCCCCTTAGATGAAGAGGTACCTGAAACTAAAATTGAAAATCATAAGCACGAAGCTTAGTGAGTTCCCCCATCATACCCATACCAAATAATGCATAATCCTCGGTATCTTTAAACCGGTAACCGTCGATCATAGACAGGAGATGGACTCCTCTTCGGTATCTTTCAACCGGTAACGGGGAACTAACCTCCCCTTCGGTATCTTGCAACCAATAACTAGGAGCTACCCTCCCCTTCGGTATCTTTCAATCGGTAACCGGAGACTATTTCACCCCCTAATATTGTTAGCACATATCAAGCACAATAAACATTTCAAGCACAATAATTATATCAGACACAATAATCATATCACATATCAACACTAGATAATTAATTATCACAAAGACGATCACCTATCCAACATTCTTACTTGTGGGTCGGCATTGTGGCCGTAGACCCACTCCTACTAGGAGGAAACTCACCTCAAAGTCGTGTAATGTCTGCACTGTTCTCGGTATGAAAACCAACTCTCCTCGAATCCTCGATCCCTACACAACAACTTTTCTAACTTATCAATCCATACTCGTAACCCTTACAAGGGTCAACTCCAGTCCAGGACAAAGTCAAGGTCAACACCTTGGTCAATGGTCAATCATCTGGTCAAAGTCAACATCTGGTTGACTCGACTTGCCGAGTTGGTCCAATAACTCACCGAGTCCCCATATCCACAAAATGCCATCATCCCGTCCCTACTCATCGAATCTAGCAAGAGCTCGACGAGTTCACCTTCAACAATACATCAAACTATCTTCAACCGATTCGCCGAGTTCGTTCTTGAACTCGTCGAGTTCATCTTCATCCATATGAAGGTGTTCAGTCTATGACTCGCCGAGTCCTCCTTGAACTCGTCGAGTCTATCTTCATGTGGTTGGGAAATTGTCTTGAACTCGTCGAGCTCGTTCTTGAACTCGTGAAGTCCTTTGATCTTCAAGTCCAACACAAACCACCTAACAGGCTTTGTGTCCCCTCCACTCAACCAAAACCACTTCCAAAAGACATTGGGGAAAAAGAGACCTGACTCGCCGAGTCACCCAAGAGGCTCGTCGAGTACCTTTATGATCAAAACCATAGATCTGACCTCCAAAGGTCCATTTCATACGTAAAATCCCAATCTTGGCGTCCATGCATGGGGGTTTTGACTCAAAAGACCATAAAAAGAAGTCTACAAGATGCATGGGGTGCTTATCGCAACAAATTGGCACCTTTATGCCATAAGGACCCCCAATACTTATAAATCTGAAGTGCAACTCCAAGCACACCCACAAAATCCAATTTAAGCTTCTCTAAACTCATAAAAAGGGTAGGAAATAGCCCCAAATCAAGATCTAGGAGATAGATGGTCAAGGTTCCAACTTTTTACCTTGAATGAGTTGAGAATAGAGCAAAACCTCTGGATCTTCTTGCTTCTACTTGAACTCCCAAGCTTCCTTCCTCCTTTCCAACTTCAAAAACACACAAAAGGTACCAACAAGCTCAAGAACACACAATAGAGGCTTAGGGTTCATTTAGGGTTTTCTCTGGGTTGGGAGGGACGATGGGGGCTGGGTTAGGGCGTTATAAGGTGTTTAAATAGGGTGCAAACCCAAATATTAGGGTTTCATTTAGACAGTCCTACTCGTCGAGTAGGTCACTTAACCCCCCGATCAAAAGTCAAGTCTACTCGACGAGTTAGGCCTCCAACTCGTCGAGTCCCAGAGCAAAACATGGAGTTACTTGAATTTAAGTACGTATCAGGAACCAGGTGTTACATGATTCTTCTAAGTCACCACACTAAATCTATATACCAATCCTATGTTATACAACATACAAAATCTACTATGACACTACCTAGGCTCTCCTAGGAATTCTCAATCTGGCCACCTCTACCATACAAAGAATCTCAATCAACATTGTCATTTGCCCTATGCATGCGTGTTATACACAAAATGGGATCACAAAGACTGTCAAGTGATGATTCTACCTTAAGTCCACAACAAAACAAGGAATAGGAAATGAGGTTAAATCGATCATTCTAGGGCTATATGATCCTAAACATATATAACTTGTAGAGCATACACTTAGCAATTAATTGAGCCGATATCGATTCTAATCAATACATAACATCCAAATCCCCTAGGCTATAAGGCATCACACAAATCAAGAAATTCTATCATACGATTCCTGAAGGTATCCTTATCCCTATTATAGCATGTAATTCATATATCAGGCATACTAATGACAATACATAGATATGGGTATTTTAGGAATCACTTACTTGAGCTGGGATGATTGCACGCATCGCACCCCTCCTTTTTTACTTGGTGAAAATATTTTCAGAATTTGAATTTTTTTTTTGAAAAGATTATTATTTCCTTATTTTGGGTTCTGACACACCTGAAAGTGTGCTCGAATCCCTCAAACCAAGGCTCTGATACCAACTTGTAATGACCCAAAATTCATAAGTAAAAAATTTATTTTTAAGTTCATCAATCCCAAACATCACATGTTTCAAAATAATCCAAAATACAAACTATCACAAAAGCTCATAATAAAAGAGATCATAAATGCCGAAATCATGAGGGGGAGGATGTTGTGCCATCACGTCGGGCCCTTCCCTTTAGTACTGGAAGTACCTGAAACCAAAAACATAACTATAAGCACAAAGTTTAGTGATCTTCCCCAAAATACCACATACATCATACACATAAATATAACAACACGCGATTGTGTCAGGTTCATAACAACCCCCGGTTCGTATCAGCCCCATGGAACAACAAATAGTTTCATCGGGTCTGTATCAACCCCGAGTCCATAATGACTCCGAGCCTAGATTGGATCTAAATATATATCGGACAAGCACATCGGTAATAGTCACATAAGTGCATACATTCTACACGTACGAATCAGTGGGCCGACCTTGGTGCCTTCAACCCACTAGTGTGGTAAGAAGACTCGCCTCTAGTTGAAGATAACCGAATCTCAGACTCAAGCTGCTGCTGCTAACACGACTCCTTTCACTAATCAAAACCCAAAGACAACCCTAATTAAAATCAGGGTTTTAACCCATAATCAATGGTCCAAATAATCTTTTATCTTATTAAGGGAAAAAGACCATTTTGCCCTTCCCATACGTAAACCAACTAATCAAGGCCCAAGGCCTAAAAATGGCCCAATGATTTTCTAGGAGTCTGCCCAACGTACTCCACATTACATCCAACGTACAGTCGATCCATGGAAAGGTTACGGGGCCATAACCATGTACGCCCAGCGTACTCAGGTTTATGCCTAGTGTAATCACATGAGTTCCAAACTCTAAACTAAGGTCTTAATGGGTTAAGACTTAATGTCCAAACTTCAGATCCAAACCTAATAAAACGTCTAAATCCATAAAGTTGCAAACTTTATGCCTTTGCATGGAAAACGAAGCTCAAAACCAAAACCCTAACTTATATTATCATCTAAACTTCCATAACTCTTACATGGATGAATACCAAGGACCAAGCTTGCATTTTTGTGACACTATACACCCTAAAACATCTTAAATGACAACTTAAAAGCTTTGGAGTATCACATACCCACGAATATCAAGGCTTTGGGACAAAAAGAATATGAATCTAAGCTTAAACAAAATCTAGCAAAGAAAGCTCCAAGGTATGAACTTTATACCTCCATAAGATGCACAAAATGAGAAGAATCTGGATCCAAAAGCTTAAGAGCAACACCATAACTTTAAAGGTCTCCCTTCACCACCAAGAACACCAAAATGTCACTCTAAAGCTTCAAAACTCACACACAAAAATTAGGGTTTCAAGATGGAGGTTGGAGGTAAGAAAGGGTCTAAGGCCATAAAGTTCTTTAAATAGGGAAGAAAACCCTAAAAATTAGGGTTTCCCTCTGCTTGAGTACGCCCAATGTACAAACACGTATGCCTAGCATACACGAGGGATTTCGCGACCAACTTTAAGGACCTACGCTCGGCGTACCCATCTCGTACGCTTAGCGTATGGACCAAATTTTCAATCTTTTTATGGAATCAACGCTAAAATGAAAAAAAAAAAAAAAAAAAAAAAAAAAAAAAAAAAAAAAAAAAAAAAAAAACTGGAGCATTGGCGTTACAGCTGTCCAGATTGAACATTGCCCTTATTTTTGTTTCGTTATTTTTGGCATTCTCTTTCACCCAAATATATTCTTCTATGCGCAATGACTACGTAATTGAACCAAAGACAATTCTTTTTTTTTTTTTAAATTGTGTTTGAAATCCTTCCATGAAGAGGGAAGTTTATCAATCTCACTTGAGACATCAATGGATTCGTCCATATTCATCTTGTGTAAAGTAAATTTCCCCAATATATGAAGGAGTTCATTATATTGTTCAATTAAGGACCTTAAATCAACCATCTTATAGTTATTGAAATCACTCATTAAGAACTTCTTACTAGAAACATCTTCATCGATATATTTTTAATTCAAGGGATTTCCATAATGCCTTCGCACTTTCAACATTTTGGTAGATATCGAACAAGGAATCAAACATATCGTTTAGAATGTGTCCTCTGCATATATAATCATCGTTTTCCCACTTACTGCGCTTCTGAGTTTGTTCCAGCATCTCATCTTCCACTTCTCCAAGCTCAGAGTACTCAACACATACACCACTTTCAATGTTGTCAATAGAAAATGCATCTTTTTCTACCAACGTCTGAAATCATTCCCTTCAAATTTGTCAAGTTTTTTTAATTTCGAAGTCATGTCTTTCACAAAATCCGCCATGAACACCATCAAAAAATATCAATTCGATTATTAGAAATAGGGTAGAAATAGAATATGATCACTAGATTCTTCAAGGATCATTTAGTTCATGTTCCTAATCGATATTTCTCCTATATTTTTTGGGTTACGAGAAATTTGATATTGGATAATTCATAAAGGAACAATCAAAATAATGTTTATTAAAGTTAACTTATTTAGCTTATAACCACTGTTGATATCTAAACATTTAAACTTAGTTTATAGCTGTAGAAATAAGCAATAAGCTATAAGTTTCTTTTTTTTTTTACCTATCCAAACACCCTCTAATAGTAAAGGGTTGTTTTCATCCATCTATTTAATTACAAAACTATTGTACTTTTTTGGTAAAAAGAAAAAGAATTGAAAAATAAACATTATTACCCAATTCTTTACTATATCTATACGTTGGGTTAAAACTGAAAATGAAAATATATTGGAAATGGTCTAACAATCAAACCAATAATTATGTTTACGTTTAGAGTGTTTGGTGTTCCGCATACCGGTCCAAATTTACACGATTTTTTTTTTACATAGTATTATTGTACTTTTTAAATTAGCAAAAAATAGTTTTTTATTGTCGTATGATAACGCTTCAAATAGCACTGCTAGCACTGAATTAAATCACATTTAAAAATTAAAAGCTATTTTAGACGACTATACCAATATGGCAATATCTTAATTCGCAAACATTAGGGGTTGCAACTGATCACCATTAGCATTCCCAACCCATCACAACCTAAAATATTTTCATTTCTTCTTAAAAAAACAAACTAACAACTTGATTGGGCTAATAGTCACAAAACCATGTTGTAATTTCAACCCAATCCAACCCAGATTTATACACAAACTTGTTTATGCTAACTGACTCTTGAATTTGAACTTTGAATGGAGACAAATATAGGTCCATAACATAACCTATCTTATTAATCTTAACCTCCCTCTTTGTCAAATTTCATCATAATCAGGACTCTCCGTATTCAAAACACTACCAACTCATGCAGTATCATTATTTGTTTTTACTTGATACATTAGTATTTAGTAATACAAAAAATCAATTTATTTCATACTCCCAAAATAGGTGTTCTCTTTTAATATTACCTATTTCCTTTGCAGTGGTAAGTCTTCACTGATTTTCAAATGAGGATAATAATAATCTATATATTTTTCATTAACTTAAAAACTATTATTATACAACAGGCGTATTAAATATAATAATAATAATAATCTATATATTTTCATTATTAGAGACAAGAAGACACTTTCAACCCCAAACTCATATGTTGTAATCCATGACGTCATTCAGCCCTCATATGAATCAGAATCACCCCCATGTGATCGCAATATTATCATTATTATTATTATTATTATTATTATTAATTAATATGCACTCACACTCACACTCACGCAACACAAATGCTTACCTCCCAAAGCATACATTACATGTCCAGTTACACTGCATACCATTCGTACAACACGTTCCTGTAACATCTTCCAACATCACCTCAATAAAATCAAACACCACTATACAATAAAATACATCATGACAAAAAACAAATTCCACTAAGAAATTGAATTTCATTAAATAATAACAAAACTACATGAACAATTATATATTAAGCAACCTATATTACTATTTTTTTTTTTTTCTAATGACAATAAAAAGCTTTCTCCCAATTCCACAATCTATTGGATATGACAATAAAAAGCTAACCTGGATGCTTCATTTGTCACTGTTCCAACATTCAGAAGCAGACATGGCCTGCTAATTGCAAAACACAGTAGAAATGTATCGTTTTACATAATGATATAAACAAAAGTGAATTAAATAACAAAATCTTTAAAATTAGCATACTTTTTAAACTTAGCCAAGAGAAGCATCGCATCCATCCAGCATTCAGCATCCCGTGCTTGATCTTCATCTTCTTCTTCTCTTTCTTTCTTCCATTGAAGGAAGTAAAAACACATGACATGGTTAGAAATTAAACAGGCTTCCAACAAGATAATGCAACCATAATCCTTCCTTTCCATCCTTGCAACATCCAATGTCCATCTTCATCAATCCCAAAATCTCTATGGTAACGTGACCTTGCCCTTTCCATAGCCATCTTCAAGATTTCTTGATTTAATGGGAGTTGCCTGAATCCAGCTCTCATATTCCTAACCTGCCACTGTTTATAAGTTTCAGGTCTAGCAATCCTCTCACCACCTTCACAAGCAATCACATTCATGGCTTCTTGTCCCCATATCCCTTTCTCAATCAGCATCCTCTCAAGAACCTCACGCCCCACACTAGCCTCAATCATATCAAACAAAGAAGAGAAGAAAAACAAAGCTTCTCTGAATCTTGTTATAAAAAAGGGAGCATTGTAGGACCCGTTCACCACCCCTTGTATAAACATATCCGGTTTCATTTTCCTAATCAAGTTCACAACTTTATTCCTTGGACTATCCACCATCACTGTCTCATCAAGAAGATATCTAAACCTATACGCACAATTCACAATTAGGGTTTCCTCAGTATCCAATTCAAGATCCTCGATTGTGATCGTTTCCCATTTTTGAGCTATGGCTTTGAATTTGAAAGGGACATTGAAAGTTTCCGCATAATTCGCTAGCCTGCGACCCGTTTCCTCGACCCGTTGTGAGGGTCGAAACCCGGGACACGGGAAGTCGATCCCGGTGATTCGAAGCTCGGGGGGCCCACCAGGTCTGGTTGAAAGACGTTGTATGAAGCAAGGCCATTGGAAGCCATAAAGAATGCCAAAATCGACTATATGAACCTTTCTTTTGTTTTGGGTAGTATGCAAGATTGTCTTGTTAGAGAAGAAATTTGAGATCTTTATGAAAGGGCAACAACTGAGGTATAAATGGTAAGCTTTCAACACATCTACAGCTGATGTTGGTCTGAAAAGGAGTGTTTTGTAGATTTCAGTACCTGATCCAGCCATTCGTGCTTCAAGACCAATTGAGAAGTAATGAGCTAATCTTTGCATTCCATCACCTGTTGGTGATGAATTGTCTCTTATCTGTTTCAGTAGATCAACTGCACTTCTTTGATCGTTTGCTGCAATAGCTTGGGCACATAAGCTCAACAGTGTTCTCAAATCCACTACATCTTTTTTCACACCTTTTTTACCACGACCACCTTTTCCCCCATTACCCTTTTGTTGCACTCCATTCACCCCATTAGGGACAACATCACAATGAAGATGGTTTTTTCCTCCATTACAAAGTAGAACATCATCAAACATTTTGGATCGAACAGTTGGCTCGGTGTAAACTGCAGATTGCTTGGAAGTCCTCCCATCATCATCAACATCTTTGGGGTAAGGATTTTTCTTTCCTCTTGTTCTTTCAGGGATGGAAATGGAATTGATTTCATGTTTATTCTCTGCTTTGATAACCAAATCATTAGCTTCTTCCTTGTTTTCATTGCTGAGAAGGAACCTACTCAATCCTGCAATATCATTTTGAAACTGCATAGCAGATCTGCTACTGCCAAGTATATCAGAAACACTTTGGATACTTAGGGGCGAATCCGTAAAACCGTCGATGCCATTACTATTACAGCTTGATGAGCAGTAAGATGATTGAGATCTGGATTGTGAATCAAGATTGACAGAAACACTTGGGACTAGAGGGGAATCGTAATCACTAACATCACAACTAAGACTACTTGTACCACTTATGAAAGAATTGTAGTCCGTTAAGGTAATCTCCTCCCTGCCATCATTATCATACAGAGGTACTGTAGGATGGGGGCTACAGAAAGGAGGGTCGTTTACCATAAGAGCATCATAAAATGATTTCTCTGCAGCTTGAAGAGCAGCAGACTCGTGAAGCATGCAAGTCTTCTCCTCTATGTCTTCTTCCATCAGCATCTGGTTTATGTACTTGAAAACTACGTCGCTAAGGTCAAAATCTTCATGAAGGTCCCCTTCATTGTTTGAGCTAGAAGAAGGACTGGATCTTCTAAGGCCCAGATCAGGCAACTCGGGAGTATGAGTAGTAGAATTTCGATCTAGAAATGTTTCGTTGAGACTCATGGCGTTAAGAAACTTCTGATCTGATAGAACTGTGGCAGATCCATTGAATTTGGTGGCGTTCAAGTTCGATAGCCGATAATCCGCTTTCCATAGCCCATCCATGACCATCTATCTATCTACCACAAAAAATGAAATCATTAATTAAAAGTCATATCACCTAAATCCCTCAACATTCAACATTCAGATCATAAAGTTTATCAGCTTTAAAGGAGATAAATATCTATTATTCGTGTAAAAGTCGACCGAATTTGTGAATTTATAGGATCATAAATAGTTGAAAATCACTGGATTCTAGCATAAAAACAGAATTATTTGAGGTAATCCAGCAACAGCTAAAAAGTAAACATATACTATAATTGAACTCCATTGGCAAAAGAAAGAAAAAGGAAATCAAGAATTTTAAGTCAACAAGAAAGCCTTGAGTTGTGATATTCGAGAACAGAGCGCATAATTTGTCAAAAAGCAAGCGTTAAACGGAACCGAATTATAAAACACGTTTCATAAAACCAAAATTATTGTAGAATCTAACAGCCAACATAACCATAGAAACATGTCCACACAATCAATTGCATCCATGGATGAATGATGAACGTACCTGAGCAAAAACCCTAGAAAACAACGAGAAAGAGTCGTATAGAGAGAGGGTAAAAACTGACATATGAGGAAAGACTTGAGTTGAGTTGAGGGTGTTTGACAATTTTAAAGGGTGTTAGAGGAAAATCTTGACCGCTCAATAGTACCAAAGCTGATAGAGCTATTATGATATTCGTATTCATAAATCATAAATGTTTTTCTATAAATATCTAAAATTTACAGTTGAGTCTCCGAAACTCGTTAAAAGGTGACGATTAAATTCATATAATTTGGAAATTATTAGAAAAAATCATTTGAAATTGAATATGATCGACTTCAAAGATATTATATAAATCGGGTTATAATTATTTATTTTTTTACAAAAATTGTATCTTGAAGCCATGCAATTATGGTGACAAGAGACATGGAACATCATCGATTGCAATCGGACAATCCCCTTTTTATCTTATCTTATGTCCAAAGAGAAGAAGACGTAAACCAAATATAGCAATAAACCCGGTGTCAATAATTATCGTGATTAATGGATTTTATTTTACTAGTGATCATGAGTCTCATATGTAACCAAGTGTAATATGGGGTGTCTTTTTAACCAACCTCATTTGAAATGATGACAAATGTTTTAAAATATCATTAATTTTATCTAAATATAACACTTGTCACCATTTTATATGGGTACAAAGATAAATAGGAAAAAATGTATGAGGATATTTAATTTATGTTATGATTAATAGATAGATTAAACAGGGGTTGGCTAAAAAAACACCTCATATTACCATTTAGACAACCCTTTCAAATGGATAGGAAGATAATTAGGAAGAAAATTAGGAAAATATTTAATTTCTCTAATCATAAATATTAGACCTGTGTTTTGAGGCATATAAACTATCTTATTTATTTTTTAAGCTTATTGTAATCTAGAGTATTTAATGATATCATTTAAATAGTTTATGGGAGTGTTTGGTAAAATTAGGTATTAGCTGGAAGCAAGTAGCAGTTAGCTGCTAACATGTAACGGGTAGCTGAGAGTGGAAAATTGTAGTTTTTATTTGTATATGAGTATTTAGCGAAAGTAACTGGAATTTTTTGAAATGTATATAAAATTACATAAAATTTTAAGGGTAATTATGGAAATTGATTTTAGAGTAAATTACACGAATAATTCCTATGGTTTAGGGTAATCTACCTGTTTGGTCCCTAACTTATTTTTTTAACTCGAAAGATTCTTACTATTTATTTTTGTTACACAATTAATCCATGTTTTACCTAAAAAAAATATTTTACCTTTGATTTTTTAATTTATTTAAATAAACACACCACCAACCTCATCCCCCTCACCTTACATTACTTACCCCACTATTTTTTCCTATTTAAATAATATTATTTTTAGGTGTGACAGCGACCAAGCTCGTAACAAAAACAAGCAGTATGGACCAATGGCGTAACAAACAGTAGGGACTTTCCAAGTTAAAAAGAAAAGTTAATGACCAAACGCGCAAATTAACCAAAACCATAGAGACCATTCGTGTAATTTACTCTTGATTTTAAAAGCTCGTCTTGTTAAACGCTGCATTAAGTAGCTTTTATATTTTGAGCGTTTTTTTTAAACCAAAAGTTAAACGCTCATACTGCCAAACGAAACTTTTTGTTTAAACTATAGTGTTTTGTCAAAAGCTAAAAGATAGAAACTTCCAAATGCTTTCAAAAGCTCCATGCCAAACACGTCAGTTAACTTTTAATTCAATTTTAAAAATATATTTAAGACAATTTATTAATAAACTAATAAAATATTTATTATTTAAATTGATAATAAATTAAAAGTTTAATATATTATCTACATAAAATTATAAAACATGCCAACATTTTTATATAAATATGTGTAATGGTTATTAGTATTAGTAATCGAATATCACGACTTATTAACAAATCCTTTATCCAACTTTATTTTTCACACTAAAATAATAAAAAAATAAGACAAATAATATGTTATCTCCGATCGTAGGAATAGTTTCCTGATCTTTATTATTAAATAGTTTTTTGCTTCTGACAATGATGATTCGCACTCGTATATTATAATGATTTTAAGTATCTTTGAAAAAATATGATTGGATCTCAAGTTATTCTTTTAAAAGGAGAGTAGAGTGCTAACATATTAAATGCAAACGATTGTCTCCACAGTTATCTTACGGCGTTAGATGGTATTATAAATGATTTGACGGTCAAACCTTAAATTTTTATAAATATTGGCTAGTTATATCGTTTGTAAGGTGTGATTTAAGACGATAATTTTATATATAATTATTATTTTTATATGTATTTTCAATTATTATTCATTTTTATACACATATATTACTTAAAACGACATTTTGTTAAAGTTTGATGGTTGATACAAGTCTCGGAGCCACGACGTGTCATGACAAAGTTTTCAGAACCTTGTTTTATACTTTCTATCACGTTTTTTTGTTATTTATAATTATTTATTTTCGTACAAATTGTAAGATATATATATATATATATATATATATATATATATATATATATATATATATATATATATATGCTATGATGACTAATACTTCAATCTATGAAAATAAAGTAATTTATTGATATAATTCAGAGAATTGCTCTAATCATAAATTTATAAAGATTCTTCCAGTTTAGGAATTTTGAATGTTTAAGGAAACTAACTCAATTATTAAATTTATAACAAAAATGATATGCGAAAAATAGTTTAATTAAAAATAACTAAAAAAATGAATATGACCAAATAAACAAGAATGAAACATATGACAAAAAAAATATATTTATTAATATAAAATATAGATAAGCATATTCAAGAAAAAAAAAAAAGTAAGCATTGTATCGTTAAGTTTTTTTTCTTATCCCAATAGATAAAAATGCTATTTTTTTTAGATTCGAATTTGTATCTAGTTATGCCTTTTTCTTATACAATAGATAAAAAAAATGCTATCTTTTTAGCTCCAAATTGAAAAGTTGTGTAACATCCCATTTTTAGCAAATTATTAGTCATTCGGTTAATTAATTAGAAAATTATTTAATAAAAAAATAAATTTATACTAATATAATAAATATTTATATAATAAATTTATACTAATATAATAAATAATAATAATTATTGTTGTGGGCTTAAAAAATAAGCAAATGAGTTTTAGGGGCTAAAGGGTAATCTTATAAAACTTATTATGTCGAGATTTTAGTGTTAGGGAACGATTGAATTTTTATGTCAATCCTTAAGGGACCAAAGTTGCGAATGGCCAAATATTTTGCATGAAACTCGTGGGCCTACTCATTTCTTGCTAATAAAGTTTTGAAGAGAATGGTGTCTTATTCTTGCAGCCTAAATCTAAAGACAACCAGCCCTTTACCCTCCTCAATCCATCATGTACATGACCCTAGTCCTAGTTTTTATTTTTATTATTTTTTATTTTTTTATTATTATTATCATTTTTTTTAATAACCGGCAATTTTAGTACACTCCTACGTTAATAACACTTATTTCACATATATTTACAATGAAACTTGAACCCTAGTCCTAATTTCTGGTGATGAGTTTTTGTGAAAAAAGTGTAGTTTTATATCATGTCTCTAACCTAATTCCTAACCTATTAAGTAATCATGGATATACATCTTAAAGTATTGATAATGAAGTCTTAATTCACTGAAATTTTTGGTTTAAAGTTGTAACATCCTATAAAATTTTTTTCAAAAATCAAAGCATTAAATTACTAAAAGAGGGTCCCATCCATACAATTATCGCACATAATTTCATCAAAAAGTGGAAGTTAAGACCAACCCCAAGATTAACACTAAAAATTACATCAATTTTGTGTAAAAATCCCACAAATTTCCTTTTCAATTCCAATCACACACTAAAAATCTAGCACTAAAAACATCTTTTAATATTATATGATATTATTTTACTTAACTATGATAATTTATAAATTAATAATAACAATAATATTATTTTACTTCAACTATATATGTTATGTATGTTAAGTTGGAATTTTAAATATATATATATATATATATATATATATATATATATATATATATATATATTTGTTATATAATAAACTCATATTGTATTGATTATTTTATTTTGTTTAATTATCAAAATTATAAAATACATAAACGAGATTTCACTATTTTAATTAGGTTAGTTCCAAAACAACTTGATAAATAAACTAATGATTTATTATAATTAGGAAAAAGGATATATATATATATATATATATATATATATATATATATATATATATATATATATATATATATATATATATATATATATATATATATATATATATATATATATATATATAAACGTTTGGTGTGGATGAATAGTTCAACACCAATTTGGTGTGTTCTTGTATCAACACACAAGATTGCTGGCAAGTATAACGTTCCATTGGACGTTATACTTATTGGGGATTTTGACGTGACGTCCTCTGGGTAGTGACATGTTTCGGGATCCTATGGTGCGTCCGAAGCGCATTGTGCCTCTTGTATAGGGGCATGGCTACATGCGACAAATGTTGATTTCTTTAAAAATTCATATCTTCTCCATACGAGTTCAGGTGGATGCGCGTCTGGTATCTATTGAAAGGCCGATCGCGATTTTGGATCAAATTTTCTCACTTTAGAAAATGTTTTCATTGGAATATATATATATATATATATATATATATGTGTGTGTGTGTGTGTGTGTGTGTGTATGTATGTATGTATTAACAAAAAAACATGATGATGATTGGTGGCTTGTCCTACTAAATCGGTGTTTCTTTACGGACCAGTCATTTCAGGTGGGCCCATTTTTCTAATTCGAAGTTCAAACTTTTTTTTTTGAGAATGAGTAAAACATAATATGTTTTTTTTGGATTTTTAAATATTTGGTTACTGAGTTTTTTTCGTCCACAATTACATCTTCAACTTGTTAAACTGTACACATTTAGTTTTTTTAACCGGCTACTCCAAGTTAACCGGTACAAATGACTTAATAGTGTAATATATTTTTCATTTTGTATACATTTAGTCCTTAATATTTTTCTACATATTTATTTCTTGATATTTTTTTATTGCAAAATAATTCAATTTTGTTTTTGTATCAATTTAGTACTTATAAATGATTTCTTTAGGTTTTTCTCACGACATCTTAAGTGGGACAATCATTAATGAGTTGTTTGGGACTTTTGATGCTTATGTCCATCATGATCTCGACTACTTGGTTACTTAGATCATGTGTTCTGAAAGTCATAACTTCTTTGTACGATCTCAGATTTTAAGTGTTCGTATTTAGTCTACTACAACTTTCGTTTAGATTACTCCCGTTAAAAAGGAATATATTTTTACTTACGATCTTTATATCCATACGTTTTTATGAATGTCTGTATTTATATTTTTTTTATAAAATCGTAAGTAAAAATATATTACATTTTAACGAGAGTAATCTTAACGAAAGTTATAGTTGACTAAAAAAACGAACACGTGGATATAAAGATCGTTAAAATCTGATATTGTATGAAGAAGTTATGACATCCATAACACAAGACATAAGCCAAAAACCAAGATCTATGCAACCAAGCAGTCGAGATTGTGATGAACATAAGCATCAACATCCCCAAACACATCATCAATGATTGTCTCACGTAAGATGCCGTGAGAAAAACCTAAAGAAATCATTCATAAGTACTGAATGAGTACAAAAAAAGGATTTATTTTGAAACGAAAAAATATTAAGGACTAAATGTATACATAAATATTAAGTACTAAATGTATACAAAATGAGAAATATAGTACCCTAATTGGTCATAAGGACTGAATGTGTACAGTTTAACAAGTTGAAAGGGTAAATGTGAACGAAACAAAACTCAGTAACTAAATGTATACAAATCGAAAAATATATTACACTTTTAAGTCATTATCCTTTTTTATTAAGAATATTATATGTCAAAATTAAATTATCTTATAAAAGATGAGTGATTTATATGATTGTCAATTACTCAATTATTTAAGTTATCAATCACTAACAACAATATAAAGTAAGCATATGAACTTCACCAAGTTTGGAATAATGATTAAGAAGAGTAATATAGTTTAGGTTGTGACCACGTTTAGTCTTTGAAGTTATTTTTTGTCCATATATTACCATTAAAGTTGTTTGGAGTAGGGATGTTCACTATTTGGTTAAAACTGTGTTGTCCAATCGGACAATTTGGATTAGACTATTTGTTTCAAATATTTGAATTTTTGTCCACAAACACACACCACTACACAAATCAAAGTTTTCTCTCGATCTAGGGTTTGTTCATTGTTATATATGCAATTAATGATCACCTGCCTTGTTAGTTTATATTAGTTGGAAAATGAGTTACAGATGTAATGATGAATGTACGAGTGCAATAGTTGCAACAACTCTAAGTGTGTGTTGTGTGCAAAATACATGTGTATTTATAGTCTAGTCTAAGTAAAAATAATATTCCTGGGATCCTCTCGAATAAAAATGAACAAATTAGTTTAACTTGGTATTCCCGAATCCTTTTGCCAAATTGAAGTACTTCTTCGTTGAGAATGAGTCTCATGTTGACTAATTCTGTACATATGATAAAATACTAGAAATATATTCGTTGGAAATGCTAGAAAATAATAATAACAATGGTCACGATCCTGGAATGTGTTTGGGATCCTAAAAGTTCTTGAAGATTCGGGATCCTGAATAGAGTTGAGGATCTTGGCCATATATATATATATATATATATATATATATATATATATATATATATATATATATATATATATATATATATATATATATATTTGAAAAACACACTATATGTATTTATGTACATATAAAAAGACATAATTTCTTTGATTCTTTTTTGTAATTTTAGACGTCGGATCCGATGTTAGCAGAAGGTCATTTTTTCATTCTTGTATATAGATAGTTACAATGTTTGTAACCAAAGTTAGTGGTTAGGTAGTTGAAGTTAGTGGTTAGATAGCTATTATTTCAAATATATATTTTAACAAGCTTGTGTAGTTTCTGAATTTTTGCAATGAAGATTCTCTCTCAAAACGTTGCAAATCATTCATGTTTACAAGGTATCAGACTAATTTGGTCTTGATTTTTTCTGCATTTATGATTTGATTTTATTCTTTATCATCATCATCCTATACGATGGGTAATTCATCTGTTCAGACACCTGGATTTTCCAATTTCATTGCTTCCAATCTGTATTTCATTTCTAATTCCAATACGTCCAATTTCATTCTCGTATTTTCTATATTTACAGGAGTCAGATTCAACTCATGGAAGCGTTCTATGTTCATCTCCTTATTTGCAAAGAACAAATTTGGCATTGTAGATGGATACATTTCGAAACCTAATGTCGATTCATCTGATTATTCCAACTAATTTAGAGCTTATTCCATGGTCATAAGCTAGATCCTCAATTCTCTTTCTAAACTGATTATGGACAATGTTCTTTTCCTTGAAATTATATTTGAAATTTGGGACAATCTTATTTAACAATATGAACAATCAGGTGGAGCTTCATTGTATCAAGTTCAACAACAACTAGAATCACAAAAATTACATATTCTATCTCAAGGTTCCTATAATTTTTTATCTACTATGCTAGAATGACAAAAATATGGGACGAATTACGTATTCTTCAGTATCTTCCTTCGTGTATGTGTGGCATTGCTACCAAGATCCAAAAAAATTATAGAATATTAATGCCTCATACAATTGCTTATGGGATTAAATGCTTCATTTAAGGTTATTCGAGGTCAATTGTTGAAGATGAAGTCGTTGCCTTCTATTTCTTCTGCTCATTCTCTTCTTTTTCAAGAACATCTTAGAGGAATTAACATTCCAACTTCTCTCAATTCTGATGCAATCGCTATGCAAGCTTCATATGATTCTAATTTACACAAGAATGTACTCACCTATGAACATTGCAAAAAAAATATGGAACAAATTACTTTGCTAGAATCATAAAAATATTGGAAGATTACGTATGCTTCAAGATCTTCCTTCGTGTATGTGTGGCGCTGCTACCAAGATTCAAAAAATTCTAGAAGATTAACGCCTCATAAAATTTCTTATGTCACAACTAGAAATTTTGTGCCTTGTAATCACAACACTCAAGTAAAATGTTGAATCAAAAACTTAAGAGCATGTAAGATGCTTACTTCATGGCAACAAAAGTTTCAATCAAGTACACCATACAAGCATTTCAAATAGTCAACAAGCAATTGGAAACCCTAGAAGTTCTTGTTTAGGTCTATTTTGGACTAGGACTTCCTTATTGGGCCTAATGGACCAATAAACTTCCAATTTGACTATCTTGGGCTTATAACTCTTAAATGGGCTCTAATTGGACCACTTACAATTATTTCAATGTTTTGGGCCATATTGGGCCTAGAATGAAATAAATCAATTATAGGAACTATTATGGACCATAATTAACCTAATCTAGCCTAATAAAGCATAAAAATCACACTTATATTTTATAAGGTCAATAATCATTCAACCTAACTCCTATATGGGCTTAGGGGCATTAAGGCCCAATAATCTCCTTTTTCTTTCCAAATCTCAGCCCAAAGCCCAAATCCAAGGAGTGAAGAGTTGACTTGAGAAGTGCCACCTCACAATTATTCAAGGGTCTTCCACGCATCTTATCCCATGTTTCCATGCATACATCACTTCAAGATCTCTCTCTTTCCCTCCTTCTCACTTTCAGCCGAACACAACACACACACACACTCACAAAAATTCATTCCATTCTCTCTAAGTCTTGAAGAACATCTCCTCCCTCCTTCTTCAAAAATTTCGAGAATCAAGAGCTTTTCAAGGAGGTTTTTCCCACAAACACATTATCTAAGGTAATTTGATGACTAATCCATGATATAGCTACTTCATTTCATCAAAAATCTCTTCTAAATCTATTCCAACTTGTGGTCATGCACCTTAGAAGTCACTAAACCCGAGATCTACCAAGGAGACTTGCTAGGATCGAAATTTTCTTCTTTTCTCTCTTCAAAACCCAAACTACAACTCAAGGTGAGCTTCATACTCCCTATTTTTCGGTTTTACAAGTTTTATGGGGGGGGGGGGTGGAATACAAGCAAATGTGTAGATCTATGTGTATATGTATGCTTTGTGTGATTTATATGTTTATATTTGTGTTTTTATGTGATTGTGATGTTGGATCTAGTCAAAAAGCCCTTAAAACCGAGATTTGCATCAAGTTATATGATATTAGTATAAATTATATTAATACATACAAATCATTTCTAGAAAAATAACCAAGTTGGTTAATATGAACTTCTTTGGGCTAAAAACCCATTTTTGGACTCAAAATGTTAAAAATATAAAACATAAGGGCCCAAAATGACAAAACAGCAATTCTGACGGTTGAAGTGAGTCAAAACGTTTTCAATAATGTATTTTCTGGAAATACACACTTTTGAAGGACTAAAATGTAAAATTTTAAGTATAATGGGCCAAAAATGAATTTTTCGGCCCAATAAGGCCCAATATGCGAGATTTTCAAATTTGAAGGGCTGAAACTGTATTTTTCTGTAAAACAGGGGACTACTAGTGCTCCAAGTCGATTTCAAGGTTTAAAAACACTTTTCATATTTAAAAAGGACCAAAGATGCAAAAAATTTCTATTTTGGGCCAAAAGTGTAAAAGTTGCGAAAAATGTGGATTTAACCGAGAAAACTTCATTTTGAGGGACTAAAACTGTTTTCAATCAAATATGAGCTGAAAAATACCATTTTCAACAAGTTTTGATATTAAAATGTCAAGAAAATGGTCTAAGGGCTAAATTGGAAATTCTTTTTTATTTGAAGGGTTAAAAGTGTAAACTCATAAAAGAAAGGGGCTGCAAACATAATAACTCCAAAGTTTAAACAATAAATCCGTTGAGATAAAATACTGGTACCGCGACTACCTACAAAACCTAATACAATATCAATACCAAAAATCGTTAATAAACGAATTGATTCGGTCTCGAATCAATAACGAATCCGAAACTACTAACACGACGATATTCAATACACACGCGGAAATTTCGGGAAGTCAATACATATTTGGGATTACACAGACGTCGATACACCATCTTTGGGCCCAAAAGTGTCAAATCTTGCTTGTTGGCCTAGCTAGCCCAATGACCTGATCTTTAGGCCCGAAGACAACTTGCTTACATGATTGTTGGGTCTTACATGACCTAACTCCATGTAAAAGGACTTTCAATGGCTTTTAGGCTATTGGGCCCCAATGGTCCTTTGGTACGGCTAGTAAAGTTGAGAATTCACAAAAATACGGGTCGGGCCAAGGGCTCTTCACATTCACTATAGCCTTGAACGACTTATGGAATTATTGAGGTCTTCGTGCCCTCTTTTCTCCTCGGTTGTGGGGCTACGAGAAGTCAGGGTGGTTGGATTAAGTGAATAGTACGGACGACGCCTAAGGGATCGTTAGTATGGTTGTAAACTAGTCGTTTCTATTAACGAGTGTTTATAACAATTCACAATGCACATTTAATTCAATGTCACCTGGAATCATTGACTTCACATGTCGCAACAATACAACACCACACAAAAAGCGTAATTCAAAGAATTAGGAAAACATCGGGTTTTCCTAGGGTTTTTCAATTCATACAACTACGAGTTGCATACCAAGTACAACAAATTCTTTTTACATTTATAGAAACAAACAAGCATACTTACGGATCTTCACACTTTTTATACGATACTCTTTTCAGAAAATATCGGATTTTCTGGTGGTTTTCAAAACAATACAAAACGTTTATTTCAAACATTACTTATGAACTCTCCAACATTTCATATGTTGACGTTTTTCAAAATACTTGTATTCTCAGGTAACAGATAAACCGAGGGAAAAATGTACTTAGTGATGACTTGCTGTTTGTTTAACTATTATCGAACAATTTACTTTTGGGGATGTAATGTTTGAAACAATGTACTAAGTGTAAACTCTATCAATTGTACTATCTCAATGCATGGTGATGAATGATGTTATGTTTTATGTATATTCAATGTAATGGTATTCAATTGAGTCACAACAGCCCTCGGACGTTTCTGCCGTCTGGTTCGGGGGTGTGACATCTTATGGTATTAAATTATTAATTTAAGGTTATTCGAGGTCAATTGTTGATGATGAAGTCGTTACCTTCTATTTCTTATGCTCATTCTCTTCTTTTTCAAGAACATCATAGAGGAATTAACATTCCAAGTTCTCTCAATTCCGATGCAATCACTACGCAATGCTTCATATGATGCTAATTTACACAAGAATGTGATCACCTATAATTATTACAAAAAAGGGTACAATAAAACCCAATGTTACATGTTAAATGGATTTTCGTCTACATTAAAGTTCACAAAAGGGTACAATAAAACCCAATGTTACATGTTAAATGGATTTTCGTCTACATTGAAGTTCACAAAAGGAAAGAAATATTAGCCTCGTTCTACTAGTCAAAATGTTAATATGAATCCAACTTCTTTAGTTGTTGTTACTCATACTTCTCATATCACTATTGAGCAATACAATCAATTGATGTAGATGTTCAACAATCACAATCTCCATTCTTCAACAATACCAATTCAAGTTAATTATTCTATAACTAATGGAGCCATGAATCACCAAGGTAAATTTAATTTAAATATTTTGTTTCGAATGTTTATAAATCATCTCAACATTTAAATGAATATTTTTCATGGATTGTTGATTCTAGAGCCACTGATTACATGTGCTCTAATCGATCTCTATTTATCAATTTCCCCAAACTTACTCAACCCCGTCTCATTGGACTTCCTAATGCTCATACACCTTCTACTGATTCATATGGTGATGTTAAATTGCATGATTGTATAACTCTTTATAATGTTTTGTATGTCCCTACTTTTAAGAGTAACCTCGTTTCTACCATTAAATTGACATCTCAATTTCATATATTCATCATTTTCATTGATAAATCATGTTCATTACGATACTTTTGTTAAAGAGTAAGCTCTCTCTTGGTATTTTCATATAAAAGGTCAATGATCTATATGTTTTTTTTATCAAACAATCATTAGAACTACCCTTTCTTTTAATTGTTCTGTATTAAAATGTTTCGATTCTACATTGTTGAATAAAAATTATATTGTATCTGTTTGGCATAATAGAACGGGTCATGCTTGTTTTGAAACTCTTCAACATCTTAATGTCATTCATTATGTTAAGGACATTTCCGGTGTTACACCATTTACTATTTGTTTTGAATCAAACCAACATCATCTACCATTTCATATTAGTTGAACTCTGATAATTGTACCTTTTGACTTGATACACATAGATGTATGGGGTCCTTCTAAACCCATTTGTCACAATGTTCATACATTTTTCCTCACTGTGGTTGATGATTATAATAGACATACATGGATTAATTTGATACCAAATAAAGGATATGAAATGTCTTTAATTAAAGCATTTGTCATGCTTATCAAAACACAATTCTCAAAGACAATAAAGGTTATCGGAAGTGACTTTTGAATTGGGGACAAGTCATGAGGGCAAACAACTTTTTACAGAAAATGGTATTATACATCCAAGAACACCTCAACAAAATGGTATTGTTGAATGAAAACATAAACACATATTGGAAACAGAAAGGCCTTTATTCTTTCATTTAGGCTTGGGAGTTGCTTATTGGTCTTTTTGTATTTAGACAACTTTTCACTTAATCAATCGCATGCGCAACAAGGTTGTCATTTTAAAACCCATTTTGAAGCTTTATACAACACAAAACTAGATCTTTCTAGACTTAAAAAATTTGGTTGTTTATGTCTATCCATCACAAGATCTATAGGAAGAGACAAGTTCATGCTAAAATCTCAACCATGTGATTTTATTGGTTATCTCTGTGGAAAAAAAAAAGCCTATAAAATTCTTAATATAGCTACAAAATAATTTTTGTCACAAGGGATGTTTAATTCTTTGAAACAATTTTCCACTACATGCTTTATCTACCAATAACCATCTTCATCTATTTTTTCAACTACCTTATAGCATTACAGATGAACCTTTCATACCAACTTCTTTTTTCCTGCACCTTTAGGTCCATCTAATCCAAATTTCCATAACACCCTTTCTTCTGTGTCTTATTCACATTCTATTTCTCTTGATTTTTTTTGCTTATTCATCTTCTTCTTCCGACTCACTTTCTATGCCAAATTTAACAATGTTGTACTAGATGATCAATATAACCTAAGAAAAAATTCTAGAACTATCAAACCACCAGTTCATCTTCAAAATTACATATGTAATCATACTCAAACTTCAGCCTATACTCATACACTTACAAATTTGTGTTTTCTGTCATTAGCTACTCATTCTTTTTGTTCTCAAACTTCTTCCTAAATTGCCATTCATGCTGAAAATACCACTTAGAACCTAAATTTTACAATTATTCCAAGGGTGATATTAATTGGGAAGATGCTATGAACAAAGCGTTACATGATTTGCAAATCAATAATACTTGGACACTTATGAAACTTCCAAAGGGAAAAAAGGCCATTTCTTGTAGACAGGTTTACAATATCAAGTTGAAGGATGATGGATCTATAGAAAGGTATAAGGCATGCCATGCTGCTAAATGGTTTATATAGAAAGGAGTGGACTATCATGAAACTTATTCTCCACTTGTCAAGTTTAACACTGTTAGGTGTCTTGTTTCAATTCCAATGAAGAATGGGTGGTCAATTCAAAAATTTGATGTTAATAATGCCTTTCTCCGTGGTGACTTATATTAAGATGTTTACATGAAACTTCCTCAAGGTTTGCAAGTTGATTATCCATATTTGGTGTGCAAAATCAACAAGTGTTTATATGTTTTGAAGCAAGCTTCTAAACGGTGGTATGTTAAGCTTACTAATTCACAACAAACTAGATTTTATCATCATTCTTCTAATGATTACTCATTATTGAAGAATATTGGCTCCTTTATTGTCATCATAGCAGTGTATGTTGATGACATACTTATTATAGGAGCTGATTTACTTGAAATAATTTCTCTTAAGAACTTTCTCAATGATACTTTTCAAACTAAAGACCCGGGAAACATAGGATATTTCTTAGGATTGGAATTCAATTATATTAAAGATGGTCTTATGGTTCATCAACATTAGTATATTAGAGAACTTCTCAAGTTTTATTACGTGGAGGATTCTTCTGTTGTCTCCATACTTTTACCAAATAATCTTTAGCTGTTACTAAATATGACCACTCCTCTTGAAGATCCCACAACATACATACAATTTATTGGAAAGGTAAATTTTTTTAGTCCACACAAGACCTGATTTGTCTTTTGTTGTTCAACATCTTAGTCAATTCAGTCAAAATACTTGTCAAGATCACTACAAAGCAGCCTTCCATTTTATTTAATATCTAAAAGGAACTTATTCACAAGGGTTGTCGTTTAATAATGTAAAAGATTATCGTTTGGAAGAATATTCTTATTCCGACTGGGCATATTTTCCTATTACCAGAAAGTCAATTAGTGGATATTTATTCTTTTTGGAGGAACACCCATTTCATGGAAATCTAAGAAACATGTTACCATTTCTCTTTCATCTGCAGAAGCAGAGTACAGATCCATGAGACGTGTTTTTGCAGAATTGGCTGGGTTAAGTAGAGTTCTTTCAAGAACTACAAGTGAAGAATATTTCACATATACCCTTAAAATGTGATAACCTTGCAGTTGTGTATATTGCTAAAAATCTTGTCTTCCATGAGAGGACCAAATACATTGAGGTAAATTGTCATTATGTTCCACAAAAGCTACAAGATGATTTAAATGTGTTTTCCTATGTTTTTACTTCAAATTAATTAGCCGATGTGCTTTTCCTCATTTTTTGTATATAGTTAGTTACAATGTTTGTTACGGAAGTTAGTTCTTAGATATCTATTATGCAACCTCCTAAAAATCAGAGTAAAATTTTCATTTTTAAAACAATAAGTCGTACAAATAAGTTGTTCCAAAACCAATCAAGTGATTATATCATGTAAACATCAAAGTAAAAACCATAAGTAGTCAATGCAGAAACTCTGGGGGATGCAGTGTAGTCACATCGGGCGCTTCCTTTTAGAAACAGAAGTACCTGAAACCATAAATGTAAAACTGTAAGCACAAAGCTTAGTGAGTTCCCAAAAATACCACATACTATACATACAATAGATATTTCTATGTACCAACATAGTCTTACAATTTCCATTATTCCATGAGTGGTATCATAGACTTTCCTTGCCAAGCCGGGGTCCAAAACTCGGGTCTTACAAACAAGTACCAGAAGCCACCTCCTGGTCTTCCATGCAAGTATCATAAATACAACCAGCATTCTATATATAACTGCCAAGGTCCATACCCTGGTCTTGTATACAATTTATCGGGAGCCATATCCAGGTCTTTCATGCAATTGTTAGGTGCCACCATCTGGTCTTTCTACATAACATAATCCATTGAGTTAACATTGGCGCCTTTGACCCCCAAGTATAGTGAGGAGACTCACCTGAATCACAAAGTCGACTAAAAACTAGCTCAAAGTCATGCCGACCACAACTAACAGCTCTCATCGCTAAAAGATGGGTGTTAAACACCTCCTATCAATTCACACAAGGCAAACCCTAATTCTACTTTCTAAAAATAGAATTTTGACAAAAGTCAACCCATACCATAAGTCAACGATCAATGTTGACTTTATTCAACCGCCACATCGTGGCCCTCATGCAATCAAACTGACGGGAAATTGCTAGTTGCCAAGCCATAGTGACCTATGGGCACGCCGTGGGAGTTGAGATTCTAACAACTTAATGGATTAAGTTGTTTCCTTCGATTCCAAGAGCTCCAAAGCTCAAATATGGTCCATTCTATAGTCTAAATGGATAAAGTTTCCAACTTTATCCATTAAGATACCCAAAGAGATCAAGATCTCAAATGTTATGTCCAAATAAAGCCAAATCCATAATGTCTTAACAATTAAGCCCTTAATTTAAAAAAGTCCTTAACCCAACCACCAGAAGGGTTTATAATACCATATTTATTAGAAATATGGAAGCTTTATACACATTCATATCCAAAACATGTCTAGAATCCATTTTAGGTCATAATAAGCTAAAATGCCCAAAAGCTCATTCAATGAAAAAAAAAAACTCCAACCAAAGTCTAGATCTACAACATATGATGCTCATGGGACTCAGGAGAGTCATAAAGTTTGCCAACTTTATGAGTTCCTTTCTTCCAAACTTGCTCAATCTTGAAGAATATGGGACAATATCTTAGATCTAGCTACTTCAAGCCATAAAGTTAGAGCATTTGACACTTATAAAGGTCTAGAAGCTATGAGAGATGTTGATGATGCTGGTTCCTTGCAAGTTCCACCAATGGAGAACCTTCTTCTCTTCTTCTCCAAGCCAACAATGCTCCGAGAATGCCACAAATCACTAAGGAAAAGATAACTAGGGTTTCTCTGAGTTATAAGGTTGTTGGGGGCTAATTATGAACCCAAGAAATGGCTTAGAGCGGTTTAAATATGAAGGGAACCTTAAAAGAATCATGAGCTTATGCTAGAACAGCTGTCACGCCGTGGCAATCCTTGGCCACGCCATGGTGGTCCAAATAAACATGTGATCCTTCAAACCATTGTCACATCGTGGACATCCTTGCACCACGTCGTGGCACAAAGTTTCCTCCAAAATTTAATATTTGGTCCCTGATAAAAGTAAGCTTAACCAATTTGGAATACGGATGTTACATATTATCTAAAACAAATATTGTAATAAGCTTGTACAATTTATGAATTCAATCAATGGTGACTCTCTCTCAAAACTTTCCAAATTATTCATGTTTACATGCGATTGGCCTAGACAATGTGTCTAAATGCCTACAAAGATGTTTTGTGTTATTTTCTAAAGTTTTCCTATGAAAATACCATATTTTTCAGTAATTTATGGCATTTTTACAAGCGTCGAGATAAAATACTATATTTAAACACAATTATTGGTTCTAAATGAAGTTTTTATTTATGATTACGACAACATAGACAAAACTAAACTGCAGTGTGGTCTACACCAACGCTTTAAACATAGTGGTTGGTTTTAAAGAATAAAATAGGTATTTTTCTCGTTCAGTGTAACATAATCAAATAACATGATTTCAATAAGATATAAGACTTGAAACATAGTGATGTTTATGATTAAATAAAGTAATGACTCAATCAACAACTATTAAATAATCTTTTAGTTTATTGATTTAGATTTAGAAATGTTATATTGTATAATTTATATTTACATATAAATTTCCGGTTTAATAAAAAAATAAAACATATTTGTTCCGACGCGCTTTCAAACTTTTTTCTAGGAAAAAAAAGCACCCAATTCCCCATCCACATGCTCCTCCCACTATCTTAGCATAGCAGCAACGGGATCTACGTTGCGAATATTCTCTCCACTTATCGTATTTCTTGGCCTCATATTTTTTTATTCAACCTTAAATCGGATAAGCTTCTACCAAACCTCTCATTATGTAAATAGTGTTACGAGTGTGAGCAATTATAAAAAAAAATCAATTATAAACATGTTGCATATTACGTATGATCTTCTAATTCTGATGAAAAAGACATCTAATTTAAAATTTAAAAATGTTGTTTTTTTGACGTTATATAACATTCACATAATTTTGTTTAATTGAAATTAAAATAGTAAAATTTATGTTATCGGTGATAATTAATTAATTACTAAACTAGCAAAAACTTGAGAGATGAAGGGCGTGTTCAGCACACAACGTCTGAGAGCTTATGGCTTCTAGCTTTTAAGAAAACACTAGTAAAAAAGAAAAAACATTGTTCAGCGACGGGAACGTTTAACTTTTAGCCTAAACAAAACGCTCCAAAATCGAACGCTACCCGTTACCCGCTACCAGCCACCCGCTAACTGCTACTAGCTAGTTTTGCTGAACGCGCCCAAAGTAGAGGAGAGGTGGGGGTCGTATCTTAATTCTTATGGACGTGTATGACTAATGGGTTTTTGGAAGTTTTTAGCTTTTAATAAATAAATAAATAAACTCGATTTAAACAAAAAACAGTTGATTTTAAAATAGTAAAATTTATGTTTAGGCTGTGTTTGGCGCGCCACAGCTAGCTGATAAGTTAGTTTATTTTTTGAGTTTTTTTAAATTGTTATGTTTGACAAGCCAAAAAGTAATTGATAAGCTAGCTTTTTAGAAAGCTACTTTGAGTAGTTTTTTAAAAGGCTATTTTGAGTAGCTTTTTAAAAAGCTATTTTGAGTAAGCTTTTTACGAGTTTTTTAAAAATTTCTCAAATATACCCTTAATTAATTACAAAAAACATATATTCATTTTATATCTTTTAGCTAGCTTATCAGCTAATTTTTACAAAACATTATTTTTTGTTAGCTAGCTTATAAGTTAGCAGCTAGCTTTTCAATTATCAGTTTGCTTTTCAGCTACCAGTTAGCTTTTCAGTTATTCTGTCAAACATAACTTTAGTTTAAACAAAAAGTTTCAAATTTAAAAGCTACTTTATCTAACATTTAAGAAAAAACTATTGGATTTTTTTTTATCAATTTTTCATAATTATCTTTGATAAATTTAACATAATCTCTTTTAATTTCTCTTTTAAAGTTTACATATTTCAAAAGTTTTCTATTATTATTTTTGTCAAACGCTTATATAACAAATAAAAACTATAATTCACAACTACTGTCTACAAACTAGTTTTGCTATAATATATATCCTCTTCAACCAAAATTTACCGGTGTGTGGATAATTGACTAATAATGACTGCTATGATTGTAAACTTGTAGTCATACTGGAAGTCTTGAAAAACTGTGTAGAATGAATGAAATGAATGATGAGTCATTTCCACAAGAGAATATTCTGTGATGTGAAAGTCATTTTTAGAAAATGACATATGAGGCAAATACCTGTATTATAATAGAAACGAAACAATAATTAAAAGGAAACAAAAAAAAAAAAAAAGAGGTGACATAAATCAATTTGATTAAGAAGATTACAAAATGCATCCAATTACAAATAGAATTACAATCAATGTACAAAAAGAATGATAAACAACATGTTAAAACCCCCTTATTCCCCCCCTTCCTTCCAACTTAATTTAAGACGAACAAATTCACAGCAACTAAAAAGTAAAAACCATAAACATGTGAAGTGTTGTGTAATTTAAACAAGTTAAAACTTCTTTTTTTTTTTTCCTACTCTTTACCTAAATCTTTTCTTTGTACACCCCCTTCCAAGTCGGAACTCCAATCAGACTTTAACCGGAGTCCCAAGTGTCTGAATCAGTTCAGTCTGATGCTTCCCATTTTGCTTTGATTGATGCTGTGACCAATATGCATGTGCAGCCAACACCCTGTCCAGAAGATCCTGTGGTACAGGCTCCCCCCTTCTTTGCTGTGGTGAGATACTTGCTGTATGAACCAATGTTTTCCATTTATCCTGTATATGTATAAAAACACCATGCAACTCTCTCTCACAATCTTTTACTTCAAAAAAAAAAAAAAAATCTAGATTTGTTACCTTCAAGTCGACATAAGTTCGGTGGTTTGCATCGTCAAAAGCACGGATTTTAACATCACGCCATCTTCCGGTTCCAAGTGTTTCCACTGCTTCCACAAGTGCTTCCACTTCACTAACAGAAAATGGTCTCCTGGTTCTACGTTGTGATTGTGAAGCTTCACATCTTTTGCTAATCAATTTATTGTTATTATTATGGTTCAATGGAACTATTGAAAGTGCCTCTGGAGTCACTGCTGTGATTGGTATAATAGCTTTTGCTTTTGTATCCACCACTATTTCGATTTCTTCTTCTTTATTTTTTTCAATTTCCTTCTCCAACTTACTTTCTGAACTGTTTGACAAAGACACTGTCTCTGTAAGTGGACTATCCGGAGACCTGATAATTTTAATCACACAAACCATATATTATATTCATGAATAAAAAATGGTATTGTGAGTATAGAAAAAGGGGAAATTATATTACGTGGATGATGGTTGATGATTGTCAGATTGTGGAGGAGGAGACATTGGAGGTTGTTTTGGTGAAGCTTCCGGAAGACTAGGCTCCAACACGAATCCCAAAGTCTCACTGTTTAACGAAATACCTGTTTCTTCTAGTGTTCTATTGTCATCTCTAACTTTCTTGCCTTCAACAAGTACCCCTAAGTGTAATTCACCTCCTAGAATAGCTGTCAGAGCTTCCATAACATTTCTCTGATTCAGGGAAAAACAAAGTCAGCAATGGAACCAAATGGTTAACTTTTAGTTTTATACTTTTATTTGACTGCATGCCAACCTTTAAAGATCCAACTGTCGATGTTTCTGGCATTTCAAGATATACTTCCGGAACTATAAAAGACTTTATGCTGAATTTCACTGTATAATTATAATATAACCACCATAAACAGGGTTATTATTTGTATATAGATTTATACATGAAAAAGAAACATGGAAAATATTAAGGACCTCTTTTTGACAGATGCCTCTCGGGTAAATTAGATATGCTTTCACTACTTGTTTCCTCAACATATGCAGGAAAGAGCTTCCTTTTTTTAAAAGGAGACTTTGTTTGACTTTGACAATGTTCTCGCTTGTGCATATACTTCTTATACTGGTTGAAGGACTTCAATCCACCACCTAAAAGAACCAACATTCATAACAGGGTCACATCACACATGACACATGGCATGAAATTTCAGAAGCAGTGTAAGAGAGTTGTTGACTTACTGGTAGTGTTGGAGATTTCATAATCTTTAAGCTTTGGAGCTGTTTTCCAATACTTTGAAGTTAACATCTTTCTTATTCTTCTGTACCCACCACATGACTGCAACCTAAACGCCTTCATTTTGGTGATATGCTGATTGTAACTAAAACAATTTTCGTCATCATCTCTAATTCCTACCTTTACATTGTTGTCCCTATGCCTTTGAAAACAAGCACTAGGAACAGGATTGCTATAAAAGGGTACATGTACACTGCTATATGATTTATTTAATTCCACACATGTTTCCTGCAACTTTTCAGTTTCTTTCTCTATTAGCTTAGGTATATTTGCAGTTGCATCCATGTTAACATCACATAAGTCCCAATGACTATAACACCCTCCCTCTGATTTGCTAGGAGTATCAATAACTATGTTCTTGCTATCTGAGACTTCCAACTTCACATTAGTGCCAATTTCTTTAAAGAAATCTGAAGTGGTAACTATAGAAGCATGTTCTAAGCCAGAATCATTATCAGAGTGTAGTGAATCCTTCAATGGGGGTTCTAGCTTTAACTCTAGAATAGAGGGTTCAGGAACAAACTGACTTTCAGCACAGCATCCCTGATCAAGATCCTCTAATCTTGCAGGTTTGAGTTTAATTTCAAGTGGTTCCTGCTTGACATTATCTTTAGGAATGTTAATCTGTTCTTTTTGTTCTGAACTAGTGCTAGAAGCAGAACCTTCGCTTTCCTGCAATAACTTGCCAGCTACAGCTGCTAGTAACTCAAAGGGGCAAATTTCACTGCCTGCTGATGGTTTCTTATGTGAATTCCTCTAAAAGAAACAAGAATAATGTCAATAGAAGCTTTCATGAATCAGGGGAGAATTGTAATTAAAGACATTTCATTGTATACTCACCCTTATAGACCTGGGAGCTTTAGGTACCACAGGGGAACGGAAACCATCAAATCCTCCATAATGTAGTCTCTTCTTTGACACCATCTCTTAGGCATACATTCCAAGAAAGAACATCAACCACAATGAAGCAATGATGAGGCCTTTCTGCAATTTAATAATAAAAAAAATCAGAAGTTTGAATGTAGATAATCATCATCTAGGACTTGTGTACCAAACTTGACATAAAGCCGGATAACATGTAATGGGATGCATCTGATCTATATCACTAAAAGATAAAAGCTATAACATTAACAGACAATGACATCATCTTCTGAAAAAAGGTTTGGTTAAAAGACCAGATAAGGCACTAAATCAGAAGCCAGCAGGACGTCAACAAGATCTTGAAACCATAAATTTACGGATCGAGTCAGTTCATTAACCAACAAAACTTCCCAAAACTCGCCTACATCATTTACTGCAACGATCTTTGAGAGCAATAAATCCCTCATTCTTAATATCAGCACAACTACGAAAGTTGTTAGGTACAAAAAAAAAAAAATGGTGATTCAAAAACTGGTTGTCTTTCCTACGTCATTTCGATCCCAGATAACTTGGCATAAAAGATGGAGCAATTAAATGAAACTGTAATTTTCAACCCTTGGTACACCAGATGACCAGAAGCTAGATCCCATAATTTGGGAGGGAATATTCATGATGTCAATAATAATAATATTAGGACAGATCTATGGTAAGCTGGAGTCCCCACATAGAAATCACCGCCATAGATGGTCAAACACATTCAACAAAATTAACAATTATGGAAATACAAGACGAAAAAGTAAAAGTACTTGAAACATGCAATATCAATTTACTATTACAAAAACCTCATCCATAAATCATAGAAACCATAAAGTTCATAATTAGTTAATAACATAGAATTTAACGAAATAGCATTTCATCTTGGATTGGATCTTAGAATCGATAGTAATAAAACTACAACTCAGTAATCCCCAAAACTCAAAATTCAACGCGATCAGAGAGATACAGATAAGTTGAAAGAAATCCGATCTGATATCTGAACTACCAATCCCAAAAAGCTTAATTGCGGAGGAGATCGGGGCAAATCTCGGAGAAAAACACAAATTCACGCCAATCGGAAGTCAGACATTTAACATCCAAAACTCGAGAAAATCAGAATCGTGAAGTGATGAAGAGGATTGGGCGATCGGGTAATTATACCTGTTTTGGATGAAAAAACCGATTGATCCGATTAATTTCTATGTTACACGTAACTGTACATGGAGCGTGGGATTTGAAATCTGTATGATACAATCTGTGCAATCATACACAGAGAATTGCAAACAACAACAAAATGTAATATAATTATGGAGGGAGAAATTTAGATCAAGAAAAACCACCGAGTGGTTTTGGAGAAAACAATCGAAGAAGAAATAGAAATGGAAGGAGAGAGGAGAGGGAGCTTAAACCCCTTGTTTATATATTTCAAGGTGAAGGGTAAAAACGTAATTTCCAAGGGTATGGGAGGAAAGAACAGGTGACCATAAACCTCTCTAATCTCTTTGGGGACGGTTTTTAGGACCACTTTGGCCTCCTTACCTTGCGTGGATATGTGGATAGCTTTTGACACGTGTTTGGATTTTACAAGTCTTCCTTAACTCCTTTTTTGTTTTTACACTTTTTGCTTGTTTATTATATTTCGTGGATAAAATTTATTCACAGCATCCATTTATTTACTCACGTAAAATGATGATTTAAAAACCCAGATTTAATAAAATTTTCTCTAAATAATATGATAGAACCCACCTCAGACCTTGGGGGTTATTGAACAATGGCGACCGATAATTAAGTATACAAACTAGATATTGTAAAAAAAGTTCAAGTTTAATACAGCTTAATTTAAATATAATGTATTAAAATTATAATTATAAAATATTGACTTGGATTGGTATTAACAAATAGAATGGTCGTTAACATTGATTTTAAAAGGCATTGATTATTTCATATGCATGTGATAGATGCGTGTAAGTTTTATATTCAGGAATTAAAATATTGACTCGGATCGGTATTTACTAAAAATACCTATTTCCTATCAAAACTATAGAAACTAAAAAAATATTCATTTATGATTTATGTGATCCCAATATTAAAATTTTTATTCTGTCCACCATCTTTTACAATCGAAAGTCGCAACCATATGCAGTGAGAGATGTGCTAGGCTGCTAGCAGTCCTTTTTTTAGTTTCATGGTTTATAAAAGGGAAAATGAAAATTTTAAAGTTTTTTCTAAAAAAAATACTTTCTTACTTTAAAATCAATTTTATGTGCATTATAGCAGAAATATTTCAAAAAATATTTTACCTATAATTTTTTTTTGATTTCTTTATAGTTTTTAGGTTTTCATAAAATAAAATTTGTAAAAAAAAAAAATAACACTTTAGTCTGCAGTTTTTTATTACGTTTTTTATTACGTTTTCACTATATTTTTTTTATATTATACGTATTAATATAAAAAATAAATTTATATACAACAAAATATTTATTTAAACAACATATTTATGTTTTTTTTAATGTTATTTCTTTATACTATTTACATCCTAAAATATAAGTTTCAGAAATATAAATGTATTTTTGAAAATATACATTTAGTTTTTAGAATATATAAATATGTTTTTAGAAATATAAATACACGTATGATATTAATCAAAACGTGTTTATATGCAAAAAAAACATTTTTATTTTTAAAACATAAAATATACTTAATAGTTATATTTCTAAAAACATTAAAATATATATATTTATATTAAAAATATATTAATATTCCTAAAAAATATATGTATACATCTAATAAACATAAAATATATATTTATACTTATAAAAATAAATATTTACTTCTATAAATATAAAAGTTCACTCTTATATTTATAAAAAGCATATTTATGTTTCTAAAAATTATTTTTACGTATTAAACCGTATAAACATATATATATATATATATATATATATATATATATATATATATATATATATATATAAAGAATACACATTTAAAAAAATAAATATGATGTTAATCAAACAACTATTTTTGTATATAAATATGTATTTTCCATTAATGCATATAAGTTAGGGTAAAAACGTAAAAAAAATATACAAATTAAGGCTTTATTGCAAATTTTATTCCACTTTATTCTAAAACCTAAGAAGTAAAAATGAATATACTGGATAAAAATCGGATTATAATATAAAAACTATCCATTAATGCATATAAGTAAGGGTAAAAACGTAAAAAAAAAATATACAAATTAAGGCTTTATTGCAAATTTTATTCCACTTTATTCTGAAACCTAAGAAGTAAAAATGAATATACTGGATAAAAATCGGATTATAATATAAAAACTATCTTCATTTAGTATAAAATTTATAATGAATTTATAAATTTTTCCCTGACTCTGTGTTGTTTGGCTTAGCTACCCGAAAAGAAAAATATTTTTTTTTATTTTCTTTTATTTCCGTTGTAAAAACATATTTGAGAAAGAGAAAATAAAAGTAGTTGTATAAATATGGTGTGAATATTTTGACTCAACCGACTTTTGGACCAGACCAATTTTGTAGGATTTTGTCAACTTTGGACCGAACCTATTAATGTTTATCATGTCTAGAATTGTTGGACGTAAGAATGAGCATTTGGATCTAAACGGGACGACTCTTGGGTGGAACCGGTTTTGCAGAAATTGATGGACCATGGACCGAACATGTTGGTGCTTATCAGGTCTAGGTCTGGTTCTCGGTTGTTGGACATAAGAGTGGACATTTGGATCAAACTGGTTTATAGAAATTTGTAGATTTTAGATTGAACTTGTTGAGGCTTTGAGGCTTATCAGGTCCAGATCCAAATCTATTTCCCGATCTGAAGATCCAAATGCTCACTTATATAAGTAAACCATGTTCTATAAAATAATGAAAAAAAAATTGAAATTTTATCGAAATGTCCACCAAATTTGTATTTAAGGGATTTTTTAGATGTTTTTTATTTTAGAATAACTTTTTTTTTAAAAAAAATTTATCTCAACCTAACATTTTATTGTGGCACTACAAAATTTATTTGTGTTTGCTATGAAAATCCATACAATAAAAACTACGATATTATTTTAAATTTTTGAACATTTTGGTAATTTATACAAAATTTTAATTTAATATTTGTGAAATTGATAAATTATCATTGATTTTTTGTTCTTTTTTATGAGGATTCAAAAACAGTTTTTAGACGAATGGTGATATTGGATGGGGCCAATTACTTTCGTTATTTGTAAATGTATAGCTATATTATTAAATGTTATTTCTCTAAATAAAGTTGTTTTTATCTCTCGACAATGAATTGATGAATTTCACATTGTTTGATTCCATAAGATTATAACAAAAACCGTGGAAATATGCATTTGATAAAGAAAAAAAAATAGATGTACGAGTTTTAAGTAATCATATTATTACTTGTTGTATTACGTAGCATTCAAAAAATCTCATCAAAATCCGACGCATGTATGATTTGCATGCTTTCTAGACAACATTTTGTTTTCTTATCTTCTAACTTTTTTTTTTAACTTAGTTCGTAAGTTTGATAAAAGATGATGACCATAAAAACCATTATATTCATTCCAGAATTGATTTGTAATGGTTGCCACAATCGATGACGCCTGATCAGAAATGAAGGTTAAATATTTCAAGTTGTCGATACAATCATAAAGTTTTTTTGTAGGAACCATGTCCACATATATGTGCACTCACTCTTTAATTTTACATGTGTCACTAGAAAAATCTGGTTGTTACCGTCCATCGCAATTACCAACAACATGGTGCCCAGAAAGTTACTTTTAGGTAGGGCGACCACTATCACAGGGACATGCTTACATTTGTTAAATAAGGCACATATATACAAAACAATGAAAATAGATTAAAAAAGATATGGAAATATATTATACAACCTTATGAAATTATAAGAAAGTAAGATTTTTGTGGATCGAGAAGAATAATTACTTAAATTTTGAATGATATCACTATTCTAGGATTATGTTTCTCCAAGTTGTAATACCACAAAGGGAGTATAGAGAATGATTCCTCTTGGATCCCCTCATAAGCTTAACTGCATGTTATGTCGCATGTCATGCTTGTTTCCATGAATATTTAATTTGTATTTTGAATTGAAATCTCATTAGATGTCGGTTCCATAGTAGGCTCTACTATACTTACTACCCACAACCTTAGTATTTAAATGACCCAAAAAATTGTTTGCTTAGGTATGGTTTGAGTTTAATTGTATTGAAAAGCAAGTGTGTTCGCCATATGGCAAGTACAATTATCATGGTAACATGTTAGGTTTCTATAGCATCAAGTACACACAACCAAGGTAACGGAAATAATCAAAAGACATACCTAAGTGCACATGCTTCCTAGATCTAAGTTTTACTAGTTTTAGCAATGTACTTTAGAATCAACCTATAATGAGGACTGAATACTTACCTCTTGATCCATAGATCATGTGAATGAAATCTCTTGCAAAGGATGAAGAGCCCAAAGGATAACTCTTCTAATGTAGTCACACCCATAATGCCAAAAAGCACCAAAAAGATGAAACCCTAACCGATGGTTTATACGAAATTAGACTAACCCTAGGAGAGGGTTAAAATTTCTTCATAGATTGGGGAGAGGATAGATAGACGAATTCTAGAGGAGAAAATCAACTTCTAGGGTGGCAGTCTATTTATATTTTGCAGGTAGTCCCACAAGGAATCAAACTCTAGGGTTTATCTTTATCTGATTCATCAGCCTTATCCCTATCCTAGAGATAGCCCAAAACCATCCACCCTCATCTTCAAGGAGATTATGGAATATTCCAATTAATCTCTTGGATTAATTAACATTCAAGCACTTTAATTAATTAAACCACTTTAATTAAAAACCAAAATACTTTTTATTAATTTATTAATTCCTTAATAAACTAACAACTTCTTTTCTCCATTTCATTTTGTAAGATAATAAAATGTTTCATTGATAAATAGTGAGGTTAAACCTCACATGAATAGGAATACATAAAAGACCTAATCTAAACTCTAAAGGGTTTGGGCCTAAACACTGATCACTAACACCTCCCCCCCCCCCCCCCCCGATAGTTTGATCGGTAGGGGATGATTGAACTGGAAAAACAAAAACATAAAACATAACATAAATGAAGACAACGACAACGACGGTGGCAGATCTCTAGCAATGACGGCTAACAACTGCTTGTCGAAGAAGGAGGGAGAAGAACCGATGACCAGCAGCGGTTCCTTTATATAAAAAGAGAGGAGCGACGGCGACAATAACGATCATGCAACCGGTGGCAGAGGGGTCCGGAGAAAGGCAACGAGAAAGAAAGATGGCTCGAGTTGCGGCGGATGGAGCCATGTCACATCCCCAAACCAGACGGCATAAACATATGAGGGATTGTGTGACTATCAATTGAATACCATTACAATGAATATACATGAACAAACACATACATCACCAACATTACATAGTACAACTGTCATTGTTCACATCAAGTACATTGTTTACATGTTATATATCCATAACATAAATTGTTTGAGTGTCACAAAACATAACATCCTAACACACTTGATAATTTTCTTCAGCTTACCTGTTACCTGAGAATACAAGTAATTTTGAAAACATCAACATATATGATATTGGTGAGTTCATAAGCATGTTTGATATAAAACTAGTTTGTATTGTTTGTACAACCCAGAAAATCCGATATTTTCTGTACAAAAACTGTTTGCAAGGAAAAAGATGTGATGATCCCATAAGTGCATATATATGTGATTTCATAACAAGTAAAAGTGATTGTTATTCAAAATTGATTCTTGTATTATAGTTGCTGTATGTAGGAGTGAATAATGTTGTTCCCCCGGAAACCCCAATGTTTTCCGATATAAATAGTATGATAGTTTTGTATTATTGTATCATCACAAAGAATGAATATGAATTCCCATGATTACTTAGGTAGTAATGGATCTATATGTGAGTCGTTATAACCATGCATAATAATGACTAATTCGCCTGTCTTGGCATTTTTCCAAACGCTAGTTTTGATCAAGATTTTGTCACCCTGGACTGGCCGGGTCTAACTGTAGCGAACAACTCATGTGTGGGGGAGTCGCCCTCGTATAGATCTATACACAAACTCTCGCTCTCCCTCCAGGAGACTATGGTTATCACTATAGACTACGATCGACACTTATTGGTGTCACACGTTATTTCCCACTAAATCCAACTAAAATTGAATAACCTTGTTTAACAACCTGATTTATGTTTACTTGAATAAAAGGTAAGCCTAACAGACAAAGAGAAGAGGGCAATAGAGGCCCACTAATCATGTATGTTATTATAGATTGTCGAGTATGCGACTAGAACACGTTGGCCCATCACGCATAGGATTGATTTGGACCATACTAGCAATGCAAATGGGTCACTAAGGCCAAATAGCATGTAAAAGCCATTGAAGGTCCATTAGGCATGTAATCGGGTCACCAGAAGCCCAATAAACAGGTGCGATTATATTGGGTCCAAATAATCATGATATTGTGTCATAAAGGCCCAATAGCACAAATAGAAGATATTTAAGCACACCCATTGAATCATTTATAATTTATTGATCTTAAGTTCGGAATGTAGCTATTTGTTGTAAGCGAAATGTTTATTCGAAGTAATAAACTGCATTGACGTTTGATTAATAATGAAGCTTTGGTTATATATATATATATATATATATATATATATATATATATATATATATATATATATATATATATATATATATATATATATATATATATAAACTTGATATTTTTAACCAAAAAATTTATAATTGTCGATTTGGTCCAAAAACATTTAGTTTGACCATTGCAGCCCCTTTATCTATAAAAATGGCATTTTTAGTCCTTTTTTATGAAAATTGACATTTTTGGTCCTTAAACCATTTTTCTTGACATTTTCGACCCAAACTTTATTTGAATCATAATTTCAACCCAAAACTATTGTATTTTTCTTTTTCAGCCCTTATTTTTAAAAAGTTTACATTTTTGGCTCAATCTCCGTAAGTTTTACAGTTTCGACCCCTAAATCAAAAACTTTGCATTTTTAGTCCAATTTGGTAATAAAATCATTTTCAACCCCTGAAATTTATTTATTTATGTTTTAGACTCATACTTTTATGAATTTACAATTTCAGTCCCTAAAACTCTTCATTTTCGCAAGTTTGGGCCCAAAATTTGTGAGGCCCAAATTTAAAGTCCATTAAGCTAAAATTTATGTTTTTGATCCTTTGAAAAGTATTATTTTCATAAAAATCAGATTTTTTATAAATAAATACTTTATAACCCTCATAAAATCGAAATTTATCAACTTTCAACCCAATCTTTGTTATTTTTGCTAAATGACACTTGTAAATATCTTTTGGCTTTGTTTTTCACTTATTAAACTTAAGGACTCTTAGATCTATGATGTATGTTGTTTATTATGTTTTTGTTTATGAATCTTTCACATTTTAGCTATAGATCTTGAAATATCTTAAGTATTAACACATTATCACAACATAAACCAAAGAAATCACATATATCATGCAAACACACATAGATCAACACATGACACTTGTATTATCCCCCCAAAAACAAGTAAAAACCGAAAACAAGGGGGTATGAACTCACCTTGCTTAGTTGTTATTGGTTTGAAGAAGAATTGGAAGAGGTTGAGGTGATTCTCGGCCCTAGCAAGCTTCTTGAGAGGTCTTTGGGCTTAGATGGGTTCTAAGAAGCATGATCATGAATTTGCATGAGTTAAGATGAGATATTTGATGAAATATAGAAGTTAACCCATGGATTCAAGTGAAGAATTACCAAGAATGATGATATTAATTGAAAAACTCCTTGAAGACACAAACCAATGCTCGAAAATTTGGAGAAAATGGAAGAGTTCTTGAGAGTTTTCTTGTAAGAGTTTGATCAAAATGAAAATAGTGGTGGTGTGTGGTGCTCTCGGCCGTAGATAAGAAGGGATGGGGAGAGAAGATGTGATGTTCACCTAGATGCATGATGCATTATGCCTAGTTATCCTTTGAATAAAAATGATGTGTCAAGGCTTAATAATCCCCATCAATTTCTCTTTTTCTTATTCTTTTTTATCATTTGGGCCGAGATGGGCTAAGGAGAAAAGAAATAGATTAAATTGGCCCACTTTTTATCTTGGTTTGAAGTTATGAGATTCATAAAGAAGTTTTCTGCCCATTGGGCCTTTAGGGTGGTTCATAACCCAATTTTGTGTAAAAGAATGGATTTATCGTCCATGAAAGCTAATTGAATAAATTATGGCCCAATAGGGCCCATTAAGGTAAACCAATTCATTTTGGATCCATTATGGCCCAAAATATTAAGTTTCATGAAAGTAGGTCCAATTAGGTCCCATTTAAGGGTCCTAAGCCCAAAATAGTCAAATTGGAAGCTTATTGGTCCATTAGGCCCAATAAGGAAATCCTAGTCCATAATAGACTTAAACCGGAATTTTTAAGGTTTCCAATCTTTTTTTGACCATTTGAAGTGTTTGCATAGAGTGTTTGATGGAATTTTGTTGTCATTGAATAAATGCCATGCATGCTTTCATGTTTTAGTCACAAATGTTATCATTGTTAATGTTTACAAAAGCATTAGAATTCCTAGTTGTGACAAGCCAATTCCGATGAGATCGGCGACTGCAATGTTGATAGAGAAAGAAACGCCTATAGATAATAAGAGGTTGCCCGACAGAGAAGGTGCCATCAGAGAGAAGCAGTCGCAACATTCGAAGGGCTGAATCGAAAAACAGATCTGAAGAAGTGGCCAGCCGAGGAGGAGGTGGAAGGTGACGAAACAGAAGTAGACGAGGCAGTAGAAGAAGCTGATGAAAGGGCTCTGGTTTAATGTCATCCGATTGTTTATTATTTAGGCGGAGAAGAAAGGAAACGGGAAAATAAGGAACATAATGACGGCACCTTCGACGACTATTAGAGAAGGTCGTCAGAGGTGGAGGGCAGCGGCTACGGGTTGTGGTTAGAAGTAAGGTTTTAACCTAGAGCCTGATACCATGTAAGATAATATAATGATTTATTGATAAATAGTGATGTTAAACCTCACATAAATAAGGATACATAAGAGACCTAATCTAAACTCTAAAGGGCTTGGGCCTAAACCCTAATCACTAACACATGTTAGCTATTTGGGTCATGAGGCCAACCCAATAAGACCCTGTTATTATTTAGAAATATTACCAACTAGTTAATGACATTAGACATTTTTTCCAACCAACATGATTTTTGAAATCTTTCTTATGAAGATTAATTGGATTTGTACCGAAATACATCATGATCACTTTCATTCCTAGTGATAGTTGAAAAGCGTTTTTGCTTTTGTAAATTTGTAGTTTTTTTATCCTTTATGACAAGTTTTGGCTATGTGACGAAATATGTGTATGTACCAGGTCTCAACACCATGGTGTGGCATGCATACGATATAATGGTGTTTTTTTGTGTAAGTGTATTCATCATTTGACCATTCAATTTCATATTTAGTTTTTTCAAGATTAGAAAGACTTATAAAATATATATTGGCTTCCATAAGTAAATAGATTAGTATCATCCACTAACGGAAGTACTTCTTGGAAATTTGTATCATCATTGTTACCAACACTGATAGGAAAGATTGTGGTTGGATCACATCAAATGTATGAAAGACCAGGTTCTGACCCTGGAAATGGAGTCAGGGTTGAGCTTGCATACTCCCTATGGTTGGGTTTGTTACGCATGATATATGAATGTGGATAGGAGATTTAATTTCTCGACGCTAGAGTCGAGATTGTGTGTGGATGCATTGTATGTATGATGGAATATGTGGTATACTGGGGAACTTACTAAGTTTTATGCTTATAGTTGTCGATTAAACATTTTGTAGTTCGTTCGTGAGAAGAGCTCGATAGGACTGTACATACGCATCGAAGATATTTGTTTTCAAAGTTTTGTAAACTTAACTCTGATACTGTATGGTTTTAATCAAATGAATGTTATTTGATGGTTTTGAAACAAAGGTTTTAATTGGTTATTATATTATTAAATTGAAAAATATCTTTGTAATTTTCAGGACGTTACACATTACATTACCAATTGTTAAAAAGGGTTTTGTTACTGACATTAAATGAAACTTCATAAAATAAACAAAGTAAAGATTAAATTCAAAATTTAAAGAACATTTCCGCTTCCAAATCCTATTCAAATACTATGTTGTAAGATGCAACGCGACATCAATTCAAGTTCAATCTAGGTTAGTAATTAAGATATTAGCATGCTCTAATATCTCCAAATTGATAAAAGTATTTTACTAAAAACATGATCTTTAAGTAAAATTTCTTTTATTTGATAAAATCCGAACACCCTCTTAGATTAAATCACTAAAAGGCTTTGAGTTCGTGCAATTAATTCCAAGACTGTCCAATATTTCTCATAAGCTTGGGAATATGAATATTTAATCTTTGATTACACTAATTGTGATTTATTTGAAACCAATTAAGTGTTTGTCACTAACATCAAATCACAAAACATTTACCAATGTCATAATTTGACTAGCAATATTGATATGAACCCTAATTTCATCGATCAAGTGAAAATAATACAAATCAAACATGTAGTGAAACCAAATCAAAGATTACTAGATTAATAACATGAAATTAAGTTCACATAACAATCAATACAACTAGTATTTAGAATATAAAACTGGAAATCATAAGGAAAAGTTAGCCAGGCATGGCTAAACTGAAACAAATTCAACAAGTTTGATCTTGAAAAAAAACTTACAAATTCAAAGATAAAATGTTTCCAAAGTGCAAAATGATGATATAGTATGTGAAAATCCCCCATTTCAAGTTCTTGGTCGAAGTCCTTTGAAAAATAGTCAGGAAACTGCTTTTAATCGGAAGTTAGAAATCACAAAAACTGTCATAGCACGTTCCACGACCGTGGAATGGACAATGTAACCTTTCCACGACCGTGGAATCCCCTAAATAGATGTCTACTTCCAAATTTCTCATTTTCTACAATCTTGCTTTGGAAATTCTAAAACTTCTCAGAGAGTTTCCCTTGATCATCCTAAGCATGCCCAAATCCACAAACACCCCTGAAACATCCACGAAAAACTATCAAAAGCATATCGATCCTTGAAAATGTTCCGAAAATGCAAAATACATGAAAAGTAAGACTAAATGTTATGCAATACTTGAAATAAACATGAAATGACCATATAAAAAGGTGCATTTTATGCACCTAACAATGGCTAAAATAGTGTCATGCTTTGATAAATGCTTATCCTATGACCTCAACTGCTCGCGACATCCAGTGACCTCATTTTTCAATTCACGGACCTCATTTTGCAATTCAGTTTTAATTGCGTCCTTATCAGTTGATGCTGCAACGTCCAGCTGTGGTGGTGGTTAAGGATGAGCATACGACCCATGGGACCGGACTGGACAGGGAAAAAACGGGGCCGGACCTGGGTTATCATATTAGTGGGCCGGTTTCGGGTTTGGTTTTTATCAATAATCGGGTTTCGGGTTTGGAGCGGACTGTACCCGAATTAAAGGACTTAACCTGGACCGGACCAGAAAACCAAAAACTATTTATTTAATTTTATCGACAAACAGTAAGCGAGAATTACCAAAAATAAAAAATGTTGTCCGATTGAATTGATTCGGCCTCTCTTGGGGATCACATTATAGTGTCAAAATTTTTGGTTTCAGCCTCTTCTCTTGATCGCATTATAGTGTTGATTTTTTTCTTTCTCGAAAAACCAAAAGTTATTTCCTATTACATTTTTTAATAAAAATAGTGTAGTTTTTTAAAAAACTAATAATGCAGTATTTTTTAATAAAAATAATGTTGTTAAGTGCATTTTTTATATAAAAATAGTGCAGTTTTGTTTTATAAAAACAATGAAGTTTTTTTTTTTTTTTTTTTTTATAAAAATAGTGTTGTTTTGTTTTATAAAAACAGTGTAGTTTTTATATATAAAATTAGTGATGTTAGGTGTAGATTTTATTATTGAAATATAGTGCAATTTTTATTTATTTATTTATTTTTATAAAAATAGTGTAGTTTTTTTATAGCAACCGGTTATTTTCAAGTCTGTAAAAGTCAATAAAAATCAACCAAAGTTAACGAAGGTCAAACATATCAAATAAAAGTCAAATTTGTTGAATTGTTAATTTATTAAAGTTAAATTAATAATTTTGATATGTATAAAACATATACTAAAATGTTGTGAAAATTTAGAAGTGAAATCACCCAAATCCGAGAAGTTTCGCATAAATCGAAAACCCTTGAAAATTACAAATTAGCCTCGGACCGAAAACGGTTCTCGGCCGCAAACGTGCGAGACCAAGAACCCACTTACTCCGCAATCAGTTTCCAGCTGTGAACCATCTAGGTGGATTTCCTTTTTCGGTCAAAAACTAACCTTCTCGGGTGGAGTTCTTTCCTTGGTTTGTGTTCTTGGCCGAAATCATTCAAACCGCCTTACTTTATGCATCATAAATATATGCCAAACCAAAAACATCCCTCATTTCTTACACACTTCATCCGAAAACACCTCTTTTCCCTCTCAAGAACACATGCGAAATCACTTTTTTCTCTCAAGAAACACAACCGAAATCATCACTTCCCTTTCAAGTGTCATGTGACGTATACTTGAATCTTCATAGGATTTCTACTCAAATCATCAAGTGTGCTTGATATCAACCAAAAACACTATCCAATCTTCTTAGTTCACACCGAAAACACCAAATATCATTAGTTTTTCACCAAGAACACGAAGAACGTCAAGAACAACTACAAACTATTCTAAGTATTATTGTAAGTCTTCTTACAATAATTAAGTGTTGTTTAACACTTTAAACTTTACTAGATTATATAGTTTATACTCAATTTGATATTAATATAAATTAAGATTTGGTTTTGTCACGGGTTCTAACTTGTGAAATTAACTCTACTACACCGTATCTTTACTCGGACACTTACAAAAGGTGAGTTCATACCCTTACATTTTCATAAATTTTCACTGTTTAGGGGGGGGGGGATACAAGTGTAACACAATAAAACTATGTTAATATCTAAATGTGTTCAGTATTTTATTAACTGTTTCCGTTGTTATATATATATATATATATATATATATATATATATATATATATATATATATATATATATATATGTATAAATCATATAATTACGATTCAACAAGCTTAGAATTTGTAATTTGACTCAATTTCATGTTCCTTGTTTGGATGTGACCAAGTCTTGAAAATATAACCAGAGTCTACTGGAGGGAGAACGTGACACTTGTGTATAGATCTATATGGGACTGATAATCCCGCACCAGAGCTTCTTGCAACAGCTAGACCTGCAGCCCTGTGGTGAAAAATGTCGTACCGATTGCGACGTCTGAAGAATGTCGAGTTCAGGCCATCTTAGGTCATCAAGCATGGTTATAATAACTCACAATTCGGTATTGAACAAAATGATTAGTGTATGAATAAGTAAACAACTTCACAAAGTTTTATTTAATAATAAAACTATAATATAGTATTTTCCAAGTATAACTAGTAAAACTAGACAATTACAAATACACGGTTTTCATATAGGTATAATTACATATTACTACTTCAGTACAGAGAAAACATAATTTGCATGGTTTCAAGTGAACTAAATTACATTTTACCACTTCATAGTACCATAATATTCACACGTTTTGCTTACAACATACTACAACATAAAATATAAGTTTTTCTAGGAAAAACATATTTACATTATCAAGGAAAACAAAACAGATTTCAGTTACAAACATGCTTATGAACTCACCAACTTAATTGTTGACATTCTTTTCAAAACTACTTGTATTCTCAGGAAACCAGTAACAGGTATCCACTGGTTTTGAGAAGACGGAGCTTTATAGACTCATGTCTTTTGCTTTTGCATTATATTTTTGGTGTACAATGGCTTGAACACATATGTAAAAACTTATACTTTTTCAATACATGGTTGTTGTACTTCGATTACTATTATGCAATTGTTGTGATACTGTACATGACGTCCTCCTCCCCCGAATACTTTTGTTGTTCCGTTTTGGGGTTTGGCATTTTTTTAATAACGTTTGTATTTGTTTGTATACACCTCATTTGCACGTGTTCTAATTAGATTCCAGCAGCGTACCGTTGTATTCGTTTTCTTTTATGTATTTTTTTTGACGTATAGTGCAAACAACAAAGATACAAATGATGGATGTTACGTAATAAGATTATAATTTGAAATAGTGTGCTAAAGAGTAACATGACAAACAAAACCTAAAACGGTAAACAAAAAACATATGAAAACCCAGTTTGGTACCAAGAACAAGATTGGACCGAAACCGTAAAAAACTCTACCAAAGACTAACTCGGTCCAAAACCCGAAACCTGGTTTAGTACGCGGAACCGGCTAGACCAAACCCGAACCTGCTACACCCAAAAACGACCCGGTTTCAGGGTAAGGTAATTCACGATTTTCGGTCTTTGTGTTTTCGGTCTTCAGGCCGGTCCAGTCCAGGTTCGGCCCGTTGCTCATCCTTAGTAGTGGTGACAGGTAAGATGGAACATCTATCAATCCTTCTTTTGTCGAGGCTCATGGGTGGCGGATTGTTTGGGTGATGGACTTAGGGAAGGTGTCCTGTGAACTTATGTGTGGGGAAAATCAGGCGATCAATCTACTTCAAGCTAACAATCATCATTGAACAGAACTCTCAGGTTCTATCGGGTCCAACTTCTATACAATTTTGTTATCATGTTAACAAAATTATAAAATTATAAATAAACATAAATTATACGTATAGAAGAAGAATGTTTTAGAATATATAAATAATCATACATCGTTGATGTTTATAAACTGGTTGCACTCAGGCACATGTAAAGGCCTCTGGTTCGACCATGCAACTGCCCGAGGGATCCATTCGGTTGTCGGGTACCAAACAAACTGCTCACAAGAAAGCTCACACGAAAATTCTCAAGAATCCATATCTTGAACAATCATGTATTAGATTAGTTATCAAACAAAAAATAATAAATTGTTAATCATGTAGGTTACATTAATAGTGTGTAAGAAAATCGTTTACGATGTACATCAAATTTTGAGGTTATTTTGATTTTGGTTCCACTAGATGTATAAACTTATCAACATTGTTGAATACAGTCAATAGTTGCGAGTGCAGTTGATCCCAAATTATCCCCTCCCCAAGGATATTTATGACATAAATTTGTAAAAAAAATTATTAGTAATGATATTTATAATTTGTAATAATAAATTAACGACATGATACCTGTTGAATTCTTCAAGTTCAGATACCAAAGCGAATACTCCTCTAAAACTGTAACGTCCCAAAAACAGTGATAAAATTTTTCATTTTTAAATCCAATAGTATCATTGACCAAATATCTCCTAGTTGACCACCAAATGCACCCTGTGTACCTCCACATACGCCCATTGTATGTGTACCTCCAAACCCTAAAAATTAGGGTTTGAACCCCACACGAGTACACCCTGTGTACCTCCACATACGCCCATTGTATGAGCCAAAATTCATGACCAACTTAAATGAGTTACGTGAAGCATAACTCCAACTTACGCCATGCGTAGGGACTGGAAATGCAATTATTTTGAGTTTTAAGTTATAATTTGAAATGTTCCTGATATGGAATGTTACAAAAATAGGTTGTTTAGCCAACCACCTATTGAACCCCTTCTCTAACAGATATAAAAGACATACACAGACTGCATCCTTATCCGATAATTCATTAAGCGAATGATTAAACACATTCGTCACATCGTCTAATTTCACGAGACATTCCTCGCGACTATGAGGATCACACGGGAACAGAAGGCGACGCCGGAACCAGAGGCAGGAAAATAATCTTCAATGCAGAAGCTGGTGACAACCCAAAATTCTTTCTTCCTGAAAGATAACTTGTAACCCCCAATCTCAGAAACCGTTTCCTCTACTTTGCTTCGAGGGTATGTGATAACTTTATAGGAAAGCATGTAATGTAAAAGTACTTGATCCCCAACTACCTTAAGATTGTCTAACCACCACCCAAAACATGAATTATGAAACATATTCTTTCATGTCGGTTTGTGTTTGAATGCCGCAAGAATATCCCCACCAATTTTGGGCTTACAAGATAATGTAATGGATGCATCAAAAACCCTATTGTGCTGCAAATAAAAAATTGTTATTAACCAACTCCAAAACGAAAAGTGACCAACATTTCGGACACGTTGTTAGTGTTCTAGACCAGTTCCTCATGTTCTGGACTAGTTTCTCGCATTCTGGATCATTTCGAAATGCAATTTTATGTTTCAGAATACTAGATTTCGATGTATAATAACATTCCGGAGTTTATAGGAAAGTCAAGATCCGGAATGAAATCGAGATCAAGATTTTTTCGGAATATATTTTGGAATTTGAAATTCAAAAAATTGGCCCGGAATACGTACGAATACTATGGAATGGCCAATCCGGAGGAAACCTAATGAACCAGTCCACCAAAAAACGAGTCCAAATTTGTTTCCGGAACAGCCCATTACAAAGAAAATAATTATTTTGTAAAAAAATATTTAAACGTGTTAATTTTTTAAAAGAATGCACAAGAAATGGTTAGTTTACTTCTCGATTACGAAGTAAGAAGCAAATTAAGTGATGCTCATGGGTTGTCTGTTTTAACATCATATTCAATGCATGTGATTCCATTAAATTTATATATTACCACATACATTTTAAATCAAGAATTTTTATATATATTTATTTTAGACTTTTAGTTTAGTTTTTATTTGATATGTCATTTACGAAAATAATATTTTATCACCAGATATGGTCTCTTTATCTTTTAACTTTTCTTTACCTCATTTCTATGTGATTGGGATATCATTTTAGTTATAATACAATATTCCAGATTAAAAAGTTATTAACTAATATAAAGCAAAGGGTTTTCATGGATACTTCAAATAAAAGGCCGAATGAATGAAACAGAATATGCCAAACAAGATCAAAACATATTATATATTCTTCCAAGATTTTAAATCAAAGATTAAACAAAACATTCATGGCCGAGATAATATAGAATATATTTCCACATAATATATTCAATGAATGAATCGATCATGAATTACAAATTGCGATTAAAATTAATAAAAATAATTAAAGAATGTGGAGGGCCGGTTTATTGGTTTTGAAAGCCGTGTACAAAACGTGAACAAAAGTGAATGGAAGCTCCTAAGGCTTTCATACCATTTCTATCAACCCTATCATCCATTCCAAATAAATAAAAACACATATAACCAAAACATCATGGAAATCTATCACATTCATCATCTCTTGTGTAACTAAACAACCAACTCTTAAACATGAATTTAACGTTGGATAATTGTGATTTAGCCCCTCGTAATCATTAAATCACAACCTTCAATGAAAGGAAATCAAACTCGAAACTAATGTCGAGAAGAGAAACTACGTTTTTATTTTTTAACATTTTCTTTTTGTTTCCTGCTATTCTACTTGTAATAAAAGAGATGGAACGTGCCTTCGGGCTTGGTCTTCCTTTCCTTTTTTCTTTTTCTCTTTTTGGTTTGAAATTTAAGATTTGAGATTGCAAGTAGGCTCGTTTGCTGTATCGCTAATAGCCCAATAGAGATTAATTTGAGCCGAATCTAAAAATCTATTGCTCTATATCTATATCCATAGTTTGGCCCAATATTTCCCAATTCTTTTCAAGCACATGACACGCGCTACAGCACACTAAACCCTGGTATAGGAATGCACAAACCGGTTTTTTTATGAACCAGACCGATTCAGAAAACTGATTCGGTTCTGGTCAACGCAGTCAAAACCGATTCACCAGGAAACCGGTTCGGGTCCAAACCAATCCCAACCCAAAAAAATCCGAACATATGTAAACCGGTTCAGAAAAAACCCGGTTCAAAACCGGTTCGGCGCATATAAGGTTTTAATTTTTTTTTTTTTTTTTTTTTTTTTTGTTCTTGGGCTAATAAGTGTAAAATAGGAATGGTTTTTTTTCTCTTTTTTGTTTAGATTATATTGCTTTTGTGTCTAACCATTAAAAAAAAAAATAGGCTTCACAGTAGGTTTTTGGATTTGAATGAATTGGAAAGGCAAAAAGCCTTATGGTGATACACACATTACATATGCATGTCCATATATGCCAAAAGATTTTTTTCATTTTTTTCTTTTGTTTTTCCTTTAATAACATACATATCGTATTAACTTTTTTTTTTTTTTTTTTTTTAAATTTGATGTTTGTGTATATGTACAAAAACATAATGTATGTACAAAATTGTTCAACTTAAATCAACACGGAGCAATTTTCAACTTTTTTTTCATTTTTTTCGTTTTTTTATATTGGAAATACATAATACAACTTCAAACATAAAAATACAAAACATCCAAATTGTCAAACTAATACATCTTCAAATATAAAACATTGTTGTCGTTGTAGTCTTCATTGCAAGTCCGTAGTCATTGTATTTATTCGGCATCCGCCATGTCGTTGCATAATCCTCTCTCATACTCGATCTCTTCTAGGGTGAGTGACACCGACATTCCCATCTCTACTTCTTCCTCATGTACTCGTGTTTCGGCATGCAATGATGTGCCTTCTAGTACTTCAACGTCTTGTATCCGTTCCACGCCATCAAGGTAGCATTTCAAGTAAATGCACACTTCCACCGACAAAGGGGTTAGTTTTGTTCTTCTTGGTGATATTACCTTGTCACTAACAGAAAAAGCCGAGTCCAAAGCTACCGTAGAAGCTTGGGAGCTTAGTAGATCACGGGCCATAGCGGCGAAAATTAGAAAACTGGGTTTCATTTCCTTTCCACCAAGCCAAAAATTTTCAAACTCTTGAATACTTATTTGAGACAAGAAATCGGAACCAATGTACCTTCCGAGCTCGCTATTAGGGGTGTTAGACCGAGCTCGTTTGGAATTTTCATTCCTCAAAGTATTATAAAGCCTAATTGTTTCGTTATTTTAGTGAGAAGTGGATCCGGTTGCCCCCGTATTTATGTCATGAATGTTTGTTGAACCATATTTTGTTAAATATACTTCAAACAAATTTTGAAAAACTTTGTTAAATTTTGAAACTTTCTTTGATGCATAATTCATGTCATCATCCAATAAACCCAAATCGTAACAAATATTTTCAATTAAAGTCTCAAACTCCCCCCCCCCCCCCCCCTCTCTCCAACATTTAGAGTCAGATTCAAAGCGGCGGAACAAATAATAATGAGAGACATTTCTTGAAATATTTTTTTAACTTTGCTTTCATCGGTTTCATCATATTAGCAAACATTGTGCTCCTCATTTCAAACTCATTTATTTTCGCACACATTAAAAAATTTTGGTTTAAAACAACGGTAAAATCATAGTTGCACCAAATTTGGTTTAAAACAACGGTAAGATTTTAACCGATAAAAACAACTACTTTTTTATCGGGAAAATCATAGTTGCACCAAATAATAATGATGAATAGCTGGTTTACACACAAATCATAGTTGCACCAAATAACTGGATTTCTATTTGTTTCTTTGATGCTAACAACGGTAAGATTGTTTGATGAATCTCCAACGCCAACGGAAGCCGAATACATTGTTTGAATTAAGAGCGTTTTTTGAACTAAGAGATGTTTTTTTGAGGTTTGGTTAAGGTAAAGTTGAGACCTATATATATATATATATATATATATATATATATATATATATATATATATATATATATATATATATATATATATATATATATATATAAGGAATGGTTAATATGGTAAAAAAGGAGCCAAAATCGGATCTTCAACAACCTCAAACGGCTATATTGCCGTTAGGAAAAGACAAAAAAACGGTAATACTCGAAAACTGGTTCAAAACCGGTCCAAACCAGTTCACCAACGGTAATAATCACAAATTGGTTCATAACCAGTTCAACAAACCGGTTCAGAAAAAACCAGTTCCAAACCGGTCTCAAGGGTACAAAGTGCGAATTGGTCCAATCCAGTGATTCGGTTCAACATCAATTTGGTTCTTACGTGAACTAGTTCAGGGCTAAACCGGTTTTTGGTTTTTTTGCACATACCTACCGTGGTATACACGAATTTGACATCATTTGTAATTGTGAATTTGCCCTTGGACCGTAAGCAATGGACTCAGCAATCAGCATAGAGCTAGACTATGTTCGGTTACCTGGCACCGCAGTTTTGGCATACTGAGTTTAAGGTGTTACTTTTTTTTTTTTTTTTTTTAATTTCAGAAATTTTTTTGCTGTGCAATACAGCATACGCGCAACACTTGCCCTTTTACAACAGTTTGATTTTTGAAAGACTTCAAACTACAAAAGCTTTACGCGACGCAACACTTGATTTGCCTCTTCAAATCTCTTCAACTATCATTTTTTCCAAGTGATAGTTTTAGAAATTTGGTATAGCTTTTTTTTTTTAAACATCGATTTTTTTAAACATTGATTTGTTTTTAACTTTGATTTACGAATTTGATACAATTTCTTTTTATAGTTTCCACAATTTTTTATAACTTGATATTTTTTTATCATTCTGTTAATAATATTTTTTGTTTCGGCTGTGTCTTTTTTAACATATGTATTTTTTTTACGAATTTTGTAGATATTGTTTGCAATATTTTCTTAATTTTATTATTATTATTATTATTATTATTATTATGTTTTCTAAAATGAGTTTTTTTCTAGAATAAAACTGATAGCTTCTCTTATATATATATATATATATATATATATATATATATATATATATATATATATATATATATATATATATATATATATATATTAGAAATTTATATATTTTTTTACATGTTCTTTTTAGTATTGTTTCAATGTTTTCGATTATAATTATTAAAATTTCGGTGTTGAGAACTATTTTCAATTTATAAAATTAGTTTATTTAAATTTTAGTTTACTGTAGCAGTCTGCAGATATTAAAAAACAAACTTGTTTCTTATCATAGGTTGCAACTGTTTGGTCCACCTCTGCTGCTGCAGAGGGTTGTACGGGTGGTCCGAAGAATTTATGAATTTTCGTTTCGAAAAAACAAACAACACCTAAGTATCTTATCCGACAAAAATTTGCCACATCCACCCTCATTCTCCTCTATTAACTTTTTGACCGTTTCTTAATTCAAAAATTCAAAATATTACAGACTTTTCATACAATACAAATAAAAACCACAAACATCATTTTTTACCTCTCAATTTCATTCTATCTTTTAAACAACCACACATTTCTACCACTTCAATTTTTTATCACTCTCAATTTCATTATATCTTTTAAACAACCACACGTTTCTACCACTTCAATTCCATTCATAACAACAACAAAAAAAAAAAAAATACTCGAAACAACCTAAACCATTCACCATATTATAGATCACAAAAAGATCAACCACTTTATTCACCATCAGTGTACCATTATGGTGTTATGCGACAATATTATACTTCATATCCATCCCAATTCCAATCTCAACCCGACCCCCAATTACAATCTCATCCCGACCCCTAATTTAAATCTCAACCTGAATTTGACCATTTTGAAAATGTTCAAGAAACCCAATTTCAATCCTAACCCGAGACTTACAAGATCCCGAACACGAGACCAATAACCAAAAGAGGAAGGCCCTAAGTATTTCGTGGACCCCGACGGAAGAGAAGGCATTAGCCTCAGCATGGTTCGATGTATCCAAGGACCCGAAGGTTGGCAATGGCAAAAAATGGCCAACTTTTTTGCGAGAATTAACAAACGCTTCTCTGCAATGAACAAATGAGAATATCGGAAAAAGATCAAATCTAAAAAAAGTGAAGGAATATGAGAAAAGTTGTTATGTAACTTAATGCTTTATTTAACAACTTGAAGCGAGATTGGTGAAATAGCGAGATTGCCCTTATAAAGCCCCGCCAATGATTTTCCCTATTTTACATGTCTAATTCTATCATTTGATTGAATCTTAGTTCTTAATTGTTGCATTTAGTTAATAATTGGGGCACCTGCATGTTTTGCTCAAAATGTCTACTACTTCACCTATTTTGACTTATTTTCTAGGCATCTCAAAGAGCCAAGCAAGGCGTGAAGTGTGGAGCATGGAGCATGCATGAGTAAAGATAGGCAGGAAGAGTTGTAGAGAAGAGCCGAAAGGCATTGTCCAAAGTCGTTATGTTCATTATCACAAATGACTATGCTTGAAATGCAACCTGCGTTACACTAACATGGGTTGTGTTTGTTCTTTTATTTCACATTTGGGCAATGCACTTTTGGGTTGAAGACTAACTGAAGACATGAAAAATGATTGAAGACAAAATTAAGCATGTAAAAAATACGATCATGTGTCAGTAAATGCGGTCATGTTTTTTTTAGGGTTGGGGCGCGTTTTTCCATTTTTGACCATTTTAGACATGATATGTAGATTTAGTGAAGACACATGAATCTTACAAAAAGTACGATCATGTTTTATTTTTCCCCGACTATGTGTTTAGTCCAAGTGTTTTTTTGGGCAGTTTTTAGTTTTGCTAAAAATGGGGGAGTGGCCTCATTTTTCATATAAATGGTTTATGGGCAGTAAGAGGTGATTTAGAGCATTCTTTAGAGATTTTGAAGGTGGAGAATAATTGCAAATACTAGTTTAAATCATTTATAAGCATTAAACATCTTTAATTTCAATATTTGCATGATTGTTTTTAGCCATGTGTAGCTAAAAACCCTAGTTTCCCTTTTCTATTCAAAACATATTGATCGTTTGATTTGAAGCATCTGACTCAATGCTTGATTTATGATTCTATTCTTGTAATTGTGCTCTTGTTTAACCAGAATCCTTGAATTGATTTGTGTTTATTGGTAATTTATATGAATTGATTTCATGTGTAGTTAATAAACTTTTAGGGAACGTAATCATTCCATAAAGTTAATGTGAGGTAACAATCAATAGGTTTTCTTATTGTAGAAGACAAATCACATGTTTTCACACTCTAAGCGTATGGTAAGAAATGAATTGATCGGTTTCGAGCCTCATTAGATCAAACATAAGGCCGCGAAAACGATAAGCAAATTTGATCTAACTCTCAAAACAATAGATCTAACTCAACTAACCTATGCAACTTATTTAGAACTCAATAAGATGAAAAACATACATTTGACTCCATCATAGATTTCATGTTTAGACGATTTAGTTGACTAGACTAGAGAACCAAAAGTAGAGTTCCTGCCTTGTAATCGCACCCAAGATGCAAAGCGACAACAGATCTGAACAAACCACCACGAAGCAAACTGAAAATGATGATACAGTTCATCGTTATAACGTGAAAGAAGAGATTTCTTGTTGTGAGATCGAGGCTTTGGGTTTTCTAGGGTTTTCCTAGGGGTTCCGAGTTTTGGAGTGAGAAGGCTAAGATTTCATCCATCCAAAACCGGAATTTGACCCCTTTATTTATAAGGAGGAGGTTTGAAACCCTAAAGACAATTACCAAATATAATAGTGGTTGTATATTGTATTCAAATCATTCTGGAATATTCCATATTCCATTATTTACTATTAATTATTTAAAATATTAAATAATTAACAAAATAAGTCGCTTAAATAAATATCTTTTCGGTTTTCCTATATTTTTTTTTCTTGCGTGTAACCCAAATGGACAATGATATTTATCGTATGAACGAGTTACAAATTATAATAGCATATTTACGTATTAAAATAAACTATAAATTATATATACGTACATATATATATATATATATATATATATATATATATATATATATATATATATACACATATGTATATATCATTAGAAATGTATCGACAATGCGGTCATTATAAGACTAATGTTGAGTTCTTTCGACATTAGTTTAGTACAAATATCATTAAATCCATTTAAAATAGTATTATAGAGGGGTGTTTAGTTGTTTATATAACTAAAAGATCTTTAAGTAATTATGGAGGGTAGTTTTTGAAAATTCAGTTAGTATAAATAAGAGCCTTGTGCTCTCATATTTCTTGCACCATTCTCTTGATTCAAGAGTTTTTCTCTCCTTATCCCCCGAGCATTTTGGTCCCTCGTGATTCTACTTCTCTTTCTGTAGTTTTTAGTATAGTAAGGTGAGAGCTGAAGTGAGGCACGAATCTTTCTTCATTAAGATTCAGCGACGAAGTTCTGCCCCTGCAGAGCCCGATTCCTAGCTAAAATCCCCTTGTAAGTAAGTTATGTTTACCCTATTTTAATATAGCTTATATTTAAAATTAATATTGTTATGATGAACTTATAATAAATATTTGAGCTATTCTTATGACTTATATAAGTGTCGTTATAATATATTTTAACTACTCGCGGTACGGGGAATCTGGTTTAAAGGGCCATATAGGGTTGTTGGATTTCAGAAGTGCTATACGCCAAAATGGTCCTGCCCTCTGGTGTTTAATGTCTGGCCTTTGTCTGTACATATTGGTTGGAAAATATTGTTTAAACGCTTATATAATAATAATAATAAGACTAATAATTAGTCACGGTAAATATTTGACTAAAATCTAGTGGTAATAATACTAGGTTTCGTCGAAGGAAATTATATTAAAGTAAACAAAGCGCTGTCCGAGTACCAAGTCACCACCTTCTCAGGTGAGTGCATGGTCCCTTTCATCTTACACATAGATATGAAGTATTTAATATAAATTAAGTGTTGTGAGTGCATGGTCCCTTTCATCTTACACATAGATATGAAGTATTTAATATAAATTATGTGTTGTGAGTGCATAGTTACTTTCATCTTACAGATATATATGAAGTATTTTATATAAATTACGTGATATGTGTGCATATTATCTGAGTACTTGCTGTCTATGCTAGATGAACGATTTTATACATGTTTTAAATGATTTAAACTGTATATGTATTTTATATCTACGATAATGTTGGGGTAAAACATGGGTAGATGTAATAGATGGAATATGAGTTGGATGATGAGTTGAGAGGTGATATAGACCATGAGGTAAGGGTGAGAGGTAGACGATTTGAGAAGCCTTGTTCCCAAATGCTGGCCCCGTCATCTAGCAGAGTATGGATGACAACCACAGACTATTCTAGACAGTCCAGTGGAACACTAGCAGGCTCGCAACATGTAGGTGTTGTGAACGATGTGTTCACTCGGTGTACTCTAAACCCTGGCGTCCATGCAGACTTGGTGCCTAAACCTTGGTGATCATGCAGACGTGATGCCTAAACCTTGGTGATCATGCAGACTTGGTGCCTAAACCTTGGCGATCATGCAGACTTGATGTCTAAACCCTAGCGACTATGTAGACTTAGTGCCCGTTGTGTAAACCTTGGCGATCTTGCAGACTTGATGCCTAAACCCTGGCGATTATGTAGACTTAGTGTCTGTTGTGTAAACCTTGGTGATCATGCAGACTTGATGCCTAAACCCTGGCAACTATGTAGTCTTAGTGCCCGTTGTGTAAACCATGGCAACGACAGACTTTGTGTTGATTCCTTAGGATGATCCTTAGGAATGAATGAACGAGGAATAGTTGGTTCTTAGGGTAGATCCTTAAGAGTAAAGAAGATAATGGGGATGGGTAATTGGGTTGATTGTTTGATTGTTTAAACATAATAATTATATTATTGTACTCACCAGGTTTCCCAACCTGACCCACTCAGTTTATTTATATCACAGGTGTCGATATGAAGTTACATTACACTGAAAGATTAAGGAGATATAGATCACTAATGTAAATGAATGTAAGTTCTGTTTATGCTTATGTTTCTGTATTGACGATGACATCTCAAATGTTTTAAAATGAATAAAATACGTTTCTTCGGAAATGCTTTGATAACGTATTTATCGTGTTTTTCTGGGAACAAATTCCGCAACATTTTTATTAAAAGAGGTACTCTGATTTTCATAAAGCATAAACAAAATCAGTCTTTTCTGGCTGTGAAAATGGGGATGTCATAGATTTATAAATTGTAAAGTTTTACCTTAATAAAAATGAAAATTTTTGGTTGTGTAAATGGGATGCTAGAACAGATTCATGGACATGGTTTTTAGAACAACTTGGTGATGATTTGGAACTTTATGCTAATTTAAACTTCACTTTCATCTCAGATAGGCAGAAGGTACATATACTTTAATTTAATTTGATATTGTTGTTATTTAGTCAACTACTATTGAAATATTTAATTAGGGCATCATTCCTGCAATTTCCAAACTTTACCCTCAAGCTGAGCATAGATTTTGTATAAGGCATATTTATGTTAATATGAAAAGACAGTGGAAGGATAAAGAGCTCAAAGATTTTGTGTGGGCGTGTGCAACTGCTACAACTGTAAGGCATTTTGAGAAAGCATTAGAAGAGCTTAAAAAATTCAATGTTAAAGCTCATGCTTGGCTGCTATAGATTCCTCCAGCTCAGTGGGAAGATCTCATTTCTCAAGTTAAACACTTCATCTTTCAATGATATCTACATTTACCTGTCACTATTAGGTTTCGTTCTCATTCTTTATTATATCACTAAAAAGGGATGGCACAAACTAACATCTTGTTGAATAACATGTGTGAGGTTTTGAATGGAATTTGCAATGTCCAAAGATAGATTGATAGATCTCATGGTCCTCTTACACCAACTATCACTACTCTTCTTGATCAAATGAAAAGACAAACACAAAAGCACAAGTGTATTTTGAATGGGGTTAAAACTCAAGTCATACTCATTAGGGTGATCATTTTATTACGAATTTGGATGAAAAAATATGTACATGTAGGCATTAGGAAATTACAAGCATGTTATGCTCACATCCAATAAGTGCAATATGGGACAAGATTAAACATGATGCAAAAAATGTTCCTGAGTTGGAGCAGTGGGTCCACCCATGCTACTGGCTAGTCACATGGACAAAAGTGTACAAACACAAAATTAAACCTATAAATGGTTGATTGATGAGCCCCAAATCCCCATGCCCAACAAAGTTGCTTCCTCCTAAACATGTTGTTCAAGTATGTCTACATTTATAAAAAAAAAGTGCAGTTTTTGAAGAACAACAATTTAATCTTATGTACATTTGTAGGTAGGTGGGCCTAAGAAGAAAAGGAAGAGGGCATACGATGAACCTACTACCCAGGGGCATAAACTGTCAAAGAAGTGGATTACTATCACATGTGGAAAGTGCAAGAACAAAGGGCATAATTCATGAACTTGTTAAGATCAAGGTGGCCCTAATGACAAAAGAAATGGAGGCATAGGAGGAAAGAAGTGAGGATGGGGGTGTTGTTGTTAAGTGTTAGGTCTTTTGATGTAATTTGCAACTTACTTTTATGGTTGTGTTAATACCTATGTTTATGTAACAATCAATAGTTACTTTGAGCTCCTTATTTTGTATGGTCATGCATGTTGACCTTGAATCATTATACTCAGAAGTAAACTATGAAACAATGTCAACTGTTGTTGTGATATACAATAATATTTTTGTTATATTGTTGTTATTGTCAAGTAATATTTGTGATATTCAAAGTGTATGGACAAATGGAAACAATACAACACACATACTGAAATTAAACCATTTGATTACATAAAGAGTATATCATTCAAAGAACATTAATCAAAGCATAATTTTCTGCATTAAGACTCAAAACAAACACAAACACTACATAAACCATGCTACATTAACCTACGACCAACAAAATGCTTCCTAATTCAGACACCACATTCAGACACAACTTCCACCTTGCTTCAGATACCAAATTACAAAAACACCCCAACTAAAGAGAATGATTAACTTATACATCCTAACTTGCATTGTAGCTTGTTGAAGAGATTCTTGGAGCTTGTTAATAGACATGATTAACCCAGGTATCACTTCCACCAATCTAGGGCACATGGGCTCATCAAACTACCCAATCCAGACACACCTTCTCTCATTACGAAGATAAGACCAAAATCACATTCCAGGGTTGCGATCTGACCTGGAAGTGACGATGGCAAGATCAAGATTTCCACAAAGCACATATCGGCATTTTCTGCAACTTTCTTTCTCTAATAGTAGAAGCGTTCGATTGAAATGGGGGAAGAAGAAGAAGACGTAATATAGGCGTTAATAATATGTTCAAAAAAAATGTCATTTAGGGTAAAATGACATAAATACCCTAGGTACCATTTGAGGGAAAAAAAACCATTGTAGGGACTACTTTAGGAAAAAAAAACCAAAACCTAACGGCATTCGTGTAATTTGCTCATATTTTTTAAAATATACGGATAACGTCTATAAAATAAATAAATAATTAATTAATGGGATAATGACTTGAAATGGTAATGAACTTTCGACTTTTTTCACATTTAGTCACTAAACTTTTTTTCGTTATCTATTTGCCATTAAATTATTGAAATTGTTCACATTTTACCCTTATGACCGGCTGTTACCGGTCATAAGGGTAAAATGTGAACAGTTTTAAAAGTTTAGTGGCAAATAGATAACGAAAAAAAGTTTAATGATTAAATATGAACAAAATCGAAAGTTCATTTCCCTCTAAAAAGTTCAATGACTAAATGTGAACAAACTTTCTCTTGTATTATGTTTTAACAAGTTATTTATTTTGTTAAATTGTAGCAATATTTGTTGATGAAGAAATTTATGAAATAAAAAAAAAACAAAACAAAACCCTGAAAATATATTTTAAAAAAAACAAAAAACCAAAACCGAAATAAAAAACCAATGGTTTGACATTTTCCAAAATAAAAAATCAAAATTTCCAATCTGATTTTGGTTTTACAAAAAAATGAAGCATTCTCACTGATGTGAATTATGATCATTGGTTTGGCATGCGGAATTTGTGACATCCCATGAATACGTAGTTACAACATCGTCTGAACTCGTAATTCATAGTAAGGGGTTAGAGTGTCACCGCATGAATACGTAGTTACAACTTCGCCTGAACTTGTAATTCATCACCTACAGGTTATGAGCCTGCTGGTGTTTCCACTGGGTTGTCTAGAATAGTCCGTGGTCGCCATCTATACTCTGGTAGATGACTACATCGCCACATTACCGGTTAAGGTTATGGTATCTCCTTTCATCCTACATCACCTATTCATCATCATCTATTTACTTAATTATCATCACCTATCTCTCATCATTTTATTTCATTACACACCAACTATTTCATCTACCAATGTTTCATCCGCAATATATTTGTAGATATAAAATAAATATATCATTTAAATATTTTAAAACATGTATAAAATCGTTCATCAAACATAAATAGCAAGTATTCAAATAATATACACACATAGCACATAACTTATATAAAATACTTCATATATATGTGTAAGATGAAAGTAACTATATATACCATAAAAATCCCATAAATGCTTCCTAACTTCAAACCCCAAGGTTTACTCTACTAAAGCTTCATATTCTCGGCTCTCTGGACCTAGAAGGGTCTAGATTCCTAACTTCAAACCCCAAGGTTTACTCTACTAAAGCTTTATATTCTCGGCTCTCTGGACCTAGAAGGGTCCAGATCTATAACACAAACTTGCAAGAGGGGTTTGAGGCATTCAAAACCCCAAAGATGAAGTGATTCAAGCCCTAACCCCAAAATGGAATCTACACAATAGGGAAGGAAAGGGGTTCATTTTTGTACCTCAGAATGAAGCTCCTTGCTTGAATAACTCAGAACAATAACCTTCCTTGGTCCCTCTTGCTGGAACTCTTCTCCTTTCTTGCAAAATCACACCAAAAAGCTCAAGATAACTCTTCCTCTCACTCTACACACTCAAGCTCGCTAGGGTTCTCACTTATGGGAAAGGTAGTCGCAATTGAAGGCCATAAGTGCCTTTAAATATGGCTCGGGCCCAAAGATTTAGGGTTTCTGCCAACAGCACGGACTCGTCGAGTCGCCTCACTGACTCGTCGAGTCCATTCATTAATCTGAGTCATCAGTCGCGACCTTACTTGACGAGTTGAAGCGTCAACTCGTCGAGTCTCTCTTCTTAACTCAAAAGAAAAATATTTAAATTATGATACCTGGAAATCCGAATGTTACATTTTGTTTTTTTATTTCATAGATTTCTTCATCAACAAATGTTGCTACAATTAAACAAAAATAAATAATTTATTAAAACATAATACAATAGGAAGTTTGTTCACATTTAGCCATTTAATTTTTTAAAGGGAAACGAACTTTCGATTTTGTTCACATTTAGTCACTAAACTTTTTTTCGTTATCTATTTGCCACTAAACTATTGAAACTGTTCACATTTTACCCTTATGACCGGTAATTTTCCGAGTGGTTAAACCTTTATCATGCCCCTTTCACGTGAGGATCATATTGATAAATTTACCCTGTTCATCTTCAAGGAGATATTTCTTTTTCATTTATTTTTATTTTTAAAAAAATACATAAACAACATGAACATGTATTTAAATTAAATAACTAAATCAAAACAAATCTTAATCATTATTGAAATCAGATATTAACATTTATTAAAAGAAAACCCAAAACAAAAGTTATTATTTTTTAGTACTCGATGGAAAGATTTTAATCGATATGTTTTTATTTATGATTGTTTTATACATTTGGTCACATATTTCATGTGTAATGTTAAACGTTTGCACTGTTTATTAATTTGGGAATAATACTTATTTTTTAGGATGTGATAAATTCAGTAGTAGTAGAAAGCTAACATCAAAGATCGCGTGGCCTAATGGATAAGGCGCTCGCCTCCGGAGCGGGAGATTGTGGGTTCGAGTCCCATCGCGATCGGAGTATATTTTTTCTTTTGATTTAATTTCCTTTCTCTTTAAAGAAACGAGTTCATATATAAAAATCAGATTATTTTTTTTTGGAATAAAACAAAATTTACCATTTAAATAGATAATCAAATTTCGATCAAAGTTATTTTTTTTATTTTTTATTTATTTATTTATTTATTTTTTAATTCAATTTCCTTTCACTTTAAAGAAACGAGTTCATATACTAAAATAAGATTAATTTCCTTGGAATAAAGCAAAATTTAGCACTTAAATAGATAATCAAATTATTTCGGTTTTCAAAACATGGATCAAAACAGTTAAACTAAATTCAAATCTGATCCGAACCAAGCATACTATAATTCGGTTGAATCGGTTTTTACAATTTGGTTTTCAATAAACGAAACATTTAAAAATTATATAACTTGAATGTTAGACAACTTTAAATAAAAATAAATTATTTAGTTGTAAATTAAAATTTATGAATAGTGGTTAAGAAAAATATGCTATCATTTAATATTCAATAGATAAAAACCTTTTGAGAAGTACCTATTAAGGTTTTTTATTAGGTGGTACATTCGGATGTATTTTAAAAACAATTTACACTTAATAAATCATTTAAAGAAGTTTATTAAAAATAAAAAATATATATAAATAAACAAATGATAAATAGTTATTCAGTTTTTTTGGACAATTTGATTTTTTATTTTATAAATCAAAATCAATCTGAAATCCAAATTAATAACCCGTTTTTGCCAAAAACCAATCCAATTATCCAAACCAAATAGTCCAATTCTAATTGTTAAATTGGACAATTCGATTTTATCCGAATAATGAATTACCCTACTTGTAAGATCTCCATATTCCATAACCAATGTAAGTCAATTATACGTTCACTCGAAAGTCGAACCCCAAACCTTCATTTGATAAATGAAATATGGCATTGAATTTGAACATATATAAACAAAAACCTGATAATACATAGAAAATAAATGGATCTATTCCTATAATGCCATAACTTTTTACTTGTTTCTAATATTTATTTAGGATTGTTTGATAAAACTGAACCATTTAGTACTAAAATGAGGTTGTTGGGTTCAAAATCTTAATTAGAATTGTTTTAGTTTTGCAAGATCATGGTCGGAAGATCGAAATTGGAAGAACCGACCGAAATGAACTAGTTTTAAAATTTGTTGTAATGTCTTATTTGTTTAGTAGTCGATATAACTTGATACTGATTAAATCATTGATGAGAGAATTAATTTAAACTTTTTAAGCATGGATCATAAATTGGTTGCTATAAACCGTAAAATTAGGAGAAAATATCAAAATCAAGCAAAGAAACAATATAAATGTTATCATGTAAACTAAGACATAAGATTCTAAAGATAGTAGTATGAGTTTCATGATGTGTTGTCTAATTCAAATGAATGAAGTATGAGTGTCATGATGTGTTGTCTAATTCAAATGAATGAATGAAGTAGTAATACTTAACAAAAGACTTTTTGCCACTTGATGTTCGATATCACTTGAACCCCAAAACCTCTATTAAAGCTTAAGAAATCCATTTTGACATGGTTAAGATTTTAACATCATAATTTAAGAAATCCATTTTGACATGGTTAATTTCCAAAGATTTCTTGTAAGTATTTTTACATAAATAGTGTTATTTAACACTTAAGTTGATCATTTCACTAGTTTAAACACAATATTATATGTTTAAATACTATTAGGACTTGGAATTTTTCCACGTTTTCTAACGAAGAACGTCACTACCACACCGTACCTAACCAAGAACACACACTTGATGTGAGTTCATACCCCTATATTTTCATAATTTTTCATTGTTTTAGGGGGAATACAAGTAAAACACAAGAAATCTTGTGTTATTATTTAAATTATTTAAAATAGTTTCAATCGTTATCGTTACTAAAAACTTATATATATATATATATATATATATATATATATATATATATATATATATATATATATATATAATTAAGATTCAACAGGCTTAGAATTGGTGATTTTTCTTTATTTCTTGTTCCTTGTTTGGTTGTGAGCTTAGGGTAGAATCATTTATTCGATTGCCTTTTTAATTGTAACTATATAAGTATTATATATATATATATATATATATATATATGTGTGTGTGTGTGTGTGTGTGTGTGTGTGTGTATGTGTGTTTGTGTGTGTGTGTGTTAAACAAAAAGAACATTTTTACAATTTATTTTATTACCATTTGGACATAAATGTTAAATTTCACATAATTTCTTAATCATGGATTTACGATTTCAAACTTGCAAAGTCGTTAATAATACAAATGTTTTCATTTTAGTAGAACACACACTGTAAACTATAATATGTATACTTTATGGATCTTACATAACATTTTATCAAGTTCGAGATACAATACAGAAAAAAACATATAAACTATAATAGGTATAGTGTATGGATCGTATGAACTATATCACCAAGTTTAGAATACATTACGGAAAAAAAAAACATATAAACTATAATAAATATAGTTTATGAGACATACATACAATTTATTACAAAAAGGACTTTTCATTATTCTACACGGAACCGTCAATATAGCTTTGTGAGACACACTTTACGTACTTATCTAAGTACCAATGAAAGCGTTGGAATTATAACCAAATTCTCCTAGAGGGAGAGCATGACACTTATGTATAGATCTATATGGGACTGACAATCCCGCACCTTAAATGTTAGCTACATTTAGGCCGGCAGGCCTGTGGTGACAAATGTCGTACCGATTATGACGCCTGAAGAATGTTGTATTCAGGCCATCTTAGGTCATCAAACATGGTTATAATAACTCACAATTGGGTATTGAACAATACGATTAGTGTACGAATACGTAAACAACTTCACATAGTTTTATTAAATAATAAAACTACAATACAATATTTTACAGTACAACTGGTAGATCCAGGCACATACACTCACCTAATTTCATACAAGTACAACTATTGTATACTAACTTCTTAATACAGAGAAACTTACATTTCAGGAAACATTCATTTTATGGTTTTATGTGGATTAAAACTACATCATACTGTTTTAGAGTACAACAACATTTACACGTTTTGGTCTTACGGTATTGAGACTAAAATACATTTACAATAGAAAATATAGGATTTTATGGAAGAACAAACTTACATTTTTAAGGAACAAATGACAAATTACAAATACAAACATGCTTATGAACTCACTAACTTAATTGTTCACACTCTTTTCAAAACTACTTGTATTCTCAGGAAATCAGTAAACAATTATTCATAGGTTTTGAGAAGACGGAGCTTTATAGTGTCATGTCTTTTAGTTTTGCTATACATTTTGGTGTCAAGTATACATTGATTTGAACACAAATGTAAACTATACATTATTAATATCATGGCTGTTGTACTTTGATTACTATTATGCAATGGTTGTGATACTCTACAAGACGTCATCCGCCCTCGAACGTTTCCGCCGTTCTGGTTTGGGGGTGTGAGAGATTGGTATTAGAGCATTGTTTATAGTGAACTAAGTATGTCACAACACAAAAGATATACAACTATAAATACAATGGGGCTTAAATGCTCTGACTAAAAGTATATTTTATAATACAAGTATTTTTGTAAAGTATACGAACATGCATACATACCAGAGACAATATCACAATAAGAACTACATAAAAGTATTTAGATAAGTTGGACGTTGCGGTTAAACCTGGATAGTTATGTAATTATATCTGGAATAAATATAGCATGATCAACTATATTTATTTGAGATACGACCAACATCTGTTTGGGAGTGATCGTGGTGTTTCAAAAAGTCTAAAACTTACCAAATCTATACATAAAAGGAACTTTAGAACCAACCATGAAGTTAAAATAATATAGGAGTATTTTATGGCACTATAACACTAGAACAACAACGTTTAGGCCTCGATAGTTATATAAATTAATAGTCGAGAAAGGCCTTCTTACCAGAATCAATCATGTGAAAACAAAGGACCCTTGATGGTAGATCTATAATTTCTAAGTGTATACGTAAGAGTTTTATATAATTAAGATTTTATTGAATTAGAATTTGTGATCTAGCTTTACTTCTTGTTCCTCGTTTGGTTGTGGACTTAGAGTAGGATCACTTATTTGAAGGTTTATTTGGTCTTGATTTTATATAGTTTTTATACAATATGTGATTATAGGAGGACCCAGTATGAGTCACACTATACAAATTCGTTACAAGTGTTGCTATAATTGCATAAACTGAAATTGTGATTGTTTACTTATATTAAGTAGACTTCTATTGTAAATCGATTAATATAACACTATAAAAGTAAGGATATGATGTGTTTAGAACTAAATATATGTTGTTCAATATCACCTGACTCATAACTACTATAGATGACTTATCATCACTTCCTCGTTAAATCTTATAGAGATAGATGTCTCCACGTAAATGAAACAGGCGTTTTAACAACACTCCACCAACGCCACCACTGCCACCACCTCCACAGTATAACCCTACTGTTTTCCAAGCAGCAGTAACAGCCACCATGATGCGAATTAACGCAAGTGGTACTAGTAGGGCGGGTAGTGGTGCCAACAACTCTAATCACGGAGAAAGTCTCGGACACCCAAGGGAGTGTTCCTATAAAGACTTCACGAATGACAAACCCAAAATCCTTTGATGGCACTGGATGTGTCATTACTCTAGCACACTGGTTTGAGAAGACATTATCAGTATTTGAAATTTGTGTGTGCCCTGAAGCTAGCAAAGTGAAATTTGCAGCATGCACTTTCTTGGACAGAGCCCTCTTTTGGTAGAATGACTATGTCAAGTTGTTGATTCTCCTAGTAGCCAATGTCATGAGCTGGGAAGACTTAAAGGTCCTAATGCTATCAAAATACTGCCTGCGGGGCGAAGTGAAAAATCTTAAACAAGAACTCTGGGGTCTAACAATGAAGGACTCAGACATTGCTGCTTATACTGCTAGATTTAGTGACCTAGCTATTCTATATCCCAGGATGGTCACACAGGAAAGTAAGAAAGTGGAAAGTTATCTGGGGGCTATTGTTGGATTTAGTGTCTAAGCCCATAACTATAATTGGTATGTACTTGACCCGAGAGTAGCATGGTCGATTTGGGTTGCATGGCACCGAGACAATTTGTAAGGATGGACCTTTGAGAAGAGGATATTTATGATTTGTTAATATATTATAAGTTCTAATATATTAGTATGAAATCATATTATTTAATTAGTATTGATCAAGAATTAATTTTATGATAAAAAAAAGACTAATTAAATAAATGGGTATTGATTGTGTAAATCATTTATTCTTATAAAGTGGGCTTATGATCCATAATCCTTTATGTTGGGCTAAACCCATGTGGTGACCCATGGAAACTCCATGGAGGTTAAAACCCATGGAGTATGAGGAATGTGGAAAGTCATGCACATTAGGGTTTGCATGGTGTAACCCTAGTTGTGTCACACTATATAAAGGACCCCATAGCTACCAAAATCGACACTTAAGTGAAAGGAAAGAAGGCTAGCCGATTTTGATTGCAAGTAAACTTCTCTCAAGTTCTTCCAATTGTTGGTGGTGTTGTGTGAAGTATTTGAGGAATCACACTTAGGGTGCTAGGCTCTTAAAGGCTTAAGGAATCAAGCTACGTGAAAATGTATGTCATTCAACCATATTTTTGGATTACATATATTGGACAATATGCTAATTAGGATGATACCTTAGAAATTGAAAGTTTGCATGTATAATAGAGAAAACATAGATCCAAGGTATCTAGGGTTGCATGTACACCTTAGGAGTGTTAGAATGCTCAAAACCCTTCAGCTATCTCCTCAGATCCAAGGAAATGTGACAACTGCAAACCCACTAACTTTCGATAGTGCCAAGCATTTGGCACAAACTCTCGTGGATCATGGAGTTCATCAAGGCTTCATGACAACCATCCCGAAACAACCGAAAGAAGGTAGGAACAAATATAAATTTTGGAACAAAAGAAAGGGGAAATCATCGCAAGAGCCTTCAAATAAGCAACAAACTATGGAAGTCCATGCAGCTACTATTCCAGTTGTTGTTCCCGCTTCTATACCTACTGTTATTTCTGCTACCCCAGCACTCCCGAGTCGATATGATGGAAACCTTCCAAAGTGTAAGAAGTGTAACTTCCATCACACAGGAGTTTGCAGAGAAATGCACAACAAAAACTGCAATAGGAAAGGTCACACCGCCCGTTTCTGTAAGGCGCCAGCACAACCCATCACCTAAGTCCCCGATGTGGGAGTAAGCCAGGCTTGTGACAGGTGTGGTGAAATAGGACACTTCAAGAGAGATTGTCCTAAAACAATGAATGTTAAATGTGTAGTAAGGTATTAGCAATAGGTCACGAAGAAATGATAGCAGATCCTACTATGGTTATTGGTATGTTTCTTCTCAACAATTCTTACGCATGCATTCTTGTCGATAGTGGTGCGGAGAAAAGCTTCGTGAGCCATAAATTTAAACACCTACTTAAACAAAATCCCCGATCGCTAGAAGACACATTCACCGTAGAAATGGCTAACGGAAAGGCCGAGAGCACTAACGACATATACATAGGGTGTACTCTCACTCTAAACAACTATTCCTTCCAAATCGATCTTATACCAGTCTCAAAAAAAAGTTTCGACGTTATCATCGACATGGATTGGTTAAGTCCTCACCGTGCTGATATCTTATTGATAGGTGCATTTTATGCACCTATTTTGCATGTTTATTTCCATCCTTTTATAACATTCTACTTCATAATTCTTGCATTTAGTTGATCATTTGGGAAATTGCATATTTCATTAAGAATGTCTGGTACTTCACTATTTTTGATTTGTTTTGCAGGCATTATGGAGCGTGGAGCTTGGATGCTTGGAGCATGGAGCTTTGGAACATGGAGAGAAGATGAATCGGTCCTTCCATGGAGGAAAGAATGAATACATAACCCGAGTCATTGATATTTTGATATTTTGACATTTGATGTGATGTTTTGGATGACATATATTTTATGATGTTTACATGATGGTATTTATGTTTTATTTAATAAATTAAAAACACAATTTTTGTACCGTGTTTTTTGGGATGTTTCACCATGACTTGCTTGCCTCGACATTCTTCATGCGTCGAAATGATATGACATTTGTCACTCATAACCTTTCGGTTTGACTATAGCTAGTAGTCAGGGTGTGGGATCATCAGTCCCGTATAGATCTATATACAATTATCATTCTCTATATTAGGAGACTTGGGTTATAAATCAAGACTTTCATGGATACCTAGGTAGGTACAACGAAGACAAGGTCTCACAAATTTCCAACGAGTTACATGTTTTTGTAATGAAAAATGTTCGTACATGAAATTGCTACTCCTTTTGTTATGTTTGTAAAATATAAAAATAAACTTATTTATATATAATCGTTTCTTTGTTCCGAAAATGGTAAAATAATGAAAATGTTTCTCAAACTATACCTACTATAGTTTAAAGTATATGTTTTGACGAAATAAAAACTATTGCATTTTAACGTAATTTACATACACTTATTTGAACTGTTTGGTGGTGACGTTGTTTTACATATTAGTAATCTTTATGGGAAATGCATAAAAAGGTAAGAAAACGTAAATAGTAGTTTGTATATTTACACAAGTTGCTTGTGTTTAACTTGTATTCCCCCCCGAAAACTGTTAGGTTTTATACAAACAATCCTATGTGTGCATACAACCCTAGTTTGGATCTATGTTTTCACTATAAGACATACATCTATATGAACACAAAATAAACCCTGGCATGCTTCTATGATTTTCGAAATTTACATAGAAGTGTAGAAAAACATACCTTTGTTGTTATATAACAATAACAACTAGTTTCCTTGATCTCTTGAACTCTCTAGAACTCTTGAAAGCAAGCACCACAATTGTAGTGCCTCTAATGGCTCACAAACACCTTGAAGCAAGAAGGCAACTAAGAGAGAGAATGGGATGATGCTAATTTCGGCCCTAGGGTTCCCTTGGAATCAAGTGGCCTTAAATTGAAGCATAGGGCATGTATTTATACTATAGGGTGCTAGGGTTTCAGTCAAAAACCCTAATGGACAGCTTAGCCACCAAGCAGCCCAAGGAACCTTCTGGAATGAGGCCTTGGACGAAAATATGATGATCCTTCATCATAATTTCGTTCCCCCTTAGTCCATTAGGTTTCCTAGCCCAAAACTCAACTATCACACATTTGACAGTTTATACCCCTTTATTTAATTTGTCTCTTTTAGTCACCAAATTAATTCCTAATTAATTTATGACTAATACTAATTAAATAAATATGATTTCTCCTTTAATATATTATTCTTATAATATATTAATAAATCATAATATCTCCTCTCTCATATTAAATTACCTTATCAAGTTGCTTTGGTGAAGGCAACCCAAAAGGACCATGCACATTCGGGTCAAGTACATACCAAATATGGTTACGGACTTAGACACTAATCCAACAATCTCCCACTTGGATAAGTCTAGTAACTATATCTCACATATGACTTTCGTACCCGATAGCAATCGTAGCTTCCAATAGCCGCTGTCAACTCTGACCAATAATCCGTCCTTTAGATAAGGGATCGTATAATCCTCTGTTCTAGATATCATGCTAACAATACTTATTGTCTAGCATTTTATTTCTTGATCTCTGATTTGTTCGACATAGAACTCAGTTGAACACATCAACTTCATCTTGACCGGGCCCGGCACATAAGTCAAACCAAATCATCAAGTGGCCGAGATATCGCTTTTATCCTCATAGAATAAAAGGAACAGAAAAACGTCGACTAATATGCCTTTATCATTTACTAGTTAAACCACACACAATAATACGTTTTATAACATCAAGTTACTGATGCGTTTTCGCATTATCAATGTACAATCAACTAGCCAACAATAACCATATCTCTAGGTTTAAAGATTATATGATATTATCATCTTGCGATCACTTATGATGTCATTCATGAAGTAATACCAGCAAGTGTGGGTCTGTTCCAATGCTCAATACTAATTTCATAAGCACTCATAAACTTTGCAGCAAACCTTTGCTATGTCTAAAACTTTTCAGACAATCTACAAACAAATTTATGACAATCTTTCTTCATATCTACTTCCAACATATGAGCGATTGTGGACTGTTCGAATAATCTCATTATTCAGGAAGTCAAAACATGCAAAATCGAAACAATAGATAAATGATCAACACGAGATAGAAACTTTCTTATAAATAACACACTTTTATTTAATCATCAATCGTTGAATACGACATTATCTATTACAAGTTTCCTACCTATCTAATCTAAACTAATATCGTCCTTCAGCCCTACGCTCCTAGCGTGCTGCAAGTGCTTGACCCTACTCAGTCCCTTCGTAAGGGGATCTGCTGGGTTATCCTCTGACGATACCCTCTTAACAACGAGGAGTCCCTCTTCTACCCGATGTCTAATAAAGTGGTATTTCCTGTCGATATGTCGAGATCTGCCATGATCCCTTGGTTCCTTGGTTAAGGCAACCGCTCCTTCATTATCACAGAAAATTTCCACGGGCTCCTTTATGGATGGCACAACTCCAAGGTCTCCAATGAAGTTCTTCAACCATATAGCCTCCTTTGACGCTTCGCTCGCCGCAATATACTCTGATTCGCACGTTGAATCAGCTACGGTCTCTTGCTTGGAACTTTTCCAAGTCACTGCTCCTCCATTTAGGGTAAAGACCCAGCCCGACTGCGATCGGAAGTTATCCCGATCCGTCTGAAAACTAGCATCACTGTACCCCCGTACCCTTAAGTCATCACTCCCACCGAGGACTAGAAACCATTCCTTGGTCCTCCGTAGGTACTTAAGAATATTCTTAACTGCAATCCAATGTGCTCTACCAGGATTCCCTTGATATCTGCTGACCATGCTTAAAGCGAAGGCCACATCAGGGTGAGTACAAGTCATAGCGTACATGATAGAGCCTACTGCGGAAGCGTAAGGTACTCGGCTCATATCAGCTATCTCTGTCTCTGTACTCGGGCTCTGAGTCTTACTCAGCTTGGTATTGCTTTGGATTGGCAACTCCCCTTTCTTGGAATTTTCCATACTAAAACGCTTTAGTACCTTTTCCAAGTATGTATCCTGACTGAGTCCTATCAGTCTCTTTTCCCTGTTTCTTACTATTCTTATTCCCAGAATATAGGCAGCTTCTCCGAGGTCCTTCATAGCGAAACATTTCCCAAGCCAGGACTTGACCTCCTGCAAGGTTGGGATATCGTTTCCTATGAGTAATATGTCGTCGACATACAATACGAGGAAGCTTATTATACTCCCACTGGCTTTGACATACACACAAGATTCATCTTCGCTTCGCAGAAAGCCAAACTCTTTAACCTTCTCATCAAAACAAAGATTCCATCTGCGAGATGCTTGTTTCAATCCATAAATAGATTTCTCAAGCTTGCATACTCTATTCGGATGCTTCACATCGACAAAACCCTCTGGCTGATTCATGTAGACATCCTCAGCCAACTTTCCATTAAGGAAAGCGGTCTTCACGTCCATCTGCCATATTTCATAATCATGAAACGCAGCTATGGCAAGCATCACCCTAATAGACTTTATCTTCGCAACTGGTGAGAAGGTCTCATCATAGTCAACTCCGGGAGTTTGAGTAAAACCCTTCGCAACCAATCGCGCTTTATAAGTATGCACTTTCCCATCCATGTCCGTCTTCTTCTTGAAGATCCACTTGCATCCGACTGTCTTACGACCCGGTACATTATCAACCAAATTCCAAACTTGGTTGTCGTACATGGACTGAATCTCGCTGTCCATAGCCTCTTTCCATTTTGCGGACTCTGGGCCTGCCATGGCTTCCCTATAGCTGCTAGGTTCATCCAAATTTACTAGTGTACTATCACTAATAAACGTATCCCCTTCAGTAGTAATATGAAAACCATAAAACTGGGGTGGAACACTAGCCCTAGAGGAACGTCGAAGAGGTAAGGACACGTCAACAGGTTCAACAGGAGTTTCCTCCTCAAGTTGAGTGCCAGTGTCAGAGGTTCCTTCATCGCTTTGATCTTGAATTTCTTCAAGTTCAATTTGCCTCCCACTGTCTTCTTGGCCTATCAATTCCTTTTCTCGGAAAACTCCTCTTCTAGCAACGAAGACAACATTGTCACTTGGTCTATAGAAAAGGTAGCCAAAAGACTTCTGCGGATAGCCGATGAAATAACACTTCTCACTACGAGGTTCTAGTTTGTCGTGAGTATCTCGTCGTACGAAAGCCTCGCAACCCCAAACCTTAATATGTGCCAACGAGGGAGCCTTCCCTGTCCACATCTCGTGAGGAGTCTTGGAAACCTTCTTAGTGGGAACTAAGTTAAGTATATGGGCGGCAGTCTCTAAGGCATACCCCCAGAAAGCTATTGGTAACGAAGTCCGACTCATCATAGAACGAACCATGTCCAACAAGGTCCGATTACGTCTCTCAGCCACACCATTCAATTGTGGCGTCCTTGGAGGCGTCAATTGTGAAACGATTCCACATTCTTTTAGATAGTCGTGAAACTCAAGACTTAGGTACTCTCCTCCTCGGTCTGACCGAAGCATCTTGATTTTCCTGCCCAGCTGATTCTCCACTTCACTCTTAAACTCTTTGAACTTTTCAAAGGTTTCTGACTTTTGCTTGATCAAGTAGATATATCCATATCTGCTATAATCATCTGTAAAAGTCACGTAGAAGCGGCAAGCATCCCTTGTGGTGGATCTAAAGGGCCCACACACATCAGTGTGTATGAGATCTAATAAACCCTCACCCCTTTCACAAGTGCCAGTAAAGGGTGACTTGGTCATCTTCCCAAGTAAACAAGATTCACATGTATCATCGTCCCTAAGGTCGAATGATTCCAACACTCCATCCTTTTGGAGTTGGGCTATGCGTTTCTTGTTGACATGGCCAAGGCGACAGTGCCACAAGCATGCTTTGTCTAGACTAGTAGACGAATCAATATTCAAAACATTATTTCCGAAATTGTCAACAATCATCACAGATTCATAAATCCCATTACAAGGTAATGCATTGAAATAAAAGACACCATTCAAATAAACATTAATAGAACCATTACTATTATCAAAAGAATATCTGAAACCTTGTCTAAACAACCCGTGAAAAGAAATAATGTTTCTTGCCATATCTGGTGAATAACAGCAATTCTCTAAATCTATTCCTAACCCATTACTCAACACTAAAGAATAAACACCGACTTTGGTCACAGGCGATGATCTTCTGTTTCCCATAATCAGGTTCATCTTCCCATGCTCCATTTCCCTACTTCTTTTTAGGCCCTGCAAATCAGAACAAATGTGGTAACCACATCCTGTATCAAGAACCCATGAAGTAGCAAATGATGAGTTATTAGATTTAATAGAATACATACCTGCAAATGTGGGCTTGATCTTCCCATCTTTAATGTCCTGCAGATATTGTGGGCAGCTTCGCTTCCAGTGGCCCTTTTGGTGGCAATAGAAGCACTCTGCTTCTTTAGGATCGGAAGAGGGTCTAGCGGGGCCTACTTTGGTCCCACTTGAGGACGAACCATCACGGGGTTTCCCCTTATGGTGGCTCTTACATGGAGCCTTCCTCTTTTTACCCTTTCCTTGACCTATCGCCATCACAGGAGCGGCCACAGCAGGGGACGGTGCAACGGATTTGTCTTTGAGGTTGCTCTCAGCAGTCCTCAAAAGTCCTTGGAGCTTGCTCAAGGAGACCTCCTCTTTATTCATATGGTAGGTCATCCTAAACTGATTGTAGCAGGAGGGCAAGGAGTGGAGGATTATGTCGATAGCCAAATCCTCATCAAACTTAACATTAAGTTTGAGAAGACGATCAACATACCTCTGCATTTTCTGCAAATGAGAGGTTAGGGATTCTCCACTCCCCATCTTAGCGGTGATCATGTTAGTAATGATCTCATAGCGCTCTTGCCTCGCGCTCTGGTGATACCTTTCCAGCAAATCCTGATGCATTTCATAGGGATACATGTCCTCATAGGACTTTTGGAGTTCGAGGTTCATGGTGGCCAGCATGATGCAGTGAACTTTCGTGGCATCACGCTCGTGGGCCTCAAAGGCGGCCAATTCCTCAGGAGTAGCAACATCTGGGATGATCTTCTCAAGTTTTTCATCGAGGACATACTCTTTGTCCTCGTAGCGTGTGATCATGCGGATATACCTCATCCACTCGTTGAAGTTTGAACCATCAAATGTCACTTTCTGACACAAGTTCATCAATGAGAATGACCCAGAAGCGTTGTTGTTGTTGTTTGTAGACATCTGAAAAGGAACAAAGTTTGATTAGAAATGAATCCCTAATTAAACACCCAAATGAGTAATTAGGGCTAGGATCCAACAACATTATTTACAACTTAGAAAGGGATGCCGTACTCTAAAAGTAAATAATTTGAAGGTAAGTGAATGACGATTCACTAATTCTCACCATGAAAAACGAAAAGGCAATTTAGGTTTTAAATGTATTGAAAACTCCTAGATCTTTGATATTCATTGAACTTTTCAATGGCATGTTTAAATCTCGATATGCATTTCAAATTTGCGACTGGGATGCCGAGGATCGCAAACAAATTTGTGAATAACCATGCGAATCAACGTGGTGCACTCAATGTCATTATCACCTAATCAATGTGCCGGTGAACCACACACGCTCCATTGATCTATGACAAACATCGAGTCACCCTTCACTACCAATGTCATCCCCAAATTGATGTGCCAGTTAACCACACGCGCTCCATCAACGTTTGACAAGGGTACGAAGTGTAATTCCATGGATTAGCATCATTTTCACATTTTACCCTAAAGTAACTAAGAGTGGGAATTTGTAAAACAATGTAGTTACTTTGATATTTCCATTATACTTTTAATGAGGAATTAAGTGCCCTATCCTATCCGTTCGGCTAACGACCCTCCACCAGTCAAGCAAGCGGTAGATGTGAGTGTACATCCATTAAGCGCCATTTTATAGGCAGCAACCTTATACCCACCTTATAGATCGGCTTCGTGAATGAGGCCTTGGACGAAAATATGATGATCCTTCATCATAATTTCGTTCCCCCTTAGTCCATTAGGTTTCCTAGCCCAAAACTCAACTATCACACATTTGACAGTTTATACCCCTTTATTTAATTTGTCTCTTTTAGTCACCAAATTAATTCCTAATTAATTTATGACTAATACTAGTTAAATAAATATGATTTCTCCTTTAATATATTATTCTTATAATATATTAATAAATCATAATATCTCCTCTCTCATATTAAATTACCTTATCAAGTTGCTTTGGTGAAGGCAACCCAAAAGGACCATGCACATTCGGGTCAAGTACATACCAAATATGGTTACGGACTTAGACACTAATCCAACAAAAACATAGAAAATTTATTGAAAAGCGTAGGGGTATACACTCACCTTTTGTGTGATTGCGGTTTAAATAACGAGATGAAATGGTGATCATCGGGCTAGAATACGGGAAGAATGTCGTAATCCTAATGGTTTTAAACACATACTAATATGTAAAGATATGAAAATTAGTAATTTAAGTTTTGAATAAACACTAAATCATAGAAGAATACTTACCAAAACTTATATCTATTTTGAGGTGAAGATCTCTTGGAACTTGAATTGAAAGGATGAAAGAAAATGGGTTTGCTAATTTGAGAGAGTTTGTGAGTAAATTTGTTTACTGATGAATGAAGCTTAAATGGTCTCCACTTCATTGCTTAAATAGGAAGTATATGATAAGAGGTTGATGGAAGGTTTACCTTGAAATATGTATTCTATCATATTGGGAAATTAATCTGCCAAAATATTTAGATACGTAGGGGTGTTTCTGGCCATACTTCACATGGAAGGAAGGAAATTTGGTCCTAAGGTCAAGGAGAAAAGGAAATTTGGTCATGGTGGTCCAAAGGAAAAGTGAATTCGGTCATGGTGGTCCAAGGCTTGGAGGTTTCGATTATAACATCCTAAAAGCATGTGATTTCGGTCTTCAGGTGTCCCAAGATTCTCCAAAACGAATTCCTTAATATATTATACAATAACATGCTTTTAAACTTATCATATTGATTTGTGTTGACTCCTTTTGAATCCTTGATGTTTTGTTGATTTCATTTGTCTTACAAAGGTTAATTCCAACTTGGCTTTCAAAAATGTATATACTTATGAACTTGTATAAGCATGCTCTCTTGGTTTCCAAAGTTTCATTGCATCAAGTGTGTTGCGAATTTACTAGTACCTAGTTAGAGTTTAGACCTACTTTGCTCTAGGATTTTTCAGGTTGTCACACACCTCCTAGTCTTTCATACAAACACAAAGGGCCACACCCTGGTCTTCCCACAATACATAAACCTAATGGGCTGACATTGGTTCCTTCGACCCATAGTACACTGAAGAGACTCATATAGACAGTTGAACCCACAAATAAATCTCAGATTGCAGATCGCTAAAATCCCTGCGTAATCAAACATAAATACCATTCAATTAATGGTTGGGTCCCAACTCACACTAGGAGTCCAAATTAGGGTAAAATACCTTTTTATCCTCCCTCAAACTTGGCTCAAGGCCAAGGCCCAAACTAGATGACCCAAAAGCCCAAAATCTAACAAAAGCTCCCAAGGCCCAAATATGGCAAGATTTTCCAAAGTAGGCCCAATCCCTTTCATGGGCCTTCACCTAAGAGAGTTCAATAAAGTCTTAAAAGACCAACCATAAAATCCAGATAACCTAACATGGCCCAAGACAACAAAGCCCATCCTAGCCCAAAGCCGAAGCCCAAAATGAAGAAATCCAAGCCTGCTGAGTACGTGGGGCATACTCAGCATGTACGCTCAACGTACTGCATGAAAGGATTGTACGCGCATCATACAAACTTATACGACCAAAGTACTCACCAGTCATGACCAACTTTCCAAATCAGCTCTTAATCCATTAAGACTTTGATCCAAACTCATATCTAACTTCCCCAAGGTGGCTTAATCACATAAAGTTGCCAACTTTATTTGCATGCATGGCTAAATAGAGCTCTAGAGCTCAAAGGAGCATAATACTTGACTTAAAACATGCATGGGACCAAAACCACCATAAAGTTTGCACCCTTATGCCCAAAGAACCCCTAATATATCCAGATCTACAAAGATAAGCTCCAAAACGACCTTAACTCCTAATCACCAACCAAAAGGACCAAAAATGACCAAAACATGCCAAGGAGTAGATCTAAGAAATGGGATGACAGTCTTTGAACTTTATATCTTACAATCCACGAAATGAAGGTGCTTAAGCTGGATCTCAAAGCCCTTCTCCAAAGAATGAGTCTTCAAGCTTTCTCTTTCCCTTCAAGAAGCACTAAATCCTCCACAAAGCTTCACAAGAGCTCAAAAGCACCAAAATTAGGTTAAGGAATGAATTAGGGTTTTCAAGGGTGAGGAGGTTGGTTAAACAAGGCAACCCAAGGCTAACTTATGGCTTAAATAGGGTACAATCTTCAAATTCAGGGTTTCATGTTGAAGAGAGTACGCCCCACGTACCCCTTAGTTAGGGCTGTGTATGGGTCGATTTGGATCGGTTTTGGACCTAAACCTAACCCAACCCATAAATGGCCGGTTTCTGGTTTTCAGAATCCAATAGGATCAGTTTCTAGTCAGTTCGGTTTCTCGGGTTCTAAGGTCAGTTTGGATGGTTTTTCGGTTTCTTGGGTTCAACCCTTACATTCACAGGTTTTGGGTTTTAACCCATTTTCCATAAATGAAGCAACAAGTTCAATACTTCAAAAAACACCAAATTTAAGTTCAATACTTCAAAAAAACATGAGTCTTACAACAAATAGTCTATTACAAATTACAACCAAATCCCGAAATAGTCTATTATAGCCAAAAAACAATCAAGTATGGGTTGGTTTATCGGGCTGGATGGGTCGGTTTCTTGGGGCGGTTTGTCGGTTTTAATTATGGGTCGGTTTCTCGGGTTGGATGGGCCAGTTTCTGGGTAAAAACCGAAACCAAACCCAATTTTTCGGTTTTTAAAAAATTAAAACCCTATCCGTCGGTTTTGCTTTGGTTTTGGTTTTTTCGGTTTCATCGGTTTTAGTTGGTTTCTCGGTTTCTTGGTTTGGGTTTGCTCACCCCTACCCTTAGTACACTCAACGTACTCAAAAGAACTCGCAGCCAAAAGATCCACTACGGCCAACGTACTTGGTGAGTACGCCCTGCGTACTCGACCAAGCCCCAAAACACATGAACTTCAAATAGCCTTAACTTCTCCGCTCTAAGTCCGTTTCCAATGAACTTTATATCCACGGAAATCTGAAAAGAAGCCCTATACTTCTATCAACTCACCCTCACCTTAAAGCTTCCGGAAAAAGACCTAAAATTCATAAAGTCTCGAACTGCCAAAATTACAATTATACCCTTGAGCTCCAAAACATGAACGAACACTTGGATCACTTAATCCACATTGTCCCCACCCAAAGGGGCCAAAATCTCTTTTTCCCAAGGCTTAAAGCCTTATGATAACCAATAATTTTGGCCATGGCCCTGAATAATGAAACGATTCAAAACCAAGTATTATAGCCAATATGCTTGCTAGTCAACATGTTTGGTTGGTGGTACCTTACCAATTAATTAATGATGATACAATAATGGTATTGGGTTTTAAATACCATGGTATTACAGTACAAACTAGTTCATTTTTCATGTATATAAAAGATTGTATATTTTAACTTTAAATGTATTTGACGGTTAGAAGTTCAAATGTTTGGATGTTAGCATTTACCTTTTAATGTTTAAAGTTTAAACTCATATTAATGCATCTCATTTACTCCATTGTTAAGTTTAAACTCATGATACAAAATTATAAAATATTTTTGGATCGAATTTCCTATCCAACCATTCACAAAACTCTTATTTAAAAAACCCACATATATGCTTTCAATGCATAATAACACATAAATCCTAATCCGTAAAACACTCATATATGTTGGTATATACCATTACCAATATGTAGAAACCGGACTTACGAATAGTCAATTTAGTTGGTATCAATTATACTTTATACGATAGAGGTAATTAAAATTACATACCAATTATAATTGGTATGGTACACGTTTTGAAAAAAAATTAATCGGTAATGTATCAATTTCACCCCTAATGTTTATGACAAAAATTGTCCACCAAGTAATGAGCTTCTAAAAAAAGATCACCAATTGAACAACAACTTTCCAACCACCATATAACACACACAACATTATCATAACATTTTTAGTTCAAGGTTAATTGGGTTAACTAAGGTTTAAGTCTCATTTCTCACCTTTATTCCAAATAACCTTAAAACCATTTTGTTTTCATATGATGTTTCTAGATTTACTCATGGTCATTTCATTCCAAGATGTATCATGTATGACTTATCAGTTCAAATATGTTGCTATTTCGGTTAAAAAAATCGGAATCAAATAGAGAAGTAGTACCTAATGGTGATAGATACTTGCTTAGTTCGAAAATTTTGAACCTGGAAGCGACGAAAAGATTTACATATTTCATTAGAAATATCATCCTTCTTTTTCACCAAATTAACCTCATTAAAACCTGATCGAGGTTCCCTGCAAAAAAAATAATAATAATAAAATAAGTACTTTATCACTATCACCATATTAGAATTAAGCCTTACCTCGATGATTAGCTCCTGAACCGTAAGATTCAAATAGTAGTGAAGATGCAAAATGACGATGAAAACGGAGAAATCGGGAAATACACAAAATCGAACCCTGTTTGGATTCTCCAAAACTTAAATCAAGAAAACACAATTGGGCAGTAGAGGGAAAACGACTGGAATTTCAGAGTTTTTGCTGATGCAAGGATTGAAAACTAAGACGTATGTATGTGTAGGCGGTGGAGAAGATATCTAATAAGAGAAGAGAGGCGGTGCGGAGGGAAAAAAACAAATAAAAGGTAGCTTTCGGTCAAAGAAAGGAAACGTAAAAAAGTACGGTGGCCAAAATAAGAAAACCAAAAAAGTTACTGTAGACAAGGCTCCCTACGATTAAGTGTATATACAATTAGCGTTGTTATTATTATTATTATTATTATTATTTATGTATCAAAATAGATTCTTAAAGTAAATTTAAATATAGAAGTAAATAAAAATTGGTTTACATAGTTTGACAAAAAAATAGAGACAATTGGATCCATCATGGCATGTTCCGCATGACATGGTATCATAATCAAACGACTTTATGATTATCTCAAGGTCCGCAACACTACTAATGTCCCAATGTTATTTACTATTTTTAATGGGCCTATAATAAAACACAGAATAAATAATGTTATTGCTTGACATTGACATTTGATTAATCGTGTATTTTAATAATAATATTTTCATAATAACTAGTGATAACAAAAAAAAAAGGTCGTAACCATACTATACCGACTTTTTCTAATAATTGATAATGCCAATTTTCAGATGTGATTGGCTTAGACGAGAGCCTAAGATCGTGTAGTGGTAGCCAAAAAAAAGTTCTCAAGTTCTATATAAATACTGATTTTCAAAACATTTTCTTCTCTAGTTCTATTACTTCATCTGTTTATAAAAAAAATGTTAAATATGTTGCTTATATAATACAAATAAAATAAAATCCTTGGGAGATACTTAGCATCAAAGCCTCAAAGGTGGTTAATGTCAATTGGTTTGGCACTTTGGTAGTTGCTTTTGGTTTCTCCAATATATTATTTATTTTGTAGAATAATCACCATATGTCCATATTTTGAGATTTTTTTTTTCAAATACATAATACTCATATTGTAACTGTGGCATATGAGCATATTTGGATTTAGTATCAAAATAACAGAAAAAGGATTCATAGAAGTTGATACAAAGTTTCTGATATATTCGAAAATGTAGTTTGCTTGAACACTTTCTGAGAAAAAAAAAATCTTGTGGGGATTGCGTAAACTAGCCAAAATTGAGAAGCACAATATCTATCAATATGGTCCCTACTTCAAATCTTCAATGAAAGATTGAGTAAATGGTAAATAAGAGCTTGTAAGTTTTAACTGTAATATATTTTTAAATATCCAAATAAATCATTTAGTAAATACCAAAAATTATCGCCATTTATTGATGTGATTATGATAATTAAAGGAAAAATATGATTTAAATTACAAACCTATCTCTTAACTTTTTAATTTTTAATTTTTTTTTAATCTAGCTGCACAAACCCTTCGAGTAGTTTTATTTTATAAATTATTGGATAAGAATGATAAACTGATCATCAGAATTTCAGATTTATTTTGTCAGCATGTTATCACAAAATGAAATTATTAATGATTGCTCCATTGTATTAAACTAGTTATCATTTTTGAATGACAAGAAAAGAATTTATTATACATATTATGTTTAGATAAATCGCTAGAACTTTGTAAATGTAAAATTGATCGATGGATAAAACATAGTATTTACACCGTTAGAACTTTGTAAATGTGAATTAAGTACATCAAAACTAATTACTTGAAACAAAAAATGCAATGTGTTTAAATAAAGTTAATAGTAGATGAACATATTTGTCTAACTGACACGTTTGACACAAACTAGAAATTTAAAACTTTTATAAACTCTGAAGTTTATTGAAAGGTAACCTAGTGTCACGCTCGAGATTCTAGACTCTTCATGAGTAGTCGAGAAAGTGCAAGAACTTACAAGTATGGCCCAATAGACCCTGGAACGTCCTAAATTTCTCTAAGACATTGAAGAACAATCTAACACATTTCATGAAGACTTGTAAATACATGTAGCTTGGTAGAATAATCTAGATTAGTCATGAATGTAAGATTAATTTAGTAACATCTAGAAACGTCCCTAGAAGGGGAAGAACGATTATAAATAGGAGAGGAGCTCATTTGCTCCAAACCATCAGAAGTTGCTTTGTATTCTCTCAAGCTCTTATAATATAAGTTCTTATTCGTTTTTAGAAACTCAAAAGCCTTAGTCTTTTGCTTACTTATTCGTTAGTACATCCCAAGGAAGCGTAACAAGCCCGACTTAGTCGAAGTTACACTAAGTGACACATAGTGATTGAGTCGTCCTGTGACACGTGGTATCAAATCCAGGTTCTGCAAGCAAGAGATCATAGTTATGGAAGGAGGAAGCGAAGTTGCCAACATTCCCCCTCTCTTCGAAGAGAAAGGAAGGAAGTCCAAGAAGAGGGACCAATCGGTAGATGCCTTGGCCAACTTAGAAACAAGCTTACAAGGGTGAAGATTAATGTCAGGGAGATTCTTGAGTGGAAGGATACAATCGATCGGTTTATGGGAGATATAAGTGACACGAGTGGTGGAATGAAGAAGTTTATCGGTGTCATTAAGGAAGAAGTCCTTGTGTTGATCAATACTTTGCGAAACGAGTTTCGTGAGAAGATATGCGCTCTAGAAGATGAAGTAAATCAATGCAAAGCAGTGATAGCAGGAGGAACTGTTATGAAGATGACGCCACACACAAGGGCATCTAAACCCTCAAAATATGGAGGTAAGTGAGATCCTAAACTACTCAAAGAATTTTTCTGGTCCCTAGAATGTTATTTCAATGCTATCGGAGTAAAGGAGGATACGTCTAAAATGTACATGGTCGTTCTATACTTGAGTGAAAACATACAACACTATGGTGGAGGCAAAAGCATGGTGACATTGAGAAGGGCCTATATGTCATAGACACGTGGGATGAGTTTAAGAGACAACTAAAGAAACAATTATGCTCCCATAATGTTGAAGACATAGCCATGAAGAAACTTCGAGGATTGAAGCATGTCGAGTCTGTTAAAGATTACATGGTAGAATTTACAGCCTTGATGCTTGATTTGCCTGATTTACAAGAGAAGGACAAGTTATTTTACTTCCAAGATGGACTATAATATTGGGCTTATAACAAGCTTAAGAGGAGGAATATCCAAGATGTCGACGAAGCTATAGCAGTGGCGGAAGATCATTTGGACTTTCGAAGAGATACTCCTGTTAGGAACCCTAGTGGGGGAGAGAGACCTATAACAAGGTCGCCACAAAAGGATGATAAACCTGTTGTCATGCCGTCAACTTTCAAGGGGAAGGACATTGAGGGGGGGGGGGGATAAAGGGAGGTCAAGTGATATTTATCTGATGACCCCCATTTAATCAGAGATTTCCCCAAGAAGAAAAGTTTCAACACGATGGTTATCGAATATGAAAAACAGGAAAGGGACAAGACATAACTAGGCTCCATGCGGCTCCTCAACTCAGTGGAAAAAGAAGAGATCCACGCAAAGAAAGGAGGAGGACTCATGTTTGTGAAAGTAAGTGAAAACAACAAAGTCGTTAAAGCCTTAGTCGACATGGGTGTGTCCCATAATTTCCTTTCGAAAAATGAAGATTAAAAGATGAGCATTCAATATACTAGAGAAATAGGTTGGTTGAAAGTTGTCAACTCTCATTTCGATCCTATTCTTGGAGTTGCTTATGGAGTAATTGTACAGATCGGGGGATGTAAGGGTCCTATCAATCTAACTGTAGTACAAATGGATGATTATTGCATGGTCTTAGGGATGGAGTTCTTCGATTAGGTACGCCCTTTCTCGTTCGACGATCTGACTATGCGTATCACCCAGGATTCAACGATACGCATCATACCCTTGGAAAAAAGCAAAACAGAGTCTCGAATCTTATCGGTCATGCAACCCAAAAAGGGACTTAATAAATGAGAAATGACGTACTTAGAAACGTTAAAAGAAGAAACCATGCATCCCAACGAAGAAATGCCCAATAAAGTGAAAGAAGTATTGGAAGAATTCAAGGACGTGATGTATCTAGAGTTGACAAAAAAATTACCACCAATAATGGAAATGGATCACAAGATAGATCTCGAGACCAGAGCTAAGACACCAACGATGTGTCCTTATAGAATGGTTCCTCCCATGTTAGAAGATTTAAGAAGGAAGTTGAAAGAGCTACTAGATTTTGGATTTATCCGCCCTTCAAAGGCGACGTTTGGAGCCCTAGTATTGTTCCAAAAAAACATGATGGAAGTCTAAGAATGTGCATAGACTATCGGGCACTAAACAAAGTAACGATAAAGAACAAGTACCCTATCCCATTGGTAGTTGATCTACTCGACCGACGAGATTGTCAGTACAAACCAACGAGATTGGGCCAAGCTAATTGATGTGTACCAATTTTCATATAACTTAAAGTAGAGCAAGGCTACGGGAAAACCAATTATATGTAAAAATGGAAAAGTGCTCATAGCAGCAGGGGATGAGCCAAAGACGACATGTGTGACAAGGTATGGATCCTATGAATTCTTAGTCATGCCGTTTGGACTAACCAACTCCCCTGCCATATTTTTCACTTTAATGAACAAGATATTCCACCCATTATTGGAAAATTTTATGGTGGTGTACTTGGACGACATATTAATTTACTCGGAGTCGTTACAGGAACACGTTGAACATTTTCGGTTAGTCTTCCAAGTACTTAGGGAATACTAATTATATGTAAAATGGAAAAGTGATTCTTTGCCAACCAGAAGTGACATTCCTAGGGCATAAGACTATCGATGGAAAATCTGTATGGATAGAAACAAGATACGAGCAATCAAAGAATGGGAGCCGCAAAAGAACTTTTCTGAGCTACGATCATCCTTAGGCCTTATAAACTACTATTGAAAATTTATATCAGGGTAGTCGGCTAAAGCCACTCCACTTACTGACATTCTAAAAAAGAAAGTAACATGGGAATGGATGGCAAAGTGTCAAACGACATTTCATAATCTAAAGAAAGTTGTCACGGAGGAACCAATCTTAAAGTTACCCGACTACGCGAAACCATTCCAGGTATAAACTATTGTGTCAGACTTTGCAATTAGAGGATTTTTATTACAATATAACCATCAAGTTGCCTATGAAATCCGAAAACTAAATGACACGGAATAGAGATACCTGATACATGACAAGTAAATGACAACAATCATACATTGCCTACGAGTATAGAAACACTAATTACTTGGGAGTCGGTTCGTTATCCAGACCGAAAATGTGGCAACTAGTTATGTAACATCCGAAGTCTTTAAGAGAAATTGTTGAGAATAACTCTATTTCTAGGTCAACTCGATGAGTTAGAGGGACCAAGTCGATGTGTTGAAGACGAAAGAATCGATGGCAAGTTTCCCTTGGAACTAGGCGAGTTGATGGCCTCAACTCGACGTGTTGAAAGGCTTTTGGGTCGCACATCTTTTTGGACCAACTCGACGAGTTGAGGAAAACTCGGCGAGTTGGTGGCTGGGTGAGAAACCCTAAATTTTAGTGTTTGCACCCTATATAACCTCCTTAAGTCCTTGAGGCTGATCCTTTATCGGCCTCCAAACTCTAATATTGGCCTTGTGAGCCCTAATCATCATTACATCTCATATTATGAGCTAGTGTGGCATTGTGGAGCAAAAGAAGGAGAAGATTGAGAGAAGGAATCAAGGATCTTGCAAGCAAAGCTCTTATCTTCAGTTTAACACTCCTTTGGACCGTTGTAAGTGTTCAACATCCGATTTTTATCTATCTATGTAGTTAGAACTTGAATTTTGTCCCTTTTTCTCCTTATTATTGGATGTTACAATGGATGGACTTCATAATGTTTGCAAATTTATGAATCTCTAGGTCAAGGTGGCCTTATAGTGGGTTAGATCTGGTCTTTAGCCAAGCTTTGAAGCCATGCATGGAGTTTAGGTCATAGTTTCCCTTTTAGACCCATTTTGGGTTCAAGACATGCATGTCTATAAAGCACCAACCTTTGGGACATTTTTGAGGCTAGAATCTCTTCTGGAAAAGTTAGTTTCCAGATCTCAAAGATTTTTGTGCTTAATGGTTAAGCCTTTAAGTTTTCAAGGCATGTGGAAGGGTTTTTGAGCATTTAGAGTAGCCTGAAAGGATAAAGTTGGAAACTTTATCCTTTTAAACACATTTGGAGTTCAGATCTGAGCCTTAGAGTGTCTGGAATCGAAGAATCATCTGAATGTGTTAAACTGGGGAAAACTCGACGAGTTAGCTAGGGTTTCCAAGTTAGTCTACATGGACTGTTAACTTTAACCTTTGACTTTGGCTTTGACCATGGTTGACCAAGTTGGACTTTTGAGGGCATTTTGGGTATTTCGGGATTTTGATGGGTTTGGTCATGATGATAGTAGGCATTGATTTGGGAGGTGATATTCGGAGTTAGATCTTATCAGTTCAACTACTTGTGAGGTGAGTTTCCCTCACTATACTTACGAGTCGAGGGAACCAATTTCGGCCCTTTGGATTGTTATCCTGGTTTATCTTATGATTTGTATGCTGTTATGATCTATTAGATCGGTATCCTGGTAAATAGGATGTTGCTATGATGCTATGATCTGTTAGGCCGGTATCCTGGTAGATAGGATGTTGCTATGTTGTTATGATCTGTTAGATCGGAATCCTCGTAGATAGGATGTTGTTATGCTTAGTGATTTGCTTGTGTGGCTATATACTGTCATATGGTTATATGTTATATTTGCACATGTTTGGTCGATGGCTGAGGCTTCACTGCTTTGTATGTAAGCCAACAGGTCAGGGCATTCCAACTCGATGGTTGAATGGGCCCGAGGGTATTCCAAGCCGATGGTTGACTGGACCTATAATATGTTCGTATTCCAACCCGATGGTTGAGAGCCTGGGATATTCCAACCCGATGGTTGACTGGACCCTTAGTATGTTGGGATTCCAACCCGATGGTTGAGGGCCTAAGGTATTCCAACCCGATGTTTGAATGGACCCATAGTATGTTGGAATTCCAACCCGATGGTTGAGGGCCCGGTGGTATTCCAACCATATGGTTAACTGGACCCATAATATGTTGGCATTCCAACCCGATGGTTGAGGGTCTGGGTTATTCCAACCCAATGGTTGACTGGACTCATAGTATGTTGGCATTCCAACCTGATGGTTGAGGGCCTGAGGTATTCCAACCCAATGGTTGATTGGACCCATACTATTTTGTTATTTGTATATGTTATCTGTTTGGGTGTTGGTACTTTGGGGGTATTCACTAAGCTTCGTTCTAACAGTTTTTGTTTATGGTTTCAGGTTGAAACATCCCAAAAATATGGTCCAAAAATTTCATTTTAATTCAATAATAAAAACCATAAGTATTATTCATCATATAAAAGTCATAAATCGTGTATCTCAAAAATCGCATATCATCTGTCAATATAACAAAATCATATGTCAAAACATCAGAGTGCATCCTCCCAGGCTAAAAGTTGTGGTGTGTGCCATGCAGTCATCCTGAGATCTTCTCCTTACTAGCGGAAGTACCTGAAACCAAAACTGAAAATTGTAAACACGAAGCTTAGTGAGTCCCCACAAACTAGCACATACCATACACATAATCACATAATAGTATACATTGGGCCTTGCCCACTACATCGGGTCCGATCCGACATTGGATCGAAGTCCGGCATCGGGCCCCACCCGACATTGGACCGAAGTCCGGTATACATATAACATATCAAACATGCATATAAAATAAACACATAACATATAAGCTAAACATTCCTCAGGCTCGGCCAAGCATCGGACCCCAACAAGTGGGGATTAAGATGCTTAAATAGGGTGCGAAACCCCGAAATTAGGGTTTCATCCTAGCAGCCCTACTCATCGAGTCAAGGCTGTCAACTCCTCAAGTAGGTGACTTAAAATCCCACGGCCATTCTGGTTTCTACTTGATGAGTTTGGGTATCCTAACTCGTTTAGTAGCTCTATAAAACTGAATAAATTATAATTAAATGCGTACCAGGAACCATGCGTTACAATTTCCCCCCACTTGTCTTAAGACTTCATCCTCGATGTCTGCTGCGTTGAGAAATAACTCCAGGTAGTGCTCCCTCATCTCCTCCTCGGGCTTCCAAGTCCACTCTGAACCCTTGCAGTGCTTCTACTGCACCTTCACCAACTCAACCCTCTGGTTCTTTAGCTCATTTGGATTCTTGTCGAGAATATTTATTAGTCTATCTATGTAACTCGGGCTGTCATCAACTTGAATATCCTCTAAAGGAACAACCATCGAGTCATCCACTAAGCACTTCCGTAGCTGAGAAACATGGAAATTTCTATGGATCTAGGTGAGCTCTGCCGGAAGATCCAAATAGTAAGCAACCCGTCCTACCCGAGCCAACATCCTGAACAGACCGATGTATCTGGCCCCAGCTTGCCCCGTTAAACCGGGTGACACCCTTCCAAGATGACACCTTCAGGAGGACCATGTTACCCACCTGAAACTCCAAGTCTGAACGACGCTTGTCGGCATAGCTTTTCTGCCGACTCTGAGCAGTCTGGAGCCTACTCCGTACCTGTTAGATTCTCTCAGTAGTCTTGAGTACTACCACAGTACTCCCCATGACCCTCTGTCCAAACTTGCCCAAACAGATTGGGGTCCTACACTTTCTCCCATAGAGCATCTCTAAAGGAGGTCGGTCTATGCTGGCGTGGTAACTGTTGTTATACGAAAATTCCACTAATGGAAGATATGTACCCCAACTGCCACCGAAATCCAAAACATGTGCGCGCAGCATGTCCTCGAGAGTCTTAATCGACCTCTTGCTCTGTCCATCTGCCTGAGGGTGGAAAGTGGTGCTGAAGTGGACACAAGTTCCCATCTCATTGTGAAACCTCTTCTAAAATCTGGAAGTGAAACGGACATCTTGGTCTGACACCACCGAGACAGTCACTCCATGTCGTGACACTATCTCACACACATAGATCTCAGCCAGCTTCTCAACCGATATACTCTCCTGGACCGAGATAAAATGAGCACTCTTGGTCAACCGATCCACGATGACCCATATCGAATCTACTCATTGTGCGGTCTTGGGAAGCTTGGTGATGAAATCCATGGTGATATCCTCTCATTTCCACACGAGAATATCCAACGGCTGTATCTTGTCGTAAGATCGCTGGTGCTCGGGCTTGACCTTCCGGCAGGTCAAACATAGCTCCACATACCATGCTATATCCCTCTTCATGCAAGGCCACTAGTAATCAGGGCGAAGATCCCGATACATCTTCGTCACCCGAGGATGGATAGAGAACCTCGACTTGTGGGCCTTATCCATCATAATCTGTCGTACTCCGCCCCAGTATGGATCCCAGACTCTCCAATTCACGGTCAATAACCCACGACTATCATAATCAAAGGAGGCCACTTGGTCTATGACCTGCTCGCACTTCTGACGCTCCTCCTTCAAGCCCTCGACCTGCGCCTCTCATATCTTCTCTAGCAATGGAGTAATCAGCGTCATCCTCAGACATATGTCTCGAATCGGGTCCGCCACTGCCTTGCGGCTCAAGGCATCAACCACCCAGTGGCCTTCCATGGGTGATAAAGGATCTCACAATCGTAGTCTTTCACCACATATAACCACTGATGTTGCCTCATGTTCAGATTCGGATGATCCATGAGGTAACTCAAACTCTTTTGGTCTGTGTAAATGGTACAACGGACCCCATAGAGGTAATGCTGCCAAATCTTGAGGGCGAAAACCACAACTCCTAGCTCTAAATCGTGTGTCAGATAGTTTGCCTCATGAGGCTTCAACTGCCTCGAAGTGTAAGCTATCACGTGCCCCCGCTGCATTAATACCACATCCATACCCGTGATCAAAGCGTCACAGTAAACCACGAAGTCATAGACGTCCTCCGGTAAAGTCAGAATTGGTGCCTCGCATAACCGCTGTCTGAGAGTCTCGAAGGCTACCTGCTGCTCAGGCCCCCAACGGAATTTCACCGACTTCTTGGTCAGTCGGGTTAAAGGAACAACGATATTAGAGAAATCTTGGATGAATCCTTGGTAATAACCTGCTAGACCAAGAAAACTCCGAATCTTAGTTGGAGACCTCGAAACCTCCCACTACATCATGACCTTTATCTTGGACAGATCGACCAGAATACCCCTTCTAGCTGACAAGGTGCCCCAGAAACTACACCTCATCCAACCAGAACTCACACTTGGAGAACTTTGCGAAAAGTCTCTCCATCCTCAGTGTCTCTAGCACCTCCCTCAGGTGCTCCTCATGCTGCTCCTGAGTCTTGGAGTAAACCAATATATCATCAATGAAGACTATCACAAACTGGTTCAACATCGGTCTGCACACGCGGTTCATGAGGTCCATGAATGCAGCTGGAGTATTGGTGAGCCCAAATGGCATCACCGCAAACTTAGAGTGACTATGGCGAGTCCTAAAAGCTACTTCTGCACATCCTCATCTCTAACTCGCATCTGGTGATAACCCGATCACAGATCAATCTTGGAGAACCAAGACTCGCCCTGTAGTTGGTCAAACAAATCATCAATCCTTAGGAGGGGATAACGGTTCTTCACCATTACCTTATTCAACTCTTGGTAGTTTATGCACATCCGATGTGACCCATCCTTCTTCTTCACAAACAGGATTGTGGCGCCCCATGGTGAACTGCTCGATTTGATAAATCCCTTGTCTATCAGCTCCTACAGCTGTGTAGACAACTCCTGCATCTCGGGAGAATCCAACCGATATGGTGCCTTGGCTATCGGAACCGCACCAGGGACTAGGTCAATCCTGACTCAACCAGTCTCTCCGAAGGTATCCCAGGAAAATCCTCCGGGTACACTTGCACGACCAGTATGTCATCGATTGTCACCTTACCCTTATCCCGGGTATCCATGACTTAGGCGACATAGCATGTGCAACCCTTCTGAAGGTAGGCCTCGCTCTTGCTGCTAAACTTAGAGTCGGTCCACCATGCATCCTCCTGCCTTGAATCACTAACCCTCCCCCACTAGGAGTCCGAATGTTGACTAGCTGCCGCTCGCTGTCGATCATTTCCCCATTGGGGCTCAACCAGTCCATACAAACTATAACCTTATTCCCTCACAGGGGAATAGGTACTAGATCCAGAGAAAACTGCTCATCGAACAACTGCAGTGTACATCCTTTGTGAACCCTCGCAACCCTGATGGTCCTATCATCGGCTATCTCCACATCAAGTGCGCAATCCAGCTCCCACGGACCCATATGAATCGCTTGTTGAGCGCGAGCGACACAAAAGATCGGGTAGCCCACGAATAAAACAATACCAGAGCAGATATACCTTTCACAAGGAACAATCCTATAATGAAAAATAGAAACATAAGCAATAATCAATTTAAATAAAGAGACAAGGAGAAGTTACATACCCATCACCATGTCGGGAGCTGTTCTTGCCTTCTCTGCAATCAACTGAAAGGCCCTGCTCCTAGCCACGGGCGCCTATGTCCAGCCCTGACGGCCATCCGTAATCCTTAACGTATCAGGAGCGGGTGCTTACATCTGCCCTGCCGCTACTAAACTCGAGCACTGGGACTACTTGCATCCCCTATGATTGCACTGAAAGCACATGGTGGTGATAGTAGCTGTACAGACTGTGCTCACATGACCAGTTTGTCAGCACTTGAAGTAACTTGAACTCCCTACCTTGCACGTCCCCTTGTGCAACTTGTCGCATTTTTCACAATGGTTGTGGCTGTGTTGGCTCCTTGGTCTGTAGTCTGATACGTTGGGCTTCTTGCACGAACTCCCAGAATGAACCCCTTCGGGTTTCCTCTTCCTCTACATCTCCAAATCCAACTCTCTCTAGCCTTAGCAATCACATCCTCCAATGTCTTTCAGCTGGATCGGCTCACAAACTGGCGGATACTACTCCGCAACATCTCATGATATCGGGCCTTTTTCATCTCTTCATCCACCACGTACTGCGGAACGAGAAGCGCTCTCTACCTAAACATGGCGGAGATCTCGGTCACCGTCTTAGTCGTTTGCTGGAGATCTTGGAACTCCCTAGCAAGCCGTTGCACCTCTATCACATGTGCAAACTCGACCCTGAACCTGGCTGAAAAATCACTCCAGTTCATCGCATCTAGAACTGCATCATCTCTAATGGCTCGTCCGACCTCCTCCCACCAGTCACGTGCCCTGCCCTTCCGAAGATAGGAAGCAATTCGGACCTTGTCCCCTTCGGTACATTTGTTCGTATGGAAAGCGTTGTCGACATCAGCCAACCATCTGCTGCTAGCAATGGGGTCCCGAGCCCCATGGTAATCTGGAGCTCTGCAAGCTTGGAACTCCTAGAACGTCAACGTGCACAACCCCATCATGGCCACCACCTCAGTACGGAATGCACTCAATCTCTTATCCAAAAGCTCAAGGATACCCTCCTTCATCATACCGAAGATCATAGGAGTCTAGTCTAAAATATTGTGTGTGACCTCTGATGAAATGAACACTCTTGTCTGCTCGTTGAGTTGCCCGGCTCCAGAGCCCGAGGCTGATCCCTCACCGGTACCTAAACCGTTGACTGGCCTAGTGCGTAGCATCACCACGCTGAAGATACACCATAGCAAACATCAGTATACACAACATAACTCAAGGGACTCACATACTACAAGTTTCCTGGGTTCATCTCATACTTTGTTGATTCGAGTACGGATCCTCTACTTTCAGTCGTACGGGCCTATACTACCCTCCACATCTATCCATACTTTCCTCAAGAATTAGTTTAACTCCACCAAGTCCCTTCTACTACTACTGGTATTCTCATGCTAATCCCATCCTAGGCTTGCCTTAAGGTAAGAACCAACCCACTCTCTGCCATCAGCTGCACAAGAAGTCCCTGCTATCTCCCCCTAACTAGCTCGCGAATACCATTACATATCACTAAAACTAGATAATTCTTCGAATGAGAGATCCTTCCCTATAACAGTTGGACTCAAACAAGAGTTGTGAAATAGAGCTAGACCTAACCTTCTGAAATTATTTAGTCCTCGCAATATGTAACTTAACACATTCGTTTACTAGTTAGTAAAACATAATTAGAACTCCTAAAAGCACAAAGGCAACAACATTCGAGCATTGAGTACACATAATCAATCATATCATAATCAGACCATCATATCACTGACTAATCTGTACTAGCATGCAGTTCATAAAGCTGATACATATAACAAGCAATTAAGGCATCCTTCCTAGATCCTTAGCCCTAATCTAGCATGAAGTTCTCATAACATATCATAACATAACTACTATGGGTAATTTGGGAATACTTACTTGAGCTCGGCTGATTGCGTGCACCACACTGTTTTCTATTTCCAAAGTTCTTTTTTTTCAAGATTCTTTTCATAAAAATGATTTTCTTTTGAAGATTTTTATAAAAGTCCTCAGTTTGAGTTCAGACATACTTGAGAGTATGCCCGAATCCCTCAAACCAAGGCTCTGATACCAACTTAAAACATCCCAAAAATATGGTCCAAAATTTTCATTTTAATTCAGTAATAAAAACCATAAGTATCATTCATCATATAAAATTCATAAATCTTGTATCTCAAAAATCACGTATCATTTGTCAATATAACAAAATCATATGTCAAAACATCAGAGTGCATCCTCCTAGGCTAAAAGTTGTGGTGTGTGTCATGCAATCATCCCGAGCTCTTCTCCTTACTGGCGGAAGTACCTGAAACCAAAACTGAAAATTGTAAGCACGAAGCTTAGTGAGTCCCCCAAACTACCACATACCATACACATAATCAAATAATAGCATACATTGGGCCTTTCCCACTACATCGGGCCCCGTCCTGTACTGGATCAAAGTCTGGCATCGGGCCCCGCCCGGTATCAGACCGAAGTCCAGTATACATATAACATATCAAACATGCATATAACACAAACACATAACATATAAGCTAAACATTCCTCGGACTCACCCCAGCATTGGGTCGAATCCCAGAACATATAAACAAACACATGCAACAATCATGAAGACCTCAAGCATACAAACATTCCTTGGACTTTCCCCGACATCGGACTCAAGTCCTGAAACATATAACCTACAACAGGCTAACCCCGGCATCAGACTTAGGTCCGACATATGATAACATACATAAACGGACCGACAGTGGTGCCTTCGACCCGTTCCTACTAGAGGAAAACTCACCTCGTAAGCTAATTGTGAAATCTCATGTGAGGAATCTCTGACGGCTGCTCTAACAACTCCCCGACTATCATTATCAAAATAACACTTAGTCAAAAACTGATAATCATTCGGTTAATATGACTATTTTATCCCTGGTCAAAATCAATGTTTTGGTTAAGGTCAATGTTCTGGATTGACTCAACTCGCCGAGCTCTATAATTCAAAACCCTGAAATCGCGATCCAACTCGTTGAGTCATCCCCTTGACTCACTGAGTTCCATGGCTACTTATAGTCACGATTAAGCAAGTCAGCTCGTCAAAATCAATGTTTTGGGGAAATTCACCTCATCTTGTTGAGTTCCTCTATGTACTTGGCGACTTCGTCTGTTTGTTTGGGTCATATTAAAGGATTAAGCCCCTACACTTTAGATCTAAGCTTCTTGTTTCTCACACATACTAAAAACATCCTTTCAGTGTAAAGTTTCCATCGTTACCCGTTAATACCCTCATTTGACGGGTTTGGATCAAACCCTAACTCTCTGGAACTTAGATCTTGGTCCACAAGTTATCCATATTCCAACTAAAGCATGCACACAGAGATCTAGGCCTTGGACATCATTTGAACACGTAAAACTTCTGCCTTTTCCTCCATGCATGGCCTTTTGGGGCTCAAAAGGCCATATGACATCTTAGAGCTTGCATGGGGCTCCAATGGCATAAGTTTGCACCTTTATGCCATAACAGCCCTTAATGATTCTAGATTTGAAGGTATCCTCACTTGGGATGTCCATATCCCAAGGATCAAGCTTCTTCGACCAAACACCCAATAAAGAGCAACTAAAGGGATCTAAGAAACTATTAGGCACGTTAAAGACTTGATTACTAGAAAATGATGAGGATGGAAGAAAGTCTCTGTATCTACTATATTCTCCTTAAATCCTCTAGCTTCTTCTTCTACAAACTTCAAAGACACATAAAGATCACTCAAAAATAGTCACAAGCTCACAATGGATTAGGGTTTCTGAAACTAGGGTTTGGGACTTGGAGGCTGGAAATGAGGCCGACAAGTGGGGATTAAGATGCTTAAATAGGGTGCAAAACCCCTAAATTAGGATTTCATTGAAACATCCCAAAAATACAAGCCAAAAATTTTGTTTTCAAAATCATTTAACAAACATAAATATCATCACCATAGTATAAAATCATAGAACATGTATCTCAAAATCTAATAAAATGTGTCAACATATCATAGTCTCATATAAAATATCAGAGTAAACTCCCAGGCTAAGAAAAATTGTGGTGTGTGCCATGCCATCAACTCAAGCCCTTCCCTTTACTAGCTAAAGTACCTGAAACCAAAACTGAAAACTGTAAGCATGAAGCTTAAAGAGCTTCCCCAAACTACCACATACTATATTAAGCACATATAACAACTATTGGGCACCTCCCACTGCATCGGGTCCCGCCCGGCATCGGACCAAAGTCCGGAATAACTTGGGCCCCGCCCGGCATCGGACCGAAGTCCGAAATAGACCGAACATACCATAAACGTAAACATATAACGTATTCATATAAACTGCATCCGGCTTGCCTGGCATCTGACCGGAGTCCGGAATATATAACACATAACATAATCATGTATGAATCACAAAGACATCAAGCATACATAACTACTTCTCAGGACCACCCCGACATCGGACCAAAATCCGGAATGAACTGAACACATAGACTGCACATATAAACTGCATCGGGCTTACCCCGACATACTGTAACTATATAAATGATCTAGCCTTGGTGCCTTAGACCCGTTCCTATTGAAGGGAAACTCACCTCGTATGTCTGACCGCTGAAACTCTAGGTATGAAATCTCTGCCTGCTGCTCCGGTGACTCTCCAGCTATAATTTCCATAAAGACACTTAGTCAAAAAATGATAACTAATGTTAGGGTAAATGACCATTTTACCCCTTGCTAAAGTCAACATCCTGGTCAAAGTCAACTTCCGGTTGACTCGACTCCCCGAGTTGGCCCGCTAACTCGCCGAGTCCCTGTTCTTTCACCTGTCCCCAACCTGACTCTACTCGTCGATTCTAGAAAGGGCTCGACGAGCTCCCCTTCAATCATATCATCAGGACAATTTTCAACTGACTCACCGAGTTCCTCCTTGAACTCGTCGAGTTCATCTTCATCATATGAACCACTTGGGACTTTAAGCTCAAAAGTCCAAAAAATGAGGTCTATAAGATGCATGGGGCTATTATGGCCTTAAAGCTTGCATCTTTATGACATGTACTCCTCCCTAGAACCTTGATCTGAGATATGAACCACTTGGGACGTCCCAACATCAAGGATCAAGGTTTTGAGTCAAAACCCTCTTAATATGGGGATAAATAGATCCAAGAGAAAGAAGACCATGTTGTAAGCTTGATTACCAGAAAAGATGGCAAATGGGGTGAAGATTATGGATCTACTCCTTCCCCCTTGAATCTTTTATCTTCCATTTCTTCCACTAGCTTCAAGATACACCAAACAACACTCAAAACAACCAAGAAAGCTCAAGTTCACTTATGGACGATTAGGGTTTCAGGTGTAATGCTCTGGGGGTGATGGAGGTTGGGGTGAAAGCATCATAAGATGTTTAAAATGGGTGCAAACCCTCCAATTTAGGGTTTCACTCAGACAGCTCCTACTCACCGAGTCGGTCTTCCGACTCGTTGAGTAGGTCATTTAATCCCCCGACCCGGAGTTGATCCTACTCGACAAGTTGAGCCCCCGTCGAGTCCAAGAGTAAAATATGAAATTTGACTTGAATTTAAATGGGTACCTGAGACCGGGTGTTACAGTCATCCTGGTAGCCCTACTCAGCGAGTCAAGGCTCTCAACTCGTCAAGTAGGTGACTTAAAATCCCATGGCCATTCTGGTTTCTACTCGACGAGTTTGGGGCTCCTAACTCATCGAGTAGCTCAACAAAAGTAAATAAATTATAATTAGATGTGTACCAGTAACTGGGCATTACACATATACTTCAGTGGCTCTTGTTACGGTAAAGGCATGACTGTACACATCCTTGCGTTTTTGGATTAATGATTTCTGGGATACTCTGATAATGACAAAGTATTGAAAACTATGTTGAAAGTAATTCCAATTTTTAAACAATGTTTTGGGATCAATGGATTTTGTAAACACTTCTTTAGAAAAAATGTTTGTTTTGAAAATTTTAAATTTTATGATTTTTTTTTGGATGTTACAAGTTACTTCCAGAATCAGAAGAAACTAATCCCCGATTAAGCTTGTTGGTAAATCTTCTTAGAAAATTCGATTATGTCATGGAGTTTAAGCCAAAAAAAGCCAAAGTAATTGTCGTTTCCCTTAGTCAAAAGGCAAAACTATCCATGATCACTCGAGTAACATGTGATCTTGCTGACCAAATCAAGGAAGGTTTAAGCCATGATCCACAAACAAGGAGCTTGATGGAGACGGATAGAGAAGGAAAGACAAGAAAATTTTGGGTCGAAGATGGACTATTTCTCACGGTCGGTAACCGAATGTATGTTCCAAAATAGAACAACATGAGAAGAGAAGTCTTGAAGGTATTCATGATTCCAAATGGCCTGGACATCTGGGTACTCATCGCACAAAGGAAATTACATAAAGATCCTATTATTGGCTAAATATACAACGTGGTATAGTCACATACGTGAGGACTTGTCTTATTTGCCAACAAGACAAGGTGGTTTAGTGACATAAAGAACATGGTTTTGCATGCAGCATTACAGATTTCACAATGAACATGGTGATTTGGGTGTTCAAGAGTTGTATTGAATATGTATGTTGTTACAAAAAGGGATATAGATCTACATCTACATAAATAACACACACTTACACACTCACTTTTACACCTCCCAAGCACACCTCTACAAGTGAACTAATGTAACGCCTGTGTTTCTGGGCCTGTCATTAATGATGATATAATAGTCTAGGTTAACCTTTGTAACCCGTTTTGAAATAATATAAATGTATTATTTGAGTATTATGTGTTTTGTGCTTAATTGCTTAATTATGTGGTTTGATTAATTAAGAATAAAAATAAGCGTCAAAATTTAAGTATAAAATAAACTTGATATCTTTAGATAATGTTGTAGTAGTTGAAACAAGGTTTCTGAGGATATAAAGAATGCCGAAATCCGAGTTATAACGAAGAAGTTATGCCCTGTCGAAGTTTCGCGACAGAACCGGCAACGCTGAATGATGTAAAAAGTGAAATTTACGTTAGAGCGATATTTAGCCTTAGTGATCTAAACGAGAGTCGAAGATCTCGTTGTTAGTATCAAAGCGATAAAAAGTTAGGCGAGAACGGACCTCAAACGAAGAAGTTATGAATTTATAACGAAATTTTCTGTCCCGACCTATTAAAAATAAATAATAAAAATAAATTCAAAATTAGCCAACGGAACCTAAACGAAAGTTATAGAGCGTAGTCTCACCTTCGCGTGGATATAAAGAACGTCGAAAACGGAGTTCGTATGAGGAAGATATGAATTTTCGAAGTTTATTAAATAATTAATAATTAAATTTAATTATTAAACCTCGGTATTATCCGGAGGCGAGTCACCGGACTCATCCGGAGTACGCCCCGCGTACAGTGAAGAATGTCGAAACTCGCACTCGAGGACTTCGGTACGTAAGCAATGACGATTTCGGAGGCTTACGCCCCGTGTAAGGCAGTACGCCCCGCATACTGCGAGGCCTCAACCTCCTATAAATAGGATGCGAGGGGTCCGGGCTTATTTGCTCATTTCTCCTCCATTTCGTGCTGAAGTTCTGCATTTTAACCCCCGAAGCCCCGGTAATATTCCCGAGCCCCGAAGCAAGTCCCGAGATCCCGAAGATCCCGAGAAGTGCGGTTTCCGAGCCGAAGCTCTGCCCGCGAGAAGTTTGATTTTTGTAGAAATCTTCCAGATCTGCTGAGGATTACTACTTCTACAAGCCATAGTGATGTCCGATCATCTTCTGATCAAGTGAGTGTATACTATCTTTCATAAACACGATAATAATACAAGTATGATTTGAGTGTATTAAGTATATTGTTGTTTATATGTGTGAGTGTGTAGTTACTTTCTTCTAACGCATAATTATGAAGTATTTTATACAAAATACGTGTTATGTGTATAATTTTGTTGTTATGTGCGTGAATGTATATTCACTCTCTTCAATCTCATAGATCTAATTTGTTTCCTATGAAATACGTGTTATGTGGGTATGCCTCATCTGTTATGTGAAATATGTATTGGATGAAAATGCTATACACGTTTTAAACTATGTATATAAATATATATATTTTTATCTACTAATATGTTGGGTAGAACATGGGTAGATAGTTGGTGTGTAATAAACAGATGAGAGGCCTTGATGTTGTTGTTGTTAACCTAGTTATTCAGCGGAGTGTGGATAACGACCACAGACTCCTTCCAGACAGTCTCGTGGAACGCTAGCGGGTTCATAACCTTTAGGTGTTGTGAACGATGTGTTCACCGGTGTACTCTATCCCCCTTATGGTTGCCTTTAGGATATCTATTGTCGAGGAAACCCCTTAGCAGTAATGTCCGTCCCGATGAAAATCCTAGATTAGGTCCCTTGAGATAGATGTTGTTTTAGGGACGTAAAGTGATGATAACGGGAATGGGTAATCGGGATAGTGATTGGTTGGTGAAATTAAATATAATTTATTTATTGTGGGTTGAAAACCCTATATGCTCACCAGACTCCTAAGCCTGACCCACTCAGTTTTATTTGTATTACAGGAAGTGGCGCAAGGGCGTAAGATGGATGAACCATCAAGTTGTTTTGTTTACAAGTCTGCATATGTATATATTTGTTGAATGACTTGTAATGTTATCGTTTATGCTTATTGGTATGTATCGGAACATGACACCCCGAGTTTTTATTATATAATGAAAATACATTTCTTTTATGAAATGCTTTGGTAAACATTGTTTTATCATGTTTTGTTTTTGGGAATAAATTCCGCAACTCTTTCAAATCAAAAAGATTTACTCTAAAATGATTTTAAAAGCATAAATGAAAAATCGGTCCTTTCTGGCCGAGATTTTGGGGATGTCACAACTAAACCCATCTTATATAGAGGTGTTTACATGTCTCTCTCTCACTCTCACTAACTCATGAGTCAAAAGGATAATGCACCACATGCAAGTGGGTTTTACATAAGTCAACACATTACAAAGTCAAACATGAATAACATTGCACCCTAACATTCTCCCCCTCAAAGTTAGGAATAAATGATCCACTTCAAATCTTCCAAAATCAAGCAACTAAGCGATCCGAGCCTCAAGGGTGACACATGTCAAAACGAACTTCAAACCTTCAATTCTTCCATGATTCTTCAATTAGGACTCTAGGATGTGAGACCATACAAATTGAGCATCAACGAATGATCACGAGTTTCTCAAACTCCAAATCGATCACCCAAAAGTTGAGCATAAAAACACACCCCGAAAATCTTCAATAAAACCAAACCCATTTCGAAAATAAATCACTTCTGAACTTCCAATTGCATCATTTCGTAAGCTTCAAAAATTCAAGGTCACTTCGGTCTTCAAATTCGCGTAATATGAGAAATTCAAGTTCGAATTTCCATATAAATTTCTTCCCCTTTTTATAATTGAAATTTGATTATAAAACCTTCAAGGAAAGAGAACGTGCTCTATTCGCAATTTTTCGTGTCAAAACTCCCCCTTAAAATGTGGCATAAACTTTGTGCTTTAATCCGAAAAACCCAGAAAAATATTCAATTTTTAGCTTCGTTCACGGACCGCCTCTTACAAAATTTCTCAAAAATGGGTAGAAATTGTCAATTTCAAAATTCTGCAGTGACCCGGTGCGCCAAAAACAGCAAAAAATGCAAAACTCTCCCCCTTTTCCAATTTTGTGTAGAAAGCATCAATTTGCATAAACTGTCCACGCATAAAATGCGTTTTCTTCATTTTGTTAGCAAAATCAGTCCTTTTTCGAATTTGGTTATGAACCGCCAAATGTTCGAAACCTCATGGACTAATTTCGATAATTCTGCCCTTTGTTCCCAAAATGTCGAAAAATACCCTAAATGTCGAAATCTTGACCATAGTTCTAAAACTGAATCATCAAGGGTTGTTGTCGAAAATTCTTTATTTCCCTTCAAAATTAACGAAACGTTTATCAAATTGTCGAAAATTTGGAAAAAGTATTAAACTATCGAAAGTTTATGGACGATTTTTGTAACATTTTCCTTCTTCTTCCCCAATTTTGTATTAACGAAATTACAACGAAACTTCATTGCACCATTTATGTTCTTCATTACTTCGTTAGAAATCCATAGCACCCTTCGTACGAAATCTTCACCAACCTTCATACGAAATCTTTCTCTCTCCCCTTCGTTAGATTCAATTAGTTCACCAAACTAACGAAAAATTTTCACACTGATTAAAGAAATCGAAGGTTGTCGAAGCCTCTGGATAACGTCTTAACTATTCAATCACTGAATCAATATCATCCCGGTTTATCAATTTCGTTCCTTGACACAAACTCAAAACAGTCGACATTAACACTTTCAAAAACGAATTCTCAGTCATACATTTTTCTTTCCATTCGATTTCACCTCATTGTTCTAAAACTGAATCATCGACTCTAAATCACGATTAAACTCCGTTTTCATATCCTTCGTTATCAAGCCTTTTAACGATTGACATTTATATTTCAATCCAAGATGCAATTTATTCCAATCTATTAACATCGAAAATTCGATTATCACCAAAATCTACTCCAAAAACCTACGTTAATTGAATTCTTCCATTCACGAATCGTCAACCAACCCAAATACACACACACCGACTCTAATAGAGTTCGACATCAAGAATGTCAACACCTCAAAATTCGAAATTAAACTGAAATCAGAATAGATTTCGACTCTTTCAACCTCAAAACATCTTGTAATTATCGATTTTATTATACGATTCACCGATTCATCTCTTGAATACCAACTTTTTCATAGTTTGACTTTTCTAAGTCAAAGAACCATAAACACGAAATTGACAATTTTTAATGGACACTTTTAGATCAAAAAGTGTTCCATCATCAGTTATTTACATGTTCTTCACAAGAATCTGAAATTTCTTGATCAATTTCATCAAAATTAATCATACACAACCGCCTCACTTGATCCTCATCGGTTTGTAATAGAAGAAGCCATAAACAACCGATTCACATGTTCAACTTAATAATCAAAGTTGATCAAATGTTAGAGATGACAAAACGAAAGCAAATCCATGAGAACAAGTTGAATAAAACGTGAATCAAGAGCAGTATGTACACCAGATATAGCGTCGAAGAACCAGAGACATTTTCATATTCGTACAATAGCGACTTTATATCAAATTGATTTAATGAATTCTTGTGGGCTCGACTTTTTAAGATATTGGATCGAAAGAAGTTTTGGGCTCAATGAAATATGAACAGTAAATGATTCAAAAATTGATCAAATACAAATTATGGGCTCAATAATGGAGGATGAACAGTAACATATAGCTTGATACCGAATCTAATACAATATGAATTTTGGGATAAATCTTGATTCAAACAAACAATTGGAAATTGGAAATCAAAACGAGCAAACGAATATAAGATTGGATCGGGCTTTGATCAATGAAAAATTATTGGATCACAACAAATGGGTTTTTCAAGAAAAATTTGATCCAACGAGTCAAATGATCACAAATAAAAAGTGCAACGCACGAATTCAATGAAATTAAGAGAGATCATAGAGAGAGACTCACCAAAATTGCTCCAATTGTGACAAATTTTGCCAAACCGAGAATCGTTCTTCAAAAATCACGTTGAACATTGAAGACCCACTCTGATACCAAATGTAGTGACATAAAGAACATGGTTTGGCATACAGAATTAAAGATTGCACAATGAACATGGTGATTTGGGTGTTCAAGATACGTATTGAATATGTATGGTGTTACAAAAAGGGACATAGATCTACATCTACATAAATAACACACACTTACACACTCACTATTACACCTCCTAAGCACACCTCTACAAATGGACTAAACCCATCTTATATAGAGGTATTTAAATGTCTCTCTCTCACTCTCACTAACTCATGAGTCAAAAGGCTAATGCACCACATGCAAATGGGTTTTACATAAGTCAACACATTACAAAGTTAAACATGAATAACTTTGCACCCTAACAGGTGGAACAAGCCAAACTAGCACGATTATTGGAGCCACTACCGAACTTTGAATGACCATGTGAGATGATATCAATGGTCTTTATTTTAGCATTACCCATGTATGAAGGGTGTGGCTCTATAATGGTGATTGTAGATCGGTTCTCCAAAAATGGAATGTTCATTCCAGCCCCATGGGATTGCACAACTGAAGAAGTAATACGGCTATTCTTCTAGCACGTCGTAAGGTATTGGTGATTTCCCCAAAACATTATAAATGATAGAGATCCGCAGTTTACAAGGAAGTTTTGGAGAGAGGTATTTAAGATGATGAGATCAGAACTCCATTTCTTGACTAGTTTTCACCCTCAAACCGATGGCCAAACTGAGAGGGTGAACCACTTGCTCGAGATTTACTTAAGGCACATTGTCAGTGCAAACCAATGAGATTGGTCCAAGTTAATTGATGTGGCCCAATTTTCATATAGCTTGCAGTAAAGTGAGGCTACGAGAAAACCAATTATATGTAAAGATGGAAAACTACTCATAGAAGCAGGGGATGAACCAAAGGTGACATGTATGACAAGGTATGGATCCTATGAATTCTTAGTCATTCCTTTTGGACTAAATAACGATATTGGGCCAATCTAATTGATGTGGACCAATTTTCATATAACTTGCAGCAGAGCGAGGCTACGGGGAGGAGTCCTTTCAAGCTTGTAACGAGTCAACAACCATTGACTCCACAAGAGCTAACAAGAAGCTACAAGGGATCAGTCTCACCTACATACAAGTTTGAAAAAGGATGGAATGAAGAGCTCAATATTGCAAAGTATTACTTGTACAAGGCAGCCAAGCGAATAAAGAAATGGGCGGACGAGAAGAGGCAACCAAGAGAGCTTATAGTAGGAGACCTGGTGATGGTAAAGCTTCCACAAAGGCTATTCAAATCTACCCGACAGGTACACACGGTCCTAGACCAAAGATATGATGGGCCTTACAAAGTTCTTGAAAAGGTCGAGACCCGATCTTACAAGCTAGAATTTCCATCCCACTTATAAATTCACCCATTATTCCATGTTAGTCTCCTCAAACCTTATAATTGCGATGAAGAAGACCCCTCAAGAAGTGAATCACATCGAGCCCCACTCACAAATGTAGTCTCTTCTGACAAGGAGGTGGAAGAGATCTTAGATGATAGAACGGCTCTCAAACGAGGCTCACCTAATTAGACAAAATGTTCGATGGAAGGGGATACCCGATAGGGAGTCTAGTTGGGAATGTGAATAATATTTATGGCACATAACTAAGACTTAACGAGGACGTCAAGGACTTAAGTGGGAGAGGGTGCCACACTCGAAATTCTAGACTCTTTCGGAGTACTCGATAAAGTGAAAGAACTTCGAAGTATAGCCCAATATACCTTGGAATGCCCTGGATTTCTCTACGACATCGAAGAAAGATCTAATACATTTCATGAAGACTCTTAAATACATGTAGCTTGGTAGAATAATATAGATTAGTCATGAATTTAAGATCAATATAGTAATATCTAGAAGTGGACGAACAAGTATAAATAGGGGATGATCTCATTTTCTCCAAACCATCGAAAGTTGCTTTGTATTCTCTCGAGCTCTTATAATACAAGTTCTATTTCGTTTGTAGAAACTCGAAAGCCTTAGTCTCTTGCTTACTTAGTCGTTAGTACATCCCAAGGAAGTGTAGTAAGCCTAACTTAATCGAAGTTACACTAAGTGGCCCACGATGATTGAATCATCCCGTGACACTAGGGCTAGAAGAACAATTACATAGTAATGATAATTAAAGGATTTTGAAGTCGATTACTCCAAAAGAATTAATTTTAGCATTCATATTTACAAACAAAAAAATACAAGTTATCAATGATGCTATTGAACACCACTTTTAGTAAATGAATCTTACATAAAAAAAACCACTTCATTTCGAAAATGCCAAAGGACCAACAAACCTACTAGTATAATGGCTTCAAAAGCTGACCTTTTAGCTGGTTGAAGACAACTTTCATCAACCCAACCAAAAATCTCCAATAATAGAAACTAAATGTTGAACATGATGAATAGGGTGACCGTGACATCAGTGCCAAAGAATAGAGATGATAGGAAAAAGAGCAATATGAGTTGGAACTGTGACTATGTAGAGGTCACCCGAGCTGTCACATCTAAATAGGATTTGGTGGATGCGATAATCCTTCATAGAAAAACCAAATCATCAAAGTATATTCAGTATTTATTATCACACTTTAAATGAAGAATATAAATAAGATTTTTTTATGATTTTTGGAGTAATAACGACTTGATACAAGGATAAGGTTTAACATGGGTTTGAGAAATGAAAAGAATTATTGATCTAGGTACCTATAGAAAATTTTAATCCTTTCCCAACCAATAGAGATAGAGAAATATAATTATTGTTACTAATAAAAGTGAGGATACAAGTGTCACAGTGAAGATGAGAGGTGGCTCCTACGTCTATGTACCAACCGTTGTTGATTAGGTCGCTCAAAGACATTATGCTGAACAAATTTGTAAGTGACGTAGCTTGATCTTGAGATTGTTGTTGCATTTTGTTGTCAAACCATGCCCAAAGAGGAGTATTATTAGATTGAGCAGAAAGATAGGTTTGCCTAAACTCATGGTTGTGGTAATTGTTGAGTGATCAATAATTTATTTTTTGCAGGGTTCGCAGTCAAGTTGAATTGTTTTGACAACTTCATTGTCTCTAAAATGTGTTTTGAAATCTTTCCATATTTTTCTAGTGTTGTTTTTTCTCAAAATAATATGAAGTAGATGTTGACAAGTAGTACCATCAATCCACATCTCGATAATGGAATCAATGTGATTCCATACGATATTGTGGGAAGGTGTAATTGCTTTGGGTTTTCTTCTAGGTGACCAGAGACACATAATTCGCTGCAATGAGTTTCAAACAATTCTCACTTTACATCATAATTTAACCGTACAAAGTCAAGAGTTAAAGGAATAAACGATTAAATGTTGGTAATTTCGTAGGTTTTTTAGTGTTTGGAGTAGCCATAACGATAGATCGTGTTAAGAGAAGAAGAAAAAGCGTGAGAGAGAAATGAGAAGTGTTGGCATGTAACTCCCCGATTCTCAAGTATTGATTTATGGTTATAATTTTTCATGATTTCAAGGTCTACTCGGCGAGCTGGTTGCCCTGACTCGTCGAGTAGTAGTGGGTTGGTCCACGTGTTTAAGTGACCTACTCGCCGAGTCTGTGTCAATAACATGGTTATAAGACTCACATGGAAGTATAAAAATAAGCTTGATTTACGAGACTCCTGAATGCATTCAGTAGTTGCATTGTTTTGAGTATAAATTCACCTTTATCATTTAGGTACGAAAGATACTAACGCCCTCCAAACTTTTGGGACTTTTTCAAACTATATATGGAAAATATTGGATTTTCTGGAAACTACGTTCATCTATTTTCTTCTAAAAAGACATACTTTTTCAGTACGAAAACATTTATGAACTCACCAACTTTATTGTTGACACTTTTTCGAAACTACTTGTATTTCTAGGGAATCAGTAATACAGGTAACCACCAGCTTTTGAAGAAGGAACGCTAAGGCGTCTATTATTAAACATTTTAAATCATCATATTTGTAATATTCTTTTGGAAACATGTATTACGCAACAATGTACGTTTTTGTTATATATATGATTGTTGTGTTACTTTCTTTACGATATTCAATTGTTATGGTACTATGTGAAGTCACCCACCCCCGAATGTTTCCGCTATTCTTGTTTGGGGGTGTGACACTATCCCTCCATTTTTCTCCTCTTACTCTACGTTAGTTACCTTGAGTGCTCCTATACCCACATCCTCAACATTTCCTTCGTCATCTCTTCCATGTCCATCTATGCTTGTTAACTTTGGCTAGTTCTTCCCCTCCCCTCACTCATGGTGGTCAACGTCATTCCATGATTATGAGGTTGCAAACAGGCTCTCTCAAACCTCATCAAAATTTTAAGGTCTCTACTACCAAGGATGTCTCTCCTATGCCTCGTTCCAATTCTCAAGTCCTTTGTGAGCCAAATTGAAAATCTGTCGTGGATGTCGAAATGGATGTCATGCATTCAAATCATACATTGGACCTTGTTCCTCCTCTCAATGCCAACATTGTTGGTTGTAGTTGGTTCTATCGTCACAAGTACGATAACCATGGCAAGCTGAATCGATATAAAGGTCAGTTGGTGCTCATAGATTCTCTCAACAACCTGGGCTGAATTTTGATGACCCTTTTAGTCATGTTATTAAACCAAACATTATTTGTAGTGTCTTGAGTATCACCAAATAGTGACAGATTAACAATGGATTAGTACGGGTAAGAATTTATGGCCGCCTGACAACATAGACTCTATATGGTTGCACATCCCGCATGTGCTCAAGAACAATCCTAATTCTGCTACCATATCAAACTGAATAATTTTCCATTAATCATGGCTTCTCATTAGTGACAAATATATAGGAAAAATACATGAATGGGCCAAGATAAACAAATGTTAAATTGGATTAAATTTTTTACATGGTAAATTACACTAAAACTAAGAAAAAACTATCGCTCCCAAGGAAAAAAGGCAAGGCATTATTAATGTGTTTTGTTTTGTTTATAGAGTTAATTAACTTAAATGGCGATTTTGGAAAAAGACAAAAAATAAATAAATAAAAAGATTTATATGCTAATCATATGAACCATTATTGATAATTTATGTTGCGTAACTTAATAAAGAATATAAAATTATAATTGGTGTAGGAGTACGTATAATCAAATGCGAAATCACTTTTTCTAACCTATCTAATTTACTACATGTATGTATTGGGTTGACTTCATTTATACTTTTGTTAAAGGCTACACAATCACTTCTTTCACTTATGTTTATAATATGATTATGATACGTATATCTAAAACAATGTTGTCATGATTTGATAGTCTCTTTTCCTAGCATGTTTCTTATAGAAATTTAGATTGGACTCATTTAACAAACATGTCAATGATTATTATTTTTTTCTTTTAATAACGGGTTTTTATCAAAGCAAACGAGAAAAATTCAAATATATATATCAAAAACTAAATCAAGTATGTATTAAATTTGTTTTCTTGATGTTTAAAAAGAAAATAGGTAAAACAAATATGAGAAAGTAAGATCTTTAGACAGGTATATATGGTGCAAAAATGAGTGGTGGTACAAAATTTAACCCTTGGAATACGAAAAGAAAAAGGGAGTAGTGTGAGTCTCTTACAAGTTCTATTTATGGAAACTCAATTGGATGGAATTATTCCTTCTTTCTTTGACCATCACCATTTATGGCTTTTACACTTCTATCCATGTGCTCTTGGCATCTCCAATGCTTCCTCTATATCTCCTTTCACACATATTTTAGGGTGGTCGTTGAGTGATTAATTAGTGTGTATATATATATATATATATATATATATATATATATATATATATATATATATATATATATATATATATATATATATATATATATATATATATATATATATATATATATATATATATATATATATATATATATATAGGGTTAGGTTCATTTGAGATCACCTATATTTTGTGAGACCGTGAGATGCATTTTTTTTATTTTTTTTTAGTTAATTAATGTTCCGAAAATAATATTTAAAAAAAGAATTTTTTGATTTTTCCATTTATTTTGCATTTTAAAATTATTTTTAGAATATGTACAGTGTAATATTCTATTTAGAATATTTCACGTATTTTTCAAAAAAAATAGAATTTATTTATTTATTTTTTATTTTTTTTTAGTTAATTCAAGTTCCGAAAATAATATTTAAAAAAAGAATTTTTAGATTTTTCCATTTATTTTGCATTTTAAAATTATTTTTTAGAATATGTCAGTGTAATATTCTATTTAGAATATTTCACGTATTTAAAAAAAATGGAATTTTTTTTTATTTTTTTTTATATTTTTTTATATTTTTTTTAGTTAATTCAAGTTCCGAAAATAATATTTAAAAAAAAGAATTTTTGGATTTTTTCATTTATTTTGCATTTTAAAATTATTTTTAGATTTGGTCTTACGGTCTCACAAAATTAGAATGGTCTCAAATGAACCTGAACCTATATATATATATATATATATATATATATATATATATATATATTAGGGTGGTCGTTGAGTGATTAATTAGTGTGTAAGTGTGTGTGTGTGTGTATATATATATATATATATATATATATATATATATATATATATATATATATATATATATATATGAGTTCAATTGAAAAAATAAAAAAGGTTGAGAATGGGGGAATCATTCTCATCCACTCATTTAATCTAAGCATAAAAGACACGGTGGCAAACTTGTAAATATCGTAATAACCTTCAATCTCAAATACGTAACTATAGAGAATTCGATAATTGTTCGTTCATCATCAAAATTTTTCCTCCAACCTTCAATAATCATCCAGATTTCTTCAATTAAACCGGATTTTCTTCGTTGTTCATTAAATTGGAATCGGAGTTCTGAACTCGCAATCACAGTCGACATTGAGGGATTTAGAATCGGTACTCACAGGTTCCCAATCGGATTTTCGGAAATCAAAATCAAATTAAGAAATCGATCAGAGATAGGATGTCGCATCTGAAGTCGAAATCGGAAGTATATGATGATTTGGAATTGATAACTTGATGTTTTTAACATTTTTAAAATAGTTAACTTGTTTGCACTCCAACTGTTTGATGAAATGCATAAACTAAATTACCACGTTATATTCACATATGAATATGTTTTTTAGCACCTGAATCAGTATATGATTATTAAAAACACAAAACAAATATGCAAGTCTGTATGTTATTCATATGTGAATAACATATAAAAATTATATATATTTGTCAAAATACCTTCAATATTCATAAGTGAATATACCTTGTAATATTCATATGTGAATGTACTGTATAATATTCATAAGTGAATATATCATATAATATTCCAAGTGAATATACTCTGTAATATTCACATGTGATATACCATGTAATACTATTTAATATTCACATATGAAATATCATTTAATACTCATAAGTGAATATACCATCTAATATTCACAAGTGAATATACTATGTTAATATTCACAAGTGAATTTATCGTCCAATATTAAAATATGAATATACTATGTTTATTATATATTATATTCATATATGAATGATACTTAAATTGTAAAAAAAAATCATACTTTTTATTCATAAGTGAATAACGAATGTACTGTAATAAAACCTGATGCATTGTTATTCATTTATGAATAACGATAGCTGAAAATAATAAAAAAAAAATATTTTATCTTAAAACTATATCAATATGGATGTCTATTTGTACTGAATAAAAAATCATTAATTTTGGTATATTTAAAATCATTTTTTGATAAAAATAGCTTATAAAAATTTAAAAAAAAAAAACAAAAACAAAAAAAACTATGTTTTTGTATATATTAAGGTAATGATTAACATAGTTTAAGGAAATATGTTATCTAGGAAAACACATGTGCATTCGTTTCCCATTTCCACCGGTACGTTGGAGTTTTTTGCGGCAAAAATAAATGATTGGTTGAGAATGATTTCCCCATTCTCAATATTTTTTTTTTCTCAATTGAACCCTCCCCTACACACACACACACACATATATATATATATATATATATATATATATATATATATATATATATGTATATATATATATATATATATATATATATATATATAGGGTTAGGTTCATGTGAGACGGCCTAATTTTGTGAGACCGTGAGACACATTTATTTATTTATTTATTTTAATTTTTTTTAGTTAATTCAAGTTTCGAAAATAATATTTAAAAAAAGAATTTTTTGATTTTTCCATATATTTTGCATTTTAAAATTATATTTAGAATATGTACAGTGTAATATTCTATTTAGAATATTTCACGTATTTTTCTAAAAAAATAGAATTTTTTTATTTTTTTTATTATTTTTTATTTTTTTTAGTTAATTCAAGTTCCGAAAATAATATTTAAAAAAAGAATTTTTAGATTTTTCTATTTATTTTGCATTTTAAAATTATTTTATAGAATATGCCAGTGTAATATTCTATTTACAATATTTCACGTATTTTAAAAAACAAAAACGGGATTTTTTTTTATTTATTTATTTTTATTTTTATTTTATTTTATTTTTATTTTTTTTAGTTAATTCAAGTTCCGAAAATAATATTTAAAAAAAGAATTTTTGGATATTTCCATTTATTTTGCATTTTAAAATTATTTTTAGATTTGATCTCACGGTCTTACAAAATTAGAATGATCTCAAATGAACCTGAACATATATATATATATATATATATATATATATATATATATATATATATATATATATATATATATATATATTAGTTTATAACCTGTGGGAACCACGGTTACAAAATATATTAAATTTTCATAGTAAAAATTCATAAATTATTTATCAATTACTTTAAATAAATCATTAATTATGAGATATACCAAATTTTTAAAGTTATTATAGCTTCAAATTTAACATATAATTAGAAAAAGTAAATTTCAATTTTAAAGTGTTGCCTAATATATCTCTTTGACATATGGCATGATATTAATAAAGAGTTGTATTACAGTGATACATATCAAATAGAGATTAAAAACTATTAATTTATTAGAATATATATATATATATATATATATATATATATATATATATATGTGTGTGTGTGTGTGTGTGTGTGTATGCTTAGATTCATTTGAGACCATGTTAATTTTGTGAGACCGTGGGACTAAATCTAAAAATAATTTTAAAATGCAAAATAAAAAGAAAAATCCAAAAAAAAAAATTTAATTATTATTTTCGGAACTTTAATTACCTATTAAAAAACATATAAAAAATAAATAAAAAAATTACCGTTTTTTTTTTAAATACGTGAAATATTCAAATAAAATATTACATTGTAAATATTATAATATGATTTTTAGAATTTTAGAATATTATACTAGATTTCTTAGATATGTAAATATTTTATTTACTCTATTATAATATGTAAAAAATGCATTTTTTTTATTCTTTTAAATTTTTTTGGTATTTTTTTTGGAAAGTATAATTTCCGAAAATAATATTTGATTTTTTTTTTTGAAAATTTTCAATTACTTTGCATTTTAAAAATGTTTTTTGTTTTATCTACCAAATAAATGGCTAGGATTGCGTCTCACGGTCTCATAAAATTAGACCGTCTGACATGAACGTAACTATATATATATATATATATATATATATATATATATATATATATATATATATATATATATATATATATATATATATACTCCTAAACTACTTCTAAAATCCATTTATATCATCTGGGGACTTGAACCCTTAATCACAAGAAATAAGGATAATATTGGATACCACTAGGTTATAAGCCCATTAGACGCAAATGCATCAGATTATAACAAAACATACTTCCTTTTTTTAGTTTAATTTGTTTTAGGTCATGTTGTTTACCAAAAAAAAAAATTAAAAAAAAAAAAACGAATATACCATTGTTCGTGATTTTTCTTCCTCTTTCCATAGAGATCTATATTGATATATAAAAATTGATTTTTTTTTTCAAAAAACTCACTTCATTTTTTTTGTTGAAAACTATATCTATTTTTTATAGAAAAAAATATAATAAATATATCAAAATTCATTTTTTTGTGCTCTTTAAACATAGATTGATGTTTAAAAAAATTGATATTTCAATTCAGATTCAAATTTGAACATGTTCAGATTGACATTGTGAACTTTTTCAGATTCACAGTGTGCATAATACTAAGTCATATTCACAATGTGAATCTGAACTGATCGAGTTTTTTTCACATTGTGAATGTTAAAATTGAAATTTTACAGTTTAGATTCACTGTGTGGATTTACATTAACCGAGGTTATTTTTTAATAGTCGGTGTTGATGTTTATTAATATGGTACAAAAAATTAATATTTTTGGTATAATTTTTTTTGATAAAAATAAACTTAAATATTGAAAAAAAAAACTAATAAAATGAAGTGAGTTTTTTTTCGAGAAAAAAAATTCATTTTTTATATATCAACATGAATCTCTTTGGAAAGATAACGTAAAATCGAGAATAATAACGGTATATTCGTTTTTTTTTTCGATAAAAATGTGGCCTTAAAAAATTTTAAACGGAAAAAAGACATGAGTTTTTTGGTAAAGAGGTGGATTTTTTTGTATCATCCGGTGTGTGTGCATCCAATGTACAAGTGCACATCTATTTCTTTGGTAGTTGATCATTATGATTTCCAACGCTCACGATTGATTAATTGATTCTTTGTTAATTATAGTTTTCTATTGAACCTCACTATATATATATATATATATATATATATATATATATATATATATATATATATATATATATATATATATATGTAAAGGTTCAAATGAGAACCAAAAAAGGTTAACACCGTAAGAACCTCTAATTTTAGATGTTTACAAAGGGTTTAGGGTTTAGGGGTTAGGGTTAAGGGTGTTTATAAAGGATTTAGGTTTAGGGGTTAGGGTTAGGGTTTAATGTTACGGGGTTTTGGGTTTAGGGTTACCCTAAACCCTTTATAAACATCTAAAGTTAGAGGTTGTTACGGTTCTTAACCTTTTTTGGTTCTTATTTTAACCACAATATATATATATATATATATATATATATATATATATATATATATATATATATAGTATCTTATAAAAGAAATCATACTATTTCTAAAAATAGATTGAATATAATAATATTATTTTTTTAAGACGTTCAAATTATTAAGCTAATAGTATAAGTAGTTATTAATAAAATAATATTAAATTTTAACCTGTGTTTTGAATCCTTATATTTCTCAACAAATTCTATCTCCTTCCCTGAATTTCGGATAATTCAAAATTTGAAATCATCAAAAAATACATGTTGATTCAAATATCTCTACTGCAGATGACTCTTTCTTAACATGTTTTTATTTTAATCCTTACTTGTAATTGATTTCATCATTTTTAACTTTTTGTATTTTTATTTTATAAATATATTGGGTGAAGGCTTTATTATATCAGGTTTGTTCCTAAAAAGGTATTTACTATGTTTCTTTAATGTGTTGGCTTTGTAGGTTCAAAGAACTCAACCAAGAGGGTCAGTTAGAGCATTGTATTATCGTTAGTTTGTATATTTTGGCATATTACTTTTGCAATAAAGAACGGTTAAACACGATATTTGATATGATTAAGGTAGTTTGTATATTTTTCATCTTGTTTAGTCTAAAATGAAACATTTTTCATCATTGGTCCTTATAATATCAAGTTTCATCACATGGACTTCCTGATTACGATGATTATTGTCCTTATTATACGGTTCTATATATACATTTTGTTCAATATTTTAAGGTTTCGAGAACCTAAATCAATATGAATCCTTGAATTACATACCATCGTTGAAAATGTTTTAATTTGTGACCAAACTTGGTTTAAAATCACAATGAACAAGTTGACACCTGAGTATTTTGACCTTCTCAAAAGCATATTTATTGACTTTTGAATCACAACACCTGATATTCTAAAGGTTTATTTTTATAAACTATTATTTATATATTTTAGCATTTTACTTAGTAGGACATTAAATTAATAAAGGAATTAAGGAAAACGAAAAAAAAGAGAACGATGAACAGTACAAGTGGTTTGTGTATGTATAAATCGAAGTAATAACCATTTAGGGGGTGTTTGGCAAAAAAGCTTATTAGCTTATAAGTTAATAAGTAAGTGTAGCGTAACTTATGAAAAAATGACGTATTAGAGGTTCCCCACCGGAATAAGTTATTTTAATCCAAACACTTTTTTAACTTATAGTGATGTGGAACCTAATAAGTTGTTTTAAAAATGCTTAGCCAAACACCCCCTTAATATGGTATGGTAATGCTCTTGAATAATAGATGTCATTTAATATTCATTTCTCGAAGTGAATGCAAAATGGTTTTAACTCTAAAGAGATCAAATTATTCGCCGTCCGCCGCTTTGCGCGGGTACATGGCTAGTATGTGTATATATATATATATATATATATATATATATATATATATATATATATATATATATATATATATATATATATATATATATATAGGGTTAGGTTCATGTGAGACGGCCTAATTTTGTGAGACCGTGAGACACATTTTTTATTTTTTATTTTTAAATTTTTTTTAGTTAATTCAAGTTCCGAAAATAATATTTAAAAAAAGAATTTTTGGATTTTTCCATTTATTTTGCATTTTAAAATTATTTTTTAAAATATGTCAGTGTAATATTCTATTAGAATATTTCATGTATTTTTCAAAAAACTGGAATTTATTTTTATTTATTTTTAGTTAATTCAAGCTCCGAAAATAATATTTAAAAAAAGAATTTTTGGATTTTTTCCATTTATTCTGCATTTTAAAATTATTTTTTAGAATATGTCAGTGTAATATTCTATTAGAATATTTCACTTATTTATTTTTTTTAAAAAAAGGAATTTTTTTTTAGTTAATTCAAGTTCCGAAAATAATATTTAAAAAAAGAATTTTTGGATTTTTCCATTTATTTTGCATTTTAAAATTATTTTTAGATTTGGTTTCACGGTCTCACAAAATTAGAATGGTTTCAAATTAACCTGACTATATATATATATATATATATATATATATATATATATATATATATATATATATATATATATATATATATATATATATATATATATATATATTGTGTGTGTGAAATATCCATACGAAAGATTTGCATGATATATGTGTATGTCAGTCACATGCCATGTGTGTATTTTTGGAACAAACTCACATGAACTTGTGCGTATCATAAACAATATTGTTGTTTGTACACTATATGCAAGCCATCTTCTTGTTAGGTTGTTTTTTTATATATGGTTTTAATATTGTTGCAAATACAAATATATAATTAAAAATATGCATATTTCCTTTTTATTGTGTATCTTTTGGCTGGTAGAGTCATTAGGTAATACGTATAGTTGTTAGCTCCTATGATCAGATTTGGACTTGAATATATATAGCCCCCCCTCCCCTATGAATTTATGGGGCTCAATTATCTTGTTTAGCCGTTTAAAATTCAAATATGAAATATCATGCATGGCCATAAAATATATTTTGGGTCGATACATAAATTAATAAGTTTGAAGTAAAATCCATAGTTGTCATCAATATTCCTATCATACGAACTTACCTGTTAATGTGATGTCGGTTGTATGAATTTGGGATAATTATTTAAAATGATAATATATTTTTCGATTTTTACATATTTAGTCACTGAGTTTTTTTTCTTCCGCATTTACTCCTTCAACTTGTTAAATTATACATATTCCGTCCTTATGATCGGTTACTACAGGTCTGTCGGGAAAAATGACTTAATAGGGTAATATATTTCTCATTTAGTCATTAATATTTTTGTACACATTTAGTCCTTAATATTTTTTGTTTCAAAATAAGTCATTTTTGTTTTTGTACTCATTCAATACTTATGAATGATTTATGTAGTTTTTTCTCACAGTGTCTTACATGAGACAATCATTGATGAAGTGTGTGGGGCTGTTGATATTTTTGTGCAACGTCTTATTTTCACATCAAAAAAATTTCATTTTTAAATAAGGCAAAAGTCTCTAATTATAAATCCATTATTTAAAAAAATCGTTTATTCCAAAATACATTTATCGAAAATCAGAGTAATATAAGAAACGCAAAATTCTGAATATTGTTGACAGTCATGCCTTCGCCTTCTCATGATCAACGATAGAACTTGAAAACATAAATAATTGGGTAAACACAAAGTTTAGTGAGTTTCCCCCCAAAATATCGATACAAAAAACGTATTATCATGCACAACGGGCCCACACTCATCAGATTGGAATACGTTGGACCAATCAGTCATCGGACTGGAATGCCAACATGCAACATGTCCAATCACTGGAATGCCAACATGCAACATGTCCAATCAGTCATCGGACTGGAATTCCATGGTTTTTCGGCATGCCACCATAACCCAACTGCTCTTTTCGAGCCTTCGTGCCTACGGCTTACAGCAGACTAGCACCAGGTATCTTGGCCTACAACATATAGCATGACCACATCAATCTATCATACCACCATATGACTATCCTATATAAGATTTTGTAAGAAAAATCTAAAAAAATCATTAATAAGTATTGAATGCGTAAAAAAACAGAAATAACTTATTTTGTAACATATATATATATATATATATATATATATATATATATATATATATATATATATATTAAGGACTAAATGTATACAGAAATATTAAGGACTGAATGTGTACAAAGTGAGAAATATTTTACCCTATTAAGTCATTTTTAGTTTTTAACGGTTAACCTAGAGTAGCCGATCATAAGGACTAAATGTGTACAGTTTAATAAGTTGAAAGGATAAATGTGGATGAAAAAAAAAATCAGTGACTAAATGTGTAAAAATAAAAAAATATACTCTTTAAAGTCATTATTCTTATGAATACACGAGGCTAAGTTTTCTTTAAAACATTAAAAAACTATGATATACATATACTAAAGTAGATTTTCTCGAGCAATCTTATGGGTACGTCAAGAACATCAATAGGTCACGCCGTTTTCATGTTTTCTGTGTTGGTTTTGATATCCACCGGCATTGTTATATCTAAAATATATGATAAATTACGTAATCCATCATTCCAGCATGCTTCAACTTATGTGGTTGGAACCAATTTCATTTTCCTGTAGCTAACAAAACTGATATTTGACTATAAGTTAATATACAGGCATGGTTGATTCGCAAACTATTTTTGTTCCTATTTCTTTAAAACACGTTCGGTGTGTATGGCGGTTGATTTTTTTAGAACTTGGAGTTCGTAGTTTTTAACAAAAAAAACTTGATTAAACAAAATATTTTGTTTGAAAATACTTTTTTTTTTTTTTAGTTTAAACAAAAATCCTCAAATTTAAAAACTACTTCATATAAGAAAAACCTACATAAAAAATTATATATAATTTCATCAAGTCTGCATCTGTGAGTATAAATCATCTAGATGATGAGGTTATAGATGTATCTTTTATAATATAGTTCATAATAATTACAATGTTTTTATCCTGAATTAATATATAAGTTATTGTACCCTATGATACTTTAGAAAACAAATTGGTATTGTAAATCCAAATCCACCTCCATGCATGATCTACCCATAAATCACTAACCATAAAATATATGTTAGTTTCCTGTATATAGAACGGGATGTTCTCACACCACACCTCCTTCCAAAAGATCGTGTTGTGACTATTACCATTTGTTTCCATAAGGTACAATAACCTTGACATGAATTTTTCGAATCGCCAAAGTAATCCTCGACCACACCTACGTTATTCGAGACAAAACATTGACTTCATCTAAGCCTGCAAAGTGATTTTCAATCCATTAGCGTAGGGAATAAATATAACATTGGTATGAGCTATGGGCTTAGCTATATAGAATATGAGACATAATTTTTACCGATATCATATGAGTCATAAACCTTTAGATCAAATGCTTCATTTTTTATACGATTATGAAAAGAAATCCCATAATCTAATAAATAAGAGCATTTTTGCCACGTGACATTCTCTTAGCCCGCTCCCCTCTATTTTTCCTGCTTCTATCATCTAGCTGATTTTTCGAAATTGCCCCTCCTTCCTCTTTTATCTTTCCTTCTTGAACTCATCTGATTCCGTATCAATGTGAAACCAAATCAATTCTGTGAACATGAAATTAAAAGATGATCTCCACTTATCGCCACCGCTCCTACTCCACTATTGTTCTTCTTCTCTCTATGAATACCACTAATCTCATTTGTAACTTACAGTCATAGAATCCCTTTTGCAGAAAATCCTAAAATCCTCTACACATCTTCAACCCCGTTTCTCCCAAATCTCTTCGGACTCCCTCATTACTCTCTTTAATCTCCTGCAGGCCTCCATTAGCACTAGATGTCATCGCTACCGCCGCCCTCCTCTTGATGTTGTCTTTACCTCCACCGACACCCCTCTACCGCCCCGCTTCTACCTTAAGTCGAAATGAGAAACCCTAAGTCTATCTCACCGCCACTATCAACACCACCATCACACACCGTTTACTGGAAACCCTAACCCTAAAATGGCTCCACCATCCCCACCAGGCACCACTTAATATTCTGATCCTGAAGAACATGACCTGTGAAGCTTTTCATTATGATCCAAGAAGTAAAGTTAACGAGTACTAAGGTAATTTTCTAATTCCCTAAAGGTTTAACTTCTTTCCAGAAGGTAGCAACAAGTTTGTTTGTAAAGGTTCAATTTTATAGATTTCTTCATTTCATACTTCTTATTGACGATATTTTGTCCATTCTTTGTCTGAGTTTTAATAGAGAAATGAGAAGAAGGTTTTTGTTTCTTCAGAAAATTTTCTCCCCTGAAAGTTTTAGGTATATGGTTCTTCATCGCAAATTTGTCTACCCTTCTTTTTAATATCATAAATCTTAGAATAATTTTATATATACAGATCGAGTTGCACTATGATTTTGCTTCTATATGTTTGTTTTTAGTCTGAACTACAGGAGTTTAATCCCCCTTTCAATTATTGGGAAACTGAATGTTTATATTGTATCCATAGAATTGAAACATGTAACAAGTTATAAAGTTGGTGTCAATGGCTTTCAAGTCATTGAGAAGCATGATGTCTCTAGGTTCATTTTCCTTAATTTTACTGATATATATGATATTAATCCCAATAGATTTAAAACATATTAATGAATTTTGGATTTTCAAAAATGATGTTTATGAGTTTTGATGAGGTTTATCATAATTTAACTAAGTGATGTTTTGTGATAGTTTTAAATTTGAGTTTTGAAACCAATATTAGAATGAGAAAATCAGCCCAAAACTTAAATTACTCTCTTTTAAACTTGGTATTTACTTATTCATTTTCTTTTAATTGCAGGTGACTAAAGCTCAAAAACTTGATGTAAGGAGGAACAAAGAGTTTGCAGACCTCAACAATCTTATTTGCTTACGTTATCAACTATTATTCGAGAAATGTAATCTGAACATTTCCCAGTTGAAACCTTTTCACAAGTGGAAAAGGTGATGGAAATGTAGATGCCCCTGAATTTGTGAGTGGTGAACCTAGCCTACTACAAACTTTTCTCTATTTTTGTTTGTATTTACATATATGGTAACCCTAATATATATCATTTTATATACTTTCCTAAAGCTTATCCCACATTATTCCTTCAAAATGCAATATGGTAAAACCCTAAAATAGATTTCAACAATAGACTTTATATTAGAAAACTTTATTTTGGTTTCACACATTAATTATGTCATTATGAACAAATTCCGTAACCATTTTCTTTAAACGATTACTCTGATTTATGAAACAAAACATAAATAAATCGGTCTTTTCTCGCCGTGAAATTGGGGATGTCACAATTGGTATCAGAGCATTAGTTTAAGCGAAATAGGAATTTGTAGGATTTCTAGACTTAAACTTAGAATGCTAAGCGATGATTGTGAGATGAGTGTCTACCATATTTTAAGACACGAGCACCAGTATATTTTAGGAAAGTTGCCTAAAATGCTTTTGTGTGCTAAATGTTATATGTTTTAATATGTGATATTATTTGTTAGGATCTATGGTCTGTTGTCGACCGGATCTGGAAACCTTATGTGTTTAGGATTGTAAGCTTATGTCTACGGTATTAGAACTAGCATGTAAATGTTTCGGAGTGATAAAGATGATTTGAATATCTATCGTGAATGAGGATCTAATTTCACCTTATTCGGTGTATAGATAAAAAATGGTGAAGACAAGGAGTGGAGTTGGAAACGTGGACGAAAACAAGAATCAAATACCTGTAATAGAGCAAGTAGCTATTGCAGGAGCAGCACCTGAGCCAATAACAATGACCGGAGTGCAATTGATGATTCAGACGATGTTGGATCGTCAGATGGAGGAAACTAGACGTTTGGTTAGGCAGAATCGCGAAGAACTATCAATTCACGTCGAAGAGCCCGAAGTAAATGGAGGGCAGTCTGAAGGAGGAAACTTTAGTGGGATCATTGGTCAAGACGACCCACCGATTGTTAGGCAGAATAACCAGAATAGAGGAAATGATGTGTGTGGGTGCAAGTATAAAGATTTCATGGCATCTTCTTAAAGGTCGAGTAAAAAGTTCATTTATTTGAATACTAATTTAAGAGTCTCATCCCTAAAATTATGATATAAATTTTGTATAAAGGTATGTTTTACACGTTTTATTTGTTTTAAAGATTACTTTTTTCAAATTCGAATTAAATTATCTAATATTTTCGAAAACTATTCATAACCACATTAATGAATTTTTGCATGTTATTTATTAGTCATTACAAATTAGAATTATCAAAATTATTATTTTTATTTTACCCGTGGTTTCCACGGGTTTTAACCAAGTTTATATATATATATATATATATATATATATATATATATATATATATATATATATATATATAGAGAGAGAGAGAGAGAGAGAGAGAGTGTGTGTGTGTGTGTTAGGATTAAATTTGAAATTACAAGTATTGTGTGAAGTATGATCAAATTCTAGCCATTAGATTAAAGAAAATAAAAAGATATGATCTTATGGTGTATGTTATTAATATTGACTGCGCCTTATTATATAATTACACTTATTTAATTATAATGGAAAATTTGATATTTTATGAGGAGAGAGAAATATAAATTACCTATATTTTTTGCAACTAAAGTCAAGGTAATTAATAAAAAATATCAAATATTTTTTTTTATTCAAAGCCTTCAAATTAAATCATATTGTCTAAGAATACTGTGTCATTCAATATACATATACATATGAACACATATTTTCATTCTTACATTCTTAAAGAATCTAGGTTCATTCAAATAGTTTTTTTTTAGAATTAATATTCTTAAAGAATATACATGCATATATAAGACAATAACATATCATTCTTTAAGATATATGTATTGCATTATTATCCTAATATATATATTATAAAATAAAAACCATTCTTATAACATAAAAAACAATTTTTATAACAATAAAAAAGAATGTATATAAGAAAATTTTGAATAATATATAGGTTCAAAAATATTTACCAAACTAGTGTTTTCTTGTTTTTCTTATATATTTTCATTTTTCTTTGCTGTTTTTATTTTATTTAAATATCAGGTTTTTTTTTTTTTTTTTTTTTTTAATTTCAGTTTTTTTACATTTGTTTTAAATATCAATTTTTTATTTTCTTTATTTCACTTTTTTTCTTTTTTAACATATATTTAAAATAATAAAAAAATACACACAATCCCATGCATTATTTGTCAATTAAAAATAAAATAGTTTAAGATAATTATGGACTTCGGTAAAAAAACAAGGCACCTTATTACTTTCTCTTTTGTAAATAGAAATCAAAATAATAAAAAAAAGTAACAAAATGATATTTAAAAAAAAATAAAAAACACCAATTTGATAAATATTTTGTAAAATGATATTAAAAAAAGTAACAAAATGATATTTAAAAAAAATAAAAAACAGTAAAAAACTGAAATAAAAAAAAAACAACATTTAAATGAAATAAGAACAGTAAGAAAAAAACTCAAAACAGAAGAAAAATGAAAAAAAAAAAAACACCAATTTGATAAATATTTTTGAAACTGTATTAGATTGATAAGTATTTTTTGATATATATATATATATATATATATATATATATATATATATATATATATATATATATATATATATACACGTATAAGATTATTCATTATTTTGATTTCTATTTACAAAAGAGAAAGTAATAAAGTGCTTTTTTTCTTACCCAAGTCCATAATTGTCTTAAAATATTTTATTTTTAATTGACGAATAATGCATGGGATTGTGTGTTTTTTTATATTATGCTAAACATATGTTAACAAAAGAAAAAAAAAACTGAAATAAAGAAAATAAAAAATTAATATTTAAAAAAAATGTAAAATACTGAAATTAAAAAAACCTAATATTTAAATAAAATAAAAACAACAAGAAAAATGAAAATATATAAGAAAAACAAAAAAAACACTAGTTTGGTAAATATTTTTGTAATTATACTAAATTAGTAAATATTTTTTTCAATAACACTATTTTGGTCATAAACTCAAGAATATATCGTGATTCTTGAAGAAGTTAGGACATTTGAACCGAAACCAACAAAGAATATATATTTCTTCATTCTTACAATCTGTCTTTGCTTTGTCAATGTCTTACCTTTGCACATTTGAACCGAAACCAACAAAGAATTCAATTAAAACTTTTGTTTCCCTCTTATAAACAAGAAAGTGAAAAAGTTAGGACATTTGCTACCAATGCTATATATTTTTTAATTAGGGAAAAAAGATTTAATCATAGAAAAACCAATTTTTCCCATGATCGAATTCACAAATTTGGAATAAGCATTCTGAAAAACAAAAATGTTCATTCTTAAAGAATGAGTTAAATTTTTCAGTAGACTCATACAAGGACACACCATCTTTAAGGTCATGTGATGTATGCAAATGATATTTTCATCCACCACAACAAAATTAGTTCAGAGAAACAAATGAAGCAACAAAAATAGTAAATTACAAATGTTTTATTTAAATATGTGTATGTTCATAAATTTTATTGGATAACATTTTAAGCTTCTATGTCTACAAATTCAAATAAAACATTTAAATATGTGTATGTTCATAAATTTTACTTGAGAACATTTTAAGCTTCCATGTCTACAAATTCAAAATAAGAGAATGAATGAAATTGATTTTTATAATGAAAATTTTCAAGCTCCAACATTTTACCATCTTGGTTGTTTGGAGTTTTTTTTGTATTCTTTACTAAGTGGGTCTAAGTTTGGATTTAGATTTGAGATCAGTGGGATTTCAAATACAAGTTAAGGACCATCCTCACTGTGCTATGAGTAGTTTACAACCTGAAATAGAGAATATAAAATTAGGAATTGATAAAGTTATCAATAACTTACAACTAAACACATGTAACATATAATTGAATTTCGATTCTAGGCCATACTAAAGCAAATAAAACACAAAAAAGGCTATAGACAATTCTAAATTAACTATAGATTTACCATGAACAAACCAAAAGTGATTATGCATTGATTTTTTTTAATTTTTTATTTATAAGAAAATGGTTAGAAAGTAGCATGCTACAAGTGCCAAACGTAGCCACTTTATTCTAAGACTTATCATTTAGAGATAAAAAATAACTACAAAAATAAGAAAATTTCAAGGGGTTATAAACATGTAATATAATTCACACGATGCAAAAATGTATTCGTGTTTCACTTTATGCAAAATCCGTCATGTACCATTTAGCAAAATTTCTAAAAACCATGGAATAAACACCATAAACTAATGAAGTTACATGATTATAAGATATATATGCAATTAAATTTTCATTCCAAGTTTCTTCAAGAATACCCTCAAGAAGTTTAGTGCTACAAATTTAGTCGGACATTGTAAGTAAAGAGTTTATGATGGGTTCACCCTCTGTACCCTTTGTTTTAGTGGTTCCTCCACGAGTCCTGAACAAATAATAAAACAATGTTATGTTCGATTCAAACTAGAATTTTGAACACATTATTAATCCAATTCAATAGCTTATAATAGTATTTTCAATTCCCATGTTATGGTTATTACAATAGCTTAGCATCTAAATGCAATATCCACTAAAATATCGATACTATGTACACGTACTTAATTATGCATATTGAATAAATTAATTTAGGAATTAGAATAAAATTTATAGGTAAAACATTGATCTTATTCTCATGATGGTTACAGAAATCAAGGAATACCTTGCGAGCGCATACGTAGGTGAGAATGGTGCCCCAACCATCATTGTTGAAACTTTAGAGAGAGGATAAAAGATACAAGAGGTAACACACCATTCTTATGCAGGTGACTGTGAAACGAACCCGATCAAATATTAATAATGAAACTCTCTTCGAATAAATCAATTAGACAACGTGAACTGATTAAGCCCTAAACAAGCTTGTTGCGGTGGTCTTGATGTAATCAGAGGGGTTTAATGGTGGTTTCTGGTGGGTTGTATTGGAGAAGAAGATGGCGATGGAGATGTTTGATGAAGACGGTGTATCTAGGGCTATAAAGATTAGGTAAACGTAATTTAAGGAGATAAAACATGATCTTAGGCATTTTTATTATAATTAAACTTATTATTATAATTATATTATCATAATTTACATATTCACCTTTACAAGAATTATTTAATATTTAATTAATTCTAAATTCCTATTGGTTCATACATTCGCACAATACTTGTGGGATCTATATGAACCTAACACACACACCCTCTCTCTCTCTCTCTCCATATATATATATATATATATATATATATATATATATATATATATATATATATATATATATGTATATATATATATATATATGGGAAAATGTTATTGTAACACAATAAACTTTTGGTATTTTCTTGATTTGGTCATTAAACATGGATCTGATAATACTAATGCTATTTTTAAGTTACAATTAATATGTACATGCAGAATTTCACTTAACTCTTAAGGGCAAATGCAATGTAATGGATATATGACTTTTCTCAATTAATAGTAACATACTTATGAAACAAAAACTATAAACCCTATGAATCAAATTTATGTATAGAACCACATACCTTGTAGTTTAAGTCAAATTAAGCAATAAAAAACTCTTGATAATCTCCTTGAAAAACTAGCTCCAAAACTATACGAGCCACTAATGCGTCACACACAAAACACGAGGAAAACCCTAGAATCGAATACGAGAGAGGAGAGAATGAAGAAATCTGATTTCTTGAGGTACAAAGGTATCAATGAAGAGTATTCAGTTTTAAAGCATAATATTACAGAATTTGTTTCTAGAAAATATGATAAATATATTATCAAAGCATTTTTGAAGAATGGATTTTGTTTATATTAAAACTTTGGAATGTCATCGTCAATACAGAAACATAAGCATAAACAGACTTTGTTTACACTAGTGATTTACATCTCCTTTAATCTCTCGGTGTAATGTAGTTTCGTATCAACACATGTGATACAAATAAACTGAGTGGGTCTGGTTGGGAAGACCGGTAAGTACATAGGGTTTTCAACCCATACTAATAAATTTATTATGTTTTATCATCAAACAATTAACCGAATTATCCATCCCCATTATCTTCTTTATTTCTTAAGGATCTGCCCTAAGAATCATTTATCATTCACTCATTCATTCCTAAGGATTGTCCTAAGGAATAGGCACGAAGTCCATTGTCGTCAAGGTTTGAATAACACGCACTAAGTACATAGATGCCGATGTTATTTGTTAGGCACTAAGTCCACAAATGTCAGGGTTTATCTCTTTTATAGACAGTATTATTTTAGGGAGTCCACCCGCAATACATGTCGATGGGTTTTAGAGTACCTCTGATGAACATATTGTTCACAACACCTACTGGTTGCAAGCCTACTAGTGTTCTACTGGACTGACTAGAATAGTTTGTGGATGTCATATATACTCTACTTGATGACTGGGCCATCACTTGGTTCATCGCTTCTCATCATCTTTCACCTCTCATCATCTATATCATCATTCATCTCTCATATCATCTCATCTTTAATCTACCTGTCTTTACCCATCATAATTATAAGTATAAAATACATATACAATTTAAATCGAATAAAACATGTATATTTTGTTCATCCAACATAGATATCAAGAACACAAATAATATGCACGCATAGCATGTAATTTATATTAAATACTTCATATATATATATATATATATATATATATATATATATATATATATATATAAGATAAAAGTGACTATGCATTCACTTGTTAAAGTGGTGACTTCTAACTCGGGCAACGCTTCGCTTTTAACAATAATATTTTCCTTCGACGAAACCTACTATTATTACTGCTAGGTTTTAGTATAATATTTATTGCAACTATTTACAAACGATATTTTTTTATAAGTGTTAAATAATATTTTTCAACTACTATGTATAGACATGGGCCAGACATGAAACACCGGAGGGCAGGACTATTTTGGCATTATATCAGTTCTGAAATCCAGATTCCCCGTACCGCGAGTAGTTAAAAGATATGATAATAACAGTTTACATATTATATTTTAATATATATATATATATATATATATATATATATATATATATATATTGTTTATAATTTCATAATAATGAAAATAAACTTAAACATAAGCTATACTTAAAGTAGGGTAAACATAACTCACTTACTAGGAGGTTTGAGTAGGAAAAGGGATCTGCGGGAGCAAAACTTTCGAGCCGAAAGCGCTTCTTATCGGAGCCTTCTGGCGCTCCGGGACTCGCCTCTTACCACATGTGTAACATACACATTTAATTATCGTGTTTTGTAACTTTTAAAAGTAAATAATATTATGAAATATTATATGTTTATGAGCGTTGAGTTCTAACGGATAGTTTTTACTAGAATTGAAGTAAAACTACGTTTAGAATCATTCAGAAAGTATTGGAAGTCTTAGAAGATTCCAATCAAATGTCAACTATTGAAATTAGCAAGTTGAAAATAAGTAAAATTATATTAGTGAAAGTTGTAAAAGATCTCGTTAAAAACATTTAGGCGAAAACCTCATCGAAATCTGAGTTATAACAAAGAAGTTATGACTCCTTAAAGTTTCGTAACAGAACCAACACGATGTCATATGACGTAAAAAGTGAGTTTTCGATAAACTACATTTTAGCCTTTATGATCTAAATGAAAGTTGTAGTATTCGTTAAACCGAGAACTTTTATAAAAAGAACGTCAAAATCTGAATTCGTATGAGGAAGTTATGATTTTTTAAGATTCGGTATAGCAGTAGACAACTAAAAACTCGAAATAAAGATCGAGTGATTTTTAGCCAAGACAGCCTAAACAAGAATCGAAGGTCTCATCAATAGTAGTACAACAGTAAAAAGACATACGAAAATGGACGTCGGATGAAGAAGTTATGAATTTTAAACGGATTTATCATGTCTCGGACTGTTAAAAATATAACTTTAAAAATAAACTAAAAATTAGTCGACAGAGTCTAAACAAAAGTTTTAGATCATAATCTCACCTTCACGTGGATATAAAGAATGTCAAAAACGGAGCTCGTATGCAAAAGATAGGAATTTTTGAAGTTTGTGGCACAAATTACAATGTTGGACCGGAGAAGTACGCCTAGCGTACTTCATTCGTACGCCTAGCGTACTTCATTCGTACGCCCAGCGTACTAAAAAACAAGGTCAGGTGTCGGCTACATCGTCCTCTCTTTGCATAATCGACACACAACAGCCACGTCCGAGGCCCAATTCCGAACCATCAACGTGTGTCTCATACGCCCCGCGTACAGCGAGACTACGCCTCACGTAGTAAGGTGCTTCAGACCCCTATAAAATGGATACAAGGCTGCCCGGTTTTAGGTTACAAGTTCTTACATATTTCACTCTCTACTCTCCTTTTTACCTACTTTTAACCCATGAGGTCCCGGTATCATCCCCGACACACGAAGCAAGTCTCGACGCTCTGAAGTTCCCGAGAAAATCATATTTCCAGTTGAAACTCTGCCCGCGCAAGATCCGATTTTCAACAAAAATCCCCAGTTTCGTCAAAGAAAGTCATATTTAGAGGCGAAAGTGCTGCCCAAATTATCATTTTATCAATCGACTATTTAACAGTGAGTTCAATATAGGAACAATTGTATGTTATGGGGTTATATATTCAATGTAATTTCCTGTGTTATATCGGATTTATGTCTTTGGCCATGTAGAGCATCATTCGTATAACTTCTGGTATTGGCTTTGTGCCTTTGGCCATGTAGAGCATGACTCGTATAATTTCTGGTATTGGCACATGGCTATGTAGGGCTGAAAGCATGTATAAATGATAATCTGAAATTGTATTTTCTGTGCCATTTGGGCTGAAGCTTTATTGATGTATATCAAGTACGAAAATTATTATGTCTCATTGATTGTAAACCATTGAATCAGATCGTTGGTAAATATGGAAAGCTTGTCATATGATACACATATGCCTTTGTCGTTCTTTGTCCCTCTTTGCTTTTGTCATATTGATATGTATATGACATAGCGTTATATTGTAATTATTATTGAACTCACTAAGTGTCACCCGCTTATCCCTCTCAATGTTTAAATTATTGTAGGTGAGAAGCATCCAGTATAGCCATGTATTGGTAGAAGTTGTAGAATAGATAATATTATAGCTTTTGTATTTAGTGTTAAATTTCCTAGGAAGTTATGTAATATATATATATATATATATATATATATATATATATATATATATATATGTATATATATATATATATAAAATTTTGTTAAAATCTTAATAGTCGGTTTGTATCAAGTCTTTTGTAATTAAACTATCCATGTAAAAATTGTTTATAAATATACATGTAGCATGTTTTTGGAGTAATATGATGTAGTTATATCGAAAGGGATTCTCTCAACTTGGGAAGTACTAGAGGATGGGAGAGGTTTAGAGAGAAGTTTGAGAGAGAAAGAATGGGAAAGGTGTAAGTTTTTGGGGTGATTTGCGCCTCTATTTATAGGTTGAGTTCGGTGCGAACGCAGGGCGTCCCCTCCTTGAACGTTGGGTGTTTGTGGCAAGGTGTCATAATCTAGTGCCAAGCCATGGTGAGGAAGCAGTAGCTCAGTTCGCGCCACGTGTCACTCGCTGGTTACTCCAAAAACTAATTGTCTTCTAAAATACGTAACTTTTGCATACGAGCTCCGTTTTTGACGTATTTTATATCCACGCGTAAGCGTCGACGGGATATACAACTTTCGTTTAAACTCCATTGACTAATTTTGAATTTATTTTAAACGTATATTTTAACAGACTTAGAAAGTTAAAATCCGTTAAAAATTCGTAACCTTTTGATCCAACATCCGTTTTCGACTGAAACTATATCGTTGAGCTCCTATTAATGAGATATTCAATTCTCATTTAGGTTGTTTCGGCTAAAAGTCGATCGATCTAAAATCTGATTTCCAGGATGTGGACTACTATGCTAAATCTTAGAAAAATCATAACTTCCTCAAATGAAGTCAGATTTGGATGTTCTTTTTATCCACGCGTAACTTTTGCATACGAGCTCCATTTTTTACATTTTTTATATCCACGCATAGGTATCAACGGGATCTACAACTTTCATTTAGACTCCGTCGACTAATTTTGAATTTATTTTTAAAGTTATATTTTAACGGACTTAGAAAGTTAAAATCCGTTAAAAATTCAAAACTTTTCCATCCAACGTCCGTTTTCAACTGTCTTTATACCATTGAACTCCTATTAATGAGATATTTAATTCTCATTTAGGTTGTGTCGGCCAAAAATCGATCGATCTAAAATTAGGCTGTGCTAAATATTAGAAATATCATAACTTTGTCTAATGAAGTCAGATTTGGACGTTCTTTTTATGCACGCTCTCAGTTTAATGTATACCACGCCTTTCGTTCATATCGCTAAGGAAAAAAAATATTTTATCGTAAACTCACTTTTTATGATTCCCGGTGTCATGACAATTTTGCTGTAAAACTTCGACATGTCATAATTTCTTCATTATAACTTGGATTTCAACATTCTTTATATGTACGGAACCCTTGTGACATATACTATAAATTGTTTAAGATTTTTTTATTCTAAATAATCTTCTATCAAAATGTCTTTTTTAACGCTTATTGTCTCTAAATTGGCTAGCACGAATTTGTGGGTGTTACACCTTTACTAGTTCGGTATTCATCTCTCTACATACATTGTCTTCATTTACTTTAATTGCATATTTGAACTTGAGGGTGTATAGATAACTTAGATACCAATAACTGTCTAGCAACACATCAGCTCGAATGAAACATTATGTAATAGTAAGTTTGCTATTTTTTTTTATTTCTTTGAGGATTTAAACAAACATGTGGTGTGCGACATGAATTTATATTTCAAATGAGGAATAAAAATTTATAACTTTGGAATCCATTAAGAACTTTGGAATCTATTTTTGAAACGGTAAAAGCAATGATCTTTTACACCACATGTGTATGTGTGTGTGGATATGTGACAGAAAGAAACACAGAAGATGAAGAAGGGTTTTTATATGAAGAAGGATAAATTGTTAAAGATACATATGTGATACATGATTCGTGCTACTCCTTGAATCTTGATCATGATACTTCCTAATCGCCACAAGAGAGAAGAAAAGGGCATTTCTCCGACAAAATTACAGTGTAGGTGCTACTCCTTGCTTCATGTTGGTTATGACCCTCTTATAGTGGTTAAGTTAAGAAGAGAGAGGATTACTTTTTAGATTAACTGGGTGAAGATGAAGTCGTTGCGTCTTAGAACCCACTTCTGGATGTAGGCGTCCAAAGTCGTCTACAGTTTATTTGCAATGGTGGCTGACTGAGAAAAATCCCCCCTTTTTGAAATCTTGTGAAGTGATGCACTTTAGTTTTGAGAGAAGAAATGAAACACATATGGTTTTTTAATGTTGAGTTAATGATTTTGGTTGGTGGCATCTAGTTTTTACGAGATTTTACAAATTATTTTGATTTTATTAAAATAATATATAATTTTTGATGATAAATTTTTACAGTGTGAGTGGAATTGGTAGACATGGCGATGACATGGCCAACTTTTTCTACAAATCACAATGCTAAGTCATCAACTTTACCAATTGACCTCCTGAAATTGAGTAAAATTGTGTAATTGACACGTTTTAAATGAGTTAAGGGGTCTATTGCATAAAAAAATTGTGTAGTTGATGTTAGAAATATGGCTTTAATGGAACTTGGAAATCTGAGAATCGTGATTATCACTTTCAAATCGAAGTATTTGGGTGTTACTCCCAAATCCCCAATTGGATAAGACTCAGAATAATTAGAGAGAAAGAAAGAGAATGAGAGGGTATGTTTTCGTGAGTACCAAAAAACAGACTAAAACTGAATTTAGATCCTTGTCTGAAAACTGTCATATGACAGTTTAAAACTGTCACAAACCTCCAAAACGGTCATAAAACGGGTTTTTTGAATAAAAATCAAAATGAATTAATTATCGATCCCAGCCACAGGATCTGCCCCTTGGACCCCGACAGGGGCTGCCGACCCTTGGACCCCGCTCCCAAGGGCACTCTCCTCGGACCCATGTTCGTTCAGGGGCTTCGCCCCTAAATGACAGTGTACTTTGATACTTGATCTAACTTAAACAAATGTGTACTCCATACCTTCCTTCATTATTTAATATTTATCAAGATCACTTTTGGTTAACAAATTAATCTCATTACACTTAAATAACATTGATGATAACAAATCACCTATAAACCTCCCCCATTTAAGTGTAATCTTGATTAACTTAAAATGAAACATAACACCAACAAAGCGATGCATAAATGAATTTTCGTGACGATTGAATTTCACATTAGTATATTATACAATCCAAATATTCGAATATCATGGTGTCACTAAGGATTGAACCCTTTCTATCCATAGTGAATACATGAAGATAAGACACAATAGTTTACATTCTCATAAGCTTTAACTTGACACTATATTTTACTAGCTTGTGTTACATCCTTCAATAAGCATATCAAAGCCAAGTACTAACTTCTTGAAGCAGGTAAAATTCATGTATATATAGATTATGTAAATGCAAATTTTCAAAAGCATTATTAAGAATATAAATCCAACCACCTTTACTTGTGTGGCAACCCGAACCTTTTTCCTTTAACGTTAGCTCGATTTCGTTAAATAAATTTTGAATTTTTATTTAGTTCTGTCAAATCCTTATGGTTTGGAAAATCATTTAGGTTATATAATTAAATTTTATATAAGAGTCAGAACCAAAATCGCGCGAAAACCCGAGTTTCTTTGAAATCAGCGAAAACTGGCCTGACTGGTGTTTATGGTCGTGAACCCGATCACGGCCGTAAACCGTTAATGGCTGGTGGACCCCACACTAACCTTGAACCCAGACTATATATGTGTTCCTATGCCTCATTTACACTTTTCTGGCCGAAAGCTCATCCATTCTCTCTCTAACGTCTCAACCGTAAACACAAGAATACCCATTTTCTTCTGAAAATCATCAAAAATCACCTTTGGTAGGTGTTGTGGAACCTCTAAAATGAATTTTTCATCAAATCAAGCATTGTTGTTCTTGAGTTCATGACTGCAAACCCTTCAAATCTTCAAATCGTCAAAGGTCGAAATTAGTTCACGGTCGTGAACCCTTCAAACCTTCATATTTTCTTGAAGAACAACCGATCAAGGCTCTAAACCATTCAAGGGGTTGTTCACGGCCGAGAATAGTTCCGGGCGCAAACATTCCGAAGCCGTGAACTTTGCTGAAAACCTGCTTTTTCCAACACTATAATTAATGGTTTCGCTAATATTACGTGTATATGTGTGTTTAATTATTATTAGAATTCTGTTAATTCTACGTACAACAACTCGAAGGCCCTCATTCAGTTTCATAGTCCGACATCTTCACGCAACTAACAGTAAGTTCATACCCCTATGCTTTTACTATTTTTAACGTTTTTTTTGTGTGTGTATGTGTGTGTGTGTGGGGGGGGGGGGGGACACAAGCCAAACACAATTGATTTTGTGAACTTATACAAAAGAATTTCAACATGTTTATAACTTATGAAATTGATACAACCAAATGATTTCCACATTTTATAAAATATTTAGAAATTTTATCCATTTTGTAACGTGCTGAGCATAAGGGACATTTTCAACTTACAATCATAATTCCATAGTTTTCAGATCAATACACGAACCAAGTACATAACATACATGCAAACTATAATAGGTATAGTTTGGGATTTTCATACACAGTTTACAAATTCAGATCTTATACATTAACAAACATATAAAGTATGACAAACTTAGTTTATGATATACATTACTACTTTTGGATTTCAAGACTACAACATTAGATAATTATTTAACTATAATTATTGTTACACTACAAGTATACAAATGGATTCAAATACAAGAAAACAATACAGAACCACACATAAACTAGTTAATACAGGGTTGTGAGACACTACTTCAACTGTACTCTTCAGGGTGTTGGCTAAATCCCATCATGGTATAACCAGAGTCTCCTGGAGGGAGAGTACGAGATTTATGAATAGATCTATTTGGGACTAACTATCCCACACCTGAACTGCTAGCTACAATTAGGCAAGCATGTCTGGAATGACAAATGTCATAACGTCTGACGCCTAAAGAACATCGTAGGGGTCACTAGGTCATATCAAGCATGGTTATATGACTCACAACAATATAAACTAAACTTCGTTTATAAGATTTCATTCTTCATTAGTTTTTATTTAATTAATAGAACTACTTTACATTACGCTGGAGGATTCCAGGGGATACAATTCATGGTTTTATTTTAAGTAATGAAACTACTATGCATACTGGTGGTGACCAAGGTTTTCAAACAGAACATTCTATACAATAATGGTGATAGCCAGGGTTTTCATACAAAGGGTTTTCATTCAAAACAATGATATACAACACCGCTGGTGGTAACCAGGCATACGAACTAATACATTATACACTACTACAGAACACAGTAACAAACATATATATTAGAATATATTGGCTTTTCTTGGGAAACATACAAACATTTTCACAGATTCAATGACAGGTTTTCATTACAAAAACATTCTTATGAACTCACCAGCTTAATGCTAATACTCTTTCAAAATCGCTTGAATTCGGAAATCAGTAGACAGGTACTCCCGCATGCTTTTGAGAAGATGGAGCGTATAAAGTCATGTCTTTTATATTTTGTTATACGTTTGATGTATACAAACGATGTAACAAACAGATGCATATACCTATATTTCAATGTAGTGGTTGTGTTTACTTTGATTACTATGATGCAATTATTGTGATACTGTACATGACGTCCTCCACCAACGAAAGTTTCTGCCATTTCGGTTTGGGGGTGTGACAACTTGCAGTACTGAACACATACCTTGGGATGATGATAATAATGTGTTCCAATGTTCAAATATCAAGCTTTCTACATTGAATTCAACATATAATATTATATTAGATATGAATTGGGTATCTCGATATAAAAGATTTTAAGTGGACTTTAAATCTATCCCTATAGCCACCTTGTGCACAAGATCTCTTGCTAACCTGTTGGTTAGATGATCGGCTAAATTCATTTGAGTTCTTACAAACTCCACAAATATCACATCAGTCATGATGAGCTCACGAATCATGCTATGTATAAACACCTAAATGTCTAGACTTTCCATTGTACACTTGACTATACGCCTTAGCCAAGGTTGCAACACTATCACATCTGATAGAAATGGTAGATATCGGTTTGGGCCATAATGGAATTTCATAATTCAAATTCCTTAGCCACTCAGCTTCTTTACCAGCAGCAGAAAATGCAACATACTCAAATTCCATGGTTGAGTTAGTAATACAAGTCTATTTCTTGGATGCCCAAGAAATGGTACCTCCTCTCAGAAGAAACACTCAAACACTTGTAGATGAGTGGTCCTCTAAGTTGTTAATCCAACTGGCATCAGAATAACTTTCCAAAATATAAGGATATCCAATATAGGTTAAACCATAATTCATGGTCCCTTTCAAATACTTGAATACTCTACTCACAGCTTGCTAATGATGTGAACTAGGATTACTAGTATATCTATTAAGCCTTCCCACAACATAAGCTATATCTGGCCTAGTACTAATCATGCGTACATTAGACAACCAATAGCCCTTGAGTATTCAAGTTGAGACACTGGAGATCCTTTGTTAGGTAAAAGCTTAAGACTAGGATCTATAGGAGTGCTAACATGAGAACAATTGTCAAAGTTAAACTTTTTCAATATCTTCTCAATGTAATGAGATTGAGAAATTGAAATCCCATTGTTTCCTTTTCTAATTCTTATATCGAGAATTAGCTAAGCCTCCCCCATGTATTTCATATCAAAACTAGATGATAAGAATTTCTTGGCTTTATCAACTTCACCTTGATCAGTGTGACATCTCAAAAATCACGGCCAGAAAAGACCGATTTTGTTTATGCTTTATAAAAATCATAGTACTTCATTTTATAAAAAGGTTGCGGAATTTGTTCCCAGAAAAACACGATAAATACGTTATTAAAACATTTTCGAAGAAACGTATTTTTATTCATCTTAAAACGTTTGGGATGTCATCGTTAATACAGAAACATAAGCATAAACAGAACTTACATTTATTTACACTAGTGATCTACATCTCTTTAAATCTCTCAGTGTAAAGTGACTTCATATCAACACCTGTGATATACATAAACTGAGTGGGTCAGGTTGGGAAACCTGGTGAGTACATAGGGTTTTCAACTCACAATAATATAATTGTTATGTTTAATCATCAAACAATTAACCCCATTACCCATCCCTGTTATCTTCTTTACTCTTAAGGATTTAACCTAAGAGTCGTCTATCCTGCATTTATTTATTCCGAAGTCCCTTACTTCCAGGGTTATAGGACTGGCACTAAATCCATAGCTGCCGATATTCGTTCGTAAAGCACTAATTCCATAGCTGCTATATCTTACTTATCGGGTACTAAATTCATAGCTACCAGTGCTCAACAGGTACTAAGTCCATAGCTACCAATTCCTACATGTACTAAATCCATAGCTACCAGTGTCTAACTAATAGGTACTAAGTCCATAGCTACCAATTCCCAACAGGTACTAAATCCATAGCTACCAACGTCTAACAGGTACTAAGTCCATAGCTATCGGTGTTTGTCCCATAGGCACTAAGTCTATAGCTGCCAATGTATACTCACGTCATCTTCTATCTCTCATCATTCATCTACCCATCATCATACCCAACATATTCGTGTATATAAAATACGTATACAGTTTAAATCCTTTAAAACATGTATAAAACGTTCATCCAGCATAGACAGCAAGTATTCAAATAATATGCACACATAGCACGTAGTTTATATAAAATACTTCATATCTATGTGTAAGATGAAAGGGACTATGCACTCACAACACGTAAATTATATAATAAATACTTCATATCTATGTGTAAGATGAAAGGGACCATGCACTCACCTAATTAGGTGGTGATTCCGAACTCAGACAGCACTTCGTTATCTCAAAACAATTTTCCTCGACAAAACCTAGTATCAATACCACTAGGGTTTAGTTTTTAACGTTAACCACGACTAATTAATAGTCTAGCTATTATTACTATTATATAAGCGTTAAATAACACTCAATATAACTTATAATAATAGCCCAAATAATTATTTTAAGGTCCTAATAATGTTACTATAATTAAATAAAAGCTATATTAAATATAGTATAGGCATAACTCACTTACAATGGGTTTTTATTAAAAACCGGGCTTCGTTGGAGCAGCGTTTCCGAGCCGAAAGCTTTTCTTCTCGGAGCCGTCGGGCGCTCCGGGGCTTTCTTCTCGTGATAGGGAGGTTCCGTAGACTTGGGAGGGGTTTAGGGAGGCTAGAGAGAAGTTAGAGAGAGAAAGAGAGGCTTATGGTGTGAAGAAAATATGAGGAGTTCACCCTTGTATTTATAGGAGTTTTATAGTAAAGTAGCCTCTAAGCTTCGTCCGTAACTTTTGAATACGAGCTCCGTTTTTGTCTGTCTTTTTACCGTTGAGATCCTATTAATGAGATCTTCAACTCTCATTTAGACCTCATTGGCTAATTCTCATTCTATTTCGGATTTACAAAACTGTATCGAATTCGCCGCGCTCGAAAAGTAGCGACTAAGCTTCGTCTATATCTATCTCATACTATCTCCGTTTTCGACGTTCTTTATATCCATGCGTAGGTAAAAATAATATCTACAACTTTCATTTTGGCTCCGTCGGCTAATTCTCGACCGATCATAAATTTAACAGTAGGAGGCGTTTAGACTGTTAAATGATCCCGAAGAATTCGTAACTCTTTCATACGAACTCCGTTTTCGTCCATCTTTTTACTGTTGAGTTCCTATTATTGAGATCTTTAACTCTCATTTAGGTCGCGTAAGCCAAAAACCGCTCGAACTAAAATTCGAGTTTCGGGCTGTACACTACTAAGCTGAAACTTTGAAAAATCATAACTTCCTCATACGAAGTCAGATTTGGGCGTTCTTTTTACGGATTTTCTCATTTTAACATACTCTACGACTTTGGTTTAGATAACTAAGGCTAAAAAGTCCTCTATCATAAATTCACTTTTTACGCTTTCCGGTGTCGTACCGGTTTTGCCGTAAAACTTCGACGGGCCATAACTTCTTCGTTATAACTCAGATTTCGGCGTTCTTTATATGTACGGAAACCTTGTGACATATACTATAACTTGGTTAAAATTATTTATTCTAAATAATCTTTTGCCAAAAAGTCGTTTTCGACCCATATTGCCTCTAAATTGACTTGCCCGGATCTACGGGCGTTACAATCAGTACCAAAAATTAACATATCATCAACATATAGACAAATTATAACTCCTTTACCAGAAGAATCAAACTTTCTATATACGTATTTTTCAACCTGGTTTAATGCAAAACCATTAGACAAAATAAATCATCAAACTTTTGATGCCATTGTTTTGGTGCTTATTTCAAACCATATAATGATTTCTTCAACTTGCACACCTTATGTTCATTACCAGGCATAACAAATCCTTTAGGTTGTTTCATGTAAATTTCCTCATCTAAGTCACCATTCAAGAATGCAGTTTTCACATCCATTTGGTGAAACACAAGATTATGTATAGCTGCAAGAGTTAACAATAATCTAATTGTGGAAATTCTAGCAACAGGAGCATAAGTATCAAAGAAGTCAATTCCTTCCTTTTGCCTAAAGCCTTGGATAACCAATCTAGCTTTATACTTATCAATTGTGCCATCCACCTTCATTTTCCTTTTAAGGATCCACTTACTTCCTAAGGCCTTGCAACCAGGAGGTAAATCAGACAATACCTAAGTATTATTGTGCATGATAGAATCAATTTCATCCTAAATTGCTTCTTTCTAGAAATGAACATCCTTAGAAGCTATAGCTTCACTAAAAGTCTTTGGATCCTCCTCAATATTAAAACAATACTGATGTTGACATATAGTCTCATTCCTTGTTCCTTCAGCCAGATATAGTTGAAAATCAGATCCAAAAGACTTAGCTTTTCTAGCTCTTGTGCTTTTCCTAGGTTCAGGTACAGAACTTGCACCTCCAGAAACATCTTTAGCTTAAGTAGTACTCTTGCTGAAAGATTGAAGAATCATGTCCCCTAGTCTAGGTATAGATGTAAATATTTTTTCATGAAAGATATAAACTCTTTTAACTCTATCACTATGTTTACATACACTGAGTCATTAGATTCTAAAACATAGAATCTATATGCTTTGGAATGCTCAACATATCCAATAAAGATACAATCTACACCTCTCTTACCAAATTTTTCCTTTAGTTCATAAGGAATATTCTTGCTCCTTTTATTTGGAGTTCTATTCAAGATGTAACCTGCAGTTAACACTGTCTCACCCCAAAACCCTTCACTTAATAGGACAATATGGAATTAACCATTTCTTTCAAAGTACTATTCTTCCCTTCAGCTACACCATTTTGTTGTGGTGTATAAGGAGTTGTGGTTTGATGTATTATTCCAGTTGATTCAAAATAAACTGGATCATAATACCCACCACCTCTATCAGTACGCAAGACTTTTATTAATTCATTTTTTTGAAGTTCAACCTCTTGTTTATAAATCTTCAAATTTATCAAGAGCTTCATCTTTAGAATGTAGAAAATAGACATAACAATATATAGATGCATCATCAATAAAAGTAATAACATACTTTTTGTTTCCAAGGTAAGGTGTTGCATGGAAATCACATAAATCCCTATGTATAAGTTCCAACACCTTGCTTTCCCTAACAACATCTTTGAAAGGTTGTTTAGTGATTTTAGTTAGCATGCATGTTTTACATTTTCCATTATTTTGCATATCAAAAACAGGAATTAAACTCATTTTAGACATGTCTTTTAATCTCTTGTAATGAATGTGTCCTAGTCTAGCATGCCATAATTTCGTTTTATTAAAATTATTGCTAGTACTATTAGAAGCCATGTAAACAAAATTATCAATAAAAGGATAATAAATATTAAGTCTAATCATTCCATTTCATACATATCAAAATCCCATAAAAGAACCATGTCTTGACAAGATATACTTGTCACTTTCTAATACTTGTTTATAACCACAATTATTAAAAACAATTTCAGACACAAGATTCTTTCGAATCCCCGGTACATATAAAACATTGTTTAGTCACAAACACTTTCCAGAAGTAAAGTAAAGTAAAATAGATCCTAAACCCTTGATTGGTTCAGTTGCAACATTTCCCATTTTCACCACATATCCATCTTCAATTGATTGACATTCCTTGAACCAACGAAGATCCTTACATATATGGCTTATTGCTTCCGAATCAACCCACCATGCAACATCATCATGCTACACATAAAATGCTTCAGAAATCACAGAAATATAATTCTGAACATATTTAGATTTCTGCATGGAAACAAAAATCTGACCTTGTTACTTTTCTAGATCCTTGGATCCATTTGGTCGAGCACCATCCAAGTTCACTTTGCGAAGACGACACGGTTTGTTACAATTCCAACAAACCAACTTAGCCATTTTGTTGGAAGACTTGTCATCCTTTCCTTTAAACTTCCTTTTTCCATTAGACTTCTTGGGATTCTTTGAACTTTCTCTTTCCACCATGTTCATAGAAGAGGAACCAACTTGGTTCTTGCATTTAGGATTCTTATCAAGTTCTCGAGTTCTTAAGGACTATTCAATCCGTAAATGACTTCCAAGTTGAGTCAAAGTTAATCACTCTTTATTATGTTTCATATTATGTTTAAAACCTTTCCAGGAAGAGGGTAGTTTGTCAATTATCACAGCCACATAAATGGCTTCATCCATTTTTAGATTGTGTTGAGCAAACTGTCACAGGATCCTTAACATTTCATGGAATTGTTCCATAACAGTCCTGGAGTTAATCATCTTGTAACCCATAAAGTTACCGATAAGAAACTTCTTGTGTAACGCCCGTAGATCAGGGCTAGTCAATTTAGAAACAATAAGCGTCAAAAATGACTTTTTGATAGAAGATTATTTAGGATGAATAATCCTTTTAAAGTTGTAGTATATGTTACAAGGTTTCCGTGCATATAAAGAACGCCAAAATCCAAGTTATAACGAAGAAGTTATGACTTGTTAAAGTTTCACGACAGAACCGGCACCACGCTGAATGACGTAAAAAGTGAAATTACGTTAGAGTGATATTTAGCCTTAGCGATCTAAACGAGAATCGAAGATCTCGTTGTTAGTAGCGAAACGACGAAAAGTTAGGCAAGAACGGACGTCGGACGAAGAAGTTATGAATTTATAACGAAATTTTCTGCCCGACCTATCAAAAATAAATAATAAAAATAAAAGTCAAAATTAGCCGACGGAATCTAAACGAAAGTTGTAGAACGTAGTCTCACCTTCGCGTGGATATAAAGAACGTCGAAAACGGAGTTCGTATGAAGGAGATATGAATTTCCAAAGTTTATTAAATAATTAATAATTAAAATTAATTATTAAACCCCGGCATTATCCGAAGAAGAGTCAGCGGTCCGATCCGAAGTACGCCCCGCGTACAGCGAATATGTCGACACTCGCACTCGAGGACTTCGGATGACGAACGCAGTGACGATTTCGGACCAGTACGCCCCGCGTACTGGCGTACTCCCCGCGTACTCTGAGGCTCCAGCCTCCTATAAATAGGATGCAAGGGCAGCCGGCTTCTTTTCTATTTTTCTCCATTCTCTCTCCCGTTTTGCATCGTTTTGCATGCCAAAAATACCCCGAAGCCCCGGTATTATTCTCGAGCCCCGAAGCAAGTCCCGAGATCCCGAAGATCCCGAGAAGTGCGGTTCCCGAGCCGAAGCTCTGCCCGCGAGAAATTCAATTTTTGTGGAGATCTTCCAGATCTACCGAAGAATACTACTTCTGCAAGTCGTAGTGCTGTCCGATCATCTTCTAATCAAGTGAGTGTATACTACCTTTCATAAACACGATAATAATACAAGTATGGTTTGAGTGTATTAAGTTTATTGTTGTTTATATGTGTGAGTGTGTAGTTACTTTCTTCTAACACATAAATATGACGTATTTGCTATGAGATACGTGCTATGTGTTTATATGTTATTTGTCTATTTGAGATGGGCATGGAAATTGGAGTTTTATACAAGTGTTAAATGATTTAAACTGTGTAAGTATTTATATCTACAAAATGGTTGGGTAGAACATATGTAGATGGAATAGTTGGTGACTATGGAGTTAGCGCCTATTGTATAAACCTTGGCGACTATGGAGTTAGCGCACGTTGAGTAAACCTTGGCGACTATGGAGTTAGCGCACGTTGAGTAAACCTTGGCGACTATGGAGTTAGCGCTTGTTGAGTAAACCTTGGCGACTATGGAGTTAGTGCTTGTTAAGTGAACCTTGGTGACTATGGAGTTAGCGCCAGATAACTATGGATTTAATACTTGATAAATAAGCTTTGGCAGCAATGGAATTCGTGCCAAATTTCTTACGAATAAATGAATGAAGGATAGTTGGTTCTTAGGGTAAAACCTTAAGAAGATAATGGGGATGGGTAATTGGGTTGATTGTTTGCTGATTACATATAATAATTATATTATTGTGGGTTGAAAACCCTATATGCTCACCAGGCTCCCAAGCCTGACCCACTCAGTTTTCTTTTCATTACAGGTAATGGCACAAGGGTATAAGTTGATGGACTTGACGAGATATTTTGGATTATAGATCAGTAGTCATAAATAATTGTTGTAAGATTTATTTTATATTGTTTATGCTTTTGGTCTGTATCGAACATGACATCCCAAGGTTTTATTATTTAATGAAAATACATTCTTTTCGAGAAATGTTTTGATAAATGGTTATCATATTTTATTCTGGGAACAAATTTCGCGACTCTTTTAATTAAAAGATTACTCTGATTTTATAAAACAAAGCATAAACAAATCGGTCTTTTCTGGCCGTGAAATTGGGGATGTCACATCTTGCTAGAAGCATCTTCAGCCATGTATTTAGATTCAATAGAATCCCACAGTTCTTTTGCAGATTTGAAATTTTGATAGATATCAAAAAGAGAGTTAGACATACCACTGAGAATATGACCACGACATATGTAATCATTATTTTCCCACTTTGATCTCCTTCTTGTTGCCTCCAAAGGCTCATCTGCAATAGATTCTAGTAAGACTGACATGGGTGTACTCAGAACATACACCACTTTCAGAGTGGTAAAAAGAAAGTGCATATTCTTCTGCCATCTACGAAAATCTTGCCCTTGAAACTTGTTCAATTTGTCAAACTTGCTTGTCATATCCTTTACAGAATCACCACTTGCCAAGATCACAGATTACTTCGATTTTGGTTAGAAATATGGGTTTAATGGCACTTGGAAATCTGAGAATTATGATTATCACTTTCAAATCGAAGTATTTGGTTGGTACTCCCAAATCCCCAATTGGATCAAACTGAGAAAAATCGAAGAGAAAGAAAGAGAATGAAAGGGTATATTTTCTTGAGTACCAGAAAACAAACCAAAACTGAATTTAGATCCTTGTTTGAAAACTGTCATATGACAATTTAAAACTGTCACAAAACATCCAAAACAGTCATAAAACGGGTATTTTGAATAAAAATCAAAATGGGTCAATTCTCGACCCCATCTAGGGGCTCTGCCCCTTGGACCCTGCTCCCAGGGGTGCTGACCTCGGACCTCCGTTCGTTCAGGGGCTTCGCCCCTAAATGACAATGTACTTTGCTATTTGATCAAACTTAAACACATGTGTACTCCACACCTTCCTTCATTGTTTAATATTTAACAATATCGCTTTGGGTCACACAAAGTAATCTCATTACACTTAAAATAATATTGATTATAACAAATCACCAACAGTTGACGTGTTTTATACGAGTTAAATGGTCTATTGCGCCAAGTCATCAATTTTTACCTATATAATATATAAGATAAACAAAAAAAAACTAATATTTTCCAATGTTGTAAAAATCTCGACTATGGCCTGATTAATCTTTGATTAGTCTGTAGTCGCTACTCGGCCGATTAGAAGGCGCTAAACGATTAATTACTACTTAGACGGTGATGCATTGTTAATAGTGTCTACAAATTCTATATTAATAGAAACTATCTAATGAATGATTAGTGCAGTATTAATCACATTAACATAGTTTGTTATGTTATTAATGGTATTTAGTAACTTTATGATGATAATTGTTATATTTAATTTTATTAAATTGAACAAATTTATTATTAAAGATCTCTGATTCATACCCGTCTACGTTGATTAATCATTTAACTCTAGTCAAACAACTAACTACCATCGAACGTTTTTTGAAACCTTGATATTTTCGATATAAAGAAGTTATGAGCATCAAGCCCTTTACATTGCTTAAGTGAGCTCAAAGCGTGAAACCAAATAAGGCGTTGTTTGTTTTTTTTTTAAGCACAAATCCATAAAGTCTATGGACCACCTCAGTAGAAGGGGTGGACCAAACGACTGCAGACTGTAATAAGAAGCGTGTTTGTTTTTTTAACATTTGCATGTTGCTGTAGATATTAAAAAATTAAAATAAACTGGTTTTATAATCCAAAAAATAGTTTGTTTAATACCGAAAATTTAATAATGTATAATATTTCTGCAATAATTTATGATATTTCAACAAAAATAATGATATTTTAACAAAAATAAATAAATATATTTTAGCATAAAATAAAGATATTTCATCAACAAATTAATATATATATATATATATATATATATATATATATATATATATATATATATATATATATATATTAAAGATATGAAAGTTAGGAATAGTAAACTTAATAAGTGTTTGGTAAGATTGGTCTCTATGCAGGTTTGCTCATTTTTTTTGTTAATTTTTTTATCATTTTGGTACTCCAACTTATGTACATTTTAAAAACTACTTTTACATTGACCCTTCACATTTATGCTTTTGTTCACAAACAACCCTTTCACTTTCGTTTGAATTTTTCATAACCCTCATCTTTTATTACATATTATTAGTATCTAGTCTTTTGGCAGAAATGGTCCCTCATTATTATTATTATTATTATTATTATTATTATTATTATTATTATTATTATTAGACAAAATTACACGATTGGGCCATGTGGTTTACCAGATTTAACACATTAAGGACAACGATGGCGACCGAAATCACTCTTTTACTCCTAATCGATTTTTTTTATTAATTTATATTTCTCTTTTTGGTTTTAAATTAATGTTTTATTTATTAAAAAATACTCACCCAATACCATAAAGCCACCCATCAGCTGTCATCACCACCACCGCCAAAATTACATTAATGCTCTATATGGTTTACCCGTCGTCACAAATTCAGTCCCTACTACCTTAAAAGACCAAATTACCCTCACATTAACAGACAATAAACAACGGTCTATATTTTTCAGATTGGTTTTCCGGTCGCCGCCATACATGGCAATAAAGCTCAATTTGTGAGACAATTTCTTTATTTTTTCTCATTTATTGCAAGAAATAATGATTTATATTTATTTACTTATGTAATTAGATGACATTGTTTATCTTCCTTTACTAGATTATCTCAATGCAATTCAACATGCTACTTTACTTTACAAACAATACCTTCCGACCCCGGCAACGCCGGAGAATCTTTTCTAGTTATTATTATTCAATAAAAAAAATCAACAAGAATAAACAAAAAAACGAAAAAAAAATGGGAAATAAGATTTCAGCAATATATAATCAATATTTTAGCAAGAAAAGAAAAAGAAGAAGAAGAAGAGATTGGAAGCGGCAAAACACGTGCTGCGCCAAAAAGAACACGTGCATATGTTTTTTAATCCAAATACTTTTGAAAAACAAACAACTGCAAGATAAAAAGTGTTGTGCGTGTACTGCACCACGCAACAATAAAAGGTCTGAAGATGATTTTCCAAAAAACAAACAACACCTAAAACCAAGCTTCATCCAATCAAGCTCAAGGATATTATATTTTAATCATTTTATAAGCCTTGTTTAAAATTCTGCTAAACTTGTTGCAACCTTATTCGTCAATATGAACCAAGGATAAATAAGTTGTGTAATTTTTTTAACGCCGAGTTAATATATGTATGTGATTGAACCAGGGCCGTTCAAACATATATGAGGTCGGGGTGAAAAAAAAAAAAGCTCTTCAAAAACAAATATAATAAATATTCAAAAAAATATCATTTATTTTTCAATATAGACATGTTTAATTAGCAATAACAAGAAAACTAAATTATTTATCTTTTAAGCTAATTTGAGTTTTAACCAACTTTAAACCCTAAAAATCATTTAGGTAATAATTTTTTTTTTATATATAAACTAAATAGCGCATAAATTTTGCCCCTTCTGGAGTCGTGGGCCCCAGGCGGTCGCCCAGTTTGCTCACCGTCTGAACCGGCCCAGGATTGAACTCATGACCTCATTGTTATACAGGCCAAGTAAATAAGCCCAAAATTTTACTAATTAAGTGACAAAGGTAATAGAGTAATATAAAAATATACTTGTGGATATTTCTAGAATTTAAACATTTTTTTTAATATTCGTTAACACGTTAAAACATGATAATTTTAAAATTATACCATTAACAATAAGATGACAATAAATAATAGTTATTTTTAAGTGTTATCATAAGCAAACGTTCTATAGGCACTAATGTTATCATATCAATTAATTTTTATTTTTGCCCTTAAATATTTTCAGATAAAATAATAAGACAAATTTTATCGAGATAAGAATAAAGATGAGATAAATTTGTTGGTGATAAGGTATGATAGTGAAAATATGATCGATCCCCACTTCTAAATTGAATATATGCCGATTCAAGTTAGACAAGAATATTTTCATCATTTATGTGAATGTTTTCTATATGTGGTGTTTAATTAATGTTTCATTAGAGATAAATATATATTTTCCGGTTTTACACGTAACACAAATGGTGGATTAATTATAGTCGGAGATGAATCTGATACGAAACATGGACCATGCATTACGCTAAATCTTTCAAAATGGGTTAAAATTTAAAATAAACAATAATTTTTTTTTTTTTTGGAAACAAACGAAATTATAAATACTTATTATACCGGAGGAAGTTGTTGCGGTTCTACCGCTGTTTTGCCACGGTGTCAAAAAGAAACATTGCCCCTAGTGTGCAGTTTGAGACGTGGTTTTACCGCATGTGGTAAGCTTTGGTAGCACCTTCTCTCTTTCTTTACTACCTTTCTCTTCCCCCCTAATAACCCTTACTTTTTCAAACCTAAATGAAATTCTTATATCTTTCATTTGTTTTATCTTTAAATTCTATAGAAAATGTCGGCATTTTCGTCTTCAGAATAATTTAAATTTATGTGTGATGCTATTGTTAGTGCTGCTCAAATAGCGGAGCAAATGTATAATGCTTTATCCAATGACGAAGCCGAAGTTCGGAATGGAGAACACAAAGATATATTTAAAGAAACTGTGAATCAACCATCAACTGTTGATGTAAGACTACTTTGACGATGATGTTATTTTTTAAGGGTATTATTTTCGAATATGCTTCAGAATTTTCAAACTTTTATATGAACATATAATTGAAGATTTAACGAGGGGCTGCAGTTTTTTTCCAACAACGTCCTGATGCTAGAAGTATATCCGTTTTCACTCCCTTACAAAAATGCACAACCACACTTCGTCAATGAGCTTATGGCATCCATGATGATGTGTTAGACGAAAGTTTTAGGATGTCTGTTAGGATCATGTGATTAAGATTTATGGTAAAAAAATATTTTCATAAACATACACAAAATGACATCTTACAATTGCAAACTCATCATGTTAGCGTACATGGTTTTCCTAGAATGATAGAAAGTTTAGGTTGTCTCCATTGGGAATGAGAAATTTTCCCTACCTCATACCATGGTCAATTTACTCGATGTAATCATGGTCACTAACCGTCATACTTGAAGCGGTGGCGTCATAGGATTTGTGGATTTGATATATTTTTTTTGGTTCTCCTGTTTTGATTAATCACATTAACATTTCTAATCGTTCACCTATATTTAACAACATATATGACAGTTTGCACCAGATTCGTCTTTTCAAGTGCATCTAACGTCATATAAGTATGGTTATTACATTGTTGATAAGATCTATCCTGAATATGTTGTGTTTGTTAAATTATTTTCGTGTCCACATGATTCTAGAAGGAAAAATTTCAAGAGAGAGCGAGCCTTTGGAATTTTTAGAAACATTGGCACATATTGAAAAAACCAACACTTCGTTTGGCGAGGGAAAACTTCAATAAGTCATGTATGCATGTATCATATTGCATAATATGATTATTGAAGATGAATGAAGAGCGATATATGCGTATGATGAACATAAAACCATCCCCGAGACCCGACCATTAGAAATTAGTGGTGATGAGTACATGGGTAGGAAATGAGATATACGTAGCACCGAAACATTTTACAATATCCGTATAGACTTAGTGGAATATATTTACGAGATTCAACACATTAACTTCAATTTGGAGCCTCCAGATGACATAGAAGACGAGTTGTTGGATGAAGATTTTATGTAATATGTTTTTACTTATTTTAATTATGCTTTTTTTTTTAAGTTTTTTGTGTTTTTTATTTTTCAAGTTATTTTAGTTATTCTATTTTTTTTAAGTTTCTTATGTTTTTCATTTTTTAAGCTATTTTAATTTTAGTATATATTTTTCTTATTTGAATTAGTGAAATTTGGTGTTATTATTTAAGTTAAATAAAAAAAGCTGTGGCACCACACACTTAGTGTGTGGCAAAAAAAAAAACACAATTTTGTGGTAAGAATGATATGATAATAATATAACATGTCAAAAATATGATTGGCAAAAAATATGGTTTCAATGACATTATCCCCTTTAGCCTTAAACGATTTTATAAGTGACTGAAAATAGTGAGATACTCCTGCAAGTTGTAATTTTTTAATTACAATTAAATCTATAATTAAGTGTTTGAATTTTGAAATATTCTCGTATTTAAAAGTAAACAAATGTTTGACAATTTAATTAAGTAGCTCATAAATAAGAGATTCGGACTTCAACTACCTAAGAATCGATTCTTATATGGTAGAAAAAGCGAACCCCTATTCAAATAAGGAAACATGATTTTGGTTTGATATTGATTTTTGTATCGCATATAATTAATTTAATGGATAACTGTTAAGAAACGAACAAATAACGTTTTTATTTCAATATTTAACACCAAAAATGTCAGGTCACGGAAAATGGATGCATAATATTATCGCACAAAATCTATTACTTTTCCATTTTCTTTACAAAAAGCTATAATATGTGTAAATCGTGAGCGTTACATGCTTTTTTAAAAGTTTGATGTTTATTGTTCTGAAGAATCTTTTAAGTCATCATTCGGGATAAAATGATGTTATAGTGAAAATGGTAGGAGAATAAATGCAAGAATATATATTAGGGACTGAATTTGGAAATAGGAAAAAGTGAAGGGGTATCAGTAGCCATTATGATTATAGTAAAGATGGTTTTAATGGCACAACTTCATATTCAAGCAAAGCGGCAAATTTTGTGGCCCTTTTTCACACTTTTATTCTATTCTTTGTTCACAATCCCGAAGATTAATGTGAACTCGTTTTAAGGTTAATAACGAAATTCCAGTTTTAACCCTGTTCTTTTCTACAAAGATTGTCAGATTCTGGAAGCCTTTGATCCGGTGGAAGGGTAGTTTAGTCAAAGTACGGAAAGTACAATAAAAGGGTTTGTTGGACAAGATGACTTATCTTGTCAATCAGAATTAGAAAAATCCCCCACCGCTAGTAGTGGCTCTAATTAAGGAATCACCAGACACTTATTCTTTTTAATCACATAAAAAAGAGAGGGTAAAATAAGATCAATGTACATGATTATAAAAATATATATTTAACTGATTAACATTTTTCTTTGAATATCTTATTAAAAATACAATTAATGCTTTTTCTGATATTTATGAAAAGAAAACATGCCAAGACTCAAATAAATGTGAAAAACATTATAATATTCATAAAAATGCTAAGTATTTTACATATTTATTGCTATGACAAGAAATTAGTAACAGTTTAACTTATGAAACTTCTCCATTCCATATTTATATTGTTTTGAACAATCATTTCTAGATAAACTAGACGATGTTCTTGTTAGTTAATTTGTTAAAATTAAACGATGCATTGATTAAAATCAAGAAAGTGAAACGTATTATATAAAGTCTATGAAGTATACATGGATACATGCCCCACTCTAATCTATAAATCTATAAAACAAGTAATAAATAAATCTGCCATTCAAACCAATGGATTCAATTAAATCGTGGAAAATACGATTAAAACTTTATTCAACTTTACGTTAAAAATGGAAATATTTTGTACATCGATACCTAAATTGTGTCTTCCCTTCCTTTCTTTTTCTCTCTCCTCACTCGCCGCAATAAGTAGCGATACAGATTTCATTCTCTTCCACATTTTCAACTCCCACTTCTCACATTCCTTCTCTGTGTGAAAATGGAGGCCAGTGGTGTGGGTTACTTTGTAATTTTGTGTGCCATTCTAACAGCCGTCAACGCTCGTATACCGGGAGTCTACACCGGAGGGAAGTGGGAGAGTGCTCACGCCACCTTCTACGGCGGCAACGACGCCTCTGGTACAATGGGTACGTCACCATTTTCATTTCCTCACACCCTGTTTCAGATTCCCAGCTAATTCATCATCCTCTCTTTCAATTACTCTGTTTTTATGGAAGATTGAATAAATGATTATTTTACAGGTGGAGCTTGTGGGTATGGAAATTTGTACAGCCAAGGGTATGGCGTCAACACGGCGGCGCTAAGCACGGCTCTGTTCAACAACGGGTTGAGTTGCGGTGCTTGTTTCGAGTTAAAATGTGTGAATGATCCAAGGTGGTGCCACTCCGGCAGCCCTTCTATTTTCATCACGGCGACCAATTTCTGTCCTCCTAATTTCGCTCAGCCAAGTGACAATGGTGGGTGGTGCAACCCTCCGAGGACCCATTTCGATCTTGCCATGCCCATGTTCCTCAAGATCGCCGAATACCGTGCCGGCATCGTCCCCGTTTCCTATCGCCGGTTAGTTTCTCCGACTTGTCTCCATTTCTTCCAATTTTGGAAATGGAAGTCTGAAATTTTATCATCTACTTAAATTATGCGCTCATTATTTATCCATATTACCTTAAAAAATGTTTTAGCATTTGACTTTCCAACTGACAATCCCGAAAAATGGGGGACCTCAACTCCCTAAAACCGCGTTTGTGCTTGTACGGTTCAATTATGTTTATTTACAATATTACCCTTGAACAATTAGAGAATAAAGATCTTTTAATTTGTGTAACAATTCTACCTTTTTAGTTTTTATAACATTTTTCTATACAAAAAAGTTGAATTACATATATATTTTTTTTTATCACATAGGGTACCATGCCGAAAGCAAGGGGGAATAAGATTCACCATCAATGGATTCCGTTACTTCAACTTGGTTTTGGTTACCAACGTGGCGGGTGCAGGGGATATCACTCGAGTATGGGTGAAAGGTTCGAGGACTGGGTGGATGAGTCTGAGTCGTAACTGGGGTCAAAACTGGCAATCAAATGCAGTGCTAGTTGGTCAATCACTCTCTTTTAGAGTGACTAGTAGTGATCGTCGCACTTCTACCTCATGGAATGTTGTTCCAGCAAATTGGAAATTCGGTCAAACTTTTACTGGAAAAAATTTCCGAGTTTAGTTAAAAGCTAAGATACTATACCAATTGTTTTAAACTTACCAATAGTTATCACACAAGCTTTAAAATAAAAAAAGGTTTGTGTAATGGGTGTGATTTGTATTTTTAATTTAGGTTTGAAAGAAAAAGAGAGGCTTAGGAGAAAGTCTAGGGTTGGTTTGTTGGTGGGGTATTTTTGACAATTCAAGAACTGTGTAAGAGGAGCTGAAGTGGCTATAGAGTCATGCCTCAACTCATGACGGCCCGCAGCTTTTTTATTATTATTATTATTATTATTATTATTATTATTATTATTATTATTATATGGATACATTTAAATTTAATTCTGGCTATCTGTTATTTTCTTGATTTATAAATGATAAAATATTTAGCATATACTCTTTATACATACGAGCGTTTTTTTATTTATTTATTTATTTATTTATTTATAATGTTTGAGATATTATTTAATTAAAAATAATATCATGCAACAACTTATTGAACCAAAGTCCTAAGCGTGACCAAGACAAAAAGAAAAGACACAAAGGTCAATGATTTTATTCAAGGCTCGAGGCATAAAAAATCCACTCACACTTAAAAGAAGTTAATTACTATTTATATGTATCTTCAAAGAATAATTATTTATTATCTTTTAAAAAGAATTTCAAACTAGATCTAAATCATTCATTTGTATTGTATAAAGATCAATAAAATAGTTATCTAATTAGTAAAAAACAAAAAAATTCAAAATATCAACTATATTATCAATATGGATACTGAATTTACTAAAGCTCTACGGGTGGAGTTTATATATCCCTTCTAACTCATGTAACATAGTTGCTAAATCATTTTCACATCAATTTTTCTAGCTTTATTTTTTTCCATGTTTTTAGATCTATAAACATATAACAACCAATTTTTCCCAACTCACTAAATAAAAAAAACATGCAAACTACACCGTATAACAAGCACAATACAAATATACGTAAAAAGATAGAGCAGGTTAACCAACTCAATGTTGCAAATCAACGATACCGATTTTTGAGGATTCATCATCTTGGAGGTTCTTCCGGTGCTATTCCAAAATAATAATAATAAAGTAAAAAATAAAAATAAAAAATGAATCACACCGTCCATCCTAACAAGGAAAACACAAAATTAAGAGAAAAACAGAAAATAAGATATGCATCGATCAATTATACAAAAATAAAAACAGGACATCGAAACAAATAAATCTATATTGTTCTTGTTTAAACTTTGAAAGACTGAGTTCAAGACATCTCCAACAAGGTAACACTATATCCAACACGAGGACCAATGAAAATGATACAAAGGGTAAATCATGTATAGTTTGTGTATGTTCAGATTGAAAAACCAACCAATTAGCAAGCAATACATTTTTCATTGTATGAAAACAAAACAAAAGTAATTTGACTGTCCATCTTAACAGGGAAAACACAAAATTGAGAGAAAAACAAAAAATAGGATATGTGTTGATCAATTATTAAAAAGAAAAACGGGGCATTGAAATAAATAAATTTCTTTTGTACTTTGTTCAAACTTTGAAAGATTGAGTTCAAGACAACTCTATCGAGGCAACATTACGTCAAACCTGAGGACCAATGTAACATCCGGACTTTCAGGTATATTATTGCGTGTTTAAATTTTGGAATTTATGGAGTGACTCGATGAGTTGTGAGTCTAACTCGTTGAGTAGGGTCGAGTTGCCCGCGTGGAATTAATGAGTGGACTTGACGAGTCAGAGAGCTGACTCGCCGAGTAGGTGCTGGGCAGAGAAACCCTAATTTCCCGGGGTTGGGGCCTATATAAGGGAACTTATGCCCCATTTTCGCCTCACCAGTTACCCAACACTCCTGAGAGAAAACCCTAATTGCCACTAGAGCTAGAAAGTGAGTGAGGAGCTAAGTTGGTGGTTGTTGGTGCATTCCTTGAAGGAGAAGTGAAGAGTATTGAGGTTGGGACAATAGGAAGCTTTGGATCCTCAGATTCAGTAGTGTTTTCTTGAGGTAAATATGTTAACTTGCTCATCTTCTAAGGAGATCTTGATATGGGGGTTTTCTAGGGTTTTCTTCCATTTCTTAGAGTCATTGAGCCTTTTGTGTGTAATTTGAGGTTGAAACCCCAGATCTGAAGTGGAGAGGATCTTGAGAGCCCAAAGACCTGAACTTTATTGAGCTAGAGATTGGACTTTGAGCACCTAACCCTTTGTAAGACTAGGTAATGGCATTTTTGGGCATATATGTCATGCATGAGCGTAAATGTCGAGACTTTACACATATTATGTGACTTTAAGGACTAGATCTAGAGTATAGTGTGGTAGATCTTTCCTTGGACATTTGAATGAGAAATCAGATCAAAGGGACTCACCGAGTCCATGTCCTGACTCAACGAGTTGGTGAGGGTTTGTCCCGATGAGCTTGATCGTACGATAACTTGGCGAGTTGGGGGTCAACTCGATGAGTTGAGCTGGACTTTCTAGAGACTTATGAGGAAACAAGGGGACTTGACGAGTCACAAGAGTGCATACAACGATTCGGGTCAAACATGGACTGTTGACTCGAGTCTGACTTCTGTTGACTTTAGGGTTGGGTTAATCATGAGTAATGGAGACCATGGAGGGGTAAAATGGTCTTTTATCCACTTCAAGAGTTAGACAGAGAACAAAAATAGCCTTTGGTGTATTTGAGTATGAATAAGAGTATTAATTAGATATGTTATCCTATGTGTTAGGCGAAGGCTAGTTCGAGATTTCCGAGTACGAGATTGTTATATGTTAGCTTTTGAGATGAATCTTCTCACTATACTTTACCTAGAGTGGTATTTATGTGTGACCAGAGGGTCTTATGTGATTACTTGAGTTATGTATTTGTCTGTGTGATATGTATGCTATATTATATGTTACTGAGACCGGACCGGAAGGTCCAACGAGCTGTGAGACCGGAGGGTCCATTGAGTCGTGGGACTGGAGGGTTCAACTGAGACGCATATACCGGAGGGTCTTACAGAGTTATAGCCTCAAGTGGCTAATGCATTGTATGTGGTATTTTGGGGAACTCACTAAACTTCTTGCTTACCGTGTTATGTGTTATGTGTTTCAGGTATCTATCAGGATCACGAGAAGACGTCGGCTTGATTGTATACACCAGTGAAAGAGTTATGTTTTGAAGATCCTGGATTTTAATCAAACAATTATGGAGTTACAAATTTGTAAATTAAATAAATGATATGTTTGTGAAATGTGTTATGAGAATTATGCGATTTAAAATGAAAATTTTATTTGAAATTTTACGGTGTTACAACTTGTAACACCGTAAATTTCAAAACAATTTTTCTTTTGAAATGTATAATTCTCAATTTTACTTGTACTTATTGGTTATCATCTAGTGGAGTGCCCTAGGGACTGTATGTAGTCATGTAGGATAGCCAGAGAACTCTTAATTTAGGCTTTATTGCATGTTCCTTGTTTGGTTATGGCTCTAAAGTATGATCATTTGTTCGGGTGGCTATCTCACCTCTGGTTACTTATGGTTACACATTTCATGGTGATTAGATGGTAACGAGACTATGCGATGTGAGAGGACTAGTAAGCGGGAGTGCATTGTATGATTGTTGTTTGTATGTATTATGTACCTACTTGATCCTTGTTTGTTTATATGTCGACATATGGTAATAGTAGGTTGAGGCGGTCCTGATATGTATTGTAGGCCAAGGTACTTGGTGCGGGCCGACTGTAAGTTGTAGGCACGGAGGCTCTGGAAGAGCGGCTGGGTTGAGGTTGTAGGCCAACAAATCCTGGGTATTCCAGCATGATGGTTGAGTAGACCCGATGCATGCTTGTATATTTATCTTATGGGGTATTTTAGGGGAAACTCACTAAGCTTTATGCTCACCTAGTTGTTTATTGTTTCAAGTATCATTGGTGGCTATGGGAAAGTCAAGGCGACATTGTACACACTCATCAGCAACAGTTAGGATTTCGTGTTTTCTATGGTACTCTGATTTTTAATAAATGTAATTTGGAATAAATGGTTTTCTTAATAATGGATTTATAAATTGAGAGGTTTTTCCTTAGTAAAAATGAAAAAAAAAATTGGTTGTGAAAAATGGGACGTTGCAAGTTAGTATCAAAACCTTGGTTTGAGCGAATTGGAGGAACACTTCCGCTGTAACACCCATAAAATTCATGAAAATTTAAAACTTTTTCCAACATTCAAAAACCATTATTTATTACAAAATGTTTTCAAAATAGTATCATATCAGAGTATCCCAAAAATCAAAATGATAAAATACGAGGAGGTGCACGATCTAGCATTCGCTGTCCCGTGATAATCCGAAGTACCTGAAACAAAATCCAAAAATGTAAGCCCGAAGCTTAGTGAGTTCCTCCAAAATACCAACGCCATACAAACCATAACCATATCATAGCAAACAAACATTATACATATAGAGTCTACAATATAACTGAATCGCCCTTACTGGACCTGCAGTCTATCTGGCCCACTCTCAAAACCTTAAGCATGTCTGGTCCGCCCACCCGGGCCTTCAGCATGTGTGGTCCGCCTACCCGGGCCTTCAGCCTGTCTGGACCATTCTATGGGCCTTCGGCATAACTGATATGCCCTAATGGGTCTACACTCTATCCGGTCTGCCCTGGGTCTGTTGGCCTTTAGCACGAAGTAGGTCCTGCCTCAACTCAACCCCATATATACAATCAACACATAAAGCTTGGAGCTTCACCTTTCCACCACACCATGTCATACACCGGTTTGAAGTTTTCCAGTTATCAACTATAGATGACAAAGTTGTCATGGAGTATTGAGGACCCCGATCAGCCTGTAACACCCACAATTTTGGGCTGGGCAATTAAGATAAAATAAGTGATAAAATGACATTTTGACAGAATATTATTTAGTATAAATAATCTTAACCAAAGTTATAATTTATGTGACAAAATTTTTATGCATATAAAGAACTTTGAAATCCAACTACATATGAAGAAGTTATATTTCTTTGAAGTTCTGCGATTAAACCAACACGGTTATGCGTATCGTAAAAAGTGAATTTTAGATAGGTTGTTTATTAGCCTAAACAATCTAAACAAAGCTTGTAGTAACCGTAACACCAAGAACGTACATATAGAGAACATCCAAATCTGACTTCATATAAGGAAGTTATGATTTTTCGAAGTTTCAGCACACTATGTTAGCACAAGAATCGAAATTAAAATCGATTGGTTGTTAGGCAAAACAACCTAAACGAGAGTTGAAGATCTCATGATTAGGAGTTCGTAGGCATAAAGAAATACAAGAATGGAGTTCGTATGAACAAGTTATGAATTTCGCGCGGACGTTAACAATCTAAATATCAATTTTAGTTAGAGTGGCAATTAATGGTGGAGACCCTAATGAAAGTTCTACAACTCCTCGATAGGATTCAAGGGATATAAAAAAACATTGAAAACAGAGCTTATATGCGAAAATTATAGTTGTCCACAGATCTCCAAGAATTTATCTAGATTGATGATGTGGTAGCATCTGGTGCGCTACATAGCATGGTCGGGTAGCCACCTTCTCTAAGAGAAAATGTGACATGGTCTAAGGAACGACGGACACGTGGCACCATGAAATGGTGGCACATGGTTGCTTTTAGATGAGTGAGAGGTAGCCAAACTGAACGATGACACGTGTCACAAAGCTCGAGGGCATGAAGCGCCTCTTGTTGGTTCGCGGCTCGCGCCTGCTGCAGTATATGTGCCCCCTCAAATTTCTTCATTTCCACACCAATTTCCAATATCTCTCTGTAAGATACTACTCTTTCTTAAGCCCAATTTTAGGGTTCTTTGGGATATTTAGCAAGGTTCTAAGGGATCTAAGTATCCGGCAAATAGAGCCTTCGGTTTCGGATTTTTGCCCGCGTAATTTCCAGGTTTTCACTAAAAGCTATGTAAGTTAAGTTGCATTTATTTTATTTCAAGTGTAACTTATATTTATGATCGTTATTATGAACCTATAAATAAGATTTATCAATGATTCCAAATCATTATACTAATTGAACTACTTAAAAGAATGATGTCTATGCTGGATTTAATGAGATGTTCAAAGTGAGATTTTCAAACAGTATATTCTATATATCAAACTTGCCATAGCTCCGATATGATAATATATGTTGTTCCGTACTTGATAGATCTTGATATAGATATTGAGATTAGTGGGGAATCTAAACAATCATTAATCGTAAAAAAATATGAGGCTAAGACTTAATGATAATTATACCTAGGTTACATCAAAAGAAAAATCAATATGTTAAGCAAAACGTTATCGAATTCACTAGTTATCCACTTTATCAAATGAATGCATAGTTATTTTTATTTTATATTGATATGAAGTATTTAGATAATTAAATGTTATATATGTCTATTATCTGCAGTTAAGATATTCTGTTAAGTAAAAACAAAACTTTTTTTACGAAATTCCAAAATTGTTAAATTGGATTTAATAATTTCTATGAATTTCGAGTTTTATTCTTTTATAATTTTTTTTCGAACTTCGGAATTCAAAATTCTAGTCCTAAATGCATTTTTATCACAAAATGTTTTTTCTTGAATTGAAATACATTTTTATGTGAATTTGAAATGCCAATTCCAGACCAAATGATTATTTTTTTATAAAAAAACAAATTTTTTTGGTTATTTCCTCTGATACATGTTAAATTGTAGTTAGAACTTAGAACACTAAGTTTCGTAAATTATAAATTATTCAGTTATAATTATTAGCGAATAGTTTCAATCACCTTCAAAACATGTACCAAAATCATCAAAATAGTTGCATAATTATCCGATTTAAAATTGAAAAGAAAAACTTAAAACTATTTAGGGCTAAAACGTTATCTATAAATTTAATGATTTCTTTTTTTTTTATAAGAAACGTTTTACTTCATTAAACCATGTATACCATGTTAAAGCCTTTGCATGACCCACACGGATTAGGCAAAATTCATGGATTGTATGTAACAACCGATTGGTTTGCAACTTTGCAATCACAAAAGTCCAACTCCTTTATTGCAAAATCCGTGACTATTCACATGAAAATCGATCCATTAGGCCTCCATATCTTTAGGACAACATGCCTTTGTTTCTCCCTTAGAGTATAACTAATAAATATATTTATTACAATCTCGTTCATACAATTAAACATTGACAAACTATACAAGGATTTATTCAAACAGATTAATAATTAATCTGTTATTTGATTGCAATTTTTGCAAGATATAATAACCCACGATTGTTATTTAATAACTAAGCAATTGTCATCATAACTTATAATAAATATTTGATTAATTAGGATTACTAAATATCTAACTATTCATATTATAAAATAGAAAAACGAAAACAAATACGAATTCCTTTTAATAATCAACTTCCTATTTGTTTATCCGTTTTTTTCCCTAATTGAAATTTCATTTCACAAAAATTAGTTATCACAATACAAAGAGTAATAACTAAGATCCAAAAGTCCAAATTTGGTTTCCAAGCAAAACATGTTAAGATCCATGAAATATCCCAACGAGAAGGTTATGAACACAATGAAATGAGTATCTCAAGGCAAATCCCAGAATCAGAGATGTCTTAAAAATTCATTGAATCAAATTCTGAAGCATTTCCGACGAGTTATATAACTTGAGTTCTGCAAATACTGATTATTATTTGCCCCAATTATTCAATACATATCGTCAATAAATTAATAAGCGAAAACAGAAATCGTGTATGAAAAAAATGATAATTTAAACTTCACAGGATGTGAGATAGAATTTAGTAGACGAACAGATGGAAATAACTGTTCATCTGTGGAAACCATCTCTACGGTTGTCTGGCCGCTGCCTGATTTCAAACAAAATGAAGAAAATCACCATTGATAGATAGCGAGATCAACAGATGAAGAAATCAGGCTTTCGATTTAAGCATTGTTGTTTGTAAAAAGAGAAACGGGATTTTAAATAAATCCATCTCTATCTACAATTTTAACGTAACAAATGCAATTAGGTAAACAAAAAACGATTCTAGAAATTATGAGAGAAGTGACTATGGCGTCGGCTGATTGGAGGGTTTTTAGAAATAAATCCATCTCCGAAGATGTGCGTTCTAACGTCTTTCATCGCCTTGTCAAGAGGCGTTCATTGTGTAGAAGAGAAAGCGATGTAGGGTTTTTAAACCCGAAACACATCAAGGGTACAATTGTAAATTAACTCGTAAATTACATACTAGGTATAAGATTTTATTACATTTTCATTTTTGTCACATTAGTTTGTTAAAATGTTATTCATTTGTCTAATGATTTGTATTTGATAATGATCATTTTAACGTCTATAATTATTGTATTACTTTACTCCTATTTCCACAAACTTTTATTTTATAAACACTGACCAAAACTCACTTTAATATATTAACTCTTTTAAAAAAAAAAAAATTAACAAAATTGTTCCAGTCTATTTTCAATATTTATAAAATATTCTCATGTAATTTGTCATTTTTAAAAAAGACATTGTATTTTCTAATCATATTATTTTACATGAACAATAATAAACATAACAAACATCTTAATATGAAAATTCAAACAGAATTTACAATAAAATATTACTTAATATAGACAAACAATTTATAAACATACTACATACCGATAAAATAAGTTTTAAATAGGTTTTTTTTTAATTGTTAAAATATATTAAATAATGGTTTAAATAATCTTTACAAATACATTGTTGTATAATGATCTTGAACAACTTTTCGTCATTTTTTTTTTTTTTCCTTTTGGGTCTTATGACGTTTTGCTTTGGAGTTTTAGTTTTTCTTTTACTACGAAACTCTCAAAATTGTCACCATTTGCCACTAAAGCTTTAATTGTGCTAATTAAGTTCTTAAACTATGAGTTTTGTCACCATTTAGCCAGTAGAACATTATATATCATGTTCAATAGGTAACTGCCTAAACATGCCATGTCATATAGGCAAATTTTGACCATATTTATCTAGGTGGTGCTGAACTCCATGTGGAATTAAATTTATTAATTAGAAAACCACGGACAAAGCTTACACACTGCTGACAACCACCATCTCCGCGAACTACCACTATGTTTGACAACTACCCATAAATCCGACAATGGTGTCTCAAATCAAAGTTGACATCTATAGTGTTCTTATCATGGATGCTACTTCGATGGATGTGGATCTTGTTCTCGAGTTGTTCAATCATCAAGAGCATGGGCTACAAGGTTTACTGACAGTGGTGTCTCAAATCAAAGTTTGCTCCTTGTTTAGTTGTATGGCTAGATGAAAATGGTCTTGAACTATCCCGTGCCATTAAGCCTCCAAATGGTTTGGCAATGCTTGTTGGTGATTTCAGTGTCACCATGTCATTTTAAGTAACTGGAACTAACATGTGAGCTAAGGGTTTCATGATTTGTACTCTAATACATGTACGGGTTTGTGCGGAGTGTACGCATGTATAAGATCGAATCAAAAGATGGTTCGATGACTAGTTGGGGGTCCGGAGGCAGCCCCCGGGTCTTGGGTTTCCAAAGGGGCAGTGCCCCTTTGGCGGGGTCTAGGGGCAGCGCCCCTAGCGGGGGCCAAGGGGCAGAGCCCCTGGCTCGGGTAGAAATAATAGCTTACGTTTTCTATGCCTAGAAACGTAGGTGTCCGCTTGAATTATCCTAGGCTGAATTTCTTGTAACCCAAACATAGGGTAGAAATATCAGTTCGGAAAGTGATATCACGATCCAAGCTGATATTCATATCTCCACCGCAAACCCTAATATTCCCAACAATGCTTCCCCTTTAGTCTTCTTTTTAATAAATGGTCCCTTATGATTAAGTTTTTGCCCCTTCTTCACGTATTAACTAATCAATTGATCATATCCACAAGAATAATTAAGATCAGTGATCCATATTTATTTTTATAGTAATCCTTAGACTCGTATATTATACATAAGTAAATTTTAATATATATATATATATATATATATATATATATATATATATATATATATATATATAAGTGTCACATTAAGCAATTTAAAAAAAAAATCGAAATAAATACAATCGAAATTGTGCATTAATTTTTTGAATCTCTTTCAATTTAAGAATTTTAAAATTAGAAAAAAAAATTGTATTATTGAAATTGATATCCATTATTATTACATTTATTACATATAAATACATGAAATTTAATAAAAAATTTAAAAAATAACATAAAATAATATGTGAAAAAAAAATACTTTAAAATAACCATAAAATGACATGTATCAAAATGAATATATATATATATATATATATATATATATATATATATATATATATATATATATTATTCTCAATAAATCTTATCAAATTTGGTCCCTTACCTATAAAACTAATTTTAGAGGAATAAAAAGTTTTTTTTTAATTATATATGGATGGTATGTCAACATGACATAAATAATAAAAAAAAATTACTAATCTAACCAAAATTGCTAATATTTTTCACTTAATAGTAAAAAATTAACCATTAGCCAAAAATACTCAACTAAACCGTAAACGAGATTAAGTTATCCACGGTTTTGACTAATAGCTATAGTTTGGAGAGTTCCAGAGGGTATTGACCTACAGTTTTTTCAGTTGAGCACTTGAGCTACTACTTTACAACACATCTATAGTTTAGGGCTATTAGCTCAAAACATATAAAGTTCCATGTTTTAAAAGCTAGGGAAACTCTCTACAATGGCAGCTCCAAATATGTTCTTTTAAACTTTTTATTTGTTTTCTATCTTTTACCTTTTAACCTAATAGTATCTAGTATATATTTTTCTGCAAAAAAATAAGTAAATAAATAAACCGTAGATGGGATATGTCACCTGGGTTGTACAAGATGTTGATACACAAAATGTGCATGAGCAGTTTGTATACCATAGATGACATACCTCATCTACGGTTTTCAGTTTTTTTTTCTCCGTTTTTTTAGTTTATAACATGTATAGTGATATAGTTTTATTATGTGGTATGATATTTGGGTTGATTCGACACTTTGAACGAAATAATATTTAAATGTCACGAACAAAATAGTAGGTAGAGTGATAAAATAGCAAATGGAGTCTTCCAAAACCGAACTGTAACTTAGTTGATAACACAATATTCTAAGTTCCTTTATGAGAGCTTATCAACTTGTTGACTTAGTTTTATCATCGAAACATCAACTCTGTTGATTAAGTTTCACTATAACTAAACGTCCTTATTACACTAAATTACACACACAACCATTTCCCTAATTACTAAGGATTAAGAGTAAATTACACGAATGGTGCCTATGGTTTGGGTTAGTTTGCGCACTTAATCCCTAACTTATTTTTTTAAACTCAGAAGGTCCCTACTGTTTGTTTTTGTTACACGTTTGGTTCATACTGTTTGTTTTTGTTACACATTTTGTTCATTTCTTACCTAAAAAGATTATTATTTAAATAAGAAAAAAATAGTGAAGTATATAAAGTAAGATGAGAGGATGAAGTTGGGGGTGTTTTTATTTAAATAAATAAAAAAATCAAAGGCAAAATAGTCTTTTTATGTAAGACATGGACCAAACGCGTAAGAAAAACAAACAGTAGGGACTTTTAGAGTTAAAAAAATAAGTTAGGGACCAAACGTACAAATTACTCTAAACCATAGGGACCATTCGTGTAATGTACTCAAGGAATAAATAACAAAGTTCATAAACATTACCATTTTGTGTCCCCATTAGTCTTAGACAAAGTCGATCACAACAGTTTCATATTATCACTATTATTCTCAAGATATCTAAGAATAACAAGTCTACGAAAACATTCTCAAGATATCTAAGAATAATTAAAAGCTTTATTTATTCATGATAACAAGTCTACGAAAACATTCTTTATAGACCAATTTTTTTACCACATACATGATGCCCAAAAAGGCATACTTTCATCACTTGGTCAATGATAACTCGAAACACATTGTGGTTCTACATTATCCTAAGACACTTTATGAAAAGATCATCCCATTTACCTATAGCTAAGGGTTTCAAGTTTTCTCATAATGTTTTTTTCTTACTTTCCAACCAAAATACCCATTTTATCATCTACATAACAAAAACTTGAAGCTAATAATTAGCTCTTTGCTTCTTGTGCTACAACTCATTTTGGATCTTGTTGTCGAATATGAAATCAAGTTGCCTTTTGCACTTTTAACTTAATGGTTGGTTCTTCCCTACTTGAGTTCGAATCCTCACCTATTGCTACTCATAACCAATCAAAGCGCAAGTCAGCTCTGCTTATGTGATATGTAGCTTTTTTTCTTTTCTTTTTATCAAAGAAACTCCTCATATCAATGATTTTAACATCTTCAACATTCTCATAGATCGATCAAAATCCTGGTAAGCACGAAGTTGCAGAGATTAAGACTTTTATGGTTAAAAAAATCAAAACTCCTTTTGCATTTGTATAACTTTAATAATGTTTCCTTGATATTAACATTTTTTAAATATATTTTTTTCATTTCAAAATTTATTACAAATAAACTCTCATAACTTAGGTAGAAACCTTAATTTTCATTAAGGCTTGTTATTATTTGTATGTATATATATAACCTTCATATTTTTACAATATATATCACTTATTAATTATTTTGTAAATTAAAGCGGGTTAATAAGATCCTTTAGGGGTAACAAATTACAGACATACTCAGTCTTTTCGCCACAAATATCTCAATAACCAACAATTATTAGCACAGCCTAAGTCTGAATACATTTGTTGGAGAGTCTTATCATAAAAGAAAGTCTTATAATCAATCACCTCTACTAAGAATCTGAATCCATTAAGAACCAGAATCCCATATCATATTCTAGAAATCCCTCATCACATGATTCGCCTGCGTTTTTGAGCAGAATCCCACAAGTCCAGAAGATAAGAAGCTCCCTCCTGCAAAAGAGCTTTCCTTCCTTGAGCAAAATTCCATAACTCGGTTGTAATATACGATCCACTTGGATTATAATCATTAATCTCAGTCAAAGCAGTCGTCACAGCTTTATACACATCTTCACCCAATTCTCTCTTTAAACTTTTCAATTTATCATCACTTTCATCAATCAATCTCTGCAACAATCATATCAAAAACTTTCTCACTTCAGTCACACCATTTACCAGACTTTCAATTAATCATATCATGTTTTTTTTTTTTTAACTTTAACACCCACACCCACCTGTGATTGCTCATCCACAGTGATGACCTTGAAAGGATGCCAATTTGGATCTCTGAGATACTCTTCCCACAATGAACACATTTCTGAAGCCCTATCTTCAGCATCCATGTCACCATACTTCCTCTTCATGGCATCCAAGAAAGGTTTATTTTCAAGCTCCCCCATCCTCTTCACCCCAATATGTGCACTTTTTGGTAGCTCCTTCAATCCCTATAGTTATTTTTACACAATGTTATATATAATAAGTTAAGTTTTTACATAAATGTGTAACTTAAAGAAAAGAAAAGATTGTGTGTGTGTGTGGGTGTTACTTCAATTAATTCTTTGCGGGCATCTTGCAACTCATCATTTCTCTTGCGTTCTTGAACAACAAGAGTTTGATTCAAACTTTGGATATGTTCAAGCTCTTCTTCTTTATCCCTTAAGTTCTTGTGTATCTCTTCCACTTCCTTCAACACCTCCAAATCAACATCTCCAATGTGTTTCATCACATTTAATTGTCCCTTTAAACGTTCTATCTCAAGCTCTACAGCTTGCTTTGCATCTAGCTGTTTCTCAAGATTAATAATTTTCTTATGGAGTTCTTCCTTTTCCCTCTGAAATTCAACAATCACACTCACATTATCTCAACCCAACAATCAAATATTCTAAATTAACAACAAATTTCTTGAAATCAAACCTTTTGATCTTCAGCAAGTTTCATCACACTTTCATCGGCTTTCCTTTGTTCATCAGACGCCATCTGAAGCAAACTATTTTTCACAACATTCTAGCACAAGAGGCCAAAAAAAAACTATTAGTTTTGTTTAATGTTTAGTGCTTATAAAATGATGGTTGAAAACTTATAAAGTGTCATGTCACACCTCTTCAATCTCTTCAGTGAGTTTTTTTCTTTCATTTTCATTTACCACTTCACGTTTCTCAAGTTCATTACCCCTGAGCTCGAGTTCCTTCTTCTGGTTTTCCAGCTGGAATTTAATCTTTTCATGGTCATTAAAGATTTTTTTAAAATGATCATGTGCACTGGCTTGGATTTTCTTTAACTCTAATCAACACCATAATAAAGTTAGCAACTTTATGTTATAAACAAACCAACAGAAATAAACTCAACTCAAACAAAAAGAAAACATCAACAACCATCATTATAAGACTGATGAAGCAAATCTTTTTCTTCGATTACTTTGCTAAGTGAATGCTCTGTCTCAACATATTTAGTCTCCATTTCTTCAAAGGTTCTCTTTTTCACCTCAACTTCTCTTGTCAAGGTTGAGACTAAAGTATTTGCCTTTCGTTCTTCTTCTGCCATGATATCAGAAACAGTTCTAAGATCACCAATCTTGCGAAGATGCTCTCCAATTATATTAAGAGCTTTGTAATCATCAGCACGAGCAACCCAACCATAAATACCAGATTTTGGATCATCATTTACTTTCCAATCCCTTTTACCATGATGATCAGCTTCATAAGCTTTCTCAAATGACATGGCATTCTTAAAACCATCCCATCCTTTGTTAAATTCAACCACTGCAGATCCAGAATGACCTCGATAGTTCCATAAAGGGTGCACTCGTGTGGGATTAAAACCTCTTGCAGTTAAATGGTCTCTCATGTTTGACCCACTTTTTCCTACATATCTCCCGTCTTTTAACTCGGTTGGGAGATTGACCACAATACCCTTCCATGGCCATACAAACAGCTCATCACCATCATGATCTGCAAGGTTATCTGCCTCCTCTTTAGGTTTTGATGGGCCAGAGTTTGAGTTTCCAGATATGTCTTTTTGAAGAAACTTAACTAGTGCAAGATGATTTGCTTTGTCTTTTGGGTTTCTCTTTTGTGAATCGCTTTTTCCCACCATTGTAGCGTGCTGTAGTAGATCTTTGTACTGATAATCACGCTTTTTCTTGTTACGACAATAGGGACAAGTGAATGTTTCATCAGATAACTTGACTTTGTGTTTTCCGCTTTGTAGCTCTTCATAAGATTTATCCACGTACTCCTCTACCTCTGAATCACTTCCATCGGTGTCTCCTCCAGAGCTTTGATCCATATAATCCTCCATTTTTGTTCACCAAAGAAGGTTGGCTAACAACAAACAAAGTAATTATAAGATAGGCAATTTGGTACATTTTAGAAATGAAATGCGAGTACTTTGTGGTGCCCCTCCTAATTTCGACTAGAATACATTTCGGAAACACAAACAGCATTTTGGTGAATGCTTGAACAAAGTTGCAAATCAGAGAATAAAAAATGTAAAAGCCCTAATTTTCTTAAGAAAATGGTAGAATGTAGGATGATAGAACACGAACCCCTAATTTATACATCCAATTGCAAACCATACTCAACGATTCGATTTCGAATGTTACTAAAAATCATAAATTTGGTAAATAAACACAGGCTCAACATAACGGAAAGGGAAAATCTAGGCAATTGCTAACTACGTAGAGACATAGGAACTGGTGTACGAGCCTGCACTGTTGGTGTGTGCAGCAAGAACGGGAGAACGAGATTGATAGATAGATAGAGAGACAGCGCTTACCTCGAATCAACCGTACGAAGTGGAGATTAATTTGTAAACCAAGGTGATGGAATTATAAGAAAATGAAATTAGGGTTTTGGGTTTGGCGAAGAAGAAGCAGCAAGTGACTGAAGAGGGATTGTGACTTGGTTTGACGAGAAAAGCAAAATTCCACGGAAAGATACAGAAAAAGTGAAAATTAAAGTGCCATTTGGCGTATATTGAATTTGTAGTTCCAAGACTCCGACAGGACCCAGTACGTATCACATATCATAAATATATACTGTCACAAAGATCAATACAAAATATATAGTTAATCATAAAAATATGAAAAAATTACTAATCTAGTCGTATATTAAATGATGTTTTAAAAAATATTTAAAATATTAGTTTTTTTTTTCAGAAAGAAGTCATGCGGTTACGTCCATTTGCTATTTAGTACCCTCTAGGTTCGATTTCGTATATTTGGTTGCCATTTGGTACAATTTTCGACGCATGACCTAGAAAAATGAGTAGCTATAAAAGTTTTGGGATAATGATTTGAAAGTAGGGGTGAGTATCGGAACAGGGTATTCGTTTTCGGAACCGGAACCGTCGGTTCCGGAACCGGAACCGCTTAGGCGATTCCGGTTCCGGTTCCTAAAATCTAAGAACCACCTTAAGCAGTTCCGGTTCCGGTTCTCATTATCTTGGAACTGGTATCCGCTGGGTAACCAGCGGTTTTGGTTTTTATATCGGGTACCCGGAACCAGTGGGTAACCGGAACCGGAACCGGCGGATACCCGGTCTTTTAATAGCTTTTTAATAGATTATTTAATATATTTTTTCCAAAAATAAAAATAATATGCAAAAGTTAAATTACTAAAATAGTCTCGGCTAGGGTTTTATGACTTTGGTCATTAGTGATCGTTGTAGCCTGGATGTCTTGGCCGCCAATATTCACAAAACACAAATTCACAAACACACACTTCAAGTCTTCAATCACATTCTCGCTACAGGCTTGCAGCCTACTTGATTTAATCGCAAATCGTTCTCGGCTTCTCGCAATCTCGCATCATCGCTCCAGCCTCCAGCTTAACTCGTTCTTACTTCAATCGCACACTTCAATCGACGACGTGTTCAATTCAGTGCCCAATTATCCATAGTGAACGTCGACAACTCGTTTCTTTGGATCCGACATACCTGCGATGACTTCTTTGCCTCCACATCGAGTCAGCGACGACTTCTCCGGCTCCACAGGTCAGATTCTCTATTTCCTTTCGCTATGCTGATTAACGATTCCTTATTTTCTATGTTGACTAACGATTCCTTCTTTCCTTTCACTATGAGATTAGGAGCAAGGTTGTCCCCTCTCTTGATTCTTAATAAAAATTGTTTGTTGTTGGTTAGTTAGTTTTCCTAATTTTTGTTTTTTGTATTTAGAACATATAGCACTAATTCACTAAACACGTTATCTGATTACTTACTATTTCTTTGAAATTTTAGGCTAGCCAATAATGGAACAACAGCAGCCCATAGATTTGGATCGTGAAAGTGATGTTGAGCAACAGAACACTCAATCAGTTAGGGACAAAAGAACAGTAAACGTTTGGCATAAATATGTTGATATTCGAGATCCAAAGACTAACAAAATTGTAAAAGCCTAATGCAAATTCTGCTCTAGAGTGTTGAAGGTTGCTACAAAGAATGGTACATCATCTATGGCTAAACAACTTGTTACATGTCCAAATAACCCCGGAAATATAGATAAGAAACAAAAGAAAATTAGCATTTTTAAAACAAGTCAAAATGATGCTACCACTGTTTCAAATTGGGAATTTAATCAAAATTCCATTAGGCAAGCTTTAGCTAAAATGATTGTTATTGACGAGGAACCATTTTCTTACGTGGAACGTGATGGATTTAGATATTTTGTAGTGTCATTCCACAATTTTGTTTGCTATCACGTTTCACGGTTGCTAGAGATATTGGTAAACTTTTTTTAAGTGAGATGGAGAATTTGAAAAATACATTAAAATGTGTGCCATCTAGGATTGCTCTCACTACCGATTGTTGGACTTTTGTACAAAATCTAAACTATTTGTGTTTGATTGCGCTTTTATTGATGACAATTGGAAATTACATAAAAGATTTCTGAATTTTCAAGTAATGGATAGTCATAAAGGGAAAGAAATTGGAAAAGTATTAGAGTCTTGTATTCTAAATTGGGGTTTAGAAGATAAGTTATCTTGTATCACTGTAGATAATGCAAGCTCAAACGATGTTGTTGTTGCTTATTTAAAAGAACACCTTATATACAAACTTGTTTTAGGGGATTAGTTTTTTCATATGAGATGTGCTGCCCATATCTTAAACCTAATTGTTAAAGATGGTTTGGATATGGTTAATAATTCCATTAATTCTATTCGGGGTGTTATTTTATATGTGAGGAGTTCTTCGGAAAGATCTAAATTGTTTGATGATTGTGTTTTAAAATCAAAAGTTTCATGTAAAGGGTCAGTATCTCTTGATGTACCAACACGGTGGAACTCCACTTACATTATGTTAGATACGACTCTTAAGTTTGATAAAGCGTTTAAAAGAATGAAACAAGAAGATCCCCAAATTGAGAAAGATCTTAAAGATAAGTTTCCCTCTCAAAAAGATTGGGATAATGCTAGAGCTTTATCACTTTGTTTTAAACAATTTTTTGATGCCACAAAAAGGATGGTTGGCACTTTGTATGTCACAACCAATATGCATTATCATGAGATCTTGGGTGTATTAGCTTCTTTGTTGGAGTGGAAACAAGATATGGATCCTAATATTGTTAGTATGGGGGATCAAATGAGAAAAAAAATTGACAAATATTATGGAGACTTTGGAAAAACAAATGTCATGGTTTTAGTTGCGGTTGCTCTTGATCCAAGGTACAAGATGAGGTTTGTCAAGTTTTCTTTAAAGAAGATCTTTCCTTTGCAGAGAAAGTTGAAGACATATATAATGATGTGTATGATGTTTTGAAAAGGTTGTACAATCATTATGATAATGTTTCAACAAAAGCAAAGGATGATTCTTCTAGTTCTTCCCATTGGAAAGATGATGATGGCCAAAATTTTGCTGGAGTGGTTAAGAATAAACAAATGACAAAAATCTATGATGAGTTCTACGAGAAAGATGTTGAGGATGCTATGGAAAAATCTGAATTGGAAGACTATCTTGATTCTCCACCTGAAAAAATGAACAATGAATCCTTTGAAATTTTGAAGTGGTGGAGTGACAAATGTACAACATATAAGGTGTTGGCATCAATGGCTAAAGACATTCTAGCCATTCCAGTTTCTACAGTTGCTAGTGAATCTGCTTTTAGTACTTCCGGTCGCGTGGTGAATGACTTTCGTAGTGGTTTGGGTTTTAAGACAGTAGAAACTTTGATATGTACTTAGGATTGGTTAAGAGCATCAAATGTATATATTGATCTTGAAAAACTATTAGATGATGTGGAAAAATATGAGAAAGGTATGTTACACTTTTATTTTGTACTTTTAATTATATTTTCCTATATTGTGTATATCTTTATTAATTTGAATTTGTTTGTTTAATATCTATTGCAGAAATTGGTGACACGGTTGATATTACAATTGGTCGAAAAACATAATAATTATTTGCTTTTTGAGGTAACTTTATAACTCCTACTGTTTTGTTATATTTTTCTGCACATAATCCATAATAGATATTGTTTTTTTTGGGTTGTTAACATGTTTTAGAATTGTGATGGGCTGTTAAATGTTTGTTGGTGGGTTATTTGTTGTTGGACTATTTGTTGTTAGGATTTTAAAGGTTTGCTGTTAAATATTTGTTGTGGGTTGTTTGCTATTGGGTTGTCACAAATATGTTGTTGGGTTGATGCAAACTTGCAGAATTGTTGGGTTGTCACAGAATTGTTTGAGTTGTTATGACTTTTGTTTGATGTTGAAATGTTTATTTTAATAACTTTTGCGATGTTGAGTCTTAAGTGTTAACTATTAAAGACATGCTAGACTTGATGTTGATCCTTACAATTGAATTAAGCTAAGGTTGTTGTAGTTTGCAAATGATGATGATCTTTTAGTGATAAGGTGTTTATGTGTACTTTTTCTTGTAAATTATTGTTGGATTTGTTTTTTTTTTTTTGTTGTAAATGCAAATGACTAGTTGTTAAAGTTTACATAAAACTATGTGGGTACCCGGAACCGAAACTGGTTTCAAGAATTAAGGAACCGGTGTAGGCGGTTCTCGTTCTGGTTCCGTCGTACTAAGAACCGTCGGTTCCGGTTCACGTTAAATTGGTCGGGTACCCGGTTATGCTCACCCCTACTTGAAAGGGTAACGCACCTTTTGCTCACATTTAGTCCCTATTTTTTTTTGTTATCTATTACCGGTCATAAGGGTAAAATGTGAGTAGTTTTAATAGCTCAGTGATAAATAGATAACAAAAAAAAATTAGTGACTAAATGTGAGCAAAATCGAAAGTGTGTTTCTCTCTAAAAAATTTCAATGATTAAATGTGAACAAACTTCCTCTTGTATTATGTTTTAGCAAAAAAAAAATTGTTAAATTCTAGCAACATTTGTTGATGAATAAATTTATAAAACTAATATATATATATATATATATATATATATATATATATATATATATATTAAAAAAACGAAAAACCGAAACTAAAATAAAAAACCAATGGTTTGGTATTTTCCAAAATAAAAAATCAAAATTTCCAATCTGATTTTGGTTTTACAAAAACTCAACTTTCGAATTTTCATATCTAAATATTTCCATCTTTTCATGATCGAAAAATGATTATAAAACCAAAAAGAGAATGAGAAAGCGCCCAATTCAAAAAAATTCTATCCAAAACTCCCCCTTAACAAATGGCATAAACATTTTGCTTCAATCTGGAAAATCCAAAAAATTTTCAATTTTCAGCTTCGTTTACAGTTGACAGAATTTTGAAATTGACAATTTCTACCCAAATTTTTGTCAAAGGCGGTCCGTGAACGATGCTAAAAAATGAAGATTTTTTGGATTTTCCGGATTGAAGCAAAATGTTTATTACATGTGTTAAGAGTTTTGGATAGAAAACTTCCAAATTGAGCGCTTTTTCATCCCCTTTTTGGTTTTATAGTCATTTTTTGATTATAAAAAGGGGGAGAGGTTTAGATATGGAAATTCAAAAGTTGAATTTTTCATATTATGCGGACTTGAAGACCGAAGTGACCTCGAGTATTTGAAGTTTATGAAATTATTCGATTGGAAATTCGGAAGTGATTTCGGTTCATGGTGTGTTTGGACTTATTGAAGGTTCTTGGAGTGTGCATAAATGCTCAAATTTTGGGTAATTTTTTGGAGAATGAGAAACTCCTAATTACCTTTCGATGTTCGGTTTGTATGGTCTCACATTTTAGAACCCAGATTGAAAAGTCATGGAAGAATTGAAGATTTGATGTTCATCTCTACATGTATCACTTTTAAGGCTCGGTTCGTGAAGTTGCTCGATTTTGGAAGATTTGATGTTCATCTCTACATATATATATATATATATATATATATATATATATATATATATATAGAGAGAGAGAGAGAGAGAGAGAAAGAAAGAGAGAGAGATGTAAACACCTCTATATAAGATGGGTTCATACAACATGTAGATGTGTGTTTGAGAGATGTAACATTGAAAGTGTTAGTGTATGTTAATTATGTAGATTTACATCTAGATCTTTTTTTATAAACACCTTTCATAACCGAATGCATCTCTTAAACACTCAAGTCACCATGTTCTTTGTGTGTTCTTTTGTAAAACCAAAATCAGATTGGAAATTTTGATTTTTTATTTTGGAAAATACCAAATCATTGGTTTTTTATTTCGGTTTCGGTTTTTCATTTTTTTAATTTTTTTTTTTTTGGGGGGGGGGGGGGGGGGGTGTTTCATAAATTTTTTTATCAACAAATTTTGCTAGAATTTAACAAAAATAAATAACTTGATAAAACATAATATAAGAGGAAGTTTGTTCACATTTAGTCATTGAACTTTTTTGGAGGAAAACAAATTTTCGATTTTGATTACATTTAGTCACTATTTTTTTTCATTATCTATTTGCTACTGTACTATTGAAATTGTTCATATTTTACCCTTATGACCGGTAACGGGTATAATGTGAACAGATTAAATTGTTCAGTGACAAATAGATAAAGAAAAAAGGTTTAGTGACTAAATGTTAAAAAAATAGAAAGTTTATTACCCTTTCAAGTCATTATCCCAAAAGTTTTCTTGTTTTTTCTTTAAAAAAAAACTTGAAATAGCATATGGCTAAGGGCCACCTGCGAATTCCTAGATTATACCTATGACTTCCTCTCTTTTTTTATGTCCATTATCGCAACCAAATGCTACAAATTGCACCTAGAAGGTACAAAATCGCAAATGTCATATGCGATTTGAGTTAGGGATGAACAAAGGATCCGAACTGGCTGGAACCGGCCCGGGAACTGAACTTGGTAGAAAATAGGAACCAAACTGGATTGTCGGTTCTCTGGTTCCGACCGATTCTTGTCGTGTCTTCAAATGTTGGAACCGGTCCTCGAAAAATAGCATCATATGGTTCCGGTATTTGCCGGTTCTACTGGTTCCAAAAATCTACAAGAATATCGTCCCGGTCCCGACCCGACCGAGTCCATCGGGTTTCAGTTCCAGTTTGAGTGGTTGATTTCGAAAAAAATGTTAATTTTTTGCTATTTTTTGAAAAACTATTAAAATATGTTGTTACATGTTGAAAATTGACTGAAATATAGTTTTTGTTTCTAGAAGTGAAATGTATACAAAATCGAATTTATACTGATACGTACATAAAAAATAGAGTAAGTTTTTTTTAAATTAAAAAAAATGATGTGTTATTTTTATACCACTAGTTTTAAATTTATAAAAACCTATGGAATCTCAACTAGTTTTAAAACATAAATAGGCAATGTACCTAATCATGGAGTAATATAGTTAAAGGTAGGAAAGTATAAGATAAGAAAGGGTGTCAAACTTTAGGAGAACGAGTATGATTTGATTCAAATAAATAAGCTAATAATTACACTAAAGACATAAAAGTAAATAAAGGGTTTTGTTGTTTAAAATAACTAATTTCTTTAAACACTAAGTTAAGCAAACAATCTCTAGAAGGAAATCATGCTCATCCCTTGAACCTCTATGACACAAATATTTTTTAAATTAGAAATCCTTTAACCATTTAAACAAAGATCTAAACATTTTCAAGAACAACTAGAACAAAAATAGAGCTCCATATTCATAAAAATGATTTCAGATTTGTGTGTGTTTGTGTGCATGTTAGATTAGAAATTGTATATGTGTGTTAGATTTGCATGGATGAACTTGCTTTTTAGATTTGCATGTCTGTACGTATTAGATGAACACGAACCTATATTTCGAAAACCCTATATATGTAATGGATGAACTCCTTTTTACAAATTAATGGGTGTGTGTAAGAGGAACACAAACCCACATCTACTACGGCTGGTGGGTTTCTTAAGATAGCAATGAAGTGAGGCTTTTGCAGGAGAGATAAAGAAATAGAGCATGATGGTTGGTTGCTTTCTTTTAACAACTTTAAAAAAACACAAGAATGATATTTAAAGAAACATAGATGTTGTTCATCATTTTTCCAAAATAGTTGGTTTTCACTTTTCGTTGGAAAAATAATGTTTCGTCAGAGAACCAGAGTCTTGACATAACTAACAAGAACACTGAAAACCAGTTAAACCCACAACAACCAGTCATAAGGATTAATTATGTATAATATAACAAGTTTAATCAAATGTGTACAAAACAAAAATATCTTACCCTTTTAAGTTATTTTCCCTAAGTTTTATAATTAATTTATTTATAAACAACTAATAGTCTGTTTGATTTACCTTTTTTTAGTTCAGTAAGAGGTTACCTCTTACTCGGTCCAATAAGAGTGTTTGATATCAACATATTTGTAACATTCCATTTAAAATAAAATAAGTAAATAAATAAATAAGCCCTAAAACCATGAGGTGTTCTTTTATATTTTTATATTTATATATTTTTATATTTTGTATTTTTATTTATATTTTTTTATGTTGGCCCCAAATCCATAATAAATTATTAGAGTATTAGCGCAAGGAGTAAAATGTTAGTAATTCTGGAAATCATGGGTTAAAGTGTAACATCCAGACTAGTTATATATAGATTTTTGGATGTTGGGGGCTGTTTGGTAATTTTTGGACTTGAATTGAAAGGATATTTAGAATCAGTGGCTATAGAGTAAATTGCGGACTTAATTTGGAAAAGATTGGTAGGGGAGGGACTGAAATTGGAATTTCGGCATAAGTTTGAATGGATACGGGTTAAGACCCGTCACCCTCCTCTTGTTCCTTTATATTAAACGCATCCTCCATACCTTAACCCTAAGTCATTCTTCCAGCCACCACCACTTCCTTAACGCCGCCTTGAATCGCTGAGCAAACCGCTGCTAAACTCGCCACCAAACTAGCCAAGGACGATGTCGTGGTCATTGTTGTTGTCATCCTCGATTACAATTATTCTTTTCCATTTCCTTACGTTGATGCATCATCGTCCGTTAGCGCAACTGTTACCTTTTCGTCGTCCCTCCGGGCAGTTGTTCTCCTCCGACGGTGAGGTTGCTGCTATGTTTGTATGTGTGTGTGTTGCTGTTGTAAAACCCTCCTCTATTCTCTATTTCTTCTCTAAGATGCCAACCCTTCGTCCGACCATTGCCATCATGCGACTGTCGCCCTATCGATCTTCGACCACCGCCTACCACTACGAGGGTGGTTGTGTCGTGTGTGTTTTTTAATGTGGGTGTGTGTATGTGTGCATGTTATAGTGTATGTCATCGTGTGGGTGTTTGTTGGCCGAAAAACAATGGGAAAACCCACCATGGCAGCCGACCATGGTGGTTGTCGCCGTTCTGTCGTCACTGGGCACTACCTTGGGTGGTTGTGTGCATATGTGTGTATAAGATGAATGATTTATGTATATCGGGATGCTTTGATAATATTTTGGTTTAAAAATTATAAACCACTACCATTAAAAATGGTGGCTGCCGCCTCCTGCCACCATGGACCGCTGCCGACCACCATTACACGAGGTGGCAGTGGGTGGTGCCCGACTTAATAAATATTTGGCACGAGTTTGAGGTTAGAAACTATAACTAGGGTTTAAAAAACCCTAATTTCAAGAGAAACCCTTCTTTTGGAGTTTTTTCGGGATCCGTGTTAAAATTGTTAAGTGGACTTTAAATAGTACTAATAATGCCCTACAATTAACTTAATGCAATATTAGATTTAATGTATTAAGTCCTTAAGGGGTTTAGTGTGGAACACTAACCCTAGTTATGATTTTATGTGGAAAACCCTAGAACGGGAAGCTCTATTTGGACAATGATCGGGCGCGTATTTGGCTATTGATTGGATAATTATTATTATACCCGAGAATGATTAAGTCAAACATTAATCAGTCCTACCCTTAGGTGATTAAGTACTTAATGGTTTAAGTGTTCTTACTTAACCCTAATCGTTATTTTATGTGAAACCCAAATCGTCATTTCATGTGAGGTGGTCACTGTTGCAAGTGACTATGACTTGTGATCAGGTATTGACTCAAGTATCTTCCTGTAGGTGATTGGAAGTGAGTTGAAGCTGGAAGAGTTCTTCATGGCTACAGTGGTTACCTATGTGCATATTGAGGTGAGTTTCGCCTCACTGTATCCACGGGTCGAATGCACCAATGTCAGCCCACTAGTTTTGGTTATCTGTTAGTAGAGGGATGCCTTATTGATCTATTAGATCCGAGTTCTGGTGTAACACCCTATTTACTAAATAAATAAATAAAATTAATGGATGAGTAGTAGCCCTAAAATCCATAATATTTATCGGGGTCTTGGTTTCGGGAAGTCGAATGACATGATTTAGAGTTTCGGGGGTTAAAGTGTAAATCCAAGACTTATTGTGTAAACATTTTAGAAGACAGGGGGTATCTGGTATCATTTGGAGCTAAGTTGAAAATGTTTTATAGAGGACGGACTGTTAGGTAAATTTCATATTGGATTTGAAAGGAATTTCCGAGGTCAAGGTAGCAAGGCTAAATTTAGGCCTTGGTTTGAAAGAAAAAGAGAAAGGGAGGACTGAAATTGGCATATGGCGCACAAGTTTAATAAGAATACGAGACTTGAACTCGGTGGCACCTTCCTTCCCATTTAAAGCCATCACTACCCTAACCATACTTGTCTCTCCAGCTACCACCCTCACTTTCGGCGCCGCTAACTCCTCCGTTAATGCCACCGTTGATCGTCACAGCTCCCCTCCGACGAAGGCAAGTCAACTACACGATAACCGGGGGTGTCCGTTGCCACCACAATTCTACTATCATTCTATCTCCCTATCACTGTTGTTGTTCGTAAGTCAGAGATGCGACTTCTTTTCTTCCCCATCTTGCGGCGCTACGTCTCAGCAAACCACCGCCGCTTCGGAGCTCAACCCATACCAGTTGTCCGATGCCACCCATATGGTTGTTGTTATCCGCTCCGGTCAACACTCACCGCTCTGAGGGAGGCTATGGTGTGCATCTCGACGTGTGAATCACATGTATGTGTGCTCTACTCTATTATTGTTCATGTGGGCATGTTTGTTTGGCTTGAAAACCGAGAACAACCACCATGGGCCATGGCAGCCGACCATGATGGTTGTCGCCGTGTATAACCATTCTGCCACCACTAGCCGCCATGTGGTGGTGGGTGTGTGTGATATTTAGTGATTATGTACATGTGTTTTAATGAGTAAGGGGTTTTTTGGCCGGAATTCATGAGAAAAGCTATTGTCACCACCGTGAGGTGGTGGTTGCCACCATCGGCCACCACAAGGGTGGCTGTGTGTGTTTAGCTTAGTATGTGTTTATTTTGGGATTAAAGCTTCGTAAAATTTAATTAGAAAGTAGAATAATGGAAAGAAACCCATAACCACCACCATGAGGTGGTGGTTGCTGCCACCGGCCGCCGTGTTGGGTGGGGGTGTGCTTAGTTTGTGTTTGGATTGCTTTTAGGATGCTTGGACTCGATTGGACTAGAACCCTAACCACCGCTGCCATGAGCCGTTGTTGACCACCACTATGCGAGGTAGTAGTGGGTGGTGCCCGACTAGAGAAACCCTCATGGGCCTAGTGAAACCCTAATGGTCCTAATCAAACCCTAATTAATCCAAAGACTTAGTTTTGGATCTATTGGGTTATGAGTGGGTTGGAAACCCTAATTTTAAAATTATGGGCTTGGACTTAAGCGGGACCCGCACTGGAATTATTTATTAGATTGATAATGTTAATTAATAATCATTTGCAAATTAACCTAAGGCAATATTGGACATAATAGATTAAGTCCTTAATGGGTTAAGTAAGAAACACTTAACCTTAATCGTTATTTTATTTGAAAACCCTAATTTCACTTGGGCCTTAAGTTGGGCCTTTCCATTGGGCATTGGTGATCGGGCCAATAATGGGCCATTCAAGAACAATCATATGGTCTAGAATAATTGGATGGGCTTTAGGGTAAGGCCCATATGAGGGGTTAGGCCAAATCTGGATATTAGGCTATAGGTGGGCCATAATTGGGCCTTCATGATTATGAGATATTGGGCCATTAGAAATTCCAAATGTTTAGACTGGACTGAATGGTTGTGCCTCAAAATAAGACGATGTAAAGGTTTGGGCCCAATTTGGAAAATTGGGCCATATGTTGGGCTTTGATTTATAGTTTAACTTTTGGGCCTTTGGTTTGATCCTTAGGCTTGAATTAAGCTAAGATATGGGTAAAGTAGCCTTTTACCCCAAGCATGGGTTTATGGATGTGTGTTGGAACCCAATTGTTAATTGGTTATTGTTTGATGTTGGCAGTTCGGAAATCTATCAACCAGCAGCTGGTGTTGCATCTGCAGGACTTCAGCAGTGCCAGGTGAGTCTGTAACGCCCGCAGATCCGGGCTAGTCAATTTAGAGGCAATAGGGGTCGAAAATGACTTTTCGACAAAAGATTATAAATAATCTTAACCAAGTTTTAGAATGTGTCACAAGGTTTCCGTACATATAAAGAACGCCGAAATCCGAGTTATAACGAAGAAGTTATGGCCCGCCGAAGTTTTACGGCAAAACCGGCACGACACCGGAAGACGTAAATAGTGAATTTACGATAGAAGACTTTTTAGCCTTAGAAATCTAAACAAAAGTCGTAGAATATGTTAAACTAAGAGCGTCGATAAAAAGAACGCCCAAATCTGACTTCGTATGAGGAAGTTATGATTTTTCTAAGATTCGGCTTAGCAGTGTACAGCCCGAAACTCGAATTTTAGTTCGAGCGGTTTTTGGCTTACGTGAAATAAATGAGAGTTGAAGATCTCATTAATAGGAACTCAACGGTAAAAAGACAGACGAAAACGGAGTCCGTATGAAGGAGTTACGAATTCTTCGCGGTCATTTAACAGTCTAAACGCCTCGTACTATTAAATTTAAGATCGGTCGAGAATTAGCCGACGGAGTCAAAATGAAAGTTGTAGATATTATTTTTACCTACGCGTGGATATAAAGAACGTCAAAAACGGAGGTCGTATGTGAAAGTTACGGATTTTAGAAGTCGGAAGTGTGTTGTGCGAAAATGGGTGATGTGGCACAATCTTGGCCATTGCTTTCTCCCCAAGTCTTGCCACTAGATGGTGACATGTGGCACCAAGTTCAGCCATTTTCACCCTATAAATACCACCTCTCCCACCCTCATTTTCTTCACACCTTTCCCATTCTTTCTTCTCTTTACTCTCTCTCTAGAACCTCTCTCTAGCCCCGAAATCCCCCGAAAAGCCTAGGGAACCTCCCTAGCACGAGGCGGAAGCCCCGGAGTGCTCGACGGCTCCGAGAAGAAGAGCTTTTCGGCTCGGAAACGCTGCTCCAAGCAAAGCCTGGTTTTCTATAAAACCCGCTGTAAGTGAGCTACGTCTACGCTATTTTTAATATAGTTTTTATTTAATTATATTAACGTTATTAAGAACATATAATAAATACTTGGGCTATTATTATGGGTTATATAAGTATTTTTTTAACGCTTATATAATAGTAATAATAGCTAGACTATTAATTAGTCTCGGCGAATAATAGACTAAAATCTATTGGTGATAATACTAGGTTTCGTCGAAGGAAATTATTTTAAAGTAAACGAAGCGTTGTCCGAGTACCGAGTCACCACCTTCTCAGGTGAGTGCATAGTCCCTTTCATGAACATGATTTTAATACAAGTATTGATTGAAGTATTAATTATATGTTTATGTGCGAGTTAATTGATGTTGCTTGAAATTCGTGTTAAAGAACATACCTGATTATATTTGATAATTTAGGATAAAGAGTAGACCTAAATTAAATATGAGGAATATTGGGTAGTATATTCTTACGAGTACAAGTGAGTTAAACTCAGAGAATAGAAGTTAGTATATGTCACTTATCCGGGAGTATGGATTAGACATAGTCATTGTCCCTAGTCCGAGAATATGGATTAGGCATAATCATTCGTCGTTAATCCGAGAGTATGGATTAGTTATTGTCCCTAGTCCGAGAGTATGGATTAGGCATAATCATTCATCTTTAATCCGAGAGTATGGATTAGTCATTCTTCCCTAGTCCGAGAGTATGGATTTGGTAAATTCGTTCATTTCTGATCCGAGAGTATGGATAGCCTCGTTGTGAGGATCGACGGGGTGGGATAAGAGTTGTTTATATATATGTATGGTGAAATTGTATATTTTGTGAATTTTAAACTATATATATGGTATAACATTGTGGGATTGAAATCCCTATGTGCTCACCAGGTTTCCCAACCTGACCCACTCAGTTTATTTACATCACAGGTGGCGATATGAAGTGACATTACACTGAGAGATTTAAAAAGATGTAGATCACTAGTGTAAATAATTGTAAGTTCTGTTTATGCTTATGTTTCTATATTAACGATGACATCCCAAACGTTTTAAGATGAATAAAAATACGTTTCTTCGAAAATGTTTTAATAACGTATTTATCGTGTTTTTCTGGGAATAAATTCCGCAACCTTTTTATAAAATGAAGTACTCTGATTTTTATAAAGCATAAACAAAATCGGTCTTTTCTGGCCGTGATTTTGGGGATGTCACAGAGTCTCCTAACCATACCAATGGGTCGAAGGCACCAAGTCCGACCCATTTTGTATCATGTGGTACACTAGTTGATGCAGTGATACGTGGTATGCTAGTTGGTTATATGCTATATGTTATGTTGTTTGTTTATGACTTTATGTGATATTTGCACGAAAGATAATGTGGGGAGCCCATGGCTTTTCAGGTAAAGAGCATGGGGGAGCCCATGGCTTTCCAACAGGGAGAAACTATTGGGGGGCATGGTACTTATGTGTAAGACCATGTAAGGGAGCCCATGGCATCCTTATACAAGGATATATGGTAGAGATAGCTTTTATAGCTAATGTTATGTGGTATAGATAGCTTGTATAGCTAATATGATATGCGGTATGTGGTAGAGATAGATTTTACAACTAATGTGATATGTGTTATGTGGTAGAGATAGCTTTTATAGCTAATATGATATGTGGATTGTGTGTGGGGTATGCTCTGGGGAACTCACTAAGCTTTGTGCTTACGCATTACAATTTTGGTTTATGGTATCATCGATTTGGAAAAGAAGAGCTTGGATTTATCACAGTGCACACACCTATGATTTTCGCAATGAATGATTTTGGGATAAACTCTGATAAATGTTTACTTAATGATGATTTGAAATGTTTGAAATAAATGATATCAATGTTTTAGCTATATTAAAAATGAAATTTTTACTCCTGATTTTTGGGTCGTTACATCTGGTATCAAGTATGCTTCTACGTTTTAGTGATCTGTTAGATCTGTGTTATGGTATCGAGTATGCTGCTATGTTGTAGTGATCTGTTAGATTTGTCTCCTGGTATTGAGTATGTTGCTTTGCTGTAATAATCTATAGGACTGTATGTATATGTGCTTGTTGGTTATCATCCATGGAGTGCCCTTAGGGATTGTTTGTGGTCATGTAGGATAGCCTGAGAACTCTTGGTCTAGACTATCCTGTCTGTTACTTGTTTGGTTGTGGCTCTATAGTAGGAAAAATGTTCGGGTGGCTATCTCACATCTGGTTACTTATGGTTACGCGTTCTATGGAGGTTAGCTGGTATCAAGGTTGTATCAAGGTTGTATGATGTGAGAGGACCAGTAGGCGGTAGTGAGTTGTATGATTGTTGTTTTGCTTGTATTATGTGCCTACTTGATCCTGTTTGTTTATATGTCGACATATTGTGTTTGGTTTGGGTTGAGGCAGTCATGCTTTGTGCGGTAGGCCAATATACTTGATGTGGACCGACTGTAATTCGTAGGAACGGAGGCTCGGGTGGAGTAGTTTGGGTTGAGGCTGACCAATGTAGACTGAAGGCCAAAAGACATAGGGAGTCCTGGATAGAATGTAGGCCGATGAGGCGTTCCAGTTATGCTGAAGGTTCTGTGAGCGTTCCAAATAGTCTGTAGGCCGGTGCAGCATTCCAGTCAGGCTGAAGGCTCTGTATGCATGTTGTTTGTTATGATGTTTATGTGGTGGTATTTTGGGGGAAAACTCGCTAAACTTTATACTTACCCGGTTGTTTATTGTTTCAGGTATCATTAGTGATTGCGCGAAGGAAAATGAGGGACTGTATACACCCATCAGCAATTTTGAAGATTCCACATTTCCTATAATACTCTGACGTTAATAAATGTAATTATAAATAAATGATTTTCTTAAATAATGGATTAATAAATTGGGAATTTTACCTTAATAAAAATGAAAAATTTTGTTATGAAAATGGGACGTTACAATATGAGGCCTCTTACTCGGTCCTTAAGTCTCATATCGAGTCCATGAAAAAAAAAAATACAATGATTGAGACTTTACCCGCATTCACTCTTCTCCTCCTTCTATCCCTAATCACGATTCCTTCCTTTCTCATTGCACATACATGATTTCTTCCATTACCACTTTTATTATTCTACTCATTTGGTTTGGAATCCTTTTATTCTCATTGCCTTTTGTTCTTCATTACTAGTTTTAGGTTTTATTGTCCATCGTGTTCCTATATTCCTATATCTTCCTATATGATTTTGAATATTGATCGATTCTAATTTTCATATACGATTTCATGTTTCTTGTCCGTGTATAAGGATGGACTGAAACCCATTAGTTTTTTCCTGGATTAAACATGTTTGATAATACCTTTTTATAGGATTATTTTTTCAATAGATGATTGCAATGAACGTAATTTATGATGTTCGGAAGTGTATTTCGATGATATGAAGTTTCCAGACTCATGCTTTGTTGGTTGACTCAAGGTAGATTATGGATTTGTAATGTCAAATTGAAGCTCCAATGAACTATTTCTATCTTAGTCAAATTCATTTCACGATGCTCATGTTTTGATTAGTTGATATTCATTTTAGTTTTGATGATGGTAATCCATGAACTGGGTTTTGGTGTCCATGAACTGTATCTTTTAGCTCAATAGGAGTCTTTATCAGATACATGTTGGCAAGGGTGTGTCTTTATAAATATTAAACCCAAATATAAAATGTATAATCAAATTTCTAGTATCGATCAAATATATCTTATTCACATGAGTTGATTTCAGGGAGCCAATAAACAAGAAGGTGCCCAAGTACAACCTACTTCTACATCCAAGTATTGATTTGTAGACCTGGTTTTATCTCATCATGTATTTAGGATTTCATTTGTATATTATCATAATGAACTAGTAAATGCATTTCTTTCAATCATATTTTTTGTAAAATTTAGATATGTTTTTGGGAAAACCCAAAGTTTATTTGATTATTTTTGCTTTTAGTTGAGTAAAATTTGAATTCGTTTCAAGCAACAAAGTTTATTTTTTTAACGGGAGAAAGAGTATTGGAAAAATAGCAATCAAGTTTCAAAATTTTGGAACATATATCTCTGTTTGTATGTTAATAGTAACATAGTTCCAAACCATTTTACATATTAATTTAAAATAACTATAATATAGTTACATAAAAGAAGGATAAATTTGTCATATTTAACATTTAACAGATTCAGTCAAAGCCCTTACTTCAAACCAAACCAAGTAAGGATCTTGGGCTCTGCGCAAGTGAGATATAACTCAGTCACCTAACAAACAATTTTATAATAAAATACATAAACGTTTAAAACAAAGTAAAATATATTACATTGTAGTTGTAGACTTTCTATTATACAATATAATTACTAAAGTTTTAACAAGAGTGTTTACACTTTAACCTAACAAGATGTTAAGCCCTTTTCATCGCTTCCAATTTCATGTCGTGGCAACAAGTATCGGAATTCATAAACATACGGCTGAATCTCTATCATTTTAGCCGGACTGGATTTTGTTTCACCATTCAAACACTCCATTATCAACCTTTTCAGCGACCCTGTCCCTGACTGCGGCAATTCGCTATAAATCCATTCCAGAAGCGACTCCATATCATCCGCAAAATCCTTTATATGCCATTGCAGAAGCTTCGGTATCATAATCATCTTCTTCTTGCTTACAACCCCCACCGAAGCTTCTAGATACTCCACCCTCGCTCTTGCCAATTCGTTCACTATATCCTCCGCCGTATAAACCCTAAGCTGCAAATTACAGTATCATCACCCTCCTCATCAACACATACTAATTAGTAATTACATACCAACCACTGACTTATGTTCTTAGTTCTTACCGCCGGCGAAGACCAGGTCCCTCTGCAAAGACCGAAGCTCACATTGGGTTCCGGGAACCCCAGTCCGTACGTCTGTCGGAGTAACATTTCCCTCTCGTCTGCTGGACCCTTGTAGGATTATTATTATTATTATTATTATAACAAAGTCATGGCAGATTTATTGTATCTTTCAAGTTGTTAAGCTGTTCAATTCGCTTGTGTTAATTTTTGAATGTGAAACTTACATGACCGGAGCTGGATGGATACCGGAGAATGAAGTGTTCGATTCCCAATGCATTTACCACAATGCCACCGACGTTGATTACTGCCTGAATCATATAATATCAATTTAGGATTTCTATCATGAATCTTCTAATTAACATATTTATCAGATGTACCTTGTTCATAAGAACCAGTAGTTTCTCCTGTGTTGAGGGCAATCCATGTTGAAGAAACGCCTGCAACAAATATATATTACATAGATCTTAAATCATGATCTCCAATTTTATATGCTGTGCATTTCAACTGAATTGTTTTATTGAGTTGTCTTCTTACAGTACATGCATTATGCAGGCGTTATATATGTTGATCCAGAAAGCTAACTTCTGCTTGTATGTCAGCAGATTCAGTTCCACACTGCAGAGTTTCTGCATCAAAACTCTAAAAAAAAAGGTAAGTTAGATATTTCATATTTCATAAGCGTATGTATCTTCAGAAGCCTCTAGAATTAATTACCTGAGTTTTCCGACTTCTATGGAGCATTCAGAAATGCGAGTATGGTCCAAGGTGTTACGTGTGATTTGGGTGAAAGTTTTGTAAGGACCGATGTCTCTGATTGTGTAATCGGAATCAAGTAATGTGGCATAAGGATCGAGATTTGAAGCGTTATTGTTGAAGAAGAAGGTCGGTGGTGTACAAGTACAATTGAAGGTTGTTTTAGAGATGAAGCTTTTTGAATTCATACATGAGATATGCTTTGGTACAATATCCGGTCCTTCTTCACTGTCCATCAATGGCTGATTCAGTTCCAGAAATATCCCTATTAAACACTTGATGAGATCTTCCGACAACTTGTTTGGATTATTAGTGATATCGTCTGTTCGCAAAACCGAAAGTTGAAGTTTAGCATGTTTGATGTCAACAGAAGAACCATGGAAGGATCTTCTCTGTTTAACTAGTGGAAAGTTTTTCTTTGAGTCATAATCTTGTAGTTCATAACTCATGAATTTGGCCCGATTTTGTTGTCTTCGAAGTGTGTGCTTTCGTGGTCGGTGGTGGTGGTTGTGTGATTGTGGATGGAGTTCTCTCAGCTGCCGGAACTCCCATTCCCTGGTTTCTTTTTTCTCCATGTACAAACTCAGGTTCAACTTGTTCACTTTCCTCTCCAGCCACATGATTTCTTCTTCCACTGTAGCAAGTTCAGTCAACAGTTCTTTTATCTGCAACCAAACAGTATTTTTATTATTTTTTTGTGAAAAATTGGTAACATGGTTGAAAAGAGGAATCAAATAAAGTGATTTTTTAATCTACCTTAAAGGGAAGGTGTGTAGAGAAACAAGGGTGAATAGGGCCATCTAATGCATACTGCAATGTTTTGCTCAGTTTCAGTTCATCTTCTAATTCTGCTTCAAGTTGATCAACCTTTTCACCATGGAAACAACCGATAAGTACATATATATGGAGTTTTAAAATTTTAATCTAACATTTGATCTGAATCGATTCAAATTAACCAGAGGAAATAGTGTAATCAAACAACAATCAATTTCGATTTTCATGATCATTACATTTGATCCAATTCAAATTAACTAGGCGAAATACAGAGGAAGGCGATCGTAATCAAACAAATATCAATCCGTTTTATTGTTTTTCATAACCGTTTCATTTGATTCATTTCAAATTAAGTAGATGAAAATATGAAGGAATACAGCTGTAATCAAACACCATTCAGTCTGGTTTTCACAACCATTTCAAACTATGATATTCGACTTGGTCTGTATCAATTAGACGATGACATTTAGAGAAAACAGAAAGAAAAAAAAGTTACCTCTTTCTGAAGTTGCATTGTTTTTTGCTTCTCACGAGTCTCCTGCATGATGAGTTCTTCAAATTTCATTCTATGAAATGTAGGAGATACAGAGAGAGATGATATGGGAGGTGTGATTTCGAGGGGATTGTATGGATCTATAATATAGGTACAGTTGCATGTTGACTACTCAGTGTCGAATATTTTAATAGTTTAATTACGTCAAAGCATCGCTTTCCATCTAATTTTGATTGTTTTCAAGTTACTGAAGTAGAATGGTGAATGGTGAATTGTGAACGTGAACTTAAGGAAGCAGGAGGTGGCGGTGGTTATGGTGGTGGTGGGGAGATGAAACCCGTGAAATGAAAAGGATAAAGTCATAAAACCTTCTTCTTCTCTCACCCACTTGATTTCTGTTATGTGAAAGAACTTTTTGGCATGGGTTTTTGGCCCGTGATACATGTCATATTGTCATTTGAATTTTGCTTTTCGGAAATTTGTCTTTTTCATTTTCTGAAATTATACTTATTACATTTCCAAACTCAATGAGCAAGTTGTTTCCAAACTTTTTAAAAGCCAAGTCACATATATAATAAGGATGTGACACAAGTTGTATCTTTTCCATTAATGGATGTATGGTGTTGGTGTTAATGAAATGTTTTTTTTTCTTTTGAATACAATGTTCAACCTATAATTAACCTTCAATCAACTTGATTGAAGCTGTTCTTGTGACTCGAATCATTCATGGATTGTTGTTGTAAGCAAATGCATCTTTAACCACCTCCTGGGTAGGACTCACTACACACCACTCCATATGTAACCCGAGTTCGACTCCTAACGCTATGTTTGGCGGACTAGCTGAAAAGCTAGCTGATGGCTGAAAAGCTAGCTGTTAAATAAAAAGCTAGCTGATAGCTGAAAAGCTAGCTCATAAAAAATAACGTTTGGTAAAACTAGCTGAAAAGCTAGCTGAAATATATAAAATTACATAAAAGGACATGTAAGAATATATGTTTCTATAATTAATTAAGGGGTATATTTGGAAAATTTTAAAAAAGCTCCTAAAAAGTTAGTCTAAGTAGCTTTCAAAAAGCTAGCTTAAGCTACTTTTTGACTTACCAAACACGACAACATAAAAAAACTCGAAAAATAAGCTAGCTTATCAGCTAGCTGTGGCGCGCCAAACACAGCCTAAGGTTTCAAACATGGGTGACTATGAGTTTGAGTTGTGGCATAGTTTTGAATTGGACTACTTAGCACATCTCATATGCAGAGACCCTTCCCTCATATCCTCTCAAATCATATGTTAGTGTGTGACTTCAAATTTGGTGATCTGAAGTATAACTCGATTACTGTACCTAGAACGAAGTGAAGAAACCATTCGAATGGTGATTTTGAAGGGATAAGTGTTTGTAGTATATGAACTCAACCAAATAGTTTTTAGGGTTTTTATGGTTATCGGTATGTGTAACTTGGTTTTCCAATGTATCACTTTCATAATAGTCGAGTAATAAAAAAGGTTTCATGGTTACTAACTTACTGTCCATGGACGTAGGTCACAGCCACCGAACCACATTAATTTGTTGTGTCATTTTATTATCTTTATTTGATTGCTTGCACCGTAAATGGTTTAAGAGCGAATGTTATTTGAGTAACTTGGACATACATGCTTTATATAATGACAATCATAGTGATTTAAGCTTGACAAAGAATCCAGTCTATCACATGAGAACAGGGCCGGTTCCAACAGATAAGAGGCCCAGGGCAAAAAGAAAGAAATGGCCCCTTCAAATTCCAATAATTTAAAGTAAAATATCAAAATTCATATATAAATTGAGAAAAGAGATGAAAAACTTACAATTGAGGTTCATTAAACTTTGAAAGAAGCTACTTGTTCCAACTTCGGTATTTTTATTCAATTATGCAGCTGATGTTATAAATATGAAACTGCACAAAGTTATAAAAAAAATATTTGTGTGAGTTTTTTCTAGATGTAAAATCACTAATAAAAGTATAAACTAATAATCAACGTTATCCAATATATCTTTCTCAAGAAGTAACATAACCAAACCGTATAATATAAATCAATGATTAAAAAAATTATTATATATTCAAAGGATACAAAAAAAAAAAAAAAAAAAATGAAAACACATGATTGTTGACATTAGACGAATGACGATATTGTTCGGTTTTTTATTCATCCTCGAGCATTTTAAGAAAAAATTTCCTTTAATGTGCTTTTACTTTTCAAAACCACATATAAATATACCAAACAATTTCATTATAATATTGAACAAAGCCTGATGTTTTTCAACTATATTTAAACCTTAAATTTGACAAAGGATGTTGTTAATTTGCTAAATAAATAAAGTATTCTTTTGTTTCTTCAAATATTTGATGCGCAAAGACTAAAGTACAAACTAAAACACATGTTTACAAGCATTCCGTCAACAAAAAAAAAAGTACTTCATTTGGTTTCAACTTTTAAACACAAGCCAACAAAAAAAATGAACATGAAACCCACTGTCATTGCACACTAGACCATTAACATCTAAAAATCAGAAAATCAAATCTAAAAACAATTATTGAATACTTCATTTGGTTTCAGCTTTTAAACACAAAATCAAAATATAAAAATCAATTAAACGTTAATGAATACCTTAATAGATTAGTCATGAATTCCAATAAACTCATATGATTAAATCACTAACATAGACTCGAGAGAGATTAGAGAATCGAGAAGAAAAAGAATTGATTGAGTTAATATTTGAAAAATGGGCTAAAGCGATTGTATAGGAAACAAAATAAGATTTCATGTTTTTTATTGGTGGCTATTTCTAAAGTCTCGTCATCTTCTTATTTATTTGCCTCATTATTCTTTTTCTTAATTTCATTTATGTTTTATTGGTTGAAAAAAAATTATATAATTAGAACTAATCTCAAATTTTGATAATCCCAAAACATAAGAAAATTAAACGTGAAACAGTTTCGAACCCTTGCCACTAAAAAAGGCATCAAATAAAGCACCTCTAATTTGACTACGTGACCAACTAAGCTAAAAGGAACATTTGTAAAACAAAGAGTATTATTTTATATATATTAAATATGTATAAAAACCGTATTACCCGTAAATTTGGGGCCCCAAGCTTTCGTGAGGCCCTGGGCAAATGCCCAGCTTGCCCTTGCTCTAAGCCGGCCCTACATGAGAAGACGAATCATATGATGTTAGGCTGAATTTCAATCTTTTTGTTCTTGCTGAAGATGGGTTCTCTATTGAAAAGATAGGTAGAACTTGACATATATGCTAACAAAGGCATTACCAACGGAGTAGTTCGAACATTGTTTTAGACTAGATGAAAGTTCAGAGAAGATAAATCCCTCCAAGACAAACGACAACAAACCATCTATATCTTTGAGCATAGTCAACAAACCATCTATATCTTTGAGCATAGTCAACAAACCTTCCTTTACAAAATAGTCCAGAAATATGAGCGTTATTATCGTATTTATGTAAAACCTTAATTATATACAAATTATGTTAATATTAATATCTTAAAATATAGTTATTTTGGACATATAATTTGCTTATTAGATAAAATCTTTAGATATTGTAAGAAAATATTTATTTGTTTGTTCGATGGAGAGAAGATTGGTTATGTATGTATGTGGAGGGCAGCATTTGGTGATCACGAGGTAAAACGCAAAGGAAAAGACGACAGGAATGATAGTCTCCGGTTGGCCTAAAATATATACTATAAAAGAAAAGAAAAATCACGTCTGAGTAAAAATCGCCATCCGTGGGACTCGAACCCACGACCACGTGGTTAAAAGCCACGCGCTCTACCAACTGAGCTAGAACGGCTGATGTTTAGTATGATCATATAGTATTTAAATCATAATCGGAACGTCAAGGCGTCAAAATCAAAATTGAGTAGGTTTCTAGTTGATTATAAAGTATTAAACTTGTAATATATACTTTAAAAAGGGAATATGACTTATCGAGGTAATTAACTTTTCGGTATGTTCACATCTGGGTAACTATCTTTTTTTTGTACATATCTAGGTAACAAACTTTTTGGAAGTGTTCACATATGACCATTATGACCTGCTATAGCAGGTTAAATCCTAGATGTGAACGCTTTTAATAAGTTTGTTACCTAGATGTGTACAAATTAAATAGTTACCCAAATATGAACAAAACGAAAAGTAAAAATTAAATTACATGAATGGTCCCTGTGGTTTGGGGGAATTTGTGGTTTTGGTCGCTAACTTATTTTTTTTAACTTAAATGGGCCTTACTGTTTATTTTTGTTGCGCGTTTGGTCCCCGTCTTACCTAAAAATGCTATTGTGCCCTTATTAATTTATTTTTTTTAATTAATTTTCTTATCTATGTATTTATTTTTTACATATTTAAAAAAATTAATATACCACACATATTTGTATCTCTTCGGATGATCCCTACCATTTATTTTTTAATTAATTTAATTTTTTAACTCGGATAGTCTCTACTATTTATTTTTATTACGAACTTACTTCTCTATCTTACTTAAAAAGACTATTGTGTATTTATTATTATTTTTTTAATTAATTTTCTTGTTTATGTACTTATGCTTTATATGTTTAAGAAAAATTAGTAGACCCCACATATCTGTATCTCTTCTAGTGATATCGACGTCTTCATCATCACTTCTTTTTCGGTCCTTCAACTCCGTCGAATCAACACCACAACCCACTAAAGATGAAGAGACAGTAGGTTATGGTGTTGGTTCGCCAGAGTTGAAGTACCAAAAAAAAAAGGACGGTGAAAACGTCGATGTTACTAAAGATGGAAAAGAAATAGAAGATGGGGAGGATCAGAGATGAGATGGTGAATGGTAAGATTCAAATTAAATTTCTCAAATGTGGTTTCAGGTTTACGGTGATGAGATACATATATGTGGGGTATATTAAGTTTTTATAAAAAATAAATACATAAATAAGAAAATTAATTAAAAAAATTAATAAGGAAAAAATAGTATTTTTAGATAAGACAGAGACCAAACGCGTAACAAAAATAAATAGTAGTGATCATCCGAGTTAAAAAAAATAAATTAATTAAAAATAAACAGTAGGGATCATCCAAGGAGATACAAATATGTGTGGTTTATTGATTTTTTTAAATATGTAAAAAATAAATACATAGATAAGAAAATTAATTAAAAAAATAAATTAATAAGGGTACAATAGTATTTTTAGGTAAGATGGGGACCAAACGCGCAACAAAAATAAACAATAGGGACCATTTAAGTTAAAAAAATAAGTTAGCGACCAAAACCACAAATTCCCCCAAACCACAGGGACCATTCATGTAATTTAATTTTTAATTTTCGTTTTGTTCATATTTGGGTAATTATTTTTTTTTGTTCACATCTAGGATTTAACCTGCTATAGCAGGTCATAATGGTCATATGTGAACACTTCCAAAAAGTTTGTTACCTAGATATGTACAAGAAAAAGATAGTTACCCAGATGTGAACATACCGAAAAGTTAATTACCTTGATAAGTCATATTCCCCTTTAAAAACTAAAGTATGTTTCACAATGTAATATTTACTTTACATATAATTGTAATATAATGTATCGTGGTGAGATATGTATATTATACAAGTTGATTAAAACAAAATGTTAAATACGAAGAAGTATACGAGAAGTTAATTTGATTTTGAAATTTGAAATAAGTGAAAATTATGAGGAAAAAATTTTAAAAATTAAAAATTAACATTGCAAAAAATGAATAAATCGAATTTGAAATATGAATGTTTAAACTGTTAAATACGAATGTTTAAACTGTAATATATATATATATATATATATATATATATATATATATATATATATATATATATATATATAATTTAGGAAAACTAACTTAATGATATATTGGAAAATAAAAAATGAATTAATTGACAAATGAAAAATAAATATCTTAAAATTATAACAAAATGATATGTGGTTAATTCAATGGAAAAAGAAAATGTACCGAAATGTATATTTATTTATTAGTAAAGATTTTTCTTTATCAAATAGAAAAAACCAATTTGTTCTTAATGAAACTCATATGAAGTTTCTTGCTACATAAACCAATAAGTTTTAAGCTTGTAATATAAAGTGGTCCCTTTTTAAAAAAATAGAAAGTCTAGTGTTAAATCAAATTTCAAATATGATGTGTATAATGTATGGCTATACTATATCAATCCTTGACCTTTAGGCTATTTTGAAATAAAAATGTACACATGTGTACATACTTAATATTCCAATGTGTTGTCTTTTTCACAAGCTTATTTTCATTTGGTGGATATTGTTGTAAGATTAAAATCATTATTTTAAAAAATTATATTAAATGTTATAAATATTTCACTCTTAAAGCAACCAAATACAACTTACATTTCAAGCATCGGATATGTTGTAAGATTAAAATCAATTTCATAAAATGGATTTCAAAATATGTTTGATTTTGTGCCAATTTAGTATTCACCATTGTAAAACAATTTCACATTTTATTTTATTTTCGCAAAACAATTTCTCAAAATAGTAATATTTTTTTAAAAGCGGATTTGATGAAGTTTAATGGCTTCTACTATGTGCGGCACTACATTCAAAAGGTTATCCTAAACATGCAATTCCGATGACCCCGCTAGTTAAACATGACAAACCCAAAAGAATGACATTCAAAAATTAGGTTTCGATAAAGTCGGTTACTATATCCAAGTTTAGTATTTAAGTTTAAGTTTTTAGAGACTTTTCACATAACATATTTTCCGATTTTTCTAAAGTATTCAATGTTGGTTTTGCTAAGGTTTTTGCTTTTGTGGAGTTTGTTGAAGATGCTCTAAAACCTAAATTTTGCATGACAATGATGCAACTTTGTTGAATGTATTGAATTTGTCTGTGTTGCTTCAAGCATATATACTACATTCCATTTATATGCAACATTTTTGTACTACTATAGCATTATTATTATTTTATGTGAATTTCGAAATTACCATCTATTGGAGAATTATCAGATGGTTATAAGGACTCTTATTTAGACAGAAATATTTCCTAACTATTAGGGGATTTAGAATTTGATTAAGACATTTTGTAGGTTTTATATGAAGACATTTTGTACCATATGGTTTTTATGTTTCGGGTTTCCATTCAAATCGTCTTGTGTTCTTCGTGAGTTGATTATTTGTGTTCCAACATTCTTAGTTTATAACAATTTTGTGAATTGATTATTTGTTTTACAAACATTCTTTGTTTATAACAATTTCGTTGATAATTCTGAAAAAAATAGTTATTCGATAACATCTTTAGTTTTGTTATTTTAGAGCACCCACATCAGTGCTTTCAAGTGAATTGCAAATGGCTACATAAACCATATATGATAGACAAAACTGCACAAATGGTCTCCGTGGTATGTCGAAAATTGTCACTTTGATCCAAAACGGTTTGGACTAGCACCAGAGGTCCAAAGTTTTCATTTTGTTGTTTGTTTGGTCCAATTTGTTTTGATATTTTTCAAAATGACTGATTTGCCCCTGTTAATATGATTTTTTTTCTTATCTGTTTTTCTGATTTAAAAAAATAAAAAATAAAAATAAAAATTAAACAAATCTCTCTCTCTCTCTCTCTCTCTCTCTCTCTCTCTCTCTCTCTCTCTCTCTCTCTCTCTCTCTCTCTCTCTCTCTCTCTCTCTCTCCACCCAACATTCTTCCCCTTTAATCTATCATCATTTCCCTTTAATCTGCAGTCCAACATCACCACTCTTGAAACAAACTCTGACCGTCGGCCAACAACATCACCAATAATCACCGATACCAAATCTAATAACACTAAATCAAAAGGAAACCTTAAACTTGGAATTAAAAGCAAACCAAAATCAAACTTGAATCAAACATAGAAAATAAAAATAGATCGAATGAAATTCAGATTCCAACCATCACTTAACACCACAAAAAATAACAATCTAAACCGGAAAAAGAAACCTAAACCATTTTTCTAAGAAATTGCATCAATTCTCAAATAAAAAACTTGATTTCAGTCCTCAATTTCAACCTGTATCAAACCGGGAAAAGAAATCAATACCTTGTATATAAAAAACCTTCATAAAACCCAAAAGTCCTGATTTCAAATGAAAAAAAAAAACCCTGAAAAGGCCTACATGAAATAAAAAAAATCACATTACTAACTGGAGATTAGGGTGACGGTAGTGTATCACAGAGAATGTTGGAATCGTTTTTTGCAAGAGAGAAATACATGGGTTGTGCAATCATGAACAAATGTTGGATTGTCGGTGGATTTGCACATGGTGGGAAACATATACGAACAACCACCACCACTCGAAAAAGACGGTGGTTGAGGGAGAAGGAGACATGACAAACAAATCCGCTCCAAATCGACCCCGTTCCCCGTCGATCTTGTACATGGCAAACTCCAAATGTTGTCTGAAACCGGAATCTACCACCGCCATCGTCTTCTTCGCCACTGGAAACAGGAATCCACCACCGCCACTGGCGATGCTAAATGATCTGCTGAAAACCTAGATCATTGGCGGCTCGCTGGATAACGAGAAAGACGAAGGAAATGGAGAGAAGGCAGCGATTTGAAAGAGATGAGAGAATGGTAGCGGTTCGAGATGGTGAAGTTGGGTAGATGGGTTGTTGGTGCACTGAAGTCGTAGTCATCGGTTTGTGGGGGAAGGAAGGTGACGTTGGGTGTGCGTGTGAGTGTGAGAGAAGTCGGTGCCGAAAAAAATGAGGATGGGGTTCATATTTTTCTGACATTAGATAAATAAGGAGTTGGTGGAGGGAGTATGGGTGGGGTAGGTTTATATTTGTTTTCTTTTTTATTTAATTGTTAATCAGAAAAAATCAAAATTAATAAAAAGAAAAAGGAAAATCAAATAGAGAGAGCAAAAGGGTCATTTCATATACTTCCAGTTATGAAATAGATCAAACAAGCAACAAAATGAAAACATTAGATCTTTGATACTAATCCAAACATTTTTAAATCAAAGTGACAATTATCGACATACAACATCGACAATTTGTGCACATTTATCTATGATACCATGTCACACTTTCCTTCCAACCGCAAGCATTGCAAATGAAATTGGTGGGGCCACTCATTAATACCAAACATATATAAATATATAATATTGTTTAGATAATTGTTTAACCTCCTTTTTAAAACGAAACGTATATAAATAAATTGTATAGTTAACATTAATGACTATATTTCTATAATAATATATTAAGGATATATAAAATATATTTATATTAAGCTCCATAGTTAACCTTAATGGCTATATTAATATCTATAATAATATATTAACGGTGTATATAAAATATATTTACATTGAAACTAAAAGAATATGTATCATAACTTTATGTTTTCACGATGTAATAAAAATAAGCAATTTAAATGTAATTTTTTCTGTTAGTGAAATAACAAATTAATAAATTAAACATTAATGTTTAACACTTAAGCTATTTTTATTTATTAAATAATGGAAAATATGTTTGAAATAGTTGATGATGTGTCAATGGGACCGGTTAGACTGGAGGGAGCGGTGCCACCGAAATCGCACTCCCTCCCCCGCCACATAAGCGTTATTTCACTTTGTACCACTTAAGTGTGGTTTCTTACCACACCAAGGGTGTGGTGCCACACTTTTTATTTCTTTTATTTTTTTGTTTTTTTTAAGTATTTTAATTTAATAAAACTTCCTTTTTTTTAAATATTTTAATTTTATATAACTTCTATTTTAATAAAAAAAAACATAATTTTTCATTACTTGAAAATTAAAAAAAAAAAAAAACAGTACATTGTGTTACTAAAAAAAAACCCCACACTCATGACATTTAAATAATCCTATAAACTTAAAAAACATAAATAAAATAACTAAAGCAAACTATGTAAAAAAAATTTGAGAGAGGTGATTTAAAAAAAAAAAAAAAAAAAAAAAAAAAATTGAGAGAGAGAGGAGATTGTATTGTGAAAAAAAATTAATTTGGTATGTATATATATAAGAAAAAAAAAGTTTAAATGCTCAACAGATCAATCCTTCCTCAACCAATCAAAACACACAGTTTTGGAGGACCGCACCAGACCGCGGTCTGGGGGCGGTGTTCCCGTCCTATGTGGCACGAAGTGCGGTCTTGGACTGCACCCACAACATGCAGTCTTATGAATGAGTGTATATTGTATTGATATAAATGTTTAGAGTAAATTGCAAAAATGGTCCCTGTGGTATGCAAAATTTTAGGGTTTTAGTTCAAACCACAAGTTTGTTGGAACCATAGTCCTTTTGGAGTGGTTTCTATGTGGTTTTGGTCCCTGGACTTAACTCCCGTTAAGTTGGAACTGTTAAGCCCCCTCACGTGCCTCACACGTGAGGGTAATTTCGTCATTTCATATGTCAGAGACCATTTTTGCATAAACGTTTTTTTAGATTAATTCCTTTTAAATACCCCCATTTCCTGCGATCTTCTTCCCCAACGTCTCTTTTCTTCTACCCTTCTTCTTCTTGAGCTCTGCTACAACAAAAATGGTGCTATGTTTTTGTGGAGAAGTTGCTGTGGTGAAAACGTCTTGGACCCCTTTGAATCCAGGAAGGAGATTTTTTGCATGCCCTATGAATGATTCCGTTTGTGGGTTTATTGGGTGGCTTGATCCCCCAATGTGTGCTAGGTCTAAAGCCATCATACCTGGTCTGCTAAGAAATTTGAATTCAGTGCAGGAACGGTGCAATGAGTTGGTTAGAGGTATGAACATGCTACAGGATCAATGCAATGGACTGATATGCAAGAACAACATTTTGGTGGCAAATGTCAGAGCATTGAAGGATGATAATTTGAAGCTGAAAATGTACATGTTTGGAAGTTGGTTTTTCTTTGTGATTGTATTCTTTTATATTTGGTTTGTGTAGGGGTATACTCTGAAGGGTGTTTTGGTCATTTTGTTGTAATTTTATGTGATCAAGTTTGTAGTGACTTATGATGATAATGATATATGTACAATTTTATGATGCAAGTGTAATGAATGTTTTACCAAAATGGTATGAATGTATAAGAATTAACATATGAATAGAAATGGTATGAATGTGTTACAAAAATATATATATATTAGAACCAATTGTACATAACCAAAATGCACATTTCATTAAGATTTGTAATATAACAACCAAAGTTTCTAAACATAACAACCAAAGATTCTAAACATTACCAAAAGGGACACATTACCATACCTAAGATAACAACCAAGTTTTCATAACAACCAACCAAAAAATTTCAACAAAATAATGTAAACATAACAACCAAGTTTTCATAACCAACCAAAATCACAAAAAACTCCATGCATGCATGACACATTACTTCTTGGATTGATTCCCACTTTGCCCTTTACAGGTCCTAGAGTTGTGTCCCTTGTTCTTGCATTTGCTACAAGTAACACTGATATGCTTCCTTGATAGCTTCTGCACTCCATCATTCGTTGGTTTTTGGGAACCTCCTTCTTGTGCAACATTCACTCCATCACCTTGACTTGCCTTCTGCTTTTTGCTTAACCTTTCACCCTCACTTTGTCTTCTCTTTTTCTTAGGCCTTCCCACCTGAGTGCGATGTGGAGGAGGGATTAGCTTTGTGGGACATTCACTTTTGGGCCACATGGATCTACCCTTAATTGGCTCCACCTTAAAAGAATAAGCCTTTTTCCATGTCTCTAGAAAATACACCTTGTGAACCCATTTGTAAATGTCAAGCTCAACCTCTGGGTCTTTACTCATCTCATTCAGAGTTGCAATTGCATGTCTGCATGGAATTCCAATTAATTCTCATTTCTGCAAGTGCATGTTTTGTTCCTAACATCAACCACATGTTGATCCTGCAAAGCTCCTGTGACTTGATACTTGTCTCCCCCATTCCACCTAGCAATGTATTATGAAGCAACTGTTTTTCTTGCAGCTAGGATGTCTGTTGCTGTGGGTGTTAGTGGACCTTTAGCCTTTTTCATTTCCTTCATGACATTGCATATCCTCTTTATTAGATACTCCCTTATGAATTCTAAACATCCAATGACAGGTTTATCCCTTCCTTTCTCTATCTTCCCATTAAACACTTCACACATGTTTGATATCAACACATCAGAAACTGCTCTTCCTGTGTGTAAATTACAATTAAAAAACATTTAATACAATTCACATACAAGTAAAACAGTTCACTAAGTGAAAGACACAAGGACCAAATTGAAATATATAGATTTACCTGAAAAATGACTCCTTGCCCAATGTTTAGGAGGAATTTGCTTCAACCATTCACATGCCTCCTTATCATACTGACTAAACTCCTTCATCAAATGTTCAAACTTAGGAATGGTGGTAGCTGATGCACACCTCCATAAGTGGTCCCTGTACTCTGTTTGCCTCCATCTTTTCCTCATATTGTCATGAATATGTCTGTTACAATATCTATGCTCAGCATTGGGAAAAATTTGCTCAACTGCAGTATGTAAACCCTGCAAAAAATTAATTTTCAATCATTAGAATTAACTTACAACCACACTTTAAATGACCAAATGTATAAAAACTACTTCCAACTTTACCTTTTTCCTGTCACTTATGAAAGTAAAATTTGAGTTTCTTCCAAGGTCCAAGTCATCCCCAAGGTTATCTAAAAACCATTTCCAGCTTTCTGTGTTTTCAGACTCAACAATCCCATATGCTAATGGGTAAATTCCATTATTGGAATCAAGACCAACTGCTGAAAGGACTTGCCCAGGGAATGGTCCTTTCATGAAGGCACCATCAAAACCTAATAAGTCCCTAAGGCATGCCTTGAACCCTTTTTTCAGTGGACCCAAGCACACATAAATTCTTCTAAACTGCCTAGTTGGGGAATCAGGGTTAGGCTCAGAACATACATCTATTTTCACTGTGGTGTCTGGGTTGGTGGCTTGAAGTTCGAGAACATAGTCCCTCAACAGTTCATACTGCTTTGTGTAGTCACCAGTTATATGCTTTCTTGCCTTATCCTTTGCCCTGAACACCTTGTCCATTCTAACACCCACTTGGTAGGTCTTTTGAAAGTGATCTTGTATAGCTCTCAAAGGTATATCTGGATTCGCCTCAACTTGATCAAAGATTTTCTTGCTGATTAAAGAAGCAGTACAAGCCCTAAGTTTCCTTGTTTGCAAACATGTGTGAGTTTGGTTTAAGGTCCCTATAAACCAGTCGGATTCAGGATTTGACCTAGATGCATGAATGTACCAACCACATGTTACTTTTTGTGTCTTTAATTCTTTACCCTTTCTTTTTGAAGTGGTAGCTTGACTACCCACTTGGCCTTTATTGGTGACAGGTACAACACCTCTACACTGTGCCCTAAGCCTTACATTGTCATTTTTTTTAAAGAAAAGATTCCTTCTTGATTCTAGTGCATGCAGATCAATTGCCTCCTTTAATTCTTTTTTACTATTAAATTTATCTCCAACTGAAAAAGATTGTTTATGTACTACCCCAAGACTGCACCTTTTTTCTTTTCTCAAATTCTTGATAAGAGCTCTTCTCTCTCTGTCTTGGTCGGATCCTTCATCCAAAGATTCAAATTCCTCATTGTTAATCACTTCCATATCTTCAGGTTCATGCCCATGAACAACATTTATACAAGAACCTTCCACATCACTTTCAACATTGAGAGTGAAGTCTCCCATGTCCACATCCACATCCTGTATATTGTTGTCAACATCCATTATGTCATCCATATGATCTTCATCTTCTATTTGTCTCTCATCTTCTTCATACTCTGGATCACTATTTTCAGATTCATCATACTCTTCAAAATTTGGATCACTTTCTTGAGATTCATCATCCTCTTCATACTCTTGATTACCCTCTTCAGATTCTCCATCCCCTTCATACTCTGCATTATCATCATCACTCCCAATCAAATTTCCATAAGGTTATCAAATAACTCATTCAATTGTTCATCAGCATTATTAACAGGGGGGTGTTGTAGCCTTCTTCATCAAAAGTTGATGCCTCTTGAATAACATTTGCAGCCTCCCTAACACCATCCATCTCATCAATATGAACACAAGTTGCTGCCTCTTGAACATTAGTTGAACCATCCAGATCATCATTCTTTTCCTTTGAAATGTGAACAACCTCATCAATATAATCTAAATTAAGCCTCTTGCTATAAGAACTTTCACCTATTTTGGAATTCCCAACCCTACCCCTTCTATACTCTGGTGAGAAACTATCATTCTTACTCCCAAAAAGAATCAGAGACATGAACTCACCAATAGGCTCACCATTACCATGGTTCACATTTTTCATTGGAGAATCTGCATGAACTTGACCCTCAACTTCAGCCCCTTGATCATCATTTTCTGGTAATTCCTCAATGACAACTTTACCCTTTGCATTTGGTGACATGAAGTAAGTCAATAAATTTGTCTTTCCATGCTCTGTGTACAACTCAATCAGCTTGTTATGTGCAATGTATTTAGAAAGGTTGATCACATCCTGATCATTCCCTAAAGCTCTAAGACCAAATTGAAAGTCACCATTGGGTATCCTAAAATGGTAGTATATAACTGGGGATTCATCAGCGAATTCAGAATTCCGTGGGTCTGGGTAACCTAGGTCAAGCATTATGGCATCAAGTTCATGCACAGAAAACTCATCAATGTCCAGATAATCAACATAACGCACTTCACCTCCAATGTACTTTATATCAGGTAATTTAGTAAATTTCCCACCTTGATGAAGCTTAATACTAAACCATGTGGGTGCACCAGCTAAAAATCAAAATTATACATATTAACAAAGTTAAAATTTTGCATTTTTTGTTCTAAATCAATAAGAAAATGCAAAGTATAAAAGTTAAAGAAAACAGAGCAGCTTACCATATACAGTTGATACATCAACAACTTCGCGTTTTGGTCTGATATGCCACATTACGAACACCATTTCGTATTAAACGTATGCCCTTATATGTGTAGTGTCGATTATCTTGTTTGGATAAGCAACGAGGGTTTTTTGCAGGTTCAATGGAGCAGAAGCAAGAAGGAGGGAGTTGGGGAGTCGACGAGTGTTGGGGAAAGTAAATGAGGGGTAAATGTCAATTAATCCAAAAAAACGTTTATGCAAAAATGGTCCCTGACATATGAAATGACGAAATTACCCTCACGTGTGAGGCACGTGAGGGGACTTAACAGTTCCAACTTAACGGGAGTTAAGTCAGGGACCAAAACCACATATAAACCACTCCAAAAGGACTATGGTTCCAAAAAACTCGTGGTTTGGACTAAAACCCCAAAATTTTGCATACCACAGGGACCATTTTTGCAATTTACTCAAATGTTTATTTTAAAGCTCACACATATTTGAAAGAGTAGTTGGTATTTCACTGAATGGTCTTAACTATTGAGTAATATTGGAATATTGTCCCTTCCTTAGACAAAATTGCAAAAATGGTCCCTGTGGTATGCAAATTTTTTGGGTTTTAGTCCAAACCTCGAGTTTTTTGGATTCATGGTCCTTTTTGAGTGGTTTGTATGTGAAAATAGTCCCTCTGAAAATTGAAATGACTATAATACCCTTGGGGTATTTATTTTTCATTTTTCTTTCATTTTTTTTTAAATTTATTATTTATTTATTCATTTTAACAATTAAAAAATAACAGATGACCCACCTCCCTCCCCCCCTCTCTCTCTCTTTCTCTCTCTCTCTCTCTATCTCTCTCTCTCTCTCTCTCTCTCTCTCTCTCTCGACACATGGTAATACACTCACACACACCTATTCTCAATCTCTCTAGATTTTTTTGGTTTTTAAATCTAAACACACATTGCTAAGAACAAGTGCTCAAGAACACACAGTGCTCAAGTATAAACACAATGCTCAAAAATCGATTTGTACGTGTATGTTTTCATTTTCAAATCGATATATGTGTGTTTGAATCTGAAATCCACCATCGTCTCTTTCCTCCTCTCTATCTACTCCAATTACTTAACATCCGCCCACCGCCTCAGGTGGATTACATTCTCAGAGATAACCCTATATGGGAGGCTGCATTAGGGTTTTTGCAAAGAATGTCGTCGGAGAAGGAAGGAGAGGAAGTCGTCGTGGGTGTTATGTGGTGTTATGTGGTGGTTCAATGATGACGATTTTGCTCACGGAGGTTCCATATGCTCCCACTACCCCAACACAAACAACATCGACCCTCCTCTACCGCTGCCATCTTCATTGTGGTCTTCAGCCTCCTCTACTGCTACCATCTTCAATGTCTAAAAAGCCCCTTCGATACCCCCCAAGCATCTTCCATTGATAGAGATTTAGATTAAGTGAATGCTGAAAGTGATCGATCTTAAAATTGGGCCTACTTCAGCGGGTTTTGTAAGTTGAATCAAATCGATTCAGCCAGCTGGAGGATAACTGTAAACCTATGGTGATTACTTACACACTTTTGATCGAGGCCACCATTTTAACAGTGGGATTACTGAAGCAATGAATGTGATTTAGGGATTTTTTATATGAATGTGATTTTGGGATTTTTTTGAATGTGATTTAGGAATTTTGATCGAGGTCACGATCTTCAACCCGATATAAATGTGATTTAGGGATTTTTGAAGTGATTTGGCTATGAAGGCGATAGGATTCTTGGTCGTAAATGAAGAAGGATGAGGGGGTGGAGTTTAGAGAGAGAGAGAGAGAGAGAGAGGTGGGCCCTCTTATTTTTTTAATAATTAAAATGAATAAATAATTATTAAATTAGAAAAAAATGAATTTAAAAATGGAAAATAAATACCCCAAGGGTATTATAGTCATTTCACTATTCACAGGGACTAAAAACGCAACGAAACTAGCTCAAAGGGACCACCAATCCAAAAAAATCGTGGTTTGAACTAAAACCTCAAAAAAATGCATACACAGGGACGATTTTTGCAGTTTTGTCTTTTTGAGTGATTAAAAAAAAACAAGGACATAATACCACTGTCAGCCTAGTCGTACGATATAAAGAACAAAATAGTTTTTCAAAGTTTTCATAATAACTCTGCACAGCACAGTGCTACCTACCAACAAGTATTCCTCATAGACTAAACTGTTGCCTTTTTATATTTTCTTGTAGCAATCATGTTTTTCTTGAATGCTACACATCTCTTTTTACATTATTTGAATGAAAATTTATGAGGTTTACACCAAAATTAAACTACTTTCTTGTCATATCAGACATCAATACTTTCTTGTTATATGAATATTACTTATTATTTTATTTGATGTAATCTTTGGTGAGGAACACACGATAAAAAAACAAAACAAAATTATGAACCTCGAGAAACCATTTCAAGTTCCATGAACATTTTGAGTCTTTGACCACTAAAACAAGCAAATGCAATTTACATTTGGAACATCTAAAATTCACATACTCAAAACTTCAACATTTTCCAAACAGAAAAACCAAAGGATTACCCACAAACTAACTACCATTGGCTCTCTTTCCATCCTCCAAACTCTTGTGCATAACTTTCATTTTCCACCTGTACGTATCCATCAAATCAAAGACACAGATTATATATATAAGCCAAATTAATTATCAAAAATACCTGTCATTCTTGTTTGTTTTTTGTATAAATTGTGTATATAGCAGGTTTAATTAAAAGAGTATGTACCCTTGGGGTGAAGGAGACACCCACTCGAATATCTCCACGATAGCTTTGGCTACTATCCACAATACTATACTTTTGAGCACGTAGCTCATATCTTCCATTCTCCACTCCTAGTTCTAGTACTTCTTTCAAGTATATTCTGCATGCATACACGAACTTGTGATTTTTTGTGAAACTCTAATCAAAATGTTATCATGATTTGATAAATTAGTCTTTTACATACGTTGTTTGTCCAATGTAGTCATCTGATGAGAATGTATCATGGTCCATTATCTTGAGAACAAGCTTAGGTTGTTCATCTGATCCTGGAAATTCCACCCTGAATTTGAATGTTTCATTCCAGCTTGGCTTGCTTCCCTGCCCTGCATCATTTAAAGATGGTAATTAAGTTTACAATGGAAAAAAAAAAAAAACCATTTGATTTTAACTAAGTAAGGAAAATGGTTTACCTTTGGCAATAGTGCTCTTGTGTTCTTGACTCTTGTACTGAATCAACACATATGGATCTATTTTGTCTGTGTAAAGTGAACCAATAGTAGTATAAAGTTATTTTAGGAAACATAGATTTATCGTTTTTTATTGATCAAGATTCGTGTACGCTTTAAGTTCAGCTATTACCCCACAATCATAGTGACAAAAAATTGGTAAGTGGAGCCCAAAAATCACTAACATGATAGTATTAATTAGATCAACAATAGATCTTAACTAATAAATCGTGTGATCAGGTGAGAAATTAACACACGATGAACGGAGTGCTAACAATCAATGGTTGACTACAACAAAATATCATAAATACTAATTTTTAATGAAAATAACCAAAATATCTAGAATGGAGTGTGGTAGGTCCACCAAATCAATTAATGTGTTAATGCGAAGAACGTTTGTAGGACTTTCTAGTGCAGGAATGAATCTTCGTCGGCTGATCATGTCGAATTCCAGCCGAAGATTTACGAGAAACAGATGCGATAGACATATAAAATGAACAATCGCGTCTGATCGAACAAAATCGGTGTACAAAAGGTATAAGAAGAATTGCAATTGAGAAAAATAAGAAACATACTGAGGAAATCGAAATTGCTGAGACCACGAGCATCCACCAGATTCACCTCCATTATTCCGATCGTCATCTCTCTTAATTTCAGATTTTTCTCTCCCTATGAATCTATCTGGTTTGCTAAATCACACAGAAGAATGAAGTGAAAATGAAATTGAAAATCACACGCACACGGCAGCGTACATAGATGGAACTATAAAGACTGAGAGATGAGAGTATCTATACTATTACAAGTTAAACCCTCAACTTTTGTATTCTTGCCAATCAACCTACCTACGCCTTTAATGGTTATTTAAAGAGTCAGTTGTTTGGTTGGTTGTGGTGTTATTGATCAAGACTTCAAGATTCCTACAATGGCTGGCGTCTTTGACTTGTTCAGCATGGAGTGAAATTTTCAAATCTAGTTGAAGTTTTCTTTCCCTCATGAGAAGAGTAGCTTCTTTATTATAAATCTTTTACAAGTTATATAAGAAATGTAATATTGTTTTTATTTCTCATAATTATTAGTTCATGGTCTACAAATTATAGATTTCGTTTGAGGAAATTAAAACAAAGGCATTTTGATACTTGAAAAATGTTATTCTGTTAGGTTATAACCCGTGGAAACCACGGTTATCAAAGTAAAAGAATATTGATATTTAAAAAATATAAAAAATAATCAGTGATTTTAAAATAGTTGTTAATTTACAAAGTTTGATGATTTGTCCTGATTCAAATTAATATACTTTATGATGATTGATTGAAATTAATAACATGGTTGTAGAACTAAACATTACAAAGAAATAAGTCACTACAAACGATAAGATGTAATAGTTTTCACTGATAAAAAGTTCAAAAAAACTAACAATAACTATCTTAAATGTATCATTTTTTGGCTTGTCACCATCAGCATCAATCCACAAATTTTTTTGCTATTGATCTCCAACTCACCATCAACAACAACTTCCAATCCTGCAAAAAAAGAATACTTTGTAATGCCACACTAAAAACACTACTTAATAACAAAAAATAATGATAATATGCGTACACCTTGACTCCGGTCAACAACAAACACAACAGTTAAAAAAGAAAGATAATAATGTTTTAAGTCATCAACAAAAAAAGCATAAAACCATTTCTAATAAAACATAATTTATCATTAATGCTTCAGAGATTTGATTGCCTTACATTTGATTACAAGAAGATGCCTTACTTATTTTTTGTAATCCAACAAAAGCAAAGCCTTATTTGCATTGGTGGTCATAATGCAATAAACATCGTTAGTCCAGTATCAACTGCAATAAAAAAACAAAACATTAATTCTACACCAAATAGCATGAACATGTCAGAAAGTAATCACATCCATCTAAATTTATCTTTAAGAGAAATTTTATAAAACAACAAAATATCTGCAGATAAATTCAGAAAAAATCATCTAAAATCGTTCCATTTTATTCCTGATGAACCACACATAGTAATAAAAAATATAACATGCTAACTTTTTACAAGTCATAACCTTGTCTGTACTTCCACTTCATCTCCAAAGATACCTCTTCGTTGGTGATAACTGAACTCTAAAAAGAGATGAAATACAATAATAGGTTTTTCAATTCCTTGAACACGCTTTGCGTGCCAAATAAACTTAAAATAAACAATAATAAATATTAGACAAAATTGCAAACATGGTCCCTGTGGTATGCAAATTTTTGGGATTTTAGTCCAAACAGTGACTTTTTTGGACTGGTGGTCCTTTTAAGGTAGTTTGCTTGTGATTTTGGTCCTTCGCTAAATTGAAAAGACTAAAATACCCTTCTGATATATTTTATATGTTTATTTCTATTTAATTTAAGGTTTTATTAATAAAAAATATGGGACCCACCTCTCTCTCTCTCTCTCTTTCTCTCACTCTCTCTCTCTCTCTCTCTCTCTCTCTCTCTCTCTCTCTCTCTCTCTCTCTCTCTCCAAACACACACAACCCAAAAATACCGTTGGATTCATGCTTTGCCTTCTCCACTGCTATGCCGTCGATCATTGGAACCAAAATGCTATTTCTTCACCTGCTTCCCCTTCTTTTTGTATTCGGTCTTTAGAACCTCACCACCACTAACATCCCTCCACAACCTCCACCGTTGCACCGTCCTGATGTGGGTGGGGAACTCATCAACTCTGTAGCAGGAACAACAACGGAGCACCATCCTCCTACGTATTTCTCCTTTGACGTGGCTCATCCATCTATAAGAATAGGAGATGTTTCTGAAGTAGCTTATTTTCCAATCTACACGGTGGAACCCGATAATAACTCCATTGATATTGAATCTGTACAGGAGTGTGACTGGATGAACAAGAAATCAGATACAAGACCTACATCACATAAAAAGAAAAAACCTCTGTGAAAACCTAGAAGATGAAAACTCGGAATGATCGAGAAATCTGAAACCGATTCCAAACTCAACTTTTTTAAACGGGATGATTTGGAGACAATCTACACACATATAATGGAAAACATGTTAAGAACTTAGGAAATCTGATTTCAATTGAAAAATTCCACCGGAGCAATTGTGCCTTTGCTCTACGTACCGCCGACCACGGTGGCGTGTGGTAATTGTTCTTGGTCGTTTTGGCTTGATTTCGACAAAAAAACGGGAATGATAACTTGTGGATCTCAAATTAAAGTAGATGGATCAATGAGGGATCTTGTTGGAGGTTGAAAACAGTCGTGAAATGGGGGAAACTTCCGGTGGGTTTTTCACGAGATTCACTTAGTGATTAGGGGTGTCGACGAGTTGTTTTCGACCCATAGTGGGTGCAGCTAGAAATGATGCTCTCCAGGGGTATTTAGGTTTGTCTGTTGTCGAGAAAGAAGGAAGAAGTAGGACTGCAACGGTTGCTGCTTTGTTTTTTAAGAGAGAGAGAGAGAGAGGTGGAACCTTTTTTATTTTTTTAATTGTTAAAATAAGTAAATAAATATTAAATTTTAAGAATAATGAAAGAAAAATGAAAAATAAATACCCCAAGGGTATTATAGTCATTTCAATTTTCGGAGAGACCATTTTCACATACAAACCACTCCAAAAGGACTACGAAACCAAAAAAATCACTGTTTTGACTAAAACCCCCAAAATTTGCATACCACAGGGACCATTTTTGCAATTTTGTCTAAATATTAACACAAAGGTCTTGAATCGAGCCTGATAATCCTATTAGACATAAAACCTAAGAAAGAATACCTCTTAGGTATTGCTTTCTAAATAGCTCTGAAGATCAAAGCATCATGTGATAATGTCCACGATGCAAAAAGGTAGTTTTTACTAATCATATTTTTAAACATTTTTATTCAAACTTAACTTTAAGATATGTATTAGAGACTCTCACATGTCCTCGATAAGGTATGTTCAGGATAATATACCCATTAATCTAAGTTGCAATACATCTATAGTAAAATCTTGAAGTTCCACATTTATTCCCAATCCCTTAATCCATTATTCTATGAATAAAGAACTTCAAAACACACTGTTAAGGTCAAAGCTTTTTTCTAGCAAGAAGATATTAGCATTACATTAGTCTGAAGGAAAAAAAGAAAAATGCTATTTTTATAGTAATTATTTATGAAGGTGGAGTGAGAAATTCATGCTTGGAGTGGCTAAAACACGCCTTTAATAGTTTAAATTGTATTTTTTCCGAAAAATTGAATTTTATTGTACAATGCATTTGGTCGAACAGTTAGTGGGCAAGAATTATGCACCGTTAGAAACAAAGATACATTACCTTCAACCCCATTCATTTGTTGCTTTTGTTTTGTCTTTTTCAGTAGTCGTACGATGGTTGAGAAGGAAAGCAAATTAGAAGTAAGAAAGAGCGAGAAGGACATGACACAGACGGGAAAAGAAGGACATGTGACGGTGGTAGAGATGTGGTGGTATTGGCTGTTGTGTTTTAGGTAATGGCTTAGATTCGCAGAGGCAGTAGTTGGCATGTAGCCATGTAGGTAAGGTGGTGGTTCCGTCAAATTTATAGGGTTTTCATTAAGATGGGATAGAGTAAATTGATGGGTGTAGAAGGGAAGTTGGCGGGCGTAGTGAAGACAAAAACAAAGATTATAGGCAGATGGTTGTTGATAACTTGATTTCAATCGTGATTTATTGACATTGGATTGAATTCGTTGAAGATAAATCATTCCTGATTTTGTGGGATAGATTGAAGATATCCAATTTTAGAGATTGGAAAATAAGCAAAAATAGGAATGATTGCTGATTATTTGGGATTCTGACTCATCTGATTTTGAGTAAAGTGAGCGGGAAATCAATAAACATAAGGTTTAAAAAGATGACACGTGGCAATTTTAGGATTCATTTATTAGAGATTAGGTGTGAGTTCCATGTATTATATGGGTGTATTTAAAACAATTAAATATGTATAAACATTTGGGAAAGTTAAATTTATAAGAAAAATATTGCATTACTAAAAATTAAAGTGTTTTTTTTTCTCTTTCAAATTTAAACAAATCATTTATATAAAATAATCAAAGCAAATTAATGAGATTTTATTTTAAAATTTTGAAATTATAAGGAAAGTCAATTAATGAAATTGATATGCATTTATTATTAAATTTAAATACCATATGGAATTTAATAAAATAGGAAAACCACAAAATTACATATGGAATAAAAATTAATTCAAAATAACCACAAAATGACATGTGGCAAAATGAATGAAAGTGTGATAAGTGGCAAAAAAAACCTTCATTTATTAGAGAAGATAGATTACATTTTAGACAAAATATCCAAATCTATTCACTTGCTTTGAAAAATGTCATAGGTAAAACAATTGCACTAGTATAGAAAGCATTTATTATTGCGGTTAAAATCATTAATTGGTGTGGGCATTGAACCGCACCAACTAATATCGCATCAACAAATATCGTTACTTAATTGTGTGGTAATAAGATCATCCTATTGGCAATCAAATGTTTAGTTGGTTGCCATATTTCAATTAAAAAAAAATAAAAAATCCTTTGAGGTTGCTCCATCAAACCTTAGTTGTCAATTTCATTTTTTTTTTTTTATTTATTTGTTATAACTCTTTTGCATTTTAAGCATTATATTGTAATTAGTTTATTTTTAGTTTTACTAAAAAATAAACAAAACACACTAAAATACGTAAAATAATATTGTCTACAAATAAAGACCAATATTGATATATGTTAAGAAATTTTTTCTTGATTTTTTTTATGTTGTCTATATAATCTTAAAAACAGTAGAAAATTTTTTGTTATAATTTAAAAAATGTTTAATATTTAGATTTTATAATATAATAATAAATAATTATAAATAATATAAAAGTTTGGTTTGGTTTGGGTTGCTAATGGGTGTGAAAAATTGGTTTAGTTTGATTGTGTAGGTGGAAGAGAGATAAATTGTTTTTTTAATTGATAGTTGGGTTGGTTTTGGTTGTGAATGAGAGTAGTTTAATAAGAATGCACCAAAGACACCTAACCGCACCAAAAAACAAGAAGCCACACCACTAACTATAGAACCACATTATTTAATAGCAAACACACAATTATAAAACGGCACCCAAAGACAACCAAAAATATTGACATGATTAAGGGGGTGTTTGGATAGGGAAAAAATAGATTGTTTATTGCTTATTGTTTAATCCCACCGCAATAAGCAAATTTAAGTGTTTGAATAGTAGTCTTTAAAAATCAGTTTATTGGGGTAGGAATAAACCAAATAAGTTGGTTTTAATAAGTAATGGTTGATTTTAATAAACAATTGGGGAATGCTTATTGCTTATTAGTCATTTTACTAATATAAGTTGTTTTGTTTGCTAAACACTTACAATGTTTATTGCTTATTGTTTATTCTCACCGCAATAAGCTAATCCAAGCACATTTAAAAAAAAATATGATTATTCACACCGCAATAAGCAAATAAACAATAAGCTAATAAGCTAAAAACTATTTATCCAACACCCCCTAATAATTTTCTTAATGAAAATTTTCGATGAGTATGTGAATTCAAAGTTTTTCGATCATTCCTAAAGACCAAATATTACATATGCATCAACCATGATGTTAGATGATGTTGTATTTGGTTAACAACTCATCTGCGACGATTTATGTGTTTGTCTTGGAAAGCTAGAGTACGCGATTGCTTCTACCTTTAACTCAAATTACTAATCCTTGGCTTTGCCTAAACCATAAACTCATAATATAAATATAACAAAGAAATTATAATTTGGTTAGTTAAAAAGAAAATAAAAAAGAAATAGAAGAATACCTTTTGCATATAAAAATTTCGATTCTCCTAATTGTTGGATAACGAAATAAGATGGATATACTTAGAAAACAAGCAACAAGAAAACAATATTGGTAAGTTAAAACAACTTATTTGCCATTACGATATGTAGACCTAAATGGTTAATGTTACTTCAAGAAATTTGAACACTGTATTAACTAAAGAAAAGAAACCACATACCAAGAAACTTATAATGGTGAAGTGTCACCGGACGGAAGGGGTCGTCATAGGTTGTGGCTAGGGTTTCTGCCTATTGGAATATTGGGAACAAGAAGATGACTATTTTTGGAATTAAGCGATATAACCTAAATGGTTTTATGTTTTTTTGACTTTGGAATCACATAGTGTATTCAGGACAAGTCGATTTGCAAGGAGAAGTGAAGGAGTCGATATGAGAGATAAAGGTGCGGATTTGGGAGGGAAGAATGGGGGAGACATAATAAGTGGGAGGGAAACAAAAAATCGAACCAAATAAATGGGAGGGGTCTCTGCAAATTTAGAGGAATTTAATGCGAAATGAAATTTTTGAACGAAATAATGCATTTATTGGTATGTTTAGATAAATTAGCTTATTTTTTTTAGAGAAAACAAATATCATTAAAAGGGGCACTCTCATATAGACCTGGTAATGGGGCGGGTTTGGAGCGAATCGATCTTGATCCAAACCCCTTTAATAAATTTCAAAATCCGATCCAAACCCGCTCCGTAACCCGCAGGGTTTTGAATAATCAAACACATACCCTTATCCACCGAATCAGCAGATATCCAAACCTACCCCGTAACCTGCAGGTTTTTTTAATAATAAAACACATTTTACTTAAATCATAAAATCACATTTATTAAATAAAACGAAGTTTTGATTTAGAAAACACATTATGTACTCAAGGAATTTCTAATCCTTATTTTAGTTACTTCAGATTGGTTTTTGAGCGTCGATTGCATTAATAGAGAATAGAAATTACAAACTTTCTTCCGGTTGATAAATAACCTTATTAATTTATAAATGAAATTCGTGATTACATGATGAAATATAAAGGAAATGAAATCATGAATCATGTGAGAAGAGTAGAAGATTGGAAGTCTAGAAGAAGTTGAGTCCTTGACTCCTATGTAAAAACAATTTAATCATTAGCCTTTTCTCTTTGGATTTCTGATTGGAATTTAATGTAACTCTAGGTAATATAAAATATAAATTTATATTTCTAAAATTTATATGGGGCGGGTTATAAACGGAGCGGATCGGTGCTGATCCATACCCGACCCTTTTAATAAAAGGGTTAGCGGGTATGGGCCGTTAACGGGTAAACGGATCAAAAACTATGCTCCAAACCTATATAATTGTTAAGGGTTTGGATCGGATTAGGGTCAAAACCCGCTCCATTGTCAGGCCTACTCTCATAGCAAGAAGCTACAAAGAGTCCAAGTACAAACATGAAAAGGAAATATGAACAACAGAGCAAACATGAAATTAAGATGAAAAATGAGTGAAAGGCGAAACGCTCCATTCAAACCAATTACCACAACTAGTGCCACCTCGATGCTTACACCATATGTACGAGAGCGAAATTATATTATCAGCGATTTTTGTAGGATTTGCACCAATATGTTTGAAAATCTTGTCATTCATGGATAGCAAAATGTTCTAGGATAATTTCCCCAAGTAGCCGCGAAGTCAATGAATTCTTGAATATTTGAGAACATAATGTCTTCCAATCCACACCATTTGAATATCCAATGTTGCACCACTCTAGAATAGCCACAAGTAATGAGCAAATGATCAGCTGTTTCAGTTTCTGTGTTACAGAGAGAGCATAGGGTACTAGAGGTATTTATCCCCCTAACAGCCAAGGTTTCAGCCACCGGTATTCTACCTAACACCGACCTCCACATGAAACATCGCACATTCAGAGGAATTATCTTTGACCGCCAAATTGTCGCCCCTTTAAAAGTATTTAGTTTAGACTCCAATAATTTCCTCATTGAATTCACATTATATTCACCACTAGGATTAAGAGGAAACCTGAACCCAAATTTGGATTTTTGCTCGATATTCAGGTTACCAATATCCGTATATAGCTATAGCAGTTCGTTTAATTCTTCTTAACCAGTTAGTTCAAATCTCCACATCCATGGAAAGCCATTGCTAGAAATTTTATCTCTCAATAAACAATTTTTAACTGTTTCAATTGAATATAAGTGAGGGAATTTGAGGTGAAATGGAATGTTACTGCACCAAGAATCTTTCCATAATAAGATGTTGACATCCGAACCTGGGATAAGGGCAAAAATATCCTTGCAATCAATATGCAAACTATCAAGAGCTCTAACAGCCTTGGAAATATTACACCAAACTCCATTTGATGTTTTTCTCGCGATATACGATGCCGGTTTGTTGTACAAATTATGGATGCTCACGATAACACATTTCCATAAACTTCCTTTGTCATTCATAATTCTCCACCACCATTTGATTAATAGGGAAATGTTTTGAGCGAATAACGAACCAACACCTAAACCACCTTCTGATTTTGGCACAATAACTTTGTACCACTCGCAGTGTGAGTAAGCAGTTTTTGCAAAAGTATTTGGATTAGAAATAAACTATAACATATAAGCAAGGGGGGATGCTTTTTAAAATTAGTTTATTTAGCTTATCCTCACCATAATATGTTGATTTTTAATATTTTCTCTGCAAACACTTAAACTTAATTTATGGTCATAGGGATAAACAATAAGTTATAAGCACTTTTTTTCCCTAACCCTCGAAATCACAAAAACAAATGCTTTTATTGGTGTTGTTACTTGATTTATTTGATATGAAAGTGTTTAAATGGTTCATTCTGGTTTACTACCACACCAACAAAATAAACCATCGTACCAACAAATATGTTTGGTACTACTCCTATTAAAACAATTATGAATACGTTTGGTACTACTCCTATTAAAACAACTATGAATTTGATATTTATGGTTTGGTCCTTTACACATATAAAATGACATTTATACAATTTTATTTTATTTTACATTTCTTAAGTAATTTTAAATAAAAAAGCAAAATAAATAAGCCTCCGCTCCATTTTTTTCAATAATATGTATGTACAAGTAAAAATGAAAAATCTACAAGCCTACTAAATCAATATAAGCCCTCATCTTCTACACCATTTCATCATTTGCTTAAACTCTATACCATAAATTAGTTTCTCTCACGAAGTGGGTCACAATATAGGCAACCATTCAGGGCCCCTATCGACAAGTACATGTTCAACTATGTTGTGAACACAGAAAGAAATCATTCGAAGTCTAAATAAAAAAGAAGGTGGAAACAAACACCAAAATAGGAGAATAAAAGAGAAATATGAAATCAAATCTATGCGACCCACACACCAATTCCTGATCTTTTACTAGGTAAACTTTTTATGTCACCGGATTCTTTTAATCACCCTATAAAATGTTACATGAAAATTATAATGTTAAATATAACTTAAAAGAAGAATATGATGTTTACGAAAAAAAAATGTTTTATAAACATTTCCACAACAATATTAAATTAAAAAAACAAGATACAATTTACATGATTTCGGTCATCTAAAATACAAATATTGAGAACCTAGAAAATCTAAATAGTAATTACAAAAACAAGGCAAAATCCACAAACTACCGTTGGCTCTCTTTCCATCCTCCGAATTCTTGTGAATAAAATTCTGTTTCAACCTGTAACCATGAAACACAACACCAAAAGGGTCATATAAGCAAAAGTATAATACATTTCATCATTCTTCTATTCTTGCTGTATACACTTATTAAATAGTTAAAGATAAATATATACCCTTGGGGTAAAAGTGACACCCACTCGAATGTCTCCAGAGAAGCTATGGCTACTACTATCCACAACACGATACTTTTGAAGACGTAGTTCAGAAGTTCCACTCTCCACTCCAGATTCGAACAGTTCTTTCAAGTATATCCTGCATGCATCATGATCAATAAGTAACCAAAATCAAACAGTTGCAGTCTTTTGTGAAATCATAATAAAAAAAATCATCAAGTTAAGGTCTTACGTTGTTTGTCCGAGGTAGTCATCAGATGAGAAGGTGTCATGGTCCATAATCTTGAGAAAAAGCTTAGGGTGATCGTCTGTTCCTGGATATTCGACCCTGAATGTGAATTTTTGGTTCCATTTTGGGTTGCTGCCACTCCCTGTATCATTTAGTTAATTAAGGTCGATAAGTATTTCAAATGGTCACGTGTATGACGTATTCCAAAAATAGTGTGAAAAAAGGTTTTAATTACCTTTGGCTATTAAGCTCTTGTGCTCTTGACTCCTGTATTGCACCAACACATATGGATCTATGTTGTCTGCAAGAAAACGAATAAGGAGGATATAAAAAATGGTGCTTGTAAATCTTTTTAAAAGAACATATCTGTATATGACGTTTTATTAATCATCAAGATTGGAATTCAATTGAGAGAAGTACGTACTTAGGAAATCGGATTTTTTGAGACCATGAGCATCCACCAGGTTCACCTCCATTACTCCGATCGTCATCTCTCTTTACTTCAGATTTCTCTCTCTCTCTTAATCTCTCTTTCTCTGTCTAGTCAGATCATACAGCAGAATGAACTGAAAATCATACGTAAATGATAACAGCGTAGAGGTGAGAGTATTTATAAGTTAAGCCCTCAAATTTTGAAGTCACAATCAAGCATTCAAGCTACTAGTAGTTTTTTTTTTTTTGTAATTATTCCAAGGTTGGTACTTCTTTGGTAGGCCATGAAAAGGTCGTTTTTTTATTTTGAACAAGACTTTTAAAGATTCTTTCAATGGCTTCTTAATTTTGACTCCTTCAAAGTCAACCCCCTTCCATGTATCGAGTAGTGAATTAAGGAATCAACGGTTGTGTAGGTTAGAGATTGGAGTCGCTTTCTTTCAGTTTTGTAATCAAAGTAAATAATCCGAAGCAGTTGGAATCAAAAAATTAGATCATTTTTGTTATACAAATTGCAAAATTCCGCATAATGCAAACTCGACCCATTTTTTTCTCATAATGCAAAAACTTCAAGAAGGGTTGCTTTTCGATGAACATATAGTGAGCGTTTCCATCGTTTTGAAGAAAAGTATATGTAATATAAAATGATCAAAATCAAATAATAAGTTACAAAAATTACAAATTATAGAAAATAGTGTCTGAATTTTTTTAAATAACTTTTATCTCAAACTCCAAAATGTTGAATCCCAACAAACTCAACTAGTGCACACAGTAATTTAGTATTTAGTGTTCAATAAATTCTAATATTAAGAAAGTATATATTGAATAACAAAATAGTCTTCTTATATATCAGTGAATTACTTTAAATATAAGATATAAACATTTATTTGCTGTCCATTATTAACAATATCTTTTACATATTGCCTGTTGATTGATCTTCAAAAAATATTACATATATACATCTAACATTTTTTTTCTTCCTAATAAGCTGGGTAAATTACACCAGTCGTCCCTCGTGCACATGCCAGAAAACATGTTTAGTCCCTATTTTTAAAAATTAACTTTCACCGTTCCTAGGTTTCTTCTTTCATGCATGTTTGGTCCCTATTGATATGAAATGACTACTTTACCCTTAGTAATTTCTTTTTCATTTTCTTTTATTTATTTATCAGTTTTAAATTTAAAAAATAAAAAAAAAAATATAAACCAAATATCCCCTCTTGCCTTCCATTTCCCCATCTTTGCAACAAGGTTCTCCATAAATAACCCACCACCACCTATCACCGCCTACTCATTCGACACCACCACCTGTCACCGTCATCTCCTTCGGCACCACCACATATCGTCGTCATCTCCTTCGGCACAACCATCGATCACCTCCAATACTTCCTCCAACTAAAACATAATCTGAAAACTTACACCTATCGAAAATCAATATGAACACAAGTGAAGAAGGAGATCGGTCTTAACATCGTCGATTTCGAAACCCTAGCCAATGGAGATCGATGGTGGCGCATAAGTGAATGAGATCCATGGCTTCATGTGTCAATTTGAAATCCTAAGAGGAGGTGGTGATGGTGTTACTGAATGCTAATATGCAACTACCTTTCATCTGCACTTCCAGCGACGCCTAAAGCACCACCCTTCATCTGCACTCCGGCTAAACCCTTCTTCTCCGCACCACCGTCACTGTGTTCTCCCTCACCCTCACCGACTGAAAAGGAAGAACAATTCTACTATTTTCTACCTTCATCTTCGATTGTAAACCCTAGTTCCACCTCCACCTCAGTTCCAAACCCTAGATTTGATGTACATTCCGCCGGAGTATTACCTGACGTTTTTGTGTCGAATTTGTTAGGGAGGAGCAAATTTACAAAGGGGTTTTGAAGGACAGATCAGTTATGGAAGTGTGCAAGTGTGAAGAGTTGCAAGGCTGAGGAAGGTAAGTTTCTGGTGGTGTTGCGATCTCTTTGTGGTGATTCAGGCCATGGTGGTGTTGATTTTCATTGATGATGGTGATTAAGTGTTCTTCAAACAATATATATATATATATATATATATATATATATATATATATATATATATATATATATATATATATATATATATAGAGAGAGAGAGAGAAGGTTCATCAGAGATGGTGATGGACGCAGAGAGGGTTCATCGGGGAGATTATCCACCTACGGTGGCTTTAGGATGAATGGTTATAGGGTTTTTTGAAAACTTTAGAGAAGAAAGACAGTAACGGAATGGTATGTTGGGTGGGGAGGTTGGGTTGGATTTGAAGTAGGACCATATTTTTTTATTTTTTTTATTTTTTAATTAACAGTAATAACTATCACGTAAAATCAATTAGAAAAGAAATACATAAAGGGCATTATGGTCATTTTAAATATGGAACGGACTAAAATCGCAATAAAATCGCATATTAGGGCCGAAGCATGCAAATTTAAAACAATTGAGGAAAGGTCCAAATTAATTTTTGAAAATAAAGACTAAACATGACTTTCGGTACTTAGGTGAGGGACGATTGGTGTAATTTACCCTAATAAGTTATATAGTAAAGAATGATAATATCAACATGTTATTCAGTCACATTAATTGGGCTTCGGTTTAATAGGTTTTTTAACAATTCTATATTAACTGTTCGATTTAACTGTTATTGGGTCATTCTGCTCAGTTTACGGCTAAACTGAATTCTGTATATTTAGGACATATTTTCCATGCACAGTAGAAAACTAAAATAGTTTTTTGTTCAACTAATACGAAACTATAAGATTAATTATTATACTATCCACAAGTCATTAAAGTAATTAATGTTAATACATTACACATGAAAGTTTTTCTTAACTGCAAAATGTAATGAAAATCATACAAAGAAGCTACTGTAGTTGCAACAATAAGGGACAAATTATACATAAATGTAACATATATTAAATCATATATCAACATTAAAAAAAAAAAAAAAAAAGGGTACTCATCAAGTGAAATAAATTTTCAAGATTAAGCTCTTGTCAAACACCTGAGTATTCCATACATCAATTAAGAAAAAAACAGGATTTCATAGCAGTGTATTACGCTTCATACAAATCAACAAACACAATATAAATGAAAATTAGGATAAGCTAAGAAACTCAGCTTACATGATTAATCAAGCAAAATAACAAGTAATAAACAATACATAGATTTCAAGCATTCACAATCCATGAAATACAACAGAGTGTAGAAATAATACACAACAAGTTTTTCAAGTGTTGTTCTCAGCTTAGTAAGCAAATATGAAGCATACATGTACAAATACCAAACATACCCCCATAACATAACACGAGGGGTCTCCACTCTTCAGGTCCGGGGTGGTGGTGACATGTCATCACCAGATCTAGATCTAGACCTAGACCTAGACCTAGATCCAGATGGCGACCTTGCTGCTCTCCCAGATGACTTGTATGGTGACCTCCTACACAATCACATCATAACCACCTTAAGAAATTACAAAAACATAAAGAAATTAAAAACCAAGTGCTTAACACATACAGACATACCTATCAACATTATGATCATTAGCAGCTGCATCATAGCCTGGAGAATAAGATCTACGGCCACGATCATCATCAACCTGAGGCTCTCTTCTTACAGGTGGCGGTGATTCAGAGTAGTCGCCACCTCGTCTTTTCGGAGCAGGCGAGTAGGACCTACATGGTCAAATAATAATTCAACCTTTTTTTTAATTTTTGGAAATAAAGTTATGAAAAATAGAAATTAGTCAACTACCTTGACCTTTGACGGCTTCTAGAACCTGAAGGACGTCGTGGGGACCGCGAACGTGACCGAGATCGCCCTCCTAAATAATTACAAATGAACAAATTAAAATCCAAACACAAAAACAAAAACAAAGCATCATGTTATGATGTTATGATGTCATGATGTTAACTTACCATGATGAGATCGCCTTCCTTCATACCCCGAAGATTCCCTAAATTAGTTTCCAACAACATAAATATCAGAAACCTTTATAGAAATTAGAATGTTAAGAATAAAAATAAAAATAAAAAAACATGTGTTAATTAATGTTAACCTAGGCCTAGTTCTTCGGCGCATTTCCTCGGGTCTTTTTCTTGATTCAGAAGCAAGAACAACAGAAATCTCTCTACCAGCAAACATTCGTCCATTCATATGGTATTGGGCCTCTCCAGCTTCATAAGCATCCACAAATTGCACAAATGCAAATCCACGTGGCTCCCTGCATAAAATTAAAAAACAATATTTTAAAGAAAATGCCAAGTATGTTTAATGTTTTGCTAATAATAAGAAACACCAACCAGTATGTGACACATACTAAGCGACCAAAGATTCTTCTAATTATGTATACCTTTTCTTCTATAATCAAGTACGAATGGCAAATTGGCAACTTCAAAAGATGAAAGTGACTTCAAAAGTCTTCAGGTTTCTTGTAAATAAGTGTGATGAACTTGAAATCAACCTTGTCCACAAGTTAAAATTTGCCTCAACTTCTCTTCACAATCTTTTTTCCACATCAAAACTTGTAATGATTGTGTGATTGATTATATAATGAAACATTCTTCTTTTGGTGAAAAAGTTAAGCAATGATAAACAACAGAAGAGCCTTCATCAATTGTGGGGCTTGGGCTTGTTTTAACTTCAAACCAACATACCCCCTGACAAACCAGGTCAAAACGTAACTCCCCATCAACACAAATTAAGGAAAAAAAAAATGACACGTAAAACAATTTTTTTTTTTAAAAACCAAGAAAACTCACTCTTCTCCCAGCTACTATATTCTTAATCACACGTGACATGCCTAGCTAGCGTGAATCCATATCAACAAACATAATCCAATTCACTTTGAGATTATAATTTAACATCGTGATTTATGACATTTGATTTAAAATGGAGGTCAGATGCGCAAACCTACCCAGTGTAATAGTTCTTTGGGAGATAGACATCTCTGACGACTCCAAACCTTTCAAAGGGGACACGAAGCTCTTCTGGCCTATAAATTCAATTGGAAAATCACAATTAGATAATCACAGGGAATCCCAAAAGGCTGAGGTTAAACAGCAATGGAAAAAGTTTTGAAGATTTAAGATGGAAAGAGAAAGGTTTACCTGCAATTTAATGGAATATTACGAACCAAAAGACTGCCATGATTCTGATCCTTGTGCCTTCCTCGCTCACCACCATATGCCCTTCGGGGAGGGCTTCTTGGTCGACCTCCGTGTCCTCTATCTCTCCGTGGAGGACTGTGATATGGTGGACTATATCTTCGCATGGTTCAACCTCGGCAACTAAACTGTAGTAGAATACCTACTGTCAAGTTTCAGTCACTATACAATTAGGCAACTTGAGGATATACCCTTTCAAGGAACATATAGTTCACATATAATTTTCAAATATAGAAACGAAACTGAATCCAAGTTTCCAGAAATCTGAATATGAAAATAACCAACGTTATAACTTCACATCAATACAGAATTTTGTATTTTCTTAAGGACTTATCACAGCTTTGCCTCGGAACAAACGAAATCGAATCTTATAGATGTGTCCGGTTCACAATAAAATTAGTATCAGCAAAGTCTCCAAATTTTGAGGAATCATGTTACAAAATTAAAAGAAAAAAAAAAAATCATATTCTTAGATTTGATTCGAATCGATAACCGAAAGTGCGAGAAGTTCAAACGTTTTAACCCTTTAATATATATCAAGATTATTCTGAAATGATAAGGAAATCAAGATGATAAATTTACCTGAGAGATGACAAGAACGGGTCAGGAGATCGACAAGAAAAGAGATTGGTAGATCCAGATGCTCGATTTGAAAATTTTACAGCCTTACACTGTTTAGCCGTGCCCTAGAAGCTACAACCAGAAAGTGAAGTGGGCTTTAACTTTATTGTCCCGTTAGAATATCCATGATGCGTACAAAACCCGGAATTCTTATCCGACCTTAATAAAACCGGTTATAAAGGGAACCGGGATAATCATCGAATTTATCCGGATTTTTAGATGGCTTTTTTTGGATTTTAGATAACCCGGTGGACTATATTTACCCGAGCAAATTACAAAATAGTGTTTGTGGTTTAGAGCACAATGTGCGGGTAACTAGATGCATTTTGGTGTCATATCACATACCACATTATCAATGATGTTATAACACCAAGTGAGGAAATGGACAATATATTATATCTTGTTATGACATTATTTTTTTTTTTTATTTCGATTTTTTTTAAATTGAGACAAATATTTTTTAAATTAAAAAATAAATAAAACATAATGTTTAAAAAGTATAAAAAACAATTAAAATTTTCTAAAAATTAAAATTAACATAAAGACTAAATTACACATAATATCCAAAAACAAAAAGAAAAAAGAAATAATATCCAAATTCAAAAAAAAAAAAATACAACGCTATTCGTTATCGTTATTGTTACCATAGAAAATATAATCCGCCAAGTCCTCTCGAAGTTGTCTGTGTTTATTTGCGTCCTGAATGTCAACAACGCGATGCAAATAATCTGTTGTTTCTGGTTGAAACTGAACGTGTCTGGGCTCCGTTGGAATATAGTGTGCAATATTTCTTCATTTATCTTCTACTACCATGTTATGCATTATGATACATGCATACATGATATATCGTAAAGTTTCGAAATCCAATGGTCGTGCTGCATGTTCGACTATATGCCACTTCGCCTTCAGCACTACAAAAGCACGTTCCACATTCTTACGTGTTCCTTCTTGTCTTCTCTTAAAAAATTTGTCTCGTTCTTCAACCGGGTGGCCGAATGCCTTCACGAATGTGGAATACTGGGGATATATTCCATCTGTAAGGTAATACTCATATTTGTATTCGTTTCCATTCACTGTGAAAGGAGCATCCGGGGCTTTCCATTCAAAAGATCGTCGAATATTGGCGACTGATCAAGAACGTTGACGTCGTTGTTGGAACCCGCAACCCCAAAAAATGCATGCCAAATCCATAAATCATGAGAAGCGACAGCCTCTAACACCAAAGAAGGTGATCCGTGATGACCACTTGCATATTGCCCTTTCCATGCTACCGGACAATTTTTCCATTTCCAGTGTGTGCAATCAATGCTTCCGATCATTCCGGGAAACCCATGGCGTTCTTCATGCACCGCATACAATTCTTGCAAATCATGCAACGAAGGTTTCTGCAAATACACGTCACGAAAAGTTTCAACAACACCCCTTGACAATGTATACAAACTCTTTCTTGCGGTTCTTTCGGACATTCTCATATAGTCGTCCATGGTGTCGGGTGACTCCCCCATAGCCATCAAACGAATGGCCGCAACACATTTCTGCAACGTTGTAAACCCCCGTCTACCTCTAACATCATATCTTAATTGAAAAAATTTGTACCTAAACATAAATTAACTACAGTTTAAAAATATAGTGCATATGTTGTAAAATTAAAGAAACATGTAGTACATTTTTATTTATTTTGTATAAAAATATAGTAAAGAAATGATACCGGCTTTCCAAGGCGTTGGCGATTCGTAAGAACACATCCCTACTCAAACGAAATCTTCTTTTGAAGTCCTTCGCCCCGTATACACAATTATCCGCAAAGTAATCGCGATATAGATGTTCGTGTCCTTCCTCGCGATTTCTGTTTAACATCGCACGTATTGTTAGTAGCAAGGCTAGGTCTGGTTGTTGCAGGTCGATAGTGTAAAAATGATACATCATCCTAAAGAAAATATCGTCATCTGAATCATCGGACGAGTCGAAAGGATCCATATTTTTTTGAAGATAATTGAAAGTATGTAGAGAGGAGAAGAGAAAGTGTGAAAATTTTAAAATAAAATAAGAGGTATTTATAGGATAATAAATTGTTTTTTTTTAATAATTTTTTTTTTTTTTTAACCATTGCACTCAAACGGTCAAAATTCATCCGTTTCTTCCCGTCACCACGCCAACGAGATGCGCCTTCGACGAGTTGCAACGAGCAGGGGGGGTGGTGTTCCCCCCGTTACGCAGCCGTTGCGGAATGTCAAGTCAGCCGCGTTGCTTCTCGTTGGTCCCATACCGAACACTCTTAGGTAATTTGTGTATTTGGTTTTAATTTTTTATTTTAATTCGGCCCATTTTTATTGTAAGTTTTGGGTGTGCGTTTTGGCCTCGGTCATATACATACATAAAGTTACTATGTTAAATATGTATACTCTTTTTAATTAGTTTGATTATTATTGATTATCTGTTTATTGAAGAAATTGTTTAAAAAGCAAGTGAGTCCCACACCCCAAACCTAGACTCGTTATCGTCACTAACAATCTTTCGTCTCCTTCCTCTCTTTGTCACCAACAACCCCTAGCACGTGATTATGACTAACTCTAAGGCCAAACGATATACCTTCGACGGGCAGCTTCGTGGTCGAGCTGACCACGAACAACGGGCGTGCACACCACCCTGTTGTCTCGTGGTGGCTCGTTTTCGTGGTGGGTTGTGATCGGGACAACGAACTCGCACGGCCAATGGGATTCAAGATCGATAAATGGACCGTTATCTAGCTGTTTTGTAAAAATAAATAAATAAATAAATAAAATAATTTATTTATCTATAAATGCCACATTTTTACTCCTTATTTTTTACACAATTCTTTTCTTTCTCTATACACAAACTACACACTACATCTTCACAACCAAAAATTATGGATCCCAACCAAAATACTCCTCCAAACTACAGAAATCGCAAACCCGATAACGCTTTTGCGTTAGATAAAACACATCGATAATTCCCGAATATGGAGTCACCTCAAGGCGGTTTTCTCAATCTGCTTCAAACCGGTTCCCCTATCCAACAAACACTATTTTTCCAACAACAATATCAATATTTTCCGTCTTTCCAGCAACAACAAATGTCACAACAATACCAATAATTTCAACAATTCCAACAACTACAACAACTCCAACAACAATCATTACAACAACAACAACCACCAATTTCACTAGAGTTGTCTACTATTCGGATAAAACCGAATTATCCAATTTGATAATTTGGGTTGGACTATTTGGATCGGATATTCGGATTTTTGGATTGGTTTTCAACAAAAGTGAATTATAATTTTAGATTTCGTATTGGTTTTGGTTTATAAAATAAGAACCGAATTGTCCAAAAAACCAAATAAACATTTATTATTTATCTATTTATAATATATATATATATATATATATATATATATATATATATATATATATATATATATATATATTAATCTATTAGTTTTGTGATTTATTTTTTCAAATAGGTTCAAAACGTTTCAGTCAATAAAAAAAACATTAATATGCATTTTCTCTCGAAATTTTTGTATCTATAAAATATTTAACTATAATATATCTTATTATTAGTTGTTTATAAATTTCAAATCGCAACTGAATTATTTGTTTTTGCTTCTTGTGTGAAGTTGGATAATATTATAATTATATGTCATTTTAAAATGATTCGGTTTTTGAAAATCGAATTATAAAAACCGATCCAACCGAATTGTAATTGGATCGGATCGGATCGGATTTGAATTTAATGTGGACAATTCGGATCCATGTTTTGAAAACCGAAATCAATTTGGATTTACTTGATTGGATCGGATCAAACCGATCCATCCAAACGAACACCCCTAAATTGTTGGATTAGGTGTCTAAGCCCATAACTATAATTGGTATGTACTTGAATTGATAGCAGCACAGTCCTTTTGGGTTGCCCTCAAACCTAGCAACCGGACAAGGAAATTATGAAAGGAGAGATATTAATTTATTATAAGATTAATAAATTAATATAAATGAATTTATTAATATGTTAAAAGATTAATATATTAATAAGAAATCATTTTGTTTAATTGATTGTTAGCCAGAAATTAATTAGAATTAATTTTGGGGTTAAAAGAATTAATTATAAAGTGCAGGGACTACTTTGCAATTATCTAATAGTTGAGTGGAAGGCTCCAGAACCTCCTTGGAAGGAGGTGGGCGAAATCTACAGGGGAAACCCTAAGGATTTCGTCCAAGGGGGCTTGGATAAGGCCTTTGGCTTTGCTTAGGCCCTAAGCAAGGAGCATTAGGGTTTTTCCTAAACCCTAGATCCCTCAACTATATAAGGAGCCTCCCGGTTCATATTTTGGTCACTCTTTCTTTGGAAGAAACCCTTAGGGCCGAAAATTGCATACTCCCTCTCTCTCCTTATACTTTCCTTCTTGCTAGTTTGGGTGTGATTCCATTAGAGGCGTTACACTTGTGGTGCTAAGCTTCCAAGAAGATCAAGATCAAGATCAAGGGAATTATCAATTGTTTACTATAACAATTGAAAGGTATGTAATTACTAAACCCTAGGTTGTAAATTTCGATTATAGCCTCTCTCCTCTAGGGTTCTTGTTTTGCAATTCAAAGTTGTATGTTCAATAGATAAAACATAGATCCAAAGTAGGTTGCATGTGAACTTAGGAATTGTTTTTCTAGTTTATTTGTTTAACCTAAAACCCATCATAAATTTCACAACCACCACTTTCGCCGGATTTTGTTGCAGAAACACAACCTTCACCACCACCTCAACCAAAAAAGAAAAAAAAGGGAAAAAACCGACCCGACCCACTACCGCCCAAGAAAGGGTTCCACGGTCAAAAGAAGAAGAAGAAAAGTTAGCGGATGCATGGGTGGCGGCTTCCCAAGATCCAATTGTAGGCAATAGTCAGCCTTGCGGAAGTTTTTGGGAAAAAGTCCGAGTCATTTTCTACGAGTTAATGGAAAGTGAAACTCGAAACGCCTTCGAAATGACGATATATTCGACTAAAATGCACCGAGTTTGGAGGAATCTACAAAAACCTCCTAAACATACGCAAAAGTGGTTCGAACGATTTTGATGTTTTCAAGGCCGCCATTGAGCAATTTGAAAAAACAACGCCAACACGCAAAACTTTTCTATATATGAGACTGTGGCTAAAATTAAAAGACGCCCCAAAATGGAAAGAGCAAACGGAAGGAACTTCGTAATCTTCCGGTTCAAAGCGTTCGAGAAACCCTGATGCAACTTCCCAACAATCGGACGGCCGAACACACATTGACATCAACGACGATTCGCTAGATCTTGAAAACAACCAATCTCTTCGTCGGCTCGTTGGAAGAAATAATATTAAAAAAAAAACGGCTTCAACATCTTCAAATTCTAGTGTGATGGATATGTTTTGCGATAAATTTGATCGATATGTGCAACTTTAAGAAACGAAGGCCGAGGTGATAATTCGGATGAAACAAAAAATGATCGAAGCACAATCATCATTTCAAGAGGCACAAGAGACGCTCCAAATAAAAACCGATATGGAAATTTTGAAATTGAAAGCGGACGACCTCGAGGGTGAAGACTTGGAACTTTTCCAAGCGATGAAAGAGTCGGTTCGAGCCCGATGTAGGTAGGGGTGTTCACGGGACAGTTTGGCTCGGATAATAATAAAATTGTGAACCGTGACTACGGGGCGGATACATGACATGCACTAACCGAAACTGAACCGAATTATGCAAAAAACCGAACTGAACCGTATGACGGCGGATATCCACGGTTCGGTTCACGGGTACCCATTAAATAGAGAAAAAATGCAAACCACTAATTTCAATACTAATAAAAGAGTAGCTCTTTTGCCATGTGTCATCATATTAGACATTTTAATTAATATCTTACCACTTGTCAATGTATTAGTTTTCCATTTTAAATTTATTAGGTCTCCTCATTAATGTGATTCCATTTTAAATTTTAAATTATAAATTATTGTTTTCATTAATTCACAAATAAAAAATATGTAATATTTATTAAAAATTAATTTTATATATTTATTTGATTCATTGATTATAATTTCACATAACTAATAAAAATATCTGTTAAATTAAAAGTTTATTTAAAATAAATTATTAATAATTTTAAGTTTTTACTATAAAAATTTGATTTATTTTATAACCACGGGTTATAAGCTAAATCATCACAAAAGTCAGAAGATCAAATATGATACAGTTTACAAGAAGATATACATAGAAACAATTTCCTTGACAACAATTTATAAAATAAATCACGGACATGTTATCTTTGTTGACAACATTTTATGTGTTTAATTTATGTCGGTGTAATATACATATAAAACATTTATTTTGCTTTTAATAATATTTTTAATCGCATAATGAAACCGATTCTTTGATGAATGTAAAATCAATTTCTCAATTTTAGCCATAACAGTTTGAACACACAGAAAACATATATAGAAAGTTTATAAAGCTGATAAGGGATAATATTCTGGAGTTTAAATCGACAAATAGCTAACATAGAAATAAAGCAAGCATTGGAGATGTGAAAACATATATCATACAGTATATTACGTTATTAAGTATATATATATATATATATATATATATATATATATATATATATATATATATATATATATATATATATATATATATATATATATATATATAAAAGCTTAAATAAGCTTAGGTACCTAACTCCATAAAACTACATCGGTTTGTATCATATTTACATTGTAATTATCTAAGGTTCTTAAACTTCAACCCCATAACTTTATTACTTCCAAAATCTTTGGATTTTCACCAATATCTTTCTTTCACATCACGTATTTGTATTGAATACCGTCTGATAGGTTTCATATCCTACCGCTACAAATGAAATGATGTAGAAGAAATATAATGACGAATTTCCAATTTTTTTTTTGAATTAAATCAAGTTTATGGATAAAGTTTAAGAACCTTGCATGATTGCAATGAAAATTTAATGCAAAATGACCTACTTTGATGAGGTTAGGTACCTAAGCTTATATAAAGTTGTTAGGTATATTCACTTTACCTATATATATATATATATATATATATATATATATATATATATATATATATATATATATATATATATATATATATATATATATATATATGACGGTTCGGTTCAGGTATCTGCGGATATCAAAATATCCAAATCGAATCCAACCCGTAGATAGTCGGTATTTTCGGTTTCGTTTTTTTTTCGGTATCGGTTTATTTCGGTTCTGGTTTTTTTGGTTTCGGATTGGCTGGATCGGCTCGGTTTTTCGGTTTTGCGGTTTTTTTGCTAACCCCTAGATGTAGGCGTAGGGGATAGTTTATTTATTTATGGTTGGAATTTTTAGTTTTTTTTTTTTTTAATTTTTTTTAACTAATGTAATTTTTATTTTTATTGTTATTTTTATTTATTTTTTATTTCAATTAATGTAGTTTTTATTTAATGTAATTTGGTATTTTAAATTAATGGAAAAACTAGTACTAAAAAAATGATTTTAATGTATTTTTAAATTAAATTTAAATTAAAAAAAACAAGTGGAGTTTTGTATTAGTGATAGGTATCTTATATTAGTGGTAGGAGAATGTGGTGCTGACGTGACACCCACCTCATATGTGGTATCCGGTGGATTGACGGTCTAACTGAGAAATATCATCACCACCATGAAACCTCCTCACGCTTAAAAGCTTCATTGGAAAAATTGTAAACCATTAGCAAAAAATTATCGCTGCCTCTTTTCAATATGTAACCCATCGACACTTCTCTTTTTAAAGAGTACAAAAAGCCACTACCATCCCTTCTCTTTTTCTTTCTATTTTTTTTTTTTTTTTTACTTTCTCTTTTTCTTTCCCTTCCTTTCCTTTGGTATACTTTCTTTGTAACCCAAACCTAGTAAAAAATTGATGTAGTTACATACATATGTTTGGAGTAAATGAGCATACTCAGATAAGGTGATTATGTATGATGTTGTTGATTGCATAGCAATGAGGGAAGTTGGGCACTATTTACATTCTAATTATTTGAAGTACAACAAGAAGATTTAGATGAAGCGTGATTTTCCTGTGTTTATGTGGGTTTAGATACACAATGGCCGGTGGTGGTCATTTTATGTTAATGAAGCTTCGAACTTTTAGTTTGGGAGGAATGGATAAAGGGGTATAGGTTGACCCACCGGTTTATCAAGCAAATATTTTAATAAGTAAATAACCAATAAACATTAATTTAATTAAAAAAAACTATATATAAAGACAATATAGTCTTTTTACATCTAGTATGACCAATCGTAAAATAAAAACATACAATACGAACAATAAAAGCATACAATACGAACGATTAAGTTAAGGAAAAAAAAAAGTTAGAAACCATTAGTGTAATTTACTCTATTTATTCGGATTTCAGATAGAAATTATGACTTTTTCGGATTAAAATTAATTGGAAGTAAATCCAGTATCAAATATCATATCCATATATTATTCTATAACCGGTTATGAAAATTTATGTTCAAGTTTACTTTTGACATTTAAAATTTTGGATCTAATTAGATCGGTTTTATAGTTGATTTGTAAAACAATGTAACCACATCGAATGTTTATATTCTTCCTATTAGATTTCAGAAAATAATCTGATTGTATACGTTTCACGAGGAAAAAAACAATATTCTACACAATATACAAGTACTTTTTTGCTTTTAGTCAGTTTTTTTATTTTTAAATTGATATCAAAAACTAATTTCAAACACTATTTATCTTTTTATCGAATATATATTTGCATTATATTTGATTTCAAATAAAAATAGAGAAATTCGAAACCAAATACAAGTTTTATTTGTTGTCTAATTAATCGCACTTCGATTGACTGATTGTGCAATGGGCACCCAATACTAGTGTAATTGTGTAAACTGTGACACTTATATATGCAAACTTTGAAATTTTAATTTAATAACTTTGATCAAAGATATATATTTGATAATTGATACTAAAAATATTTGAGCACAATAGAAACCCTCGTTCTCAATGGCATCATGCCCGAAAGCACATTCTGAGTCCAGTGGCAGTACTATGGTGGCGGACGGTGGTGGCGGTGGCAACAGTGACAATCAAATTTAAGATCTGCAAGACGATAATGGATGCCTTTACCCCCCATTTCCAGAGCTAAAAACATTCAAATTATTTACATCATTTGTTCTTCTTTGTTACACTTTCCAAGTTATACGTTAACGACGACTATACAAGGATTCTGCAGTTTGCACTCCCTTTTCTAAACCCTACCTCCATTAGAACCCACCGGTCGCCGGCAACCTGAATTTTTGTTGCCGGTCTGTTTCCGAACCGATTCTTTTCTACAATTCTCCGACGCTTTCTGCAATTCCTGAAGGTGTTCCAACGCTTTCACCAACTCCGCAGCACTCGGCCTGTACTTCGGTTCTCTCGCAAGACACTTCATTGCAAGAATTGCAGCTCTCATGGCCACATCGGAAGAATACTGACCGTCGATCCGCTGATCAATGATTTGAAGAATCCTTCGTTTGCTGATCAAATAAGGCTTAACAAAATCCACGAGTATTTGTTCATTAGATGGACGATTCTTGTCTATGCATCGTCTTCCCGTCAAAATTTCAAGAAGAACCACCCCAAAACTGTAGATATCGCTTCTCTCAGTCAAGTGACCTTCATCCAAATACACAATTTACATCAGATCAATACAAACAAGATCGATTCACGACAAAATATTTTAAAAAATTAGGTCAAAAATAGATTACCTGTAGCCATGTACTCTGGAGCTGCGTACCCGTAAGTCCCCATGACTCTTGTAGATACATGACTTTTCCCATCGATTGGCCCATCTTTTGCCAACCCGAAATCCGAAAGTTTTGCGTTGTAGTTCTGGAAAATCGTATAAAAGTCAAACTTGTAAGAAATATACATATGACAAAGGGTGTTAACAGGAATGAATTTGAGATACATACAGAATCAATCAAGATATTGGAGCATTTGAAATCGCGATATATAACTTTTGCATCTGGACTATGAAGGTATGCAAGCCCTTTCGCAGCACCAAGAGCTACCTTCAATCGGAGGTTCCATGAGAGAGGTTGAAAGTAAGAACTCCCTGTTTCAATGGCGAATCGAAATTAGATTTTTTACCAAACTTTGGGCGGATGGATGAATAATAGAAACTGAAACTGAAACTTACTTCTGAAAAGATGGTTTTCCAAGCTGCCTCGAGACATGAACTCGTATACAAGAAGTCTTTGGTCATCCTCTAAGCAGTAACCGATTAGTTGTACAAGATTTGGATGATGTAGCTGCCCCAAATAGTTGATTTCCGCCTATTATTACAAAATTTCATGGAATATTAGATTTTGATCCAAATCACCCAATATAAATGAAGTAAAGAAGATGGGTGAGTTTTTACAGTTTATACTTACCAACCATTCTTGGTGACCTTGAACGCCTTCTTGATTTAATCGTTTGACAGCGATAACAGTGCCAGTTCCAGGTTTAGCAGCTGAAAGCGAGTGTTCATCTATCCAACCCTTGAAAACTAAACCGAAGCCACCTTCTCCCAATACACTATCGGGACGGAAGTTTCTGGTGGATGTTCTAAGTACATTGAAACTAAACGATTTCAAATTCGGTGACTTTAATATCTCAGCTTGACTCCGAGGGCTATGTAGGACTGTTGCAGCGGATACAACCTTGTTACAGTCAAGTTCAGAGCTTTCTGTTTTCGACCAAACACAGAAACAAGAACTCATTTCAATCTCCTCGTTTTCCCTTTTGATATAAGTCGCTGGCTTGCCTGTAAAAGAGAAGACAAGGAGGGAGACTGTGTGGGGTTTAATTTGTTTGTAGAAGAATCGGTTATGAGATTGTGAAAAGAACTCAGTGTGGAATTATATCAAACAGGTGGTGGGTGTGAACGGGTTGGCTTCACGAGAACCTTTCCAGAAGAAAGAAAGCCAATGACAAAGAGAGTTGACTTGTCTCCATTAAATTTTCTCTGCAACTTGCTTTGTCCATGAAAGACATATCAATAGTCAATACCATCCCCAGCCTTGAATTAAACAAGTCTATAAATTTTCAAATGTAACAGAAAGTTGATTATTTAATTTGGTAATCCAAGTAGGCGGATCTTAATTAATACTGGGAAATTGAGGAATCGAACACAGAATTTAATAATCGGATTATAAAAGTGACACTAGGTTCTTTAGTTTAAATGAAAATCAGGAAAAGACAGAGCAACCTTTTCAGGATCCATTGAGCCGAGTCGTTTGCTTGATTCGAGTTTAACTGTTTCAGACATCATTATCATCTCGATCAGCTTCAGGGCATACTTGATTAACTATAATTGTTAATTTTCGATTAAATAAACAGTATTTTCATACAACGTGATAGAGTAAACCATATTGTTAATTTAAAACATCTTCACTTTATTCTATAATTATAATTTTTCTTTTTGATGTCATATTTAGTTAATGTATTATGTATATTTAGTTAGCGTTTTAGTTATATTATTATACCAAGAAAAACGTTGCTAAGACAAAATGTTTAAATAGCAGAAATATGAAAATATATGATTTTTATAATATTAACTCTATTTTTAATAACATACATTTGTCAACATTAAACAATATCTAAAATAAAGAGCAAAAACTACTGGTCAAACAAAGTTTTACCAAAGATTACAATATAACAGAATCAAAGTTAATCCAAAAACATATCAAAAGAGTTCATCATAGATTCATAAAACATACCAAAAGAGTTCAAGTAGATTCTTCATGCACGAACTATTGTGGGCAAGTACAAAGGGCAAGGTACTTTAAATTGAAAGCCATGACATCACCAAAACACAACACCATATACATTTCAATTTTAATAGATAAAACATATGAGGCAACGAGATACCGAGGGCAAGATACAAATGGCAAAGTGCTTTAGTCTAATTCCAACATAAAGCTACATCGGTGAACATCCTTCTACCGTAAAAATGACCCATCCCATCCCATCCCCTTTTGTGAAGGGGAAAATTGTCAAATACGAAGGATTGGACCTGTGCATATGTAATTATGTGAAAAAATAAATAAATAAATTCACAAATATAGAAAAACTCACACCAAGCTCTCCCGATCAAACTATACACCCAGATTTCACCATATGAAAAAAATACCCAATATGAACATCTGGATCGGACTGGGCTGGTTTTATAAAAATTGGTCGACCTTGGACTAAACTTCTTAAGGCTTACCCGGTTTAGGACCGGTTCCCACTTCTTGGACGTAAAAGTGAGCATTTGGATTGGACCGAACCGGTCTGCTCTTGGATCGGGCCTATTTTGCAGAAATTTATGGACTTTGGACTAGGTCTGTTAAAGCTTATCAGGTCCAGGTTTATGCCCGGTTCTCGATCCAAAAATCCAAATACTCACCCATACATCAAACATAGTTATAACCTAAACTGATTTACACTTCAAAGTTCATTAACCCCAAAAAAAACATATTGAATAGTGAATGGATAGGATTAATAATTGGTGTTTTTTGGTTTTGTTTGCATTTTAAATATAAAATTTCATACATACAAAATTCGTGTAATTTATAATAAAAATATAAAACTACATACAAAAAATTATAATGAAAAATCAACCAAGTGTATAGTTTTAGTATCTAGATTTCTATATAGAATAAAATTAAATGAAGTTAAAGACATGTATTTGATTTATTCATATCACTTATGTAACGACCCAAAATTCAAGACCAAAAATTTCTTTTAATAATACATTACTTTAAGCAAAGTCATCATTCCAAAACATAATCAGAGTATCAATTTTCAAAAACGCATGTTCATTATTAGAGTAAACATTCCCAGACTGTCTAATCAATGGTGTGTGTCATGCGATCACCCTGAGTTCTTCCCTCCGCTACCCGGAAGTACCTGAAACCAAAACTGAAAACAGTAAGCACACGAAGCTTAGTGAGTTCCCCACCCGCCCGCTGGTCTCTCTCGCAACGTCACCATACTGAAACATATAACATACCCACTATCAAAATACTCCTCACTGCTGCGAGACCAAACATACTCACTACCAGGTTCCCGGTCTTGTCTCGGCCTTTCCCGAATCGAGTATGGATCCTCTGCTTTCAGTAGTACGGGATCATATTACCTTCCACATATATCCGTACTTTCCTCAAGAACTGCTTCGACTCCACCAGGTCCCTTTTCTACCGCCACTGCTCCCAGCACTACCTCATCCTAGGCTTACCCTAGGGAAACCTCTGACTCAACTCAAACCAATCCTCAACTGCTGAAGGTCTCCTTGTGATGCCAATTAGCCATCACCTGGATACCATCACATGTGACGAGGCCAAAAATTTCTTTTAATAATACATTACTTTAAGCAAAGTCATCATTCCAAAACATAATCAGAGTATTAATTTTCAAAAACACATGTTCATTATTAGAGTAAACATTCCCATACTGTCTAATCAATGGTGTGTATCATGCGATCACCCCGAGTTCTTCCCTCCGCTACCGGAAGTACCTGAAATCAAAACTGAAAACGGTAAGCACACGAAGCTTAGTGAGTTCCCCACCCTACCACATACCATGCATAACCACATACTGCACATACTGGGTCACGCCCATTATCTTCGGCCTCGCCCCCTGCCTCGGGCCTCACCCGTTATAACGGCTCTGCCGCTCCAGGCCCCGCCTGGCTTCGAGCCGTGCTCAGATACAGATCTATTTCACTTAGGCCTCGCCTGTCACAGAGCCTCGCCCTCCAACAAATAATAACACATAAACATATCACAACACATAAGCTAAACTCATACGACTGATCCTGTCCTAAGGCCTCGCCTATCCTGGGCCTCGCCCCTGTCCTGCTACTGATGAGCCATGGAACCCCGTCCACTCTCCTACTGGTAGTGAGATACGTGCCCAACCCACTCTCACTCTTCCCGTAACTTAGGCCTCTCCCCTGTTCTGCTACTAATGAGATATGGAACCCCATCCACACTCTGCTATTGGTGAGATACGGGACCTCGCCCACACTCACCTCCCTACCAGGCACATACATGTATCACACAGACAACAAGTATAAACTATCATATAAACAAATCCTTGGGCAAGTAGAGTCAGTCAGGAGGTTGACTTTGACTTTGACTTTGACCAAGGGTTGACCAGTTGGCTTCCAGGGGTATTTTGGTAATTGTTGGCTTTTGTTTTGAGTTCAGTGTTGGTGTTGGCCAGTGGTGGAGATCGTGTCAGTGGTCGGAGCATCTCGGTCTTATCTTTCAGTCGACAGTTGCGAGGTGAGTTATCCTCACTATATCAACAGGGTCTAAGGCACCAAGGCCGGGCCTTTATCGGATTGTAATCCGGGTATTGTTGTTATGTTGTTGTTTTACTATGTTTGCATCCTGGTAGTTAGGATGATATATGTTAGAGACCTGGTTAAGGTTGGTATCCTGGTATATAGGGTGATGCTATGCTAGTGACCGGTTAGGTCGGTATCCTGCTTAGAGTATGCCATGTTACGTGATTTGCTAGATCGCTTTGATTGAATGTGAATTGTTATATGATTGTATGTTTATGTGCACATGGTTGTTGACTAGGGTTGGGTTGAGGCGGTACCTGCTTTGTGCTGTAGGCCAACATACCCAGGGCGGATCGGTTATTTCGAAGGCCCAACGAGCGGTCCGGATAGGCTGTAGGCCCCACGAGGGCGGACCAGACGTGTCGAGGCTCGAAGAGTGGACCAGGCCGACTGAAGGCCCGATGCAGGTGGCCCTGTCATACTATAGACTCAGAGAGTGGACCAGGTGGGTTGAAGGCCCGGTGCGGGAGGACCAACCACACTGCAGACTCAAAGGACATGACTAGACTCGGAGGGTGGACCTGGTGGACTGAAGGCCCGACACGGCGGACCAGTCACACAGTAGACCCGATATGCATGGTTGTTCTGTGAATTGTTATGATATAGCATGTTATGTGTGTATGGTATATGTGTCTTTCGAAATCGCTATTTACACCTGTTTATTTTTTTTACATTCTAAATTAAAACCGAATAACATTGATACTTCCGTGAAAACAAGCCTTGAGCAAGCTATATTTACAGACTTCAAAAACATATTACAACCTTATTCTCCAATGGAGAAAGAAAAACATCCCTACATGGCGTGTTTATTAACAGACCATTCACAAATGCCATACAAATCAATCATATGCAACTCCATTCACAACATTCTATGTAGAAAAAGAATCAATGAATAATAACAAAGACTTACATGTGCATTAGCAAAAGATATGTCACCATCTTCCCATTGTCGGATGCATTCGTGGGTTTAGTTCAAGTTTTCTCTACTCCTTTCACAAAAAGGTATAAAAGTCTGCATATTTCTCCAATTCAAACTTTTACTGAGTCAACTTTCTTTTTGCTCAGATTTACTCATGCCTCAAAGCTCCTGATAATGCTGCTTTGTAAATGCCTCATATTCACATGAATGTTCTCCTTGATAAAATCCCTCAACTTTACAAGATTTCCACTTGGGTCTTTTGGGAAGTCCTGATTTGATTGAAATGATTCATCAAAAATGGAAGCTAGCAAGTAAAGATTAGCAAAAAGTGAGAAAAATCATATAATGTACCTTTTTCAAGTTCGGATTCAAGATTACATCCATGGTGATTGTACATTCCAGGATTAAAATCAAGAAGATGAAGATAAGGTGGAGGCATGAGGGCCTTTGATAGAGCAGCGATGGGGGGGGGGGGGGGGGGAAAGGATGTAGATGAAAACAAGCCCTAGGTTGAAACAGAGTGGTTCGATGCAAACGAAAAATAAGGTGATATCAAGGGTTCTAAACTGATTTCCATTATTTAACGGAGGCACTAAATGATTTATTAGTTTCTGGATTCTCATTGGTGCATACATGCACACAATAGTTGCTAGAAACATTTGAACCTAGCTCTCTCTGTCTCTATCTCACACACACACACACACTCTCTTTCTCTCTCTCTCTCTCTCTCTCTCTCTCTCTCTCTCTCTCTTTATATATATATATATATATATATATATATATATATATATATATATATTTAAAATCCAAAATAATTGAAAATTTTCGAAAAAAAAAATTAAAATATTATTTTCATCATTTATATTTCCCATTTTAAAAAAATACCAGCAAAAATAAAAAATACATTTTTTTACATATTCTAATAAAATATTATAATATTTTACATATCTGACAAATCTAATATAATATTCTAACATTGAAAAAATCACATTAGAATATTTACAGTATAATATTCTATTAGAACATTTCACGTATTTAAAAAAAAAAAAAAAAACGATAATTTTTTTAGGTAAATAAAGTGACGAAAATAATTATTAATTTTTTTTTTCAGATTTTTCCTTTTATTTTGCATTTTAAAAATATTTTAAAATTTGATTTCACAGTCTCTGAAAATTAATATGGTCTCAAATGAACCTGAATATATATATATATATATATATATATATATATATATATATATATATATATATATATATATATATATATATATATATATATTTACTATCTTATAAAAGAAATCTAACTATTTCTAAAAATAGATTGATTATAATAATATTATTTTTTTTAAGACGTCCAAATGATGAAGCTGATAGTACAAGTAACCATTAATAAAATAATATTAAATTTTAACCACATTTTGAATTCAAATATTTATCATCAAATCTCCTTATATTTCTCAACAATTTGATATGGTTCCCTCAAATCCCGGATTCATTCAAATTTTGAACCCTTTTAGATATCCTTAAATTTAGCATGTTGATTCAAATATCCCTCAAATCGCATATACCTCTTTGTTCCCTCCTCTGCTATAAAGCTCACCGTCCAGGAACAAAAAATGAATTCATCTCCCAAATAACACCATAGTTTGATTATTTTGTCTTCGACATGTACTTTCTTTTGTAAAATAACATTTTTGTAGAGGAAACATATCACCGAAAGAATTTACACGCACCGCCGCTTTGCGCGGGTACACTGCTAGTATATATATATATATATATATATATATATATATATATATATATATGTGTGTGTGTGTGTGTAATTTTATATGGTAAAAAAAGATATAACGTTATAATTATAATATATTATCAAAAAATAAAAAATAATCACACGAATAGTCACTTGTTAGGTTCAATACGCGGGTTTCGTTCTCACTCCTTTTTTTATTGCACTTTTCGTTCATAAAAAAAGGTAAAAGGACTTATGTTTTTTTAATTTTTTATTAATGATTTTAAATAATTTATTTATAATATTGAGAATGGATCCCATCAACCACCATTCCTACGTACAGACATACTTTTAGTGCCTTTAATTTATATCAATATTATTTTATTTATATATTGTGAGTGATAACGAAATGTTATATGTGAAATTGTGTAGTAATGATTAAACATATATATATATATATATATATATATATATATATATATATATATATATATATATATATATATATAATATTAAAAATTATACGGAATGGTTTTGAGGAAAAAAGACCTTATTAAAATAACACTAGTTAAAAATTTGTCGAATATATTAATCAGAAGATAAATTAAATAATGATGATGGTTATAAGGTTATATGATTAAAATAAATAATTTATTTTCAACCACATAAAAAAATAAAAATATATATAGGTATATGGATAGATTCATAGTAATTTGCCGGTAAAAACAAAAAATCGCGGCCCATAAAACTTCGGACAACAACGTTTTGTTGACTTTTTTCTACAACTTATTTGACTACAACTCAACATGGCTCGGGTACACCATTGAATGAATTTTCCTTTAAATCAATGTTTTCGGTCAAATAGAGTGATTAATATTAGAGCTATGCAGTTATCGCGGTTTAAAATCTTATAGCGGTCACTTGCCGTGATTTAAAATAGCGGTTATCGCGGTGAGATAGCGGTGGGATTGCGGTTTTTAAAAATTATATATATATATATATATATATATATATATATATATAAAATCATAAAAACGAACCTGTTTACAAATTAAAACTTTAACTTGCTGCACAAAAAGAGTAAAAAATGAAATGCATAAATGAGGTTTGATAACAATTACAAATTACATGCATTAATCGAGGTTTAATTACAAATTAACTGAGTCTTTATATTTATATCTGTTCCAATTTGCTTCCATCTAGTTTTTCCGAGTTCTGATTAGGTCACATCGTTACCGAAAGGTGATTGGGAATATAATATTATAAGTTGTGTGCTTAAATCCATATCAAAGTACTTTTTTTTATAAATCTGTATAAAAATCCCAAAAAAATCAAATAGCGGGAAAAAACTAGGATACCGGTATTGAAATATCGGTGAAATAGTGGCCAATATCGGCTGATATCAGCGATAATCTCGCCTCCGATATTTCCGAACGCTATTTGAAACCGGGATTTTGCAAACACCCGAGAAACATTATCCCACCGAGATCTCGACGCTATTAACTGCCCAGTATTAGAGTGAGTTGCAGTTTTGGTCCCTATTGGCATCGTTTTGAAAATTTGATTCAAGATTTAAAATTTTGACATATTTGATCGTCATAGTTGGAAAATAAAGTAAATCAAGTCCCAGGAACCCAAATCTATTAATGGCATGGACTAGTTTCAAGCAGAATCAAGTGTATAGTATTTGCATGCATACGACTCGATGAGTCGTTCTTCTGACTCGGCGAGTCGAGTCGCGAGTCCCCTGTGTTTCCTTTTTCGAGTTATGCCGAGTGGAACCAGTGAGTGAGAGGTGGACTCGGTGAGCTAGAGGGTTAGACTCATTCGTGGAAGAACTTGGCGAGTCAATGCCCTGACTCGGCGAGTCCAAGGCCATTTTCATACTTCAAGAACAGACTCGACGAGTTGTTCATACAACTCGACAAGTCACGGCTAGAATGATCATATGATAAAGGAGAACTCGACGAGTTGTTCATACAACTCGACGAGTCGGATGCAGATTGTCGGAGTGTTAGTAGCGAAGAGGAACTCGCCGAGTTTGGGCCAAAACTCGACGAGTAGCAACGAGTGGAATCAAGGAAGTAAGAGTAAGGACTCGACGACTTGATGACCCAACTCGACGAGTCAGGTAAACTGAATGTTGACTTCGACAGTTAGGTTGACTTGGACCAGGGGTAGGAGAGTCATTTTACCCTCAATATTATTAATATCATTATTTGATTTATGGTGCTCATGGATGTTGTAGCTGGGGTGAAACCGGAGACGCAGCAGACAGATTCCGGAGCAGTCCTTTCAGTAACTAGGCTATGAGGTCAGTTTCCTTCCAGTAGGAACGGGTCTAAGGCCACAATGTCGGTCCGTTTAGTTAGTAGTGGTTTGCGGACTTCGGTCCGATGTAGTTGTTAGTGTGTTTGATGCCTTCGTGGTTCAGACAGGATTTATGTGTCATGTGTTCTGGGCTACGACCTGGCGTAGTATGCAGTACATGAGTTTATGGTGATGAGTGTTATGCTAGTTGATATGTGTTTATGCTATGTTATGATCAGTTAGTTCCGGACTTCGGTCCGATGCAGTCAGTTTCGGACTTCGGTCTGATGCAGTCAGTTCCGGATTTCGGTCCGATGCAGCTAGTTCCAGACATCGGTCCGATGCAGGGGACAAGGTCCTAATCAGTTCCGGACTACGGTCTAATGCAATTTCTGAGCTTCGACCTGATGCAGTGGGCAAGGCCCAGTACGTGTTTATATGTTATTGTATGGTATGTGGTAGTTTGGGGGAGCTCACTAAGCTTCGTGCTTACAGTTTCAATTTTGGTTTCAGGTACTTCCGCAAGTAAGGGGAAGAGCTTGGGATGATGGCATCGCACACACCACAACTTCAGTCTTTATCCTGGGAGTTTGTTTTGATTCATAGTTTGATTTTATACAGTTGTTCCACGATATTTTATTATGAGTTGAGATATTTGATGTATGGTTTTTATGATATGACGATCAGTATATGATTTTATTACTATTTAAACAAAAAAAAAATTTTGGTCGTATTTTGGGATGTTACAATCTTCATTCTTCTACCATTTGTAATTGTGCAAGTGGTAGATTCCATGTGGAGCTCAGAAGAAGATTCACAGAGGACACAATATGCACACTTTTAGCTATATCATCTAAAATATGTGGTGTAACATGCAATATTTTATATCCCGGTGTAGTTACAAGAAAACACGATGAAGACACCAAGTTTTCATTAATAAATCTTAAACTTTTGGTTCTGATAAGTGCATTCTTAGGTTGTTTTATTTTCTCATGCTCTTAGTATGTGTATGTCTGAAATATGATATCAAATTCTGATTGTTTAAATTTTAAAAACTATTATAATGATTTGTTAAAATACTCATGTAATTTCAATTTTTGTTGGAAAAAATTTATATTAAATGTTTTGTTATGTCAAAATATACAGTAGCATGAGTATATTATTGAAAATAATAAAAAGGAAAAATATAAATTAGACAATTTCAAAAAGGCTAGACAATTAAAAATTTAATAAAAATGTTTTTCTAAGTAAAATGTTACTTTAAGAAGAAAAAAAAAAATTGTATTGTAGGCTATGTTGGGTAGTACGTTTTATGGATAGATGTATGGTAGGCTAACTAAACCGCACACATAACAGATAAACAAGAGTACAAAACTATGGTCCTAACTAAACACCGCGGAGCAGGGTTTCTCCACTAGTTCATGTTAAAGCAGTGAGACAATGAAATAACAAACTTATTTAATAAATATAAATAATTAGAAGATAATAATATTTTATATTATTTATTAAATATAAATAATTAAAAGATAATAATATTTTATAATAAGACCCACAACCAATAACGTATTAATAGCCGGCAATGACACAATCGGGTGACGTCCACTTGTTACTCATGGCCTTTCACAAACACCAACTCCTAACCTTTGACTATTGCTTCATTCATTTTTATTCACAATCTCTTTCCTTTAGTTTTTTCTTTGCACAACTTGGTTGTCTAATTTTTGATATCTTATCCATTTTAAAATAAATTTGATACCATTAAAATATATTATACGACTTCAAATTCTATTATTTGAAAAAATTTCTTCATATACCATTTTTTTCTTATCCATTAATGATTATCTAAACATATTAACAATATTATGTATGGTGTCACAAAATTATATTCTTGTCATTGAATTACAATACATACATAATTCTTATCAATAATGGAACGATTCTCCAAACTTCGTTTGTTGAGTTTACAAATCATGAGTTTGAAAATTATTTTTATCATTGTGTCAAAGTATCTGATTTTTTTTCTTTAATGATACTTTTACTATTTCCAACATACATTTGTGAAACTTATATAGGATAACCCAAAAATTACAAGTTTAAATATTATACATATAAGCAAATGCATTTTTTTTAAAATTTAAATATATGTAATAACCAACAGATCAAATTTCCTTTTATATCAACAAACTTGTCCACCAGAACCACCAGCCACCTCGTATTATACCTTTACCAAAATTGTTAGTCTCCAGTTTTGCCACTTGTGGAGTGGAGAACATAAAATGCATAAATTAAAGTTTCTCACAATTTATGACAAGACAATATAAAATTTATGGGTCTTTGTAGCAAAATCATATATATATATATATATATATATATATATATATATATATATATATATATATATATATATATATATATAAAGGTTCAAATGAGAACCAAAAAAGGTTAAGAACCATAAAAACCTCTAATTTTAGATGTTTATAAAGGGTTTAGGGTTTACGGTTTACAGTTTAGGGTGTTTATAAAGGGTTTAGGGTTTATGGTTTAGAGGTTAGGGTTAAGAGCTTAGGGTTTAGGGTTTAGGGTGTTTATAAAGGATTTAGGGTTTAGGGGTTAGGGGTTAGGGTTTAGGATTTAAGGTTTAGAGTTTAGGGTTACCCTAAACCCTTTATAAACATCTAAAGTTAAAAGTTCTTACGGTTCTTAACATTTTTTGGTTCTCATTTGAACCACTCCCCCCCCCCTCTCTCTCTCTCTCTCTATATATATATATATATATATATATATATATATATATATATATATATATATATATTTGTTAGTCTCCAGTTTTGCCACTTGTGGAGTGGAGAACATAAAATGCATAAATCAAAGTTTCTCACAATGTATGACAAGACAATATAAAATTTATGGGTCTTTGTAGCAAAATCATATATATATATATATATATATATATATATATATATATATATATATATATATATATATATATATATGTTCAGGTTCATTTGAGACCATGCTAATTTTTTGAAACCGTGATACCAAATCTAAAAATAATTTTAAAATGCAAAATACAAGGAAAAATCCGAATTTTTTTTTTAATTATTACTTTTGTCACTTTAATTACCTGGAAAAATAATAAAAACAACAAAAAAAAAAATACCGTTTTTTTTAAATACGTAAAATATTCTAATAGAATATTATATTGTAAATATTTTAATATGATTTTTAAAATGTTAGAATATTCTACTAGATTTGTTAGATATGTAAAATATTATAATATTCTACTAGAATATATATAAAAAAAATGTTTTTTTATTTTATTTTATTTTTTGGTATTTTTTTCAAAAATTTTCAATTATTTTGCATTATTTTTTTTTAATCTACAAAACAAGTTTCTAGGATTGCGTATCTCAGTCTCACAAAATTAGGTAATCTCAGATGGAACATAACCATATATATATATATATATATATATATATATATATATATATATATATATATATATATAGGTTCGTATATTCTAACTATATATTGTATGGATGTAAGAATGATTGTGGATCAATCATTTTGAAAAATCTGATTACGGATATAATAGTAATCTTGACCACATTTAATTATGGTAAACATTTAACACAATTAATATTGCTAAGTCAGAGAATTTGTTTCTTATCCCTACAAAATTGTTGATCCCTCTTTACCATAAACAAATGCCCAAATACTATAAACCCAAATCGAATGGAAGCAAGTCATCATGGAGTCCTCATCGATGGTAAATTCATCTCCAAATCCTCCATATCCTCAGATTCCCTCTCTCTCTCTCTCTCTCTCTCTCTCTCTCTCTCTCTCTCTCTCTCTCTCTCTCTCTCTCTCTCTCTCTCTGCCGGGAGCTTTGTTGTCATTGCCACCAACACCATTGTCGATTCAATCTTCACCAGAAAAGGTTCGGAAACCCCTCTCCATCGACCACTAATTCTAATTGGATTTTGTAATTGATGGGCTCTGGGGCATGGAATCTGTCTTCAAATACTTCAACAGGTAACAAAATCAAACTTTTATCCCTAATTTTTCACCTTTTAATTAGGGCTCTTCAATTAAAGCCAACATTTTTTTGTCAATTTCTTGTTTAGTTCTCTGCCATCATAGTTCTTTACTACACACGTTAGATCCTTGAATAAGAAAACATCGATTTTTCTCTTATCAATTTCATTGCTTTTCGGTTGTCTTGAAGGTTTGTTTTGACTTATGGATTTTCAATCGAAGTTTTGTTGCCTAAGGGTCTTCTATCGGTATGTTTTTTCTCAAATAATTGTGCCATTGACTTTTGTTTTTGAATTAAAGTTATTTGATCTGATAAAACACTAGCCGTAGAATCTTTTTTCTTCCCCTGTTCTCATTTTGCATTAAGTATTTGGGAGGCACATTATTCCTATGTTCGTATGTTGTGTAATCTGAACTAAACATGGACACCATCACACTAACGGTGGTGGTAGTGCTTGCTGATTGAAGTTTTATGTTTATTCTTCTTTTAGCCTTTGTTCTGGCTTGCCTTGTACTCATGGTGGATGCAGGGCCGGGCCAAGAGGATCGGAGGCCCGGGGCAAATTAAAAAATGGGGCCCTTTCGAAAATTTTATGTATTCGTATATTACACTATTTTATACATACATAACAATACATTTAAATTCGTACACCATAGAATGAGGAAAAATAAAAGTACAATGCTATTAGAAGTACAAAAATACTAAAGTCTCATCCCCTTTGTTTCTTCATTAACTTGTTCAGTTCTGTACCTGTACATAAGGTGTTGACCTCCAACTGAAGTAGATTTATAATCGACAAAAAGTTGTTAGGTGAATTGCTTAAATCTAGAATACTTGTTGTTTTTAATAACCTAGAAGTAGTTGAAAAAACTATACAACAACAGAAAATTCTATACATATCAAAAACATAGAAATAGAAATAAAAAAGAATTCCATTCATGAATCAAAAATAAGAATATTAACATTACAAATTGAAATTAAGCAATAAAGTTCAAGAACTATCTCTAACTCAAAAATATTAACATTTGATTATGTCTCTAACTTGAACAGCCTCATAAAAATCGAATTTCAAAAAAGAATAAGAAATTTCAAGAGTGATAGAACATACATAGATTCACAGTCATATTATCATAAATCAATTTCACCTCTAACGGTCGATTCTCAAAACCGAACCTCCAAATTTCTAGCAATTGAGAAAGAAATCCAACAGAGGCAGTGACTGGAACTCTCGATTCAAATCTCTAGGTCAAATTCCTAAAATAAATCAAATAACCTGATTAACTTCCCATTGGTGCTATATCAGAAAAAGGAAATCAACAAAGTTTTCCGTTTTCTGAAATCGTGAAAAGAACGAGACACAATCAGTCTCTCAATTCTAAAATAACATTTGATTCACTAATGGTTGTTGTGGACGAATTCAAAAAATCAGAAAAGAATGAAAGAAATCGATTAACTTGAAATATTGAATAAGAAATAGAAGAATGATCGTTAACTCTTGCTTTTGGAGAAGACGTCGTTTCGATTTTCCACGGCAATGTTTGGATTTTCTATAGAAATCTAACTGTTGAAGAGTTACGACGCCTTGAAATTAGGATGCACGCCAGGTAAGTCTCATTCTCTCCCATGCTCCATCTTTTGGATTAGTTCCTGATCAGAGTATTGGGGTTTGAAGTAGTCCAATAGGCTAAAAAGTAATGGACTGTTAATATATAACCAAAATAACAAGTTAAAAATTGGGGCCTGTAGCATTTGGGGGCCCGGGGCGGTCGCCCAGCTTGCCCATGCCCACGGGCCGGCCCTAGGTGGATGGTGGGATAGATCGTATCTAGTTGGACGTTTTTACCCTTGGAGGGTCATCTACTTGCTTACTGTTCCCTATGGTTTGGCTTTTTAGTTTTTTTTCTTATACCTGGATTTTTAATGCAAAAGAGCAATTGAATATTAATGTATATGATACTTACTTATCTTGAATGATTTTCATGATGTTATTTGAATTAGTAAAAGGCATTAACATGTATTTACTATTTATTCTTTGTATCTTTTCTCTTTTGAGGAGAATGAGTTGAAGGTCCACCATTGAAGAATATGATGGATCGATCTACCTTAACTATCAAAGCATAGAAAAAGATCATGAGGTTCTTTCTTCTTGCCTATTGCTTGATACACAACGAGAAGCTCATTTGTTTTCTTATTTATTATACAACATGTGAGCCTTGTTGATCTGATCTGTATGCATGATGACACTACTCTACCCCTTGCACAAATTACTTTCTCATGATCGTGTTCATTTCTAAGAGCAACAAAGGTTGCTTATTGTACTGAATAGATCAGCATATATTGACAAAAGGTTAAGAAAAAATAGGTAGTTTAAAATAATCGCTTTCAATTTTGGATTGAAGAACATGATTGATATTTATATATTCTAAACTAATTATTTTTTTTTTATTCAAATTATTTTGATAAATTTCCTACAAGTGATTTCTCTTTTCTATTTTTCATAAATCATTTTTTTTTTGTGTTCATTTTTTTGTAATTTATTGATTCTTGTTCGTATATTCTAAAAGAATAACATTATGTATGTAAGAATTGTTTTCTAAATTCAAACCCTTTCTGAGTTGGATGTTTTTGTGTTATTAACTTTTTTTATATCAAATTTAATAGAATTGTAAGTAAGGTTTGAAAACGAGCATTCTTAAAAAATATGAACTTGATAAATTTTCTAATGTGAACTATTATGTAATAAAGTAACATTGATATTTTTTATATTAGTATATTTTGTCAAAACTACTACAATTTGTTTTATTATTTGTCATATTAAATCATTCTCATAGAATTTTATTCTAGGTAATTCGATGTGTAGTTATTCTCATAAAATGCATGAAAGGAGCATGATGATCAAGGGCCTCAAGGTTGGATGATTGTACGTGGGATGTAGATGAACAATAGTCATCGACCGTCCAAAAAGAATGCACCATTCGCCGTTATATTCTGGCAGAATAATCGACAATAGAACAATAAGATATTTGTAATAGTATATTCTGGTAGAAAAATATACATAGCGTGCTTTTCTTTGTTATCAGATAGTGTTCTGTAATTATAGAATAGTATATAAGGTTTTTCATTTTTTATGAATGTGATGGAAATTTTAAATTTTATCCAATAATTTATTATTCTTCAAAAGTTCTTTCAATCAAAATATATAATCTATAAGAATATTTATTATTTTATGTTAAAGAATATTGTTAATTTTTAATATACTCATAAACATATTTTGTCAGAATGTCCGAATTAAAAGAATTACCATTTATAAAATTAGATTTTTAACATTAATATAATCTATGATCACTTAAAATACGCGATTTTCCTTTTTTAAATCTAACTCAATTGACTAAAATACCCTTACAGTAAAATTAGATAGTATCTTTAATTCAATAATGACATTATTGTAAATAACAACACATTTCAGTTTAGTTTCCCAAACAATTTATCAGATCTTGCAAACTAGATCTAAAAGCTAGATCTGATTCTTTCTTTCATAGTTCTCAAAAAATCAACCCATCAATTCTCTCCCTCATTCCACCGGTGACAGGAACCTACAGTCGTTGTCGCCGCTGCTGTTGATGTCCACATCGCCGGAATCCAAGTGTGCAACGTCGCCGTCATCCAGATGTGTGATTTCTACCAGAGATCCACCTGATCACACCAAAAAATACATCACTAGCTTCGTCCTCCTCCACCTTCAGAGCTATGATTTTTGTCGGTAGCCGCCACCACCGACGACATACCTCCTCCTCCGACGTCATCTTCTTCATCCTTCACCGTCACTCCACCTGATCTACAACCATATCCATCATTTTTCTCCTTATTTTCTTGTGAAACAATAGATCTACATCAAATCTCTCTAGATCTGGATCAGATCCCATCAGATTTGTATCGGATATCACCAGATCTCGAGATTAACGAAGTTTCGAACCCCAAATCTACTACCTTACACCAGATCTTCATCAAATATGATATGTGCGATGCATTTCATGTATGAATCAGGTGTATCAGATGCATTTCATGTTGTCTTTCATCATATCTGATTTTTGAATATAAATCTTCAAAAAAAACCAGGGATGTCGATTTTTATAGATAAATCTCCTTTAAGTTTTGTTTTCTACTTGTTTTTCTACTTGCATCTGTTGTAGATCTTTATGATATGGTTTTTTTTTTTGTTTTTTTTTCTATTAAAATGTGAATTTGATGTTTTAATCTCTCATTTGTCGTATAACCGTGTTAATTTTAGTTTTAACTGCTATTAAATTGTGAATGCATATTTTTTTTTTTGAATTAAACTTTGAATTTATTATACTAGTTTGTGGATTTTCTATATTAAATTGTGTATTAATTGTAATAAGTTTTTTAAGTTGATAATATAGATGTGGATACTATTTTTTGTGTATTAAAATGTGAATTTAGTGTACTAAGCTATGATTTTGTGTGTTTAAACTATGAATTCATTACATTAAGCTTTGAAATTTCTTTTTAAGCTATGAATTGACTGCATTAAGCTGTGAATTCTCTGTTTGAACTATAAATTGACTAGATTAAGCTGTGAATTATGTATATGAAGCTATGAAGTTACTTGTATTAAGTTAGGCTATGAATTTTGTATATAAACTTTGTATTGAATATATAAAGAGTGTTAAGTTGAAAATATAGATGTAAATGCCTACTTTTTGTATATTAAACTTTGAATTTTGTGTAATAAACTATGATTTTTGTGTTTTAAACTGTGAATTGACTGAATTAAATTGTGAAGTTTCTTCTTAGACTATGAATTGACTATATTAAACTATGATTTTTGTGTTTTAAACTGTGAATTGATTACATTAAACTGTGAATTTTCTTCTTAGACTATGAAATGACTATATTAAACTGTGAATTTTGTGTAGTAAATTATTAATTGATTGTATTAAGCTATGACATTAAGTTGTAATTATCTTATAATTTTTTATTTACTTTTGAAATAATGTAAATTTTATTCACGACTTAATATATCAAATTCACAATTTAAAATGTGAATGATTTATGTATAATTTTTTTTGTTAATCTTCTTTTGAATATTTATTTTCTGTGTTGTATAAGTATATAAGAATACATTAGTTTTAATAATAGTTTTGCATTAAATTCAAGTTCAGTGAAAAAAATGGTTTTATTAGATTGTGAATGTAGTATTTAAGTTATCAATGCATGACTTTATTTACAAATCTGATTTAGAAGAAAATGATGGTTGTGATGCTAGTAAAAGTGGTTAATGGCAGCGTGTGCTGGTGGTAGTAGTAGAGTTGGAAGTTTTGATTTCTTTCAGTTTGTGAATTATTGTAAAATGGTTTGTATTAAGTTGTGAATTTTGTGAACTAAACTATAAATGGACCGTGTAAACTTGCATTTTTTTTAAGTTTTGTGTTCAAATATGAGAGCATATAAGAATGAAAATATTATATTGCAAAAATTACCAATTTGCCCTTTTTGTATCAAAAAGAGAGAAAAATAGGATTTTCATATGTTTAATAAGAATATCATGTAAATATTTACTAACTAATGAGGGTTCTTAATCTTTTATGACTCTCATTTGAACCGCTCTCTCTCTCTCTATATATATATATATATTATATATATATATATATATATATATATATATATATATATATATATATATATATACACATATATAAGCTTAAGTTATTTTGTTTTTACTAACTATTGTGTGCCAGAATGCACAGATCTGGACCATCGGATGAATAGAATCAACAATCACGATCTGATGGTTTATGATATTACAGTAGAGTAACATGTTTCATATAATCACACAAATTTCATCAAAATGGTATTTTGGTCAATTTAACCTATTTTAAGAAAGAAAATTTTCGGATTTTAAGGGTTCATTAATTCTCTTATTTTTAAAAAATATGAAATTTTAAATTAATTCTAATTAAATTTTAATATTACTTTTAATAATAACCGATTTTATTCTGTCAGAATGAAAAAAAAAGTCAATAATAAACTAGTAAATATATTTGCGGTTTTATTTTTGCAGAATAATGTTTCATTCAAAATACTTTTTATATTAAACATGCTTAAAGAATTATACAACATATTATCAAAAATAACATTTTCTAAAGAATACGGATTTTATTTTTTAAGAATCACTATTTACATTTACTTGTGAACAAAAAGACTAAACAATTATTACAATCATTCTTAAAAAATTATGACCAATAATGGTTTAAGGATTACGTTTATTACAATCATTCTAAAAAAATTATGACCAATAATGGTTTAAGGATTACATTTATTCTTAAAGATTAAAACTAAAAATGGTTAAAAAAGAAATAAAAACATCAAAATCTAACAAAAACAATACTCTATTCTGACAGAATACATCCTGATACAATACATTCTGTTAGAATACAATATCGTTCTCTATGTTTTTTTTTTCCCACATTAATGGAAACCTCTTCAAAACCTAAATTCACAAGGAAAACATAATCAAGTTTCAAATATTAAAAATTTTAGTGCATTAAATAGAATAAAACAATAAATTCTAATAGAATGTGATATAGATTCGAATAGAATATAACTATAATTTCTACAAACCAACATTAACAATCATCATTAAACTTGTAATGTATATTATTCTGAAAGAATGTAATGTTTCATTATTTATGATGTCATTCTATAAGAATTGAGACGAATAATAAGAATAGAAACCAATTTAATTATGACGGAATTGATTGCGGTAACTCACTGCTTAAGTTGACAAGGAATTCAAGATTATGTTACGACAAAATTAGAATTCGTTATTCCATTCTAGCAGAATGATCGACATTAAGATGCATTAAAGAACCTAACAATCTAAATAGAAAAAAGGACTATAAATAATATCAATACATGAATGAAAACTGCAACTTTTTCACTACCATGAGAAGCTCCATTTAGAAGTGAAATATTGTATACAACTTAACAAATTAGAGAGGAGATGAGAGGAGATGCTGGGAAAACGAGATGGATGAGAAATTGTTGTAGACGTGAAGATGAATTCCAGAGAAAGAGAAAAAAGTATTTGCTAAAGTTTTTTCAACAGATTTTGACTTTTACATCCCATATTTAAATGAATAATAAACAATATATTAATTATCAACCATAACTAAATATGCAAATATTACTATAATATCATTAAATGATTTATTTAAATATTTATTTTTTCCTATATTCGTATTGGTGCATTCATGCACACAATAGTTGCTACAAACATCTGAACCTACATATATATATATATATATATATATATATATATATATATATATATATATAGGTTCAGATGTTTTAAATAAGTATTGTGTTATTGTATGCATAAATGTGGACCAATCAAAATTAAATAATTAAATAAATAAATAAGGGTAATTTAGTAATTTGTTTTGTAGCTTCCAAAATTAATCCCTATAATCATTGTATTGATTTTAACCTAATCCCTTCCATTTAAATCTTGTTCCCCTATGTATCTAAAACTAAATGTTGGCCGATCTGCAAAGGAAAAAGGATGACATCATGAGGAATCTCGCAAGCGGCTAATCCGTTTCTTTCTTATCGATGGCGAAGAGGGAGATGAGAAGGAGCAGCGAGGCTAAGGTTCACCAGTGTCCTGATCATGGATGACAGGATGACGATGACTAAAAGTACCTCTCTCAACATCATGACCACTCAACCTCACGTGATTCCCCTCCACAAGCAAAGTGGCGAAAGCAAGGGCTACTGCAACCGCCTAATCAACACCTTCCCGTGATTCGATCATCTTTAATCGGTCATCCCTGTGGTCACAATCAACAACTAAGATTCGTTTTGACCGATTTTGTCCGATTTTTCATGATTCGATCATCTTTAATTGGTCGCCCCTGTTGTCGCACTCAACGGCCATGGCTTCTATCCTATCAGGTGCTCGATAAAATGTCGCAATGAAGGAACTGTCTATCAACTTGATAAAATCAGAGTGCTACATGAGCGCAGGTGCGCTAGGGTTTTTTGTTAGGAGGCCTAGGGATGGTTAACGAGGCTAATGAGTTGTTCGATCAAGTTAAGGTATTGGGTTGTGTTCCAAATAATTATAGCTATAATTCACTATTGGAAGCTATTTCCAAGTCAGGGTCTGTAGATTTAATGGCTATGAGAATGAATGAGATGAAGGATAATGGATGGAAGCCTGATAAGTATACTTTGACATCTGTGATTCAGTGTTATTATAAAGCAGGCAAGTTTGAATAAGCTTTTGAAGTGGTTCAGCAAACTGATTAATGGAATTGGGTAGATTCTTATGTTTTCACAATCTTGATAATCTCATCGAATCTTTTACTGTTTGATCGTTTACATCTATAGAGGTCATCAACCCCAAATACATTGTTTTTGTTTATAATATAGCCTTGAATTGATGTAATTTCTTGATTTTGAAAGATAAGGTGCACCTAATTGTTTAAACTTTGAACTATCTAACCATTTGTTTTTCAACAAAGTTGTAGGTGGGCTTGTGATCACGTTTTTTCTTGAGAATTGACATGAAGAAGATAAAAAGAATCATGAATTCCAATTCTGTTGGAATGGAATCATGAATTCCAATTCTGTTGGAATCCAAACTACAATTTGGTTTTGTTTTGACAGAAGTTGATGCTTGAAGAACGGACCGCAAATTTCAAAGTGATTCTAAGCATTCTCAGAGAATATTATTCTTACATGATTTGATTCATGGCAGTTATTTTCGTTAAATGTCTAATTTCATGGATGATCAAGGAAAGAGCTATTCTTCTGATAGAAAAATCTACAATAGCATGATATACGTATATCTAATAATATATTATGCTAGAATATTCAGGTCGAATAATATACATATTTTTATTTGTTATTAGTGAGTATTTCATTGTCATAGAATATTATATAAAGTTTTTTACTTTTTAAGAATGTAATGAAAAATTTGAAGTTGTATCCAAAGATGTGTTATTAGTCAGTGTTGGCATTCTCATAGAATACCATTCTAATAAAAATTTGTATCATGAAATTCATAGAGAATATGATTCTAACAGAATAAAATCGGGTTTAATTATAAAAATTACGTTATAATTAAAATTAAAGTAATTAAAAAAGTTAGAATTTTAAAATCAAGAGAGTTAATTATCCCAAAAAATATGGAATTTTCCTTTTTTAAATTTATCTCAATTGTCTAGAATACCTTTATAATGAAATTAGATGGTATTTCTCAATTATATTTAATTTAATAATATATATTAATCACTTTCTTAAATTAAATAAAATGATTGGTTCACATTTATGCATACAATAACATAATAATTAGTTTAAATAGAATAACTTAAGCATATATATATATATATATATATATATATATATATATATATATATATATATATATATATATATACTAGCCGTTTACCCGTGCCAAGCGACGGGTGCAAAACATAATCGAATGGGAAATCGTTTTTCTCTTCGGTTTGAATGGGAACATGCTATCTTCGGACATACATAGAAGAATCCTTGGACTGGAGTATGTGTGGAAGATTTGCAATAAAAGTTGAAGGCCATTTGAAGTGGTGGACTTGACCTGGACCGGTATCATTTTATGTAATAGGCGTGATAGTTAGATTGTCAATTTTTCAGTTCAGTTAGGCGGTTTGGGCATTGAACGGAAATTGTACCATAATTTTGCAGTTCATTTAGGCTGTTTGGGTATTGCACCGAAAATTGTACCATACATAATGAATGTTGTACTGGAAACAATAAATGCTGTGACAGTCCAACAAAATAAATGTACAATACACTTCATCGACATCGGAATATTGTATTGGTATAAAAACGAATGAAAAATTAAAATAAAGATTCTTAACCTTTCATCACAAGTTGCGACTAACAATCCGGATAGAAAATTTAAAAGTGATTATATTATAAAATAAAAACAAAATAAAAATTTTACGTACAAAAAGTTAAAGTTTATTAATTTTAATAAAAGATTTTGAAAATTCAAATAATACATAGAAAAATAATCAAAGTTTTCTTTCCTCAATAGTTTTTTCGCCGGTAGCCAATTTTTTTAACAATAGTTTCTCGACGGGTAGTTAATAGTTTTGTTTCAAAGAATAGTTTCTTATCATAAAAGATATCATATTCAAAGGAACACATCACCCATTACCTAATACTCCATCATTACTGTTAACGATCAATTTGTTTTTGATGATCGACGAATATTGCACTATTGGTCATATTATGTCCAATTGTTGTAGTTATTTGTCGTAAATTTAAAATAGTAAACTTGAAATAGAAGCATATATATACAAATTACAATTTTGTTTAGAATTCAATATTATTTTTCATAAATTACTAAATCTACTTGTCAAAAATATAAAGTAAGGTGTTAAATGTGGATGCTTGGTGTATAAATTTTAATGAATTACAAAAGTGAAAAAAGTTGCCTTGTGTATAGGACATTGAATAATTACCAACTTCATCTTGGATATATGATAGAAGTGCTTTCACCAGTCGCATTTCTTGCTGCAAATCAGGAAAAAAAAAGTGGAAAATGAATATTTATTGTACATCAGCCTTGGAAATTTGAGATCAAGGAGCAAAAGTCAAATAGAGAAACAAAGACTATTGAGGGTATTTTAGGTATTTAAGTTTTTTTTATCAAACCACACGTCAAGACAAACTAACAAAGGGAGGGTATTTTAGGTTTTTGATTTAGTTAGATTTTCATCAAAATGTTTGTCAAGTTGAACACACTGCAGGAGTACTATTGAAGGGTATTTTAGGTATATGGTTTGCAATATATTTTTTTTATCAATTCAAACATAGAATGAGCACTATTGAGGGGTATTGTATTTATAGTCAAAGATTACAATAAAATTATGTGTTAAGTAGAACAATAAGATGGAGTAGGATTGAAGGGTATTTTAGGTATCATATCTTTATAGTCGAAGATTTCTATTAAAGTAAGATGCAGTGGGTTGGTAGTATTAGAGGGTATTTTAGGGACCAAAGAACACAAAACAAATTGGAAATCAGTAATGATGCACAACCTTCAAAATCACGGTATATATACCTGGTTATATACTTCCACAGACTTGCAATTAACAACCATACTGGTATAATTATTGTCTCATGTTTTCTAACTTCCTGGGCTGCAATGCCCCTAAGTTCAAAATCCCCATAATTTTAACTTCAACTTCAATCTTTCCATCCTGCAATCATAACCATTATTTAAATAAGTGGAAGTTCATAATTGGGTTTTGAATTATGTATATAAGAAAATTACCTGGTGAAAGTGTCAATAGAAACTGTAAATGTTAGTAACAATTAATTAAATATCATGAAATACTAAAAAAAATTTAAATAAAATAATTTTAAATAAAAAAGAATCAGAATTCAAATGCCTTTGGGAATGCTCAATTCCATTCCATTCTTTCGATTCCATCATACCAAACAAAACAAAATAATTCTTAATGTAAAAAAATAACTCGATAATAAATGAAATAAAAAAAAAAAAGATATTACCAGGACTTCAAAACTAATTTTATTAAATAAATAAATTAATAAACAAGAAGGGTATAAATAGCAAAGGAGAAAAGTAAGCTACCCTACTTTTTGGCCAAAGCCTAAACCAGGGACAATAGAAATGCCAGTGGCTTCCAAGAGCTTGAGGCAATAGAAAACATCAGGAAATTTTTCCAGCACTTGTTGCAGCTTCAATTGCTTTTGGGGGTAGTTTTATTTGTGGGAATGAATACATGGCGCCTGATTTCAAATTTAAATAAATAAGAAAGAATTAATATAAAAAAATATGAGGTCAGAGAACAGTTTTATTGGAAAATGGCTAACCTTTTGTGAAATTACAAACAACACTTTTGCAACTGTTGAATTCATCTGTCATCATGTGTGCTCTCTTCCTTAGTGATTCAAGGATACCCTTGTTGCATTTGTTTACCAAGAGAATTGTCTAAAATACCCCTCCATAACAACAATACTTTGCAAACAAGTAATTTTATCTTTAAACTACTCTAATCATCTAATTATTATACCCTTTAGTGATGACAAAATAAGTGAATTTTTTTTTATAAATCAACAGTTTGTGAATGATGAAAATTTGAAAATGGACAATTAGGTAATTTTACCTATCTGTAAGAAACTGCTCGTACGAGATATCACCTCTGAGTGTAAGTTCTTGAGCTGAAGTACTAACTTCCAACATCCAGGTAGCAGGGTTATATCCGTCTTTTACCTTACTTACGCCATCAACAACCTGTTTTATCACAACATTCACTAAGGTTAAATCTCAATATCTCATTTCATGTCTATATGACTAATAACCCAAAAGATTTCATTTGTGTTTTAGGATCATAGTAACATTTGCAAACAAAAATCTAGATTAAAAATGTTACCTACGGTTAAATCTCAATATCAAGATCATTTAGATAAGTTCTTAAGCATGCTGCCTCCTGTGAAATCAAAAAATTGATGATTATAAATAGTTTGTTGAAATCGACTTACAGAAATCGTGAAATATCATACTCACAGATCAAGTATTGATCAGAGTAACCTGAGCCCTGGTGTCTTCGGCGTCAGCAGCGGATTCCTCCTCCTCTTTGTGTTCGGGATCATTGATAGCCATTATAGTTGAGGATCGAAGATGCTGAGACCTGAGAGCGTCTATGGTGAAAATCGAAGGCGGGGAAAGTGTGACATCCCTAAAATCTCGGCCAGAAAAGACCGATTTCATTTATGCTTTTTAAAATAATTTTCAGAGTAAATCCTTTTAATTTTAAAAGAGATGCGGAATTTGTTCCCAAAAAACAAAACATGATAAAATAGATATTTATCAAAACATTTCATAAGACATATGATTTCATTTCATATTCAAAAGTCGGGATGTCATGTTCCGATACAGATCATAAAGCATAAACGATAGCATTACAAGTCATTCAACAAATATATACATATATAGACTTGTAAACAAAACAACTTGATGTTCGTCCATCTTAAGCTCTTGCGCCACTTCCTGTAAAATAAATCAACTGAGTGGGTCAGGCTTGGGAGCCTGGTGAGCATATAGGGTTTTCAACCCACAATAATTATATTTAATTTCAACAATCAACAATAAACCCGATTACCCATTCCCGTTATCCTCACCTTACGTTCCTAAAAATAACGTCTATTATAAGGAACCTATTTCAGGATTTTTCATCGGGATGGACATTACTGCAGAGGGGCTTCCTCAACAATAAGTATCCTAAAGGCAACCATGTGGGGCATAGAGTACACCAGTGAACACGTCGTTCACAACACCTACAGGTAATGAGCCTGCTAGTGTTCCACAGGACAGTCTAGAATAGTCCGTGGTCGTCATCCATACTCTGCTGAATGACTAGATTAACACCAATAACACCGAGGCCTCTCATCTGTTTATTACACTCCAATTACCTACACATGTTCTACCCAACATATTAGTAGATAAAAATATACATTTTTATACATTGTTTAAAAACCTGTATAACATGCTTTAAGCAATACATATTCCACATAACAGATGAGGCATACACACATAACACGTATTTCATAGAGAATACATCAGATCTATAAGATAGAAGAGAGTGAATATACACTCACACGTATAACAACCAAATATATACACATAACACGTATTTTATAGGAAATACTTCATAATATTGCGTTGGAATGAAAATAACTACACACTCACTTGATCAGAAGATGATCGGGCAGCACTACGGCTTGCAGAAGAGGTGTTTCTCCGTAGATCTGGAAGATCTTCACAAAACCGGGCTCCTCGCGGGCAGCGTTTCGGCTCGGGAATAACGCTCTTCGGGATCCTCGGGGCTTCGGATCTTACTTCGGGGATCGGGAATATTACTGGGGCTTCGGGGTATGATTGGCACGCAAATCGAGGCAAAACTTAGAGAGAGGGAAGAGTTTGAACAAGAGAAAATGGCTGAATTCGAGTTCTATTTATAGGCTGCTGGGTTTGGGATTACGCGGGGCGTAATCTCAAATTACGCGGGGCGTACTCAGGTTACGCGGGGCGTACTTTGACGTCACTGCGTGCGTCGACTGGTGGCACTCGAGTATCGGTCAGACAAGTTGCAACCGACTGAGTACGCGGGGCGTACTCAAATTACGCGGGGCGTAATTGACTTGTCGAACTTCTAAATTGCGTAACTTTCGCATACGAGCTCCATTTTTGACGTTCTTTATATCCACGCGAAGGTCAGACCATACTCTACAACTTTCATTTAGACTCCGTCAGCTAATTTTGACTTTTATTTTTATTATTTATTTTTAGAAGGTCGGGACAGAAAAACTTCGTTATAAATTCATAACTTCTTCGTCTGACGTCCGTTCTCGCCTAACTTGTCATCGTTTCGCTACTAACAACGAGATCTTCGTTTCTCATTTAGATTGTTTCGGCTAAAAACCGTTCAATCTCAAATCGAGTATTCGTGCTGCATACTGCCACGTCGAAACTTCAGAAAATCATAACTTTCTCATACGAAGTCAGATTTGGGCGTTCCTTTTATGCACGCTCTCGGTTTAACGAAATCTACGACTTTCGTTTAGATTGTTAAGGCTAAATATCGCTCTATCTTAAATTCATATTTTACGTCACTCGGCGTCGTGTCGGTTTTGTCGCAAAATTTCGACAGGTCATAACTTTTTCGTTATAACTCGGATTTTGGCATTCCTTATATCTCCGGAATCCTTGTTTCAACCACTACAACTTTATGCAAAGATGTCGGGCTTATCTCACACTTTAATTTTGACGCTTATTTTATTCTTAATTCATTAAATTATAAAAATTAAGAAAATACACACATAAATCACATAATTCACAAATAATACATTTTTATTATTTAAAATTTAGTTACAAAGGTTAACCTAGACTATTACATTGCTAAAAATGGCAAGCCCAGAAACACGGGCGTTACAGAAAGGGTTTATATTGGAAACGCTGGAGAGGCGTCAAGGTTACCTCGACTGCTTTAAGCCTGACGATCGGAGTAACCTGAGCCCCGGTGTCTTCGTCATCAGCAGCAGCGACTTCCTCCTCCTCTTTGTGTTCGGGATCATTGATAGCCATTAGTTAAGGATCGAAGATGCTGAGTAGCAGTAGTCTCCGTTACAGATCTAAAAAATCATAGGTTTGATTGATCTGTTCATCACTGCCTCCGTATGAAGTTGGAAAATTGATCTGTTTATCACTATAGGAAAGGGGCATTTTGGCGGTGTCGATGTGAATAGGTTAGATGGCAGTGTGTTTAGGAGATTAGGTAAGGCACTTCTACTGTATTAGGGTGTAGTATATGATCCGTGTAGTGTTTAGAATAATAAGTATAATGCTTAATATGTTGTACTTGAGGTAATATATATGTTGTACCTCTTAATTTTCAAGAAATGGGCAATATCCTTATAAAGCATTTTTGGTCAAACGCTGAATTTTAAGTCGTACAAGCATACAATGTATTTGTACAATCAATTTATGCATTACAAAAAGAGTAGAGTACATATGGTCAACAGTTGAAAATATCAAATCTCTTGTCCTCTATTCTTAGGCTATTTTGACTCGGTTCATTCCTTATCTCTGTATTCCCCCGAATCTCGCAATTTTTGTTCACAAATCTTGGATATATATTGTTGACGTTTCCATTTCTAGCGTTTGATTCATCTTTAAATATTCAACCACCATTGTCACACCCGTCGCTTAGCGCGGGGAAACGGCTAGTATATATATATATATATATATATATATATATATATATATATATATATATATATATATATATATATATATATAACTTCCTTTTTTTCAAAATTAAATCTGTTAACTTGATAGTTAATTCCGCTTTGGATTTTGGAATTTGGATAGTTATATTGGGCCGTGGCTAAAGTATTCCACTGTAGAACCGAGCAGCCCGATTCTAATTTTTCTAGTCTGTGCCGGACTGCCGTTTGCTGGTTAGCCCAAATGGACCTGTGTGGCTGCTGTTCTTCAGTTTTCGCGTGAACTCAATCCAAGTTTCCCGCCTCTGCGCTCAAATTCACACGAATGACGAATCCTTTGCCATATCCACCCCATCTACTAGAGTCCTACGCATCAACTGAATCCACACCGGAGACAACTCTACATCCATTGAAGTTTACCCGGAAAACATGTCTCGGCCAATCCGACCCTCGAGGTTCAACATTTTCAGCCGTTGAGGTAACTTAATTTGTTATAAACATTGTTAATTATATGTGAATTTCATTTAGCTGTAGCGACTTATTACAAATATTGGATCCAATCATTCAGTTGGAGTTTCTAGCGGAGGATGAAACAATAGAGATTGTTCCGAACTTAAGAATGGAGCGCCTCAGTTTATTTTGTAAATTCTTGTACTGCATTATACTATCTAGTAAAATTTGGTGTTATACAACGGATGTTTCGTCATCTCATCTACTTTTGATATATTTTTGTTTTCACTTGACAATAATTTCGATGTAATGATTCTTTGTATAGTAGTAATAAACTAAACTAGGAAAGAAATGGGATAGATCATAATCAATAATTCAATACAATACAAGCATCTTGCAGCTGTTTTTGTACTCTTGGATATCTTGTGCCAATCTGGCATGTTTAATTAGCCTTTGGTTTGCTTCTTGAATATTATTATATCAATCATTATTATGTTGTACTTAGATTCTAGTATAGTTGGATATTCTGTCACTGGTCCCACAAAATAACATGCAAGTATTTTATTTTATTTGCGTTGGCGTTGGGGAATGGGGAGGGAAGAAGTCTGTTTTTTTTTCTATTGTTCTTTCTTTATTCTATATTCTCTAATGACTTTTTCTTTTTCTAATGAGCTACTGGGTTATAATTTATAATGATATATTAACATGTATTGCCGAGGAAGCTATTGTTTAGAGAGGTCAACTAGCAGCCCATGTGGGCATCAGCTCAGGTGTTTAATCCATGGATTAAGATCCTGTTTTCACATAGCTTTAGATTCCAATATTACGGATGCTATTAATTTTAATAAAAAATCACGTTTCTTAATTGGAATAAATTAATTTCATCAAAACAACAGCCAGAAATCACCGTAAAAATAATAAATAAAATAAAAATTGACCACACAACTAGGTCTATAAATATTATTGTGAGCTTCTGGAATCCGGTTTTTAAATGGTTGGATTCAACAATCCCTATGAATTGTGAGCTTCTGTATGTAGCCACGATTCTTTAATAAAAACAACTACATCGTTTCAAGTATGGTCCAATAATTATTGGATATGAATCATAGGGAACCAAATTTTGTCACGAGTATAATGTTTACACTCATCATGCACCGATTAAGATAAAGAGTATGTATGGTGTCGCAATTGCCAATTCATGTCAAGGCCCACATACCATAACCTACATCAATTCTTCAACTTTTTTTTTTCTTCAACAACTCATTCAAGTAACAAAATACTAAAAATTAAACTTTTACTCTTGTTATTAAGTTTATTGTTATTTAAAGCTGACATCATTGACTAAATACTTGACTAAATACTTTCAATTGGCATAAGGATAAGATTTATTGATTCTAAAATATGGAAAGACTTGATAACCTTTGATGGTGGCCCTGTCCCTTTGATTATATTTATATATAATAAATCACGACATGCTATCTTCATTGACAACATTTTACGTGTTTAATTTATGTTGGTGTAATATACATATAAAATATTTATTCCGTTTTTAATAATCTTTTCAATCACATAATGAAACAATTTCTTTGATCAGTCCCATAGTTATATATACTCTTATAACCATAAATTGTATCATTATCGTTGAATTTAATCAAATTCTGATATAAATAGCTGGTTTAAAATAAAAGTACACGAGAAAGGAACTAGTAGATGGATATAATGCTTATGAACTTAACCATTTTAAATGATCAATGCTTGTAGTTGAATTAAAATGATATAAGTAACATTATTATTGTTAGTGATTTGTATCACTAATATTATTACTAATATTATTTAAGTGTAATGTGAATAATTTGTTGATCAATGTTGTCTTGATAAATATGAGCAAATTAGGATGGTTCGGAGTACACATTTGTTTAAGTTTTTCTTGGTTGAAAGTGCACTGCTATTTAAGGGGGAAGCTCCTAAACCGACGGATGGTCCGGGGACTGCGTCCCTAGGAGCGAGCTCCAAGGGGTGGCAACCCTTGGCGAGGGTCGAGCTGCCTGGTCAGCTTGATTTTTTTTTTTGGATAATATTGATTTGTTTAAAAAGCATGGAAATCCGAATTTAAGAAAAGGAACCCGATTTTATGATCCTAATTCTAGACCTGGTTTTGAGGGAGGTAGTAACAATTTGAGATGGTTACAAAACTGTCATATGGTGGTTTTTGGCAGTTTTCAGACAAATGAGTTATCTCATTATATTGATCATTCTCGTTTTTTATATTCCGGTACACCAAGAGATGATAACTTCATCTTCATTCTCTGTTCTTGAATACTTAGTTTTATCTGATTAAGGATTTTCAAATGTACATTCGAAATGCTTTAATCTGAAAATGTCATTCACATCTCTAAATAATCCAAGCATTCTCAAAACCCCGAGTTCCTAACAATTATGATGGTACAACAAGAACATCAAGACTCCAATAATCCCATTAAATGGGGAAGGAGGTAGATATAGATAGTTATACCTTCATAAGAAGCGGTACTGACTATGTCAATAATAGAATCTTTGATATGTGCAACTGATATCTTTAGAAGAGGCAAACATGACAAAACAAATTAAAGTAAGCAACAATACGTAAACATGATTATGATGATACAAATGTGTAATTGAGAAATCTTTTTATTTAAATGTATAATAAAAGGTTTAATATTTAGTTATTAATATCAGTATCCAAATATTTGTATAAAATAACATATCTAATAGAAAGTATTACAATGTTACAAAGGAAATGATTAGATTCCATCATGTTTGAAAATGGGTATCTCATATAGGAATAATTTAAACTCAACCAGATATCAAATGACATCATTGATTATGCATTTTAGTATAACTACAAGTTAATTAGCTCGTCTAACAGTTAATGATTTTTTTATTCATTTGGATAGCACATTATTTTATTTATTCTTTTGATAACCAAGCAAACCTAGTTATTTACGTCATGTGGTAACCAATATTTGGAATATTTGGTAATCATTAATCAAGAGGTGATGTAGGTGTTTGTAACATACACAAATTTTAAGTATATGACATATGCAACATACATATATTTTTAATGACACAATTGACAATTTTTGTTTCCAATAGAGTGAACCAGTTCACCCCTTTCTCAATTTCATCATATCAAATAATGTATTCAATTTTTTGATATATAATTTTAAGGGTCTTCGTACGTATTTTTTGTTGCTAAAAAACCTCTCTTTGTGTCACTACATAGTGTTTATTCTTGATTATAAAAGCTTAAAAACTTTTCTTTACGACCGACTACTCGAGAACATTGAAAACTTAGGTTGCGTTTAGTTACGGAAAAACAATTTTCATTTTCTGTTTTTTGTTTTCCCTTTTCGATTTTCATTTTCCGTTTTCATTTTTCATTGAAAAATTTTGAAAACGCGTTTAGTTAAACTTATTCATTTTTCATTTTCAGTTTTAGAAAATTAGAAAACGTATTTAGATGTGTATTTTTCTATCGGTTTTCATTTTTAGAAAACGGTAGCGGTGGTAGGGTGTGGGTGGGGGCGGTGATGGTAGCGGATCGGCGGCGGCGGTTGTGATGACAGGCGATGGTGGTGGCAGCGATAGTTGTGTCAGTGGTGGTGATGGTGGCGGCAATGGTGGTGGTGGTGCTAGTGACGGGTTAGTGGTGGTGGTGGTGGTGGTGGTGATGGTAGGTCGGTGATTGTCGTGGTGGTGTTGGGTGGGTGGGGGTGCGAGTGTGTGTTTGTGGGGGTAGGTGTAGGTTTGTGTGTGTGTGTGTGAGGGGGGGGGGGTTTGGTGTGTGTGTGTGTGTGGGTATGTATGTGTGTATGTTTGTGGGTGGGTTTGTGTGTGTATGTGTGGGTTGGTGTGTGTGTGTGTGTGCAGGTGTGTGTGTGTGTGTATGGGTGGGTATGTATGTGTGTGTTTGTGGGTGTGTGTGTGTGTGGGTATGTATGTGTATGTGTGTGTGTGAGGGTCGGTGTGTGTGTGGGTATGTATGTATGTATGTATGTGTGTATGTGTGTGTGTGTTTGTGGGTGAGTGGGTATGTATGTGTGTGTGGGTGGGTTGGTGTGTGTGTGTGTGAGAGTGGGTATGTATGTGTTTGTGGGTTGGTGTGTGTGTGTGTACGGGTGAGTGGGTGTGTGTGTGGGTGGGTGGGTGGGGATAGGTAGAGGTGGATGGGGTAGAGTGGGTGTGTTTTTATAAAAAAAATTTGAAATTAGAAAAATGTGGAAAACAATGATTATCAGTTTTCCAAAATTTTACAACTTCTTTGTAATTTTAGAAAACGGAAAATTTTCATTTTCCGTGAAAAATTTAGAAAAATAGACGAACTAAACGCGTTTTCAAAATTCTCATTTTTCTTGGAAAATTTTTCCGGAAAACGACCCATTTTTCCGCAACTAAACGCACCCTTAGGTTGCGTTTAGTTACGGAAAAACAATTTTCATTTTCCGTTTTTTGTTTTCCCTTTTCGATTTTCGTTTTCCGTTTTCATTTTTCATTGAAAAATTTAGAAAACGCGTTTAGTTAAACTTATTCATTTTTCATTTTCAGTTTTAGAAAATTAGAAAACGTGTTTAGATGTGTATTTTTCTATCGGTTTTCATTTTTAAAAAACGGTAGCGGTGGTAGGGAGTGGGTGGTGGTGACGGTAGCGGATCGGCGGCGGTAGTGGTGATGACAGGCGATGGTGGTGGCGGCGGCAATTGTGTCAGTGGTGGTGATGGTGGCGGCAGCAGTGGTGGTGGTGCTAGTGACGGGTTAGTGGTGGTGGTGGTGGTGATGGTACGTCGGTGATTATCGTGGTGGTGTTGGGTGGGTGGGGGTGTGAGTGTGTGTTTGTGGGGGTAGGTGTAGGTTTGTGTGTGTGGGGGTGTGTGTGTGTCTGTAAGGGTGGGGCTGGGGGTAGGTGTGGGTTTGTGTGTGTGTGTGTATGGGTGGGTATGTATGTGTGGGTTGGTGTATGTGTGTGTGTTTGTGGGTTGGTGTGTATGTGTGTGTGTGTGTGTTTGTGGGTTGGTGTGTATGTGTGTGTGTGTTTGTGGGTTGGTGTGTATGTGTATGTGTGTGTTTGTGGGTTGGTGTGTGTGTGTGTGTGCGGGTGGGTGGGTGTGGGGGTGGGTATGTATGTGTATGTGGAGGTGTGTGTGTGTGGATGGGTATGCATGTGTATATGTGTGTGTGGGGGGGGGGGGGAGGGGTGTGGGTGGGTATGTATGTGTGTGTGTGTGTGTTTGTATGTGGGTGGGTGTGTGTAGGTGGGTATGTATGTGTGGGTGGGTATGTATGTGTATGTGTGTGGGTTGGTGTGTGTGTGTGCGGGTGGGTGTGTTTGTGGGTGGGTATGTATGTGTTTGTGTGTGGGTGGGTATGTATGTGTTTGTGTGTGGGTTAGTGTGTGTGTGTGTGCGGGTCGGTGTGTCCGTGTGTGTGTGTTTGTGTATGTGGGTGGGTGTGTGTGGGTGGGTATGTATGTGTGTGTGGGTTGGGGTGTGTGTTTGTGTGTGAGTGGGTATGTATGTATGTGTGTGTGTGTTTGTAGGTTGGTGTGTGTGTGTGTGTGCGGGTGGGTGTGTGTGGGGGTGGGTATGTATGTGTGTGTGTGTGGGTGGAGGTAGATAGAGGTGGATGGGGTGGAGTGGATATATGTTTATAGAAAAATTTTGGAATTAGAAAAATATGGAAAACAATGATTATCAGTTTTCCAAAATTTTACAACTTCTTTGTAATTTTAGAAAACGGAAAATTTTCATTTTCCGTGAAAATTTTAGAAAAATAGACGAACTAAACGCGTTTTCAAAATTCTCATTTTTCTTGGAAAATTTTTTCGGAAAACGGCTCATTTTTCCGCAACTAAACGCACCCTTAGCATCTCATTAAATTCGTCTTTCTCTTTGGGTGTATGATTGTGTATTTGGACAATTAACAATATAATAATAATAATAATAATAATAATAATAATAATAATAATAATAATAAACAAAAAATCATGTGATGAAGATGACAAGTTCTTATTAATTTTATGTTTTTATTCATGTATAATTGCTATTCAAGTTATAAACACAATTACATAAATATAGAAAAAAATAGATTAAAAGGTTATTCTTTTTACCCTAGTTTGACATATTTTAGCATAGAATAACATAAATATAAAATATTTTGGTGTGATATGAATATATTGATTTGGATATTTAACAATAATGACATATATTTGGCAAATTAAGATCCGGTGGACAAATGACATTTACTTTGTTAATTTCTAGTGGGTTGTGTATTTTAATCTTAGTTGTAATGTTCGTTTTAATTTCTATGGGGATCTGTGTTTTATGTTTTTTTTTTCTTTTCAAATGTATGATTTCCTATCTAGTTAGTGAAATATAAGTTTTTATTAAAATAATTTTGTGTATAGTTAGTGAAATATAAGTTTTTATTAAAATAATTTTATTACACGATTTTTTTATATAAATTAAACAAATTAAAAAAAAAAAAAAAAGTTAGCATGGTAAGCGTGACAACCCACGCCTTATTAATGACAAAATTTTGAAAGAGTATGACAACTTTTAGATGGCGTTATGTAGACTGTAGCATGTTTGACATCACTCGTTCCAGCCAAATAGTCATTAAAGTAGCTTCAATCGCTGCCTTCTTTATAACCGACATTTGCAAGGACTCGAACCAATTCTAGATGGCTAAAACTGAATTCCAGTTACGATAAAATACATTCACTCCACATCTCACCCATCTTAAAATTACAATCTAAGTTGAATCTGATGCAACTATATGTTAATCGTTATGTCAATGATTGTTATTCATAATTTTGTAAGAATTAAATGTTTGGTGATCATTAGTATATAAATAAGTTTTATGCATATTAATATCGTAGTTGTACTTTCTTTATATTTGTTTTAAACATGAACTATTAAGACATGGTTTTAACTTGACTTTGTAACTAGGAACAACCGTTCGAAGTCTTTGCTTAGAAAAAATACGTTGCTCCAATTATAAGAAGATGATTGATTTGGACATCTAACTATATAGTAGATATTTTGTCATGATGATGTTATTATCTATACGCAGGGGCATTTTAGCCAATATGCTAGTTACAACTTAAAAACTATATTTTCATCTACAAAAAACTCAATTTATCCAAAAGTATGAATATTTAATTTAGTTTGTAGCATAGCTATGTTGCTTTAAGGTGAGTTCTAGGAACCACCTGTTTTTTTAAATAACAGTATAAGGTTTATATGGAAAAAAATAGAGACTGTCATATTTGAAAAAAAAAAAAAAAAAAAAACTATCAAAATTTGTATGAAACCAACATTTTATATTAGTCTAATGCCTTAATCCAATTAAAATTTATTCGTTAGACAATTCAACAATCCATTTAAAATTAAACAAATATTCTAAGACACACTAGTATTTTTTACTTTTTTTTATATTTTCGGTTTGCTTTAAGACACTTAAAATTCATTAGACAATATATTAATCCATTTAAAATACAAATATTTTAAGGGATATGACTCGGCACCACCAGTATCTTTTACTTTTTCATAAATCTATCGTGAGAATTACAAATTCAAAATCTATTGGAGCATCGAAGTATAAAACTTGCTTGATTATAAAGAAAATTAAAAAAAAAAATCTAAAGTATAATGAAGTTCCTAGCTTGAAGATCCCAAATCTAAAACCAAATCAAAACCTAAGCTTAGTGATGATGGTGCATCATTTTATGGCTCCACTAATCTACATTTTATCGTTGTTGAATTGAGGGATAGATTTTGTCTCAAGTGGCCAAGGGGAAAGGTAATAAATGTGATGTGTTGGTTGTGTGATTGAAGGAAAGTAGTGTCAGTGTGGTTCTATGGGTTGAGGGATAAGTTTTTTCTCAAGTGGCTCACGGGAAAGGATATAGCCATTATTTGTTGGTTGTATGTTTGAAAGGAAGTGCTGTCAATGTGGTGGTTATATGAGGTTTAAAGGAAATAACATGTGTTCGGTGGTGGTGTTGCGGAGTCTGACAGTGCGTGTTCTCCAATCAAGAAAGAAAAAGGAAGGAGATAAATAAAGAATGTAGCGAGAACTAGGTGTTTTGGTGGTGTTTTTTGGCGATATAAACCGATGATCACTCACAAGATAACCGACAATAAAGTTATGTTGTTCTGTGTGTATGTGTGTGTGTGTGTGAGAGAGAGAGAGAGAGAGAGAGATTACCAAAACTAATAAGGGAAAATAAGTTTAAGGTGAGTGAGGATAGGCTTGGGTGATATCAACCTCAATTTTTTCTTAATTTAAAATAGTTTAAAAGGTATAAAATAAAGTAATTGTTATAAGTACCTCAAATGTGTGTACCCCATCTCCATTTGAGGGAAATAGTGTATTTACGAACCCTTCATTGTGAGTGGAGGGGGTAATTATAGCAGTACCCATAAAGTAATGTTGAAAAAACACTAAAGAAAAAAGTAAAAGACATTTTACATATGTCATTGACCAAACGCATAAGAAACTGAAACCATATGAACAACGTACATACGTAATAGTTGATAGTTTTTTTTATCATCGTACGATTTTTTGTAAACCACATAGACCAATAATGTAATGATGTTCTTTATCTGTTTATAAATAGTGAAAAAGTTGCTCGAGGAGTTTGCAAACCATTTTTTAACGAGCTTGTTAGTTAACAAAATATTGTCGTGAGCTTATTTATTCATTTGACGAGTTCAATATGTTTCTGTTGCGCATAAACACCTATATAGTTGAAGTCTTTACAAATATATGATTTTTTAAATATAACAATAACGTTGTTGATAAATTTGATATAACAATTTGTATATACTAAATTGATATAATATATTAATTATTTTGAATTATATGATAATATATACATTTATTATAACTTCATAATCTCAATGGTTTAAATGACTTCTACCCGTGAGTTACACATTAATAAAATTAAATATAATATATGATTTGATGTTATTTATAGTTGTTTTTATTGTTAATTAATTTTTTAAAATTTATTTGCTTAATGTTTTAATTTCTATTATTATAATTATTTAAAACATCAAACATTGTTTTTTTATTTTAAAGATAACAATATAATCATTTATATAGAGTTGTTTTTAACTATTGTTATTGTAAGTTATTTTAAGCTACTTATTTGAAAACTTTTAACAATTATAAAAATATATTTAAGAAATATTTTAGTTAAATGAAATTACAATTTAGTTTTTGCTTTTATCACTACAATTTATCATTTTTAACTAATTACAAAATATTCTTTAGTTTTTTTAAATGGAACTGAAATTTATATTTGAGTTGACATTATAATGCGCATAAACACCTATATAGTTTAACTCTTTACAAATATATATTTTTTAAAATATAACACTAACGTTGTTGTTAAATTTGATATAATAATTGTATATTAATTTGATATAATATATTGACTATTTTGAATTATATGATAATATATAAATCTATTATAACGTCATAATCTTAATCGTTTGAATGATTTCTACTCGCGAGTTACACATCAATAAAACTAAATATTATATATGGTTTAATATTATTTATAGTTGTTATTTTTAACTAATTTTTTAGAATATCTTTGTTTAATGTTTTAATTTCTAACATTATAATTATTTAAAACATCAAACATTATTTTTTTGATTTTAAAGGTAACAATATAATCATTTATATAGAGTTATTTTTAACTATTGTTATTATAAGTTATTTTAAGCTATTTATTTGAAATTTTTTAACGATTATATAAATATATTTAGGAAATATTTTAGTTAAACTGATATTACAATTTAGTTTTTTGCATTTATCACTATAATTTATCACTTTTAACTATTTATAAAATATTATTTGGTTTTTTAGTTGAACTAAAATTTATATTTAAGTTGACACTGTAATGTTATATTTAAATTAACAATTTAAGTATTTTGTCAAAACTGTTCAAAAATCATAACTTTAAACTGATAATGGTTTACATGCAACAACATTTTAAATCTAATAAATTAAGTATAATATGTTAAAATTTAAAGACATAACTTTATAAATAGAAGTAAAGATATTATTTTAAAATTGAAATTTAGCCTATTTATGATTACACTTTAGGTTTAATATTTATTTAGCCTTGTTAACCAACTTACAATCGTTATTAGAAAAACACTGCAATTTATCACTTTTAACTATTTATAAAATTTAAATAAAATTTATATTTAAGTTGAGCTTATAATGTTATATTTTAATTAATAATTTAAGTATTTTATACAAATTGTTTAAAAATTATACCTTTAAAATGATAATGGTTTACATCCAATAATATATTAAAACTAATAAATTAAGTATAATATGTTAAAAGTTAAAAAACATAATTTTATAAGTAGAATTAAAGATATTGTTTTAATATTGAAATTTAATTTATATATGAACACTTTAGATTTGATATTTATTTAACCTAATTACCAAATTATAATTATTATTATAAAGAAATTGAAAAGTCATTGGAGTTTCAAATGAATGTGGTGAAAGAAAAAAAAGAATGGGGGTTTCAAATGCATGAGATTCAAGAAAAAATAATAGCTTTATAAGTACGTATGATATAACTTACTGTGGTTCACATAAATAAACAAAATGAAAAAAACATTGCTTTTGTTAAGATATATTTTAAGTAATTAGTAAAGTAGCTATATTGAATTATTGCCTAACAAATTATGTAATAATTATAATTATGATATTAACAAAACTGAAAAATTATATATATATATATATATATATATATATATATATATATATATATATATATATATATATATATATATATATATATATGGGAAAATGAATATACATTATATCCCCACCTAAACTTAAGTATTAAACCTCATTAAAATATGTTGTTTTGTTAAAAAAGATTACGATTAAGAGATTCACCATTAAATTTTAAAGATGTAGATTTAGGATCGACACAATAGTTTTGATAAGAAAGCAAAAATATTGATTATCTTCGATCTTCGTGACAGTGAAAATAATAATGTTCGTTGAGATGAAGTAACAAATTATAATGGAGGGAAAAAATATGGATGGTAAAACGATAACGGAGGAAATAAATGTTATCGTGGACGGTATATTACCAAGTGAAAACAAATCAGGTATTTTTACTAAGTTAAGACGATATATATATATATATATATATATATATATATATATATATATATATATATATATATATATATATATATATATATATATATATATACACAGAGAGAGGTTTAGGTTCTGTGGAAAAAAATTTTTTTTAAAAAAACCCTAAAAATAATAAAAATACATAAAAAATACTTAGAGTTCACAATTTTTTTTGACTTTATATATACAAAAATCGCTACTTTTTCATTAAATCCGCTGAAAATATATATATATTTTTTAAATCGATTTTTTTCAGCGAATTTGTAAAACTACCTGCAATTTTTTGGTAAAAAAATGTCAAAAAAGGATTTGTGATCTCTATGTATTCTTTTTATGCATTTTTATGATTTTTAGAGTTTTTTTTTTAAAGATTTTTTTGTTTTCCAAATAACCCTTCCCCTATATATCTTTACTATCTTATAAAAGAAATCTAACTATTTCTAAAAATAGATTGATTATAATAATAATATTTTTTTAAGACGTCCAAATAATGAAGCTGATAGTACAAGTAAACATTAATAAAATAATATTAAATCTTAACCACATTTTGAATTCAAATATTTATCATCAAATCTCCTTATATTTCTCAGCAATTTGATATTGTTCCCTCAAATCCCGGATTCATTCAAATTTTGAACCCTTTTAGATATCCTTAAATTTAGCATGTTGATTCAAATATCCCTCCAATCGCATATACCTCTTTGTTCCCTCATCTGCTATAAAGCCCACCGTCTAGGAACAAAAAATGACTTCATCTCCCAAATAACACCATAGTTTGATTATTTTGTTTTCGACATGTACTTTCTTTTGTAACATAACATTTTTGTAGAGGAAACATATCACCGAAAGAATTTACACACCCCTCCGCTTTGCGCGGGTACGCTGCTAGTATATATATATATATATATATATATATATATATATATATATATATATATATATATAGCTAAATGTTCAAATGAGAACCATAAAAAGTTTCGCAGGCACCACCGTCGGTACCGTCGCCGTCGCCGAAATACAACGATCTTCAGATCTGGAGCTGCCGCTTTCAGATCCGAAACATTCATCTTCAGAGCTGGTGCATTAGCCTTCAAATCTAGAACCCCCAACTTCAGATATGCCATCACCACCAAGCGTCGCCTCCTTCCACCATCATCTATCTCACCAGCACCGAATATCACCTTTCATCAGCCGCTTTGATTTGCTAGAACACCTAGAAAACACTATACTCTATTTTGAAGTATGGTTATGCTTATTCTCCAGATCTCTAATGTTTCAGATCTGATGAAGCACGAGAAAAACTCTTCGATCTGCTTTGCCGAAAAAAAAGCTCTTTGTCGCCTCCAGATGTCCAACCGCCTCCAGATCTATTTCTTTAATCAAACAACCAGTGGAGACTACATTTATCTTCATTTACACAAGATCAATTCAGATCTAATGTATATATGAGAATTTGGTGTTATTTATAGAATGGTTTTTCTTTCTATTTAATCATTCCATCGTTGGATCTACATCAGATCTGTTCACCCATCGTTGGTGTCGTTGTCCGAGCATCAAAAATTACAAATCACAGTTATCATCTCAACCTATAAGTGCTAATCTTAATTTGGTTTTATTCCAGAACTTTTGAACTTATTTTTTTTCTCGTATATATCCATCACCTGCAAAATGTTTATCGAATTTGTACCAGATCTATTATGTGTCGCCTCATTCTCATCTATAACTCATTTCTATCTCTATCTATATTATCTCTGGTCAAAACACCACCAAATCAACATCATATTGATGTGTTTGTCCATTTTCAGATTAGATCTATTGTGTGTACGGTGTTTACAAAAGGAAGTTCTGGAAAAAAAAGATGCACACAAGGTGTTTGATGAAATGTCTCAATGAAATTTGGTAAGTTATTAAGCTGTGAATTTAGTTGTGAATGCGTATTTTTTATGTAATAACTATGAAGTTTGTGTATTTAACTGTGATATTTGTGTTTAAAACTGTGAATTGAATGCATTAAGTTGTGAATTTGTTGTTTAAACTGTAAATTGACTATATTAACCTGTAAGTTTTGTATATTTAACTATGAATTAATTGTATTAAATTGTGGAATGATTGTATTAAAAATTTTAAGTTGATAATATGCTTTTAAATGCATACTTTTTTTTTGTATTAAACAGTGAATTTTCTATATTAACTAGTTTATTTTGTGGTTTAAATTGTGGATCAATTGTATTACGGTGTGAATTTCTTACATTAAGTTGTGAATTTCCTGTTTAAACTATGAGTTGACTATATTAACCTGTGAATTTATTGTATTAAGTTGTGAATTGATTATATTAACATGTGAAATGATTGGTATTAAACTGTGATTTTTTTTTTTTTGAATTTTTTTGTTTGCCCTCTGAAAGATAAGTTTGAAGAAACACTATACACATATATCATTTTATCTAATTTGGAATAAAGTATGTAAAACTTAAATTGTTAATATTTGCTTAAATAAACTTTGAAAGAAGCACTTGCATATAAATCTAAAGGTATATGTGTAATTTGAAGCTAAAAATATTGTAGTGAATGTATATATTTTTTGCATTTAACTGTGAATTTTATATATTAAGCTATGAATTTTATGTACAGAACTGTGAATTGGTTATATTAAGATGTAAATTATTAATAAAGTTATATTAAATATAAATGATTTATGTATAAATGTTTGTATTAATTTTCATGTGCAAAATCTTTATTTTTCGTGTTTTATAAATACGTAAGAATGTATTAGTTTTTATAATTATTTTTTATTAAAATCTATATAAGTAATTTAATTGGTATATTAAATTGTGAATATAGTACTTAAGTTATCAATCAATGATTTTATATACAGATCTGAAAGGAAGGATGATGGTGAAGGTGGCACAAGTGGTTTGTGGTGGCGTTCGGTAGTTGGTGGTGGTGGTAGAGTTTAGATTTAACTTTAAATATGTGAATTAGTGTATAGTTGATTGTATTATGTTATGTTGTGAAATTTTTATACTAAACTAAAAATGGGTTTTATTAAGTTGTATATTTTATATAAATTTTGTGTTAAAATATGAATAAACATATGCATGAAAATATTAAATTGTGTATTATTGAATTAATATGTTTATTAAACTGTGAATATGTCTTATATACGATATATTTTTAAAAGAAATCTACAATTTAGAAAAAAAAAAAAAAAAAAAGATTGAGTTTATCAAGACATATTTTTTTTTTAATTAAACTTTTGTATATTTTGCTGCAAAAATAAAATTTTATGTATTAAAAAGAATTACCAAAGAAATGAGAACTACAATATTTGTTTTATTAAAATGTGAATATAACCAAAAAATATCATTAAATTTACTATTAGTCCAACAGTGGTCTGACGTCGGTCCGATGGTGCTCCGACGGCTGTCCAACAACGAGTGGTAATTAGTTGTAAATTAGAGAATATAAAGTTTGTTTAATATAAAATTAATATTTGATAAGTCCAAAATGTTCTTAATGAAAACGTATAAAAAATGGTTCTTGGGGTTCTTAACTTTTTGGGTTCTCATTTGAACTACCCTATATATATATATATATATATATATATATATATATATATATATATATATATATATATATATATATATATATATATATATATATATATATATAAGCTTACGTTGTTGTATTCTAACTATTTATTGTGTGTATGTATGTTTGATTGCGGACCAATCATTTTAGTTATTTTAAGAAAGTAATTAATAAATATTATTGAATTAAAAATAATTGGAAAATACCATCTAATTTCACTATAAAGGTATTTTAGTCAATTGAGATAATTTTAAAAAAAGAAAATCCAAATTTTTGGGGATAATTAATTTTCTTGGTTTAAAATTCTGATTTTTTTTAATTAATTTCATTTTAACTCTAACATAAATTTTAATTATATCTGATTTTATTCTGTCGGAATGAGATTCTGTTAGAATAATATTTTATAATAATGGTAGAATACATATTTCTGACTGAATAAATGTTTTGATTAAATGAATTTCTTGAAGAAAGATAACATCTTTGAATCATTAGTTGAAAAATAATAAGATCCTTATTTTCTCGTAGACACCTGAATGTAGATTCATGTATATTTTTATAGAATAATAGTCTTATATATTTTAATACAACTATACATATTCCAACAAAATAAATTGCTAATTCATTCTAAACGAATTACATTCTATAAGAACAATTTGATGCTTGGAATTGCAGAAGAAGCTAAACCCAAGTATGTCAAATCCCTAGGAAAAGCTTGAAAAATCTGAAAACATGAAAAACAAATACATATTAGAACCATTGAAATCTCGCACATCAGAATTTTTGTTGTAGAATAGTTTTGTTGCATGTTTGCTGCTACTATCACACCAATTTGTATACAGTACATGTGTCGTCTAATTTATTAGAACCCAAAATAAAATAAAATAAAACTAAGCTAAATCACAATAATCATATGGAACAAAACGTACTTTGACTTTATGGATTTCAAAGTTGGTGTGAAGTGCATTAGCAAAAAACTAATGTTTATAACTCATGAAACTTCTACAAATAGGTTTTTGTCTCTATAGACCACTAGAACAAAGTTAACATTGAAATAAGATAGAAACATTAACACCCAAATCAAAATCCATTTTTTATGTAATCTAATCAGTAATATACCAAAACAAAATCGAGATGAAACAATTTACCGATTAAAATTGAGAACTTTCTGTTAAATACAAAAATAAACAAGTTTACAAAGAAATACATAACGATGACAAGATTGAAAAATATGTTGAAAGAAAAAGCAACAGGAGACAAGATTGAATCAATTAATTTTGCTCATATGATTCATCAATTCCACTGTTTTAACATAATTCAAATCCAAATAGGCAACAGGCTGGAAGACATAATTGAAAGATATTTAAGAACTGCACATAAGATGGTTTAAATCATACGATTGAAGAAATCGAGCGACTGACACTTCTTTGTAATGGAGTGATTGATTTAGCGAGATTAGGTTTTGTTGTAATTGGAGCTCATCGGTGCAGATGTTGGTCTCGTTGTCTTGTGTGTGAACTGACATTTCCCTTTCACAATCCTATAAATCGTTTAATATCGACGTTAGTATATATTCTTTGCTTCCTTTAAACATAAAGAGGCAAACCCCTAAATTTTGAATTCCCAAATGTGAAAGCGACATTAAGGTCATTTTCTTGAGAGAATAGATAAAATCGAAAGCAAAAGATGAGTACTAGAGTGAAGATAAATTTATATGATCTGAGAATGGAGAAGAATCACACCTAAACCAGAAACGAAAATCATGAAGATGAAGACCGATTACAATGGTGTGTATCGATGGAAGCAGACGACATAAAGAGAAACTGTAATGGTTCAATCGAACACGGTTTCCCTTCGAGGTTGAGATGTCATCAACGTCGGTGGAGTAGCCTAGCTTTGGCATTCTCTTTTCTTCGATGCGATCATCCCCAACGATTGGGAAATATTATTGAAAGATTTAGGGTTGAACGTCTTGTTATATCTGGTTCATGAAACATTAATTTGCCTAAATTAAAGGATTAATAATTAAATTATTTAATTATCAAAATTAATTAACATTTTAGATTACTATTTTACCCCTATCTAGGTTTTGAAATGATTGGCCCACAATCATCCCTATATCCACACAATAGATAGTTAGAATAAATGAACCTGCCTACCACTCTCTCTCTCTCTCTCTCTATATATATATATATATATATATATATATATATATATATATATATATATACACACACACACATACACACACACTTTAAAAAAGATAGACCAACTATTTTGGTTATTTGATAACCGACTGTGGAAATTGCATTTGGTTACTTGATAACTAGTTAATGGTGAAATTGCATCTGAACCTAAGGAAAATTGAATCGGTACCTATCTATGTGATCTCGTCCAATATAAACGAGATCCACATCTAATCATGTGGTTTTCAGATTGTTCTGAAAAACCCTAATAAAATTTTCCAAACGAGACATGGATTTGGCAAACCATGTTAGATTCATGTTTATCTATTCTTAAAAACCCTAATAAATTTTTCCAAAAGATACATGGATTCGACGAACCACGTTATATTCATATTCATGCAACGAACAATCTTGGAAGCTTTTATATTTCAAGGCTTGATTCTCTTTTTTGGTCTATTTGTTTTTAGATTCTTTACAAAACCTTTCAATAACTTGTAGGTAGCTTAAACAACCTTACGTAAAACACATGAACCTGTCCATAATAGAAATCATATTCTAGAATGCGAAGAACTGTTTGGGGTATGAAGAATAGTCTGGTGTTCCTTGTGTATAGTAAAGTTGTATTGCTTGTTGTTTGTTTAGTCGTTAGTGTTCCATTATTTTTACATATGTTTGAGTGACTTCATACAACCAAATTTATTGTACTACAGGTATAACTTACCATGCATCCCATGGAGACAAAGAAAAACTCAAATTATTATTCACAACTTTCTTATCTTGGGTAATAGTAGTTGTATTTGTTCTTTGAAGATTATAACAATAAAGAGAGAGGTTGGCAAAACTTTATTCGTGAACTCGATTTGATGAACTCATTGCTAGTTGTTGAGAAACTTAATTCTTGATGGATAAACTTTATTCATAATAGTAGAACCCTTAAGCAAGACATATGTAGGAAACAAACAGTGAATACTTTTAAAGAATATGGCAACATACAATTTTTTTGTATGAAATGAACGATGGACGTTAGGTGCATGCAAAACTTGACTGATCTAGTTCTAAATGACAGATCAAATTATGAACCAACCAATTCAATTGAATATCTAATTACAATTGGATTAAATGAGTTTCAAAATTTCAAAATCTAATTGAACTGAATCGGTTATTGGATCATCCTGAAAATCCAATGGATAACCGAAACTAATCGATCAAACGTTCTTCAAATTGGATATCAATATTAATCCAATAAATATTCAATTACCATCCAATATTATTATCCATTTAATATTATAGAAAATTACAAAGATAGTCAATTCTTATTATGATTTTGTATGTTTTAACCTTGGTTGATGAAGATTTAAAGTATTGTTTTAATATCATTTAACCTAATTGTGTCCGGTTCGCATATAACAAATTAGATTGGATAATAATATACCTATTTCTGTCGTGTCATATTCTAAGAAAAACATGAATATTCTTGAACTGAGGACAAGATAACATGGGAAAATTTCATATATATATATATATATATATATATATATATATATATATATATATATATATATATATATATATAACTGCAAACATACATTAAGAATTACGTATACATCTTTCCAAAGTTTATAATTACTTATAATTTAATAAAATATAAATCAATTTAATATTAAAAATATATTTTAAATTAAAAAATACATATAAAGTTGCCAAAATACTCTTTGTAAATTATATCTAAAGTTTAATTCCAATTTTCTTTTGCTAGGAATTGTTAATTAAAATTAACTCCTTTAATCCATCATCAACCCTGCTCATTGAGAACCACCGACAAAACCAAACCTATATCTCCCTCACTTTTTCTGGTCTACCTCCTCCTCCTTCCCTCTTAGCGCATTAGTAAGCGACAACGCCGACAAAAAATGTGGCGACCACTCCTCACCATTTTGACCTAGCTAGGTTCACCCTCCCTCCGATCAAAAGCAGGGCATTTGATGGTAAAATCCAACGAGTCCGGAAAAACCACTCAAGCTAACACAGGTAAGCCAAGGTAGCACGATTTCTGCATCAGTCCTAGAGTTCATGCATTTTGAAGATAATATAAACTTCAACAAGGTTCAATTTTGTTATCCTTACTTGTATTGTAGCCCTAATTTCTTCAATTTCATGTTTTTGAAATTGTAAACTGTAAACAAACATCACATGTTTGTTGTGTCTACACTTTGATCTTAGTCCATGGATGGTTCCTTTATTTAGTCAAGAAATGGTAAAAGAAAACTGTATACTACCTAAATTCTCTCTTTCACTTCTTCTCAATTCAACAATTTCATATCATAATAGTGAAATTAAATGGTTTACATATGTGATTTATCTTGCATTTTCGGTATTGCTTTAGACAGGAGAAAGAACCCTAAGATTTTTTTAGATTAGGCTCTTATAGTGTACGCCTTCTAAAGGCTGCAATTTATCCAGAAAACTTTCTCACATTGCAAATGTCAATACCTGCACAACTTCATACGGTGGACAATACATGTTTGTCTAGTGCCGACTGTATCTCCATTTGAATGGTAGTTTTATAATTCATGATTTCTAAAACCATTAATTTGTCATTTATATATATACTACTAATCTGTATCTATCATGTTTATGCATCCCTTTTCAATCACATCTCCTCCGTATGACGATTACCAAGCCATTCATATAAGACAACGGACGCGATGACGAAGACCCAAACTGCAGGTCAATGTATGATAGGAATAATAACGATGTCGATACATGATAAGGAGACTCACGTGATAAAGAGAACCACGTAGCTAAGATTGATCATAATTAACAATGATTTAAATTTTATCTTTTATTTAAAAAGGGTATTTTGGTAATTTTATATGTACTTTTGATATATATATATATATATATATATATATATATATATATATATATATATATATATATATATATATATATATATATATAATATTTTGGTATTAATTGATTTATATCTTATTAAATTATAAGATTGGATATAAATGAGAGTTTAATATGTTAAAAAGATATATAAATAATTATAAATTTGAAAGGATATATATATATATATATATATATATATATATATATATATATATATATATATATATATATATATATATATATTAATGTTTGCAAGGGTATTTATAAAATTTTCCTAAATAACATTTAAAAAAATGAAAAAAGAATTGTTGGTCGTTATTATTAAGAAAATCGTTCCTTGTGGTAATATCGCACTATAATTTTTTTGTATACGTGAAGGTGGATAAAATAAGAATAAATGAAAAATAGTTGGGGGGTGGGGGGAAGAGATTAATTGACGAAAGTACCCCAGAAGCGAATATGCTTTTCTTTTCTGTCTAAATACGTAATTCACCCATATCCTCCACTTTACTAGGTCCAATTCACGGAAAATCCTCCGACAGAGCCCTTTTTGGTAATTTCCCACTCAATCCAAATCCTCTTTATATCATTTTCCCCCTTTCTTGCGTCTTCATCCTCTGCGGGTTGGTTGTGCCTCTTGCCGAATTCTCTCAATTACCTTCCTCTCACCCCCTTTGGATCGTTATAAATCTTTTCTAATTCCTTTCAGATATTGAATCACACGTAGTTTTTTTTTTCTTTATATATTTTGATTGATTAGTTTTTTGAATGATACATAATCGAGTACAAAACAGAATAAACTTAAAAAGAAGAAGATGAATAGGGGAAGATTGAATATTTTTAAGAGTCAAAGAATATAATTCGAATCGGATATCCGTTTCTTTGTTTTCAGCGGATTTTGAGCGTTGGTTTTGTGTTTTTTAATTTTCAATCCATTACGAAATTCGCAATTTAGGGTTTTTTGGGTGTTGATTCCGACGTTCTCATAGAGTATATAATTTTTATCGTACGTTTGATAAACGATCAATTATAATTGGGTATTCGTATTATTTGGAAAACAGTTTTTTTTTTTTTTTTTTTAGTTTTTTATTTTGATTTTTGCGGCAAGTTGATTTTGGTGGGGGTGGTGGATCATGGATTGCGGAGTCTACGCGGCAACAGGAGACCCGTGGTTGATGATGGATAGCAGTGGCTCCGGTGGTGGTGGTGGCGGTGTAGGCGGGCAGATGTTGGGTGGGGCGTTTAGCCACGAAAGCGAACATGATTTGGCAGCGATGGTTAGTGATTTCTTGGAAAACGGGAGTAGTTGTGGCGCCGATTCACGGTGTAGTAGCGACAGCGATTCCGGTTTCTGCGAACTCGCTCACCTCGCCGACAAGATTTCGGTATCCCTCTCTCTCTCTCTCTCTCTCTCTCTCTCATCAATTTCAATTCTTAATATTGTAATCCATTGACAAAACAGTGCTGTAACTGTTAGAATTGATAAAAAAAAAGTTGATCAGACCCTATAGTTTTAATATAAACAATACCAATTTCTTCCATAAGTTATTATTACCGATGCTTCACCCGTAAATGCCAATTACTTTATGATTAATTAGAGCGTCCATGAATTCCTCTCCATTAAATGCACCCATGCAATTTACATGACTGAAATTAATTTTTGTTGGTGTAGTACTACAAAGTTTTGCTGTATAAACACGGGATCGACATGCTGTCAGTAGTTAATTCTCTCATCCTATCAATCAATACAATGGACCTTCATTTTATCAGATCAGGTTCATTTTCATGTAACGCTAGTTGCATAAGGTTCTCTCTCGTCAAACTTCTAAGGCTCTCCGGTTACGATGCTGCCGTCTGTACATCCAGGTGGCAGGGCACCGGAAAAGTTCCCGGAGGTAAATCTTTAAACCTTATATATATATATAAGGTTGAAAACTGTAATAATGTTTTTTATTTTATTTTATTTTTGTAGGGGATCATGAATACGTTGATATTATAAATTACAATGATTCGGGAAATGTTGACCGGTTAATCATTGACATTGACTTTCGAAGTCACTTTGAGATAGCTAGAGCTGTTCCTTCTTACAACCGGATTCTGAAATCGCTTCCTGTTGTTTATGTGGGAACATTAACAAAACTAAAGCAGTTTCTTCAAGTTATGGTTGAGGCTGCAAAATCATCCTTAAAACAGAACTCAATGCCGCTTCCACCTTGGAGATCCTTAGCCTATCTGCAATCCAAATGGCACTCCCCATATCAACGACATGTAAACCCGGAATCGGAATCGGAATTGTTTTCCGGTTCCGGTTTTGGTTCTGAGCATAAGCTATGCATCGGACACCTGAATCGGCTCAAGTCTTTGATCCAATTTGAGATGGAAACAGAGCGGAATCATGTGAAGAAACCGAATCCCACGGGCCGAGTGAAGATTGTAAAGAGATTTATAAAGTGAAATAAGTGAGAATGGAAATAGTAAAGAAGGTTAAAATGGTAATAACTTAAAACCCATCAAGATGGATGCTTTTTTGTTGCCATCGGAGGTCCTGATGGGATATGGTATACTTGTTTTCTTTGGTGTTTTTCTCATTGATTTTTTTTTGTGTTATTTTTTATAGGGTTTATTTTTTCATCTCTTGATGATAATCTGGATCCTCAGTGTTTTGTTATGTGGATCCTAACAAGTTTTGCTTTGTTTTGTTTTTCATTTTGGAATTTGTTTTGTTTTGGTGAGATGTTGTTAGAGGCTGTCTGGATAATGTTATATTCTTTAACTTATAGGTGATAAAGTTTATTCTATGGAAATAAAATTCTGTATTTGTTCCTTTTTTGGTTTTCTGCTCAATGTCTTACATTTTACTTGCGTCTTATGATGATGTCTATTTTAAGATATAAACATACACGAACACATAATTATATGAAACGTGTGTTTGTATAAAAGTATTAAACTCAAGAACTTTAACGCGAAGAAAGCGATAGCCATTCCACCATACTAGATGCCTAGTATCCGAACCATTGAACTCTCACAAGTTAGAGCTAAAGCGTTTTTAATCGCTAACATCGTCTTGGATATATTACAATTTACAACTATATATATATATTGTTAATATGGGCCATTATCTTTTGGGGCCTTATGCAAGTGTCTAGTGTACACTTTTTGGGCAGGTCCGAGTCTACATACTTTTTGGGCCGGGCCGGGCCAGTATGGGACGTATCTTGGCATTTGGCAACTCAGATTGATATTGATCAAAGACAATACGTAATTTAATGATCAAGACAATCGTAACTCAAATGTATTAAATTATATAAATCCACGATTCAAGAATATGCTTCACTTTAATTAAGATTGGTTATTTTTTCTTATTTCTTTTTTCCAAACGACGGGCCACCACAAGATTAAAGCATGCGAGATTCAAACTCGGTTCAATTCCATTTTAAAGTACTTCGTACAAAGTGATTACTATTATGCCATTTCATTTTAAAGTACTTCGTATAAAGTGATTACTATTACGCCATTTTGATGGCGGTTAGATTATTTTTCCTATTAGCATTTAAACCATGACCAAGTTCTATAACCCTAGTTTCTGAGTTAAAACAAAAAAGTGGTTACATTTTTTATTAAATAATGTGTAAGATAAAGAATGATATTTACAAAGAAGAAATAGCAAGGATGGCGTTTGGTAACTATCCATCTAGGTTAAGTTTTAGCTTAGGTTTTCGATGAATAATTCAAAAGTATTACTGTGAAACAATCTTATCAAGTATGTTGTCTTCTTCGGTTTTTACGCTTCTAGCAACATCTCGTTGCCAAAGATCCTGATAACACCTAAATCAATGTAAGAACCGCTTAATCAAAAGATGATCGTCAGTTCTTATTATGCCTTGAAGAATCAACCTAATTTATTCTATTTAAAGTCATATCTAACATAGGATTATCAAACTTCCACCATCTACCTATTTGATACCAAATTGGAGAAGCCATGGCACATGATTTTGATAGAAATTACATAGGATATGCAAGTCCGGTCCAGACGGTGGGCAACCCGGGCAATTGTCCAGGACGCATGTCTCTAAGGGATCCAAAATTTCTAGAAGATATGATATATATATATATATATATATATATATATATATATATATATGTATATATATATATATATAGAGAGAGAGAGAGAAAAAAAAATCAACTTATCTAAAAATGCTAGGAAAAATAATTTTCTTTAAATTTGTTGTTTTTCTCATGTTGTGGCTATATTTTTGTTTTTTAATATTAATAGTGAATTTTATAACGATTGATTATTTTCAACTTTATGGTTCTATTTTTTTTTTCATCCTAGACCCACTATATCTTTGGATCGGCATTGAGGATATGCAATTGGCTAGTTTCCCTTTATATTATATTGGTGGAAAAAAAAACATTTAGTGTGTTTATAATAATTTCCTTTTGATAGACTTTTACAAGCTTTAAGTGGATCAAAAGATAGGCCAAGCTCATACATACTAGGCCTTAGCTAATGACATGAGTGTGTGAAATGGTGGGCAATCTCTCTCTCTCTCTCTCTCTCTCTCTCTCTCTCTCTCTCTCTTAGATTTGCAGATTAAAGGTGGGGTTCGGGGTCATAATGGAGGGTGACGATTGTTTTAAATGGGCAATATGGAATGTGTAAAGGAATGAGACCAGCTCCATTTCGATGTCATCGACAATTGCAGGTCTATAGCAGGGAAAAACGACAAAGTTGATGTGGTCGCGTCGATGTAAAGGAAGAGTAGAACATGGTTTTGATGTTGATAGATTTAGTCATTGGGGTTCATCAAGCTTGATAATTTAAACTCTAAATCTAATTGTCTTACAAATCGAGTTCCTGAAATTACAATTTGGACCTTGGACTAATTATTATTATTATTATTATTAACCTTAATAATATGTTTAATCAATATTTTTAATTTAATAAATCTCATTTTAATTAGTGTAATTCATCTATTCCCATCTATAAATGTTTTTTACTTATTAGCTCAACTTATTTCACCTTACAAGTTATCTTCGAATAAAATCATTATCCGAATTATTTAACAGCCCCATTTCAAAATAGCTAGATAGAAAACGGGGAGTTATATTTATAAGCTAAAAGCTTAGAACATAAACACACAGGCACCAAATTTTTAGTCGGAAGAAACTTTTTAGCTAGCATTAGTTCCTTCATGTTAATCTAGAAGAAACAATTTGGGAGAATTTATGTGACATTACACTAAATGAATACAATTTAAGAGAATTTATGTGATATTACACTAGTTGAGTGGGTTACCCCAAATATAAAGTTGAACAAGTTAGTCGCTAATGTTTATAACCTTTCGTTGACAATTTCTGAAATGGTTACAACTCATAACTAATAAGTTCATTATTGGTATTATAGGAAGAACCCTTGTGATATTCCCACCGGCATAATTTGATTTGTTGTCACAACTCATAAGTATAAGAGAGCCTAATCCCATGATTAAGAGTGGTGTCATTTAAATCTTCTTCTTTATAGTGTACGCTCCTTATATTTCATTCATGAAGGGATAGTACATTCAAAAGTTAGTGGTGCTTCATCATTTGTACATAAATTTCTACCACTAGAAATTAATACAATATATTGTTGTCTAACAAATTGAAACTTTATAGTGGAGAGGTTCGTCCAAAAATAGGATAATCAAATTCTTGATTCCCAATTGAAATCAAAGTTCGACAGAAAGAGTTTTGTAGGTTTACGGTTGCACTGCATAGTTAATGCTTGACTGGTTCTTGATTAGTTCGATCAAAAGGGAAACTCAATCCAGTAAACACAATTATGTCTCAAATTCTTGATTGTGATTCAAGGAACAACCGAAAAGACTACCTTAGAAAATAGAAATTAACCCATGATAATAAAGAGTTGATTCATTTACCAAAATTTCTTCATATACACGGAACGAAAGCAAACAATAGAGAGAAACTCAAAGTATTTTATTATTGAAATTCAAGTTTCCTATAAAGGAATACAAAGGATGATGCTAAATTTGGTAGGTACGGCCAAATGTGGATAACTCAAATTGACAATTAATTCTAATAATTAACCTTCTAAATAAAAAGAGAATTTAAAAATTTAAGGAAAATGAATTGAATATTCTATCATTAAAACAGAATAAAATAAAATTGAAAATCATTCGAAAATTAAGGAAAACGAAGATTTGGGGCCTAAACAGTGGAATTTGAGGGTTGATTGTGGGGAAGGTCGACTTGTGAGGAGCTCCGGGTCCGTCAATACCTTTATGTTGATATATTGCACGCCTCAAAATTCCTTACGGATCAAAAGTTATGCTTATTTTAAGGTTGGTCTCCTTTGGTCATGTTTGTCTTTCTCTCACTTGTTCATAAACATTTATGTCAGATCTATGTGTTCGCATCAATTTGTTATTTAAAATGTTTTATTACACAACTTTATAAAAATGTAAATTGTTGTTTACGAAGAAAATTCGTTATGTACAATCATTTCATCCCTTATTTTTATGTTATCCACCTTTTTCAATCAAAAATACGGGTATCAAAGCTAATCCAACGAACCCATAGTTTGAATCAACTAAGGGAAAAAATCAAATGGGATGGAAATAAATAGAGCTGCTTATCACGATGAATTATAGTTGTTCGATACAATGTTGTCAATATAAAGGGTAAGAAAAGAATACGATGGAAAAAATACAAGAACTTAAGCCCCAACATATCCCTCACGGAGTTAAATTTCATATTCAAAACCTCTAAATTGTCACACATATTTATTTGATTTTAAATTTATAAAAATGTACAATAACCAATTAATAAATATAAAATTTTAAAATATTTTAAAGTGTTAGAAAATAAAGATTTTGACAAATATGATATCTTAATAATTAATTATTATTATTATTATATATATATATATATATATATATATATATATATATATATATATATATATATATATATATAATTAATTATTAAGATATCAAATTTGTATTTTACTATTCTCTTGATTTTTAGTAAATAAGTTTGTGGGCTGATTTTTTATATATTGGTTGTCAATAAGTTGTTATTTGGAGTTGATTTATATCTTGGGAGCGGTATGATGACATCTGCTCCAAGATGTTAGATCCGAGTTGCTTGAGTATTTTTAGAACGGCGAAAAATTATACTATTAAAGAAGCTGGCAATAAGTATAAGCTAGTAAAACAAAAATTACATATTACATGATTTGAAGGGTGAAATGCCCGCATCAAATAATCAATCCAATCTAGATTATGTATTTTACCGACAAAACTACAAGTTTGGTTCATGTGGTTTTCAAAAACCTTTGTATAGGGTTCAAAAAATTTCCAACTTGCATGGAAGTTCCAAAATCAATGTTTTTTTCTGGGTTTTTTGTCAAAAAAAACTTAAAAATATGATTATACCCTTTTATTTTCTTTTTTTTTATATGTTTTATAATTATTCTAATGTTGTTTTAATTAAAAAATAAAGAAAAAAGAAAAAAAGTTTCCCCCACCCCACCCACCCACTGCTCTCTCTCTCTCTCTCTCTCTCTCTCTCTCTCTCTCTCTCTCTCTCTCTCTCTCTCTCTCTCTCTCTCTCTCTCTCTCTCTCTCTCTCTCCGTCTTCTCAAATCTCATGGACTTCATCTTTGATATCCCCAAATTGATGAACAAAAATGGAGGTTTGCTTAAACAAAAATGGAGATTCACAGTGAGTCTCTAGTCTCGATCGGACGAAGCTAAAAAAAAGGGGGAAGGCAATCACCTTCAAATTAGAGTGGTGGTTGGACGGAGAGGGTCGACGAAAGCAACATTCGGAGGTGGCGATGGTTCACAGCAGTGGCAGCAACGAGGTGGTGGTCAGTGGCAGGTGGCTAACGATAGCAGCTCCGCTGCCTCGTTCCCTTTCCATCTGGAAACACACGACGGGGAAGACGAGGGAAGATGGGAGAGTTTGGTGGTGGTCAAAAACTGTGGTGGTAGGAGGGTAATGACGACCACAAGCAGTGGCGGTCGTGGGTGGAAAAGGTTGCTCCAGTACCCTCCTACTGTTGTGTCCGGGTTTTCTGCTTGACGAGAATGACGAGAGGCGTATATGGGAAGGTGACAGTGGTTCGGAGTAGGGTAGGTGATACAAAGGAGGGGGTGTTTGGGTTGTTGTTGTCTTGGTGGCCGGAAAAACGGCTCCACCTCCGGTGGATTTCCTTGGCCGTGTATGAAGAAGAAGGAGGAGCGGTAGTATTTGTATGGTAAGATGCAAACCAGAAGGGAAAGAGATGGTATCAGAGTGTGTATGTGTATGTGTGTGTGTGTGTGTGAGAGAGAGAGAGAGAGAGATTTTAGTTTTTTTTAATTATTTAAATACCAAAATAAATAAAGAAAATAGAAAAATAAAATGAAAAGGGTAAAATTGTCTTTTTTAAGTGTATCAGAGACCAAAAACCCTGAAAAACCTTGATTTTGGATCTACCATGCAAGTTGGAAACTCTTTGGACCCCATCCAAAGGTTTTTGAAAACCACAAGGAATAAATTTGCAGTTTTGTCTATTTTACCTCTATGCTTCACCTAAGAGAATACACATAATTTATTGTCATTAGCTAAAAAAATTTCTTTAGACTAGTAGGTATGGGCAACATGTTATCACACCCAAAAGGTGTCATTTCAGCAACCTACTCATACATGGTGATATAACACCCAAGGTGGAAATGGACAACATCTAATAACATGTGATAAAACCAATTATTTTCTATTTTATTTTTGATGTTTTTTTTTCTACATTTCGAATTTGTTTTTTTATTTATTTATATTTGAAAAGTAAAAAATAAAATTTTAATAAATCTTAAATTAAAAACAACATTAAAAAAATTACAACAAAATACAAAAACATTTAAAAGCCTTAAAAAAAAAAAAAAAAAAAAAAAAAAAAGATGATAAAACCTACATTTTTTGCCCTAAAACTATTCATCTTCATCTTCGTGGCCAACATAGATGTAATCCGCCAAGTCTTCACTGAGTTGCTTGTATTTTCGCTGATCTTGAATATCAACCACTCTATGTAAATATTCTGATGTCCCTGGTTGAAATTGCACATATCTTTGTTCCGTAGGAGAATACATTGCAATATTGTGTCCTGTATCTTCGACAACCATGTTATGCATTATGATACATGCATACATGATATATCGTAGAGTATCTAACTCATAAGGTCTCACCGCATGCTCAACAATGTGCCATTTTGATTTCAAAACCCCAAATGCATGTTCAACGTCCTTACGTGCTCCTTCTTGTCATCTCTTGGAATATTTGTCCCTTGGATCTATTGGGTGTCGAAACGCCTTCACAAACATATAATATTGTGGATATATTCCGTCTGTAAGGTAATACCTGAACTTATATTCATTTCCATTCAATGTGAAAGGAGCATCCGGAACTTTTCCTAACAAAAGATCGTCAAATATCGGTGATTGATCGAGAACGTTGATGTCGTTGTTAGAACCCGCAACCCCGAAAAAAGCATGCTAAATCCATAAATCTTGTGAAGCAACAACCTCTAATACCAACAAAGGCGCTCCATGATGACCGCTCGAATATTGGCCTTTCCACGCCTCGGGGCAATTTCTCCATTTCCAGTGTGTGCAGTCAATGCTCCCAAGCATACCCGGAAAACCATGTCTTTCTTCATGTGCCGCATATAATTGTTGCATATCATGCAACGAAGGTTTGCGCAAGTATTGGTCACCGAAGGTTTCGACAACACCTCTTGCCAATAAATACAAACTTTCTCATGCGGTCCTCTTAAACATTCTCATGTAATCATCAATAGAATCGGGCGACTCCCCCATTGCCATAAGGCCCTCTGGTATGGGTATCACGAAGTCATTCGCGGTCCAGGTGGCCACGGTGGTTTTCCGTTCACACCATCCCATTCCTCTCGTGGTGCTGATCTGGAACCACGAGCGTGGTCTTTCGTGTTGGCCACCACAATTCACCACAGACTCTTTCTTCTCTCTTCCTCTCCTCTTCTCTCTTGCAGCTTACACCCACAACGACCATATTCCTTCGTTGCGAGTATACCATATTAAGAATAAAAGGAGGGTGGAAGAAGAAGATGATGAGGTTTATACACACCACGAGCCTTCTAGTGATGTGTATACTGGATGACCTAAGTTTAATTGCAGCAACACATTTTTGCAATCCTGTGAAACCTCGTTTGCCTGTAGTATCATATCTCATTTGGAAAAAATCATACATAAATAAATATTAAATACGTAAAAATTATATTTATTTTTATCTAAAAGTAACATTTTATAAATTATAAAAGTTGAAACAAACGATACCTAAATATATAGTAAACAAACGATACTTAAATAAATATTAAACACATAAAAATTATATCTATATTTATTTAAAAGTGACATTTTATAAATTATAAAAGTTGAAACAAATGATACCTTGCTTCCATAGTGTTGGCTATCCTTTCAAAAACATTTTTTCACAAACGAAATCTTTTTTTGAAATCGCTTGGTTGGTAGACACAATTTTCCGCAAAGTAATCGTTAACTAGTCGTCTATGCCATTCTTCGTGATCTCTATTTAACGCCGCACATCGCGTGAGTAATGGAGCTGGATCTGGCTGTACTAGGTTGCATGTATAATACTGGTACATCATACTCACGAACAAATCATCTTCGTCGTTATCATCGTTGTACGGATGGGCCGCATCAAATTCATCCATATTTTGGTTTTGAAATATTGAAAGATATATGTAGAGAATTTTGTAGGTAGAAATGAAAGAAATATGATTTGATATATATATATATATATATATATATATATATATATATATATATATATATATATATATATATATATATATATATATACATATATATAAATTGATTTTTTTTATGTTACCGTTTGAAAACAAACAGTCAAAATTATGTCGAAAAAAAGAGAAAATCACCCGTTGTCACCGTAACGCGCCGTGGCGTAACGTGTCTTAACGCGAGCCTGGGGCGGTGTTCCCCGCCATGGCGCTGTTAAAAACGTATGGCACGTAAGATAACGCCTCATGCGCGCTGCCCACACCCATTCGTCTCCGTCTTTTTAAAATAGATCTCATTTATAGCCTTTCAAATAAGCCAAATCGTCGCTCGGAAAACTGCATCCGAGTTGCTTGATATCTTGAAATTCTCACTTATGGACAAAAAGAGAAGCAAGTTGAGATGGGCAAGTTTATAAAAATAACGGATGAAATTCAATTCATGGCTTTGAAGTGGGTCAAGTATAATTGTATAAAGATAATTTCAGTTATTTATATTAGTTTGATTGGTGTTGTTCCATGTGTAACTCTTTTCTAGGTTCTCCCTTTTAATGCATGTCGACGTTCAAAAAAATATATATATATATATATATTTAGAAATATATATATTTTTCTAATACACATAGAATATCTCCAACGGTCAGAAGATATCTAGTGGCATTGTTGTAGATCGAAAATATGAGCTTAATTAAAGGTTCGAACAAACAGTCAACTTTCCACAACACTAGACATCATGAATACTTCAGAACACCCATCTCTCCCTTTCCTCCTTCTAGTAGCACTACTGCTGCTACCCGCCGCATACTCCATCGGCGTCAACTATGGTACCCTCGGCGACGACCTTCCACCACCCTCTGAAGTCGCCCACTTCCTTAAAACCAGAACCACCATCGATCGCATCAGGATCTTCGATGTCAACACCACCATCATCAAAGCTTTTGCCAACACCGGCATCCTCGTCTCCGTCACCGTCCCCAACGGCGATATCCCTTCGCTTACAGACGCCCGCAACGCCCGCCGCTGGATCGATGCCAACATCAAGCCGTTCTACCCCGCCACCAAGATCAACTACATCTGTATGGGCACCGAGGTTCTCCACTGGGGCCCACAACCCCTTATCGACAGCCTTGTTCCGGCGATGAAGGTGCTTAATGCGGCACTCGTTAAAGAAGGGTTTAACGAGATCAAGATTTCTAGCCCACATTCGCTGGGTATACTTCTTTCATCGGTTCCACCCAGCAACGCTTCTTTCCGACCCGGATGGGATGTGGGTACTTTAAAGCCAATGCTTGAGTTCTTAAAACAAACAAAATCCGGGTTCATGGTTAACCCGTATACATACTTCGGGTACTCTCCGTCGAATGCCAACTTCTGTCTCTTCAAACCCAACGCCGGATTGTTCGACAAAGCCACCGGAATAACGTAATTAAACTTCTATGTTTGTTTTTAATCAAATTTAAACTCGAACAGCTAGCTTTTTGAAGTTCAATTTAACTGATTTCGTTTATATTGGTATACTCAAAAGGTACACAAACCAGTTTGACCAACTGATGGATGCGGTGCACGTGTCGATGAAGAAGCTTGGTTACCCAGATGTGGAAGTCGTGGTGGCGGAGACAGGGTGGCCTTCAGGCGGTGACCCGGCGAACCTCCACGCTAATCCTGTAAATGCGGCAGCTTATATTGGTGGGTTGATGAAGAAAGTTAACTCCGGCGACGGAACGCCATTGATGCCGGGGCGGAAGTTCGAGACGTACATCTTTGCTTTGTTCAATGAGAATTTGAAAGGGCCTTCGTTGGATGAGAAGAATTTCGGGTTATTCCGACCCGATTTCACTCAGGTCTACAACGTTGGTATAATGCACGCGCCACAGGTAAATCTTTTTCTCCGGCACTAGTTTGACCAAATTTGTCCTTTCACGTGTTAAATTTTCCGTAAACGTTAGGTTTCTACGTGGTAAACAACAACCCAAGCCACCGAAAGTTGGATACCCATGTGCCCTTGTCTCAATTTTCTTGTGTGCTTTTGGAATATTATGGTGTACAGTATTAAACACTAAGAATAAACTTTTAAAAATAAAATGAAAAGGTATCGTGATTCAGTTGTGACGTTTAACATTGTTGACAAATGACGAATGTGCCCTTCTGTGATCAGGCTCAGGCTCCGTCTCCGTCACCATTGGGTGCCGCCGCTGCTTCAGATGCACCTTCCTCCTCCGCTAGTCCATGGGACGATGCTCCTTTCTTTAATAAAAGCAAGCCTTTGACCGGCTCCCCAGTGCAAGCTCCACCCACTTCTTCCAACACCAACGCATCTGCCACCACAAGTACCGCATCTCCTGGTGCTGCCAACCCGAATGTAAATTTTGCCACAAAGTCCGCGGCGGCTTTCATCTTAGCCATGACTTTGCTGATGTAGGTTGTAACCATATTGTTCGGTCTTCATAACATTTTGGGGTTTTTGCGGCTTACTAGATTACTTGACGAAATTAGAGATGTCATATTTTTTTACATAGAGTTGTAATTCGACATTTAAGATTGATGTTTGCGTATTTATTAAGAACAGGCATCATCTGCGATCTACGTGTATGATTTGATAAAATTCACCACAAATCTGTGGAGGTGTATTTATTCATTATATACAGTATTATATGATCCAAGATAATGACATAAGATAAATACCAAAATTATAGGGAGTCCTAAGTCTCTCGGTCCAAAACTAATAAATAAATCCTCAAGATATTTCTTATAGAAGTTGGGTTATTCCCTGTAAGAATTTAATCATCAACATAAAGCAGCGGATAAAGTGTACAGTCACCCCTGTGAATAACAAATAGCGAAGAGTCAGCACGACTCCAAGTAAAACCAATAAACCCCGGAGGTTGCTCCATAAAAACAGTTTCAGTGAGCTGTCCTTTTAAAAATACATTTTTAACATCCACTTGGTGAAGTGACCATTTGTGGAGTACCGCAAGAGATAAAACGATACGAATTGTTGAGGCTTTAACAACCAGACTGAAGGTAAGTGTAACACCCTGTTTCGAATCGTTTCATAATTCGGGGTCATGCCCTTCAGGCCTTAGGGGGAATGAGAGATTTAGACCCCTTTGGATGTGGGTAATGTAGATTAAGTGACCCGAGAGTTAGATTGGTGCTTTGGAGCCCAAGGGTATAACTGTAAAGTGATAGTTCGAGCCTTTTATGAATTTTGGATTTAAGTTAGCTATGTTTTAAGGAAAATGAGAGATTTTAGGGTTGTAGAGCTTCTCAACACCTTCATGTTGATATAAAGATCATCGAAATCGGAGTTGAAACGAAAAAGTTACGACTGTTTGAAGTTGGGCGGTTTTAGGTTGAGTCGCGTATGCTAGGCGTACTCAACGTGTATGTTGGGCATACCAGGGCATCCCTAGTACACTGGGCGTACATTAACTATGTTGGCCTATGCGATCAGTGCTTAAACCATATTTTCATGGTTTGAGCCCTATTTAAGCTCCTTAAGTCCCCCACACCCATTCTATTCTCAACATCCACCTCTCCAACACCTTCTCTTGAAACCCTAACCCTTGTTTGAGCCTTGTGAGCAAAAGAATGTGTTTTTAAGTGCTTTGTAGTGTTCGTGGAGTACCTTGGAGAAGAAGAAACTCATTGTAGAAATGTTGGTTGTATTGGATGTAACACCCAGTCCATGTATTAATTACATTATTGGTCCCTTATATGTTGATTTGCTGCTTTTGGACCTTGTTATTATGGAATTTGGAAGAAGGAGGGGCCATTTATGCCAACTTTGGATTTTGGAGGCGGAGCCCGAACGCGGGGTATTCCCCTGAGGAACGCGTTGCGTTCCCGTGCTGAATGCAAACCCTAATTTTTAGGGTTTGGGACCTATATAAACAACATTATGACGAAAACCCTGGCCTCCTAACCAACCTCTCAACCTTAGAAAACCCTAGATAGCCTCCTTACTCTCATTCTTGTGTGTGTTTGGCCTTGTGAAGTTTGTTTTGGAGCTTAGAAGCTTGGAAGAAGGAATGAGAAGCTAGTGAAGAGGAACTTGAGTATCTTGGGCTCAATGATTCGGGATAGCATCATCATTTGGGACTCTTTGAAGGTATAAAGTTCACAACTTTCCTCAAGTATGCTTAGATCTAGTGTAATGGTGTTTGGACCTTTTTAGTCCCCAAGAATGGATCTTTATGACTCAAATTCGTTTATAAGCCTAGGGGTTCCACCTTTAATGCTAATGGTGTCCCTACATCAGTAAAGTTTCGATCTTTGAGGTCTTAATGGATTCATGCAAAAGTTAGGACCATAATTATGGAAGTTGATTGCTATTTCTTGAGATTTAGAATCATGGGGACATACGAAGTCACCAAGTTCGTGACTTTATGATTATAGAGATCCTAGATAGCTTGGATATGTGTTTGGATAGCATGGCTTAAGCAATAAGTGCTTAATGGCCCATTTTTGAAAACTGGATGTGAATGCCCTTTGTAGGTCTTGGGAATGTGTTGCGTTCCCACTGGCTCGCAATCTGAACCAAGGAGGAACGCCCTGCGTTCGTTGCGTCAGTGGGCCTTTTTGGGCCATTTCCTTGGACTAGTTGATTATGGGACTTAGTGGATTATTCTTTTAGGCTGATAATGGATTTTATTGCATATTAGATTTGAGAGAAGGCCCATTTGAGAAGTTGGGCCTAATTTAAAAAATTGGGCATTAGTGGGATTGATGAGAATATATGGATTTGGGCCTTTATGTTATGGATATGGGCCTAGGTCATTGGTCCATTTAGATCAGGGATAAATTAGTCATTTTACCCTAAGAATAATTGTTTGGATTTTGACTAAGTGTTATTCAGTAATGATAGTCGAAGAGTCGTGGGAGCTGCCGACAGAGATTCTTTACCGATAGATTCAGTAGCCAGCTTTGTGATGTGAGTTTTCCTCCAGTAGGAACAGGTCGAAGGCACAAATGTCCGCTCGTTTATGTATGTTTGCATATGCTAACTTAGGTCCGATGCGGGGGAAAGTCTGATGTAGGTTATATGTTTCCGGACATCGGTCCGATGGCGGGGCAAGCCCGAGGAATGTTTAGCTTATATGTCATGTGTAATATGTGTCGGGCTTCAGTCTGATGCCGAGGAAAGCCCGATGAATGTTTATCTGTTTCCGAATTTCGGTCCGATGCCGGGCGGGGGCCGAGGAAGTTCATAGGTATGTTCCGAACTATGGTTCAATGTTGGGTGGTACCTGATGAAGGAATGCATGTTTAGTTATACTTGTTGTCTTTGTGATACTAGTATGTGTCTGGTAGGGAGGTGAGTGTGGGCGGGGACCCGTATCTCATCACTATTGGAGAGTGGATGGGGTTCCATATCTCACCATTAGCAGAGCAGGTGCGGGGCCTATGATACGGCAATACAACTTCACAGTCGTTCTATCCAACCAAGTTGTCTCAACCAATCACACTGGGTTCACAGTCACCAAGTTCGCTTTACCCTAAGCGATTACTACAACCGAATTGAAGTCACACCTCACCTCCGACCTCTGTCGTCTACTACTTTTTAATTCATGCGGGTCGCAGTTCTCCTCATACCAACTAACCAATCCACCCCGGTCTAATACGTCAGATGGGAAGCATCCCCACTCACAATGAAATCCATCTAAAAACTCTAAAATCCCAACCTGCCCGTCCTCCACACAGATTGAAACACATGGTTTCCTGGTGCACATTTAATTTAATTAATTAATTATTTTGAAAGAAGGACTCGATGAGTTGGTGGCCCTAACTCGTCGAGTAGAGGGCATAGTGTGCGCGGGGTAAGAGCTATATACTCGGCGAGTCAGGATCCCCGACTCGACAAGTAGCTCGGCCAGGGTGAAACCTTAATTTCAGGGTTTTACACCTTATTCAAGTATCCTAATCCCCACCCCTTGGCCTCATTTACAGCCTCCTTATCCTAAACCCTAATCCACAAAACCCTAGAGCATTTTGGGAGTGTGTGAGGCATCCTTGAGTGGTTTGTGTGTTCTTGAAGCTTGGAAGAAGAAGAAGGAGTTTGAAGGTTGAAGGAGAAGGTTATAGATCCAGGGATTTCGTTCCATTTTCATCACTTTTTGGTAATCAAGCTCTTAACTTGCCTTATAGTTCCTTAGATCGCTTTATGGTCACTTTTATGGGGTTTTTGTCCAAGAAGTGTGATTTATGAGTCATGGATATCCCAAGCTGATTATACTTTTAGATCTGGAGTCATTAAGGACTGTAAAGGCATAAAGGTGCAAACTTTATGCCATTTGAGTCCCATGCAAACCCTAAGGATGTTGTTATGACCTTTTAAACCCCAAAAGGGGCCATGCATGGAAGAAAGCTTGAGACTTTACGTGGTTAACCGGTATCTAGGCCCTAGATCCAGGTTTTCATGTTTTGGTTTGGGATACTAAGGCTTTTTGGACAAGATCTATGTCCTAAAGGAATTAGGGTTTTAGATAAACCCTTCAAGAAGGGCTATCAACGGTTAAGTTGGAAACTTTACCCTTAGAAAGGTCATTTCCAGTGAACAAGCAAAGTATGGGCTTTAGATCTAGAGAACAAGGGCTTAATTTGTTAAGATGGCCGAACAGACAGAAGGACTCGTCGAGTCCATGAGGGAACTCGACGAGTCGGATCCTATTGCCTCATTCTAGTTTATAGTAGAACTCGACGAGTCAGTAGAGAGACTCGATGGGTTGATTCGCCAAGTTGCGATTAGGACTTGATGAGTCTGAGGAACGACTCGGCGAGTTGAGTCGCAATTTCAGGATTTCTGAGCTAAAAGAGCTCGACGAGTTGAAAGTTGACTCGGCTAGTCGGTCAACATAGAATATCGACTCTGACAAGATCATTGACTTTGACCAGGGGTGAAATGGTCATTTTACCCTTAGATAGATTTTCAGGATTCTGACTAAGTATTATTGTATAGAGTTAGACGGGAAGTCGTGGGAGCAGCCAAAAAAGATTCCTCACGCACGAGTTTAGCATCCAGTTTGAGAGGTGAGTTTTCCTCCAGCTGGAACGGGTCGAAGGCACCAATGTCAGCCTGTTCATGTATGTTAGTGAATGTCGGACTTAGGTCCGATGTCGGGGATAACCCGATGCAACTTATATGTTTCGGACTTCGGTCCGATGCCGGGGCAAGCCCGAGGAATGTTGTATGCTTGATGTCTTTATGATTCTTGCATGTACTTGTTTGTATGTTCTAGATTTCTGTCCAATATCGGGGCAAGCCCGATGAAGATTTAGCTTATATGTCATGTGTTGTGTGTTCCGGACTCCGGTCTGATGTCGGGGCAAGCTCGAAGAAGCTTTACATGTTATATCGTATATGTTTATGTGTTATGTGTTTGTTGTTATGATATATGTATAACCGAGTTTCGGTCCGATGCTGGGCGAGGCCCGATGATAGATTTGTCCGATGTCGGGTGGGGCCCAACGCAGTGGGCAAGGCTCAGTATTTGCTATTATGTGTTTATTATATGGTATGTGGTAGTTTGGGGGAGCTCACTAAGCTTCGTGCTTACAGTTTTCAGTTTTGGTTTCAGGTACTTCTGCTAGCAAAGGGAAGGGCTCGGGATGATCGCATGGCACACACCACATTTTTCTAGCCTGGGATATTTCACTATGATATTTGATATGATATTTTGATATTTGACACTTAATGTGATGTTTTGAGATACTTATTTTATGATGTTTATGTGACGATGTTGACATTTATGGTTTTAATAATGATTTAAAAACGAAAATTTTTGATCGTATTTCCGGGATGTTTCAAGTTGATATCAAAGCCTTGGTTTAAAGGATTCGGGCACACTTTCGGGTGTATCTGAACTTAAACTAAGGAATTGGTATAGAAATTTTCAAAAGAAAAAGCATCTTTATAAAAAGATTTTTGAGAAAAGAAAAGAATTTTAGAAAAAATCAAAATGAAAAGTATTTTGAAAAAGAGAAAGGGCTATGATGCATGCAATCAGTCGGGCTCAAGTAAGTACTCCCAAATTACCCATACAAGTTAATGTTATGATATGTTTATCAGGTTTATGAGAACTGCATGCTAGATTAGGAGTACAGATCTAGGAAGGATGCCATATGTGCCAGTTATGTGTGAATCAGCTTTATGAACTTCATGCTAGTACGGATTAGTCAGTATGATGGATCGATTGAGAACAAGTAACATAATCGGGTGAATTAAACCACCATTAGCAGCAACAATTCAGTTGTTGCCTTCCTCCTTCTCCGCTTATCTTCTTCTCATCTCACTCTCTCTTTCTCAATTTGGAAACTGGAGATGAAAGGTGCAATTAGGGATGGTTGGAGATGATGATAGGAGTAGGATCAACGAAATGAAGAGGGGAGCAGATCGAGTGGGGTTAGGTAAAGGTGGTGGTGAGAAGTAGTGTGAGTGTAAAACAAAGATTGTTTTTGACAAACGTGGTGGCAATAGGCTGGAGATGGTGATGAACGCAAAGAGAGGGTTCGTCGGAGAGATTATTCATCGACGATGATTTAAGAAAAAATGATTTTAACACTTTCTCAAGAGTTAAGAAGAGGATGACGAAGAGAAGTCTGGGAAGAGTAGGGTGGGATTGGGTTTGGGTATTAAGTGGGTCCATATATTTTTTTTTATAATTAATAATAATAACAAAACATTAAATTAATTGAAAAAGAAATATAAAAAAGGGCATTATGATCATTTCAAATCTGACATGGACTAAAATCGAAAGAAAATCATATATCATGGATGAAGCATGTAGGATTTAAACAAACGAGAGACAATTCAAGTTAATTTTTAAAAATAGGGACTAAACGTGCATTTTGGTATATGCACGAAGGACGACTGACGTAATTTACCCTAAAAAAAACTAATTTTTTATTAGAGGAGGGATATTATAAAATATCTAAAAATGAAAGAAAGATATAAAATAAATATATCAAATATTATTTTAGTCTTTTCAATTTAGAAATTGATCTTTTCTATATACAAACTAGCTTAAAAAGACCACCAGTAAAAAAAAAAAAAATGGAATCTTATACCAAACTTCAGAAAAAATACGATTTTGTCTTAAAATAATTTAATTTTTTTTTACGGTTGTTGTAAAAAGTTGTTGAGTTATTTATTTTTAACTACCCCTCCGTCTTAGTAGACATGTTTTGTTTATTGGGGGCTGACCCAAGACTCATTGATCAATGACTGAAGAAGAGTTTTTAGGACCAGGCCTGCTTAAGGTCCATCACTGTGACCAGTTACTTATGGCCCAAGGTTGGTCTTTCTATTGTCTTAGTAGACATGCTTTGTTTCATGGGGCCACAATTTTGAGTAGGCATGAAGTCTTAAATTGTTAAAGTACTTTGATAGTTCGATGTGTTTATGACAACAATCGTTTGAAATTTACATGTTTGCCCAATTGTCCTTTATGCTACATAACTATTCTTTTAAACAATTTACTTACACATACCATAATGCTTTTAAATCTACATAGTATTAAACATTACTTGAACTATCAACACGTGGACATCTTTTTTTATTTTTTTTTTTATTTTATGTTTTGATACCGTTGGGTCATACGCCCTTTTGTTATTCCTTATAGCTATTATTATTTCAGAATTGAGCATAAAAGGAATATTTGTCTTGTAGGGTACTAACTAGAAACTCAAGCTAATGGTCAGCAATTGATTGGGATTAAGATATATATCAACAACCAAATAGATGTTAATAGTTAATATAGATCAAATATCAAAGTCAGTCCATAGACATCCAAAGATCTTTTTCACAGACAACCAAATTCGATAAGCTAAAAACGTATTTTAATGAGTTACTAACTTCTTATTAGTAATAAGATATTTATTTATTAGAAATAAGATACTTATTTAGTTAGATGCAAAGTTTGGTCAAGTTTCATTTTCATTTGTGTGAAAAGAAAAGTAAACTCTTTGTAAAGACATAAAATCTACCACATGAATTTAATGGGCCAAGCCAATAAGATGTGTGGACCTACATGTCATTAAAGAGTGAGTTTGGAGTGATAAAGAACATGGGGATTTCTTTTCTTCTTCGTGGAATGATTAAAGGCAAAATATATCATGGAGCTTTATTCAAAACACTCTAATTACAATGCTTCTCATTATTTTGGTGTGCCAACCTTAATCCAAATGTCTAATGTTTTCCTTTCTCTTAAAAACTCTTAGTGGTTTTCATCATTTGAAATATTTGAAGCCTTTTTGGTCGAGATATAGTTGGATGCATTTTATAATAACCGAGAGGCTCGAATTAATAATCTATGAATTAACTTAAACTCATAATAGAATATATTGATAGTTTAAAGTATAATATAATTTAAATATCCATTCGTCTACTAATACAGGATACGATATGAACTTATATTTTGGTAGTTTAAATTATAATATAATTTAAATATTCATTCGTCTAATAATACGGGATACGATATGAACTTATATATGTGTTGGCCTTAGATTTTTGTATTCAAACTAAAAAAATATATGTAAAACCATAGAGGTCTTATCACATAAAAAGTAATATGTATATTAAGAGCAAACATTAAACGAACAAATAATCATTTTTTGTGGTATTAATTAAAGCTTTTTGATCTGTATTGGAGATACTTACCAACACTCACATTTTTTCTTTCGTCATTGAGAGACAGGCTATTTGTTTCCTAGATAATTCAACATCGATATAATTTAAAGAAAAGGAAAAATTCTAACAACATATACGGCTAAATGATTAGAGTTTTTTAAACTACAATCGTTCAAATATTATATTATGACAAAAATAGTTACTATTATCATTACAGTATTTGAATTATTTATAGCAGTTATATAATCTACAATATATTCATGTATAAAATTTTATAAAAGTATATTTGGTGGTGGTACCAATGATTACTACTATTCATATCCCAAAACTTTAAAAGGAAAAAGCCTTGCATGTTGTGCACAGTGCACTTATGCAATTTCTTGCTTTTGTGACTGTATTTTGTTACCTTTTATATCACATTTAATATTAATAAATCATTTTATTTTATAACTCTTTTTGGAATTTAATTTTTCTATTTGTACATTTATTGGGATATAATGTGATTTGTTTTCTCAATTTATTGAATAGCATAAGGTCTTGTATTCAAATATTGTTAATGTTATCATCTTTTATGGTGAGTCATTTTAACTTTGTATAAAAAAAATAACATCATCCGTTATTTATTGCGTGATGATAAGTTAATTTAATTAATGAAATATCATACACGTCGTTTACCAGCAATATAAGCAAACCATTTTAATTTTATGTTGAGAAAGGAAAATCGATGGAACATGATACATGCATGTACATACAAATGCATTGTGCATGTATGTCAAACAGCATGAATATGCGAGGTATTATCAAAGAAAAAAAAACAAAATTTTGTCCTTTTGAAAAGAATAATTCGCTACTAAATTATACATTTGAAAGTAGTTTTAATAATCAAGTGGGATAAATCATATATTCCCTTCGTACAAAGTAACATAAATCAAAAGATTTTATTCGTTTTTGTCATGACGATGGTAATAAAATACACGGATTAGAAAATTTAAGTAAATAGTAATAACTAGACAAAATACACGAATGATCCATGTTGTTGGGCAATTTGCACTTTAGGATACATTTGTATTACATAGTTGGTCCCTATACCATGTAAAAAACATTATTCTATCCGATAACATTGTCATACGATTATAATAAAGAAAAATTACAAGTGGGCATATAAATTCTAGTTAGACAAAACCCTAATGGGCTAAAGGGCTCATAAACAAATGGGTTAATAATATATAGGTTAACATTCCCCTCAAACTCACAATACTGCAGCAATAAGCATTGAGAGTTTGTCATATAAGAACCGAAACCGAGAAGCCGATAGAGCCTTCGTAAAAATACCCGCAAGCTGCAAGGTTGATGAAACAAACGGAAGCGATATGGTCCCGAGCTGCAGGTGATGACGGGTAAAATGATAATCAATCTCAATGTGCTTCGTCCGCTCATGAAAAACAAAATTATTTGCAATTTGTATCGCACTTTTGTTATCACAATAAAATGGGGTAGGTGAAGCAATATGAACTCCCATATCCGCAAGCAGCCACCATAACCAGATAATCTCACATGTAGTTACAACCATAACACAATATTCAACCTCCATGGAAGATCTAGAGACAACGTCCTGTTTCTTGCTCTTCCATGAAATGAGAGACTCTCCAAGAAATACGTAAAATCCAATGGTGGACTTGATTATGGTGATCACCATCCCAATCAGCATCACTATAAGCACGTAACTCAATAGAAGACGTCGAGGGAAACAAGAGAGTATGAAACTGAGTGCCACGAAGATATCTGAGAATACGGAGAACAACTCCCCAATGAACAAAGGTAGGATAGGTAACAAACTGACTGACAACATGAACATCATGAGAAATATATGGATGAGTAACTGTGAGATAGACCAAAATTCCCACAACAGTGCGATAAAGGTTCGGACTGGATAAAGGAACACTATCAGTAGGAGAGTACCATACATTGGTTTCAAGAGGAGTATCAATAGTCTGATTGTCAGAGAGGCCCGCCCGTGTAAACAAGTCGTGTATATATATATATATATATATATATATATATATATATATATATATATATATATATATATATATATATATATATATATATATATATATATAGTCTCAGAAAGAAGATACCCTTTCTTAGACAGAGCTAACTCAATACCTAAGAAATAACGTAGCAAGCCCAAATCCTTCATAGCAAATTGATGAGCTAGATCGTGCTTCAAAGACTCAATACCACCATGGTCATCACCCGTAATAATAATGTCATCCACATATAAGGACAGAAGAATCCATCCTGCACTCGAGCATCTATCAAACAGAGCAGAATCGTGATTACTCTGGACAAATCCAAGAGAGGTAATCACTGTGGAGAATTTCTCAAACCAATCACGAGGGGCTTGCTTGATACCATACAAAGCTTTGCGAAGTCGACAAACCTCACTCGGCTGATACTGAATTCTTAGGGGAGGATTCATATAAACCTCTTCATGGAGGTCACCATTCAAAAAAGCATTCTTGATATCCATTTGAAAGATCTTCCATTGTCAAATGGATGTAACTGCAATCATAGTATGAACTGTCATCATCTTTGCAATTGGGGAAATTGTCTCCTCGTAGTCAAAACCATCTTGTAGGAAATACCCTTTTGCTACAATTTTGGCCTTGTACTGCTCAACAGACCCATCAGCTTTTGTTTTTATCTTGTACACCCAACGATAACCTATCGTATGTTTCCCAGGAGTAAGGGAAACCAAATCCTATATATGAGTCTCATAAAGAGCGGTGAGTTCCTCATCCATAGCATTTTCCCAAATAGGATCTAAAACAACTTCTTTATATGATTCGGGTTCAAACAGATGATGGATACTCGCTATAAATGAAGCAAATGGTCCTGAATATGTAGTGTAAGTAAAATCTGGAAGCTTGGTGGACTTGACAGGACGAGTAGATCTCCTGAGGGGTGGTGGTGGAGGTGAAACCTCAATTTCAACAATCATAGGAGCAGGCTCAGGAACAGGGAGGTCGAAGAACTCTCTGAAGAAGTAGGTGTGTCATGAGCTGAAGAATCAGGTGGCGTAGATGGTTTTCGAGCCTCTATCTCTTCATTAAAATGATAAATATGCACAAGATTGGACTTTGTTACATTGTGGGTTGTAGCAGGAATCGAGTAGAAATGAATATGTTCCAAAAAAAGTGACATGGCGGGAAACATATAACTTCTGAGTCACAGGATCATACCAACGGTTTCCTTTCTGTCCAATACCATACCCCAAAAATACACAAATAGTAGATTTGGCCCCAACTTGTTCCTCTCAATATGAGGATGAAGAACAAAACAACTACATCCAAAAACTCCTAAGGAAGAGTTATCTGGTAGATAGCCATATAGATTCTTAAAATAAGACCTTCTTGAATTCAATGAAGTAGGGATACGATTAATCACATACACAGCATTTAAGATTGCTTCTCCCCAAAAGGCACTAGGGACCTGTGCAGACATGAGTAATGAGCGGGAAGTCTCAACAATATGACGGTGTTTTCGTTCTGCCACACCGTTTTGCTGAGGTGTGTCAGTACACAAGGACTGTTGTATAGTACCATCAGAAGCGAGTAACTCAGTAAAACCGTTTTGCTGAGGTGTGTCAGTACACCGTTTTGCTGAGGTGTGTCACACCTGAAGCACTTAATCACAGCTGAATGTTAAGTTTTAACAAGAGCTCTAAAATTACTGTAAATATCAAAGAAATCAGATTTGCGTTTCATAAGATAAACCCATGTATATCGATTATAATCATCTATAAAAGATACATAATAGTTTGACCCACCCTTTGTGGATACTGGTGCAGGACCCCATACATCAGAATGAATAATGTCAAAAGGAGCAGTAGAACAAGACATACTTTTGTTGAAAGGTAAAGCAGAGAATTTTGCCAGTTTACAACCACTACAGTCAGAAATATCACAAGTGTCTAAATGACCCAAAACACCACTAGATGCTAAAAAACTCAAACGTGATACAGACACATGTCCCAAACGAGAATGTAAAAGATAAAACTCAGACGACAAAGGACTCAAACAGAAAGAAGATAAATCAATTCCAGAGGCAACAACAACAGATACTTTAAGAACCTCCAAGACATACAGTTACCCCACCCTATGACCGATCCCAATCACCTTCTGGGTGTGTTGATCCTGTATAACATAGATAGAATCAGATAGAACACCCAGTTACCAGACTTACATAACTGACTGACTGAGGCAAGATTTAAAGTGAGTTTGGGAATGTAATAAACATCAGGGAGAATGATATGAGAAATAGAGACAAACCCAACACCCTCAACTAGATTAGATGTATCACTAGAAGACTTAACAAAAATAGATGACACTTGCGACAAAGAAGTAAATGATGACAAATGAGGATTCATATGATGGGTTGCACCAGAATCTAAAATCCACAAAGATGAGGGAATAATTGATGTACCAGATGAAGTAGGACCAGAGTGAGATATAGATACAGACATAGCAGTGGGATTAAAGGCCAAATATTGTCTGAAACTCTCAAAAACCTTGGGATCCAATGTAGATGGTGGCATGTTTCCAACAGAATCTGTATCAACTGGTGGTATAGCAGCAACAACAAACTGTAAAGGACGAGGGGTTCATGGAGGAGTACCATAGGAACGTGGTTGAAACTTCTGTTGACCAGATCTATTTTGTTGTCCCAATTGAGGCTGACCAGATTTGTCGTTTTTTACTAACAATGGACATTGAGCTTTCCAATGATTTTTCTGTTTGCAGAATGCACAATCATCATAAGCAACCCTTGAAGTTTGTCGAATCTGGTTAGAGGAAACAGCAAGCATAGCAGGAGTGGGAGTGGAACTAGAGGTTGCTTTAAACCCTTTATCCTCATGAGACTTGATACAAGTCTCTTCTGTAATTAACTCATGGACAACATAATCAACTGAGGGAAGAGGAGAGTGATGAAAAATTGTTCCACGTAGACCTTCAAAATTATAATGCAAGGCCATCAAGAACTGGACTGAGCGTTGTTCTTCCCTCGTCGCAATGTAAGGCTCAAAATCTTTTAACTCTTTAGATTCAGTAAGGGCCAATTGATCCTACATATTAGATATAGCAGCATAAAAATCTTGAATACTCTTGTCATTTTGTTGAAGGTCACAAATATCATATTATAACTGGTATTGTTTAGCAATGTTGGAATGAGTATACAGTCTCTCCAAGTGATTCCAAACTTCCTTTGTTTTGTCATACATAACCAACTGCATACCAATGGACTGAATAACAGAGTTATTAATCCAAGTAATGATCTTGGAGTTATCAGTCTCCCAAGCATCAAGCAACAAATCAAAATTTTCAGTTTGAGGCACTAAGGGTTTGGCTTTAGTCCCAGTAACATAACCCCACATATTCTTCCCATGTTGACATCTAGAAAGTTCTTCATAACGTAACTCCGATACATATAATTCATTCCATCTAGACAAGTACTGATTGACTGAAGAGAATCATCATTTCCAGTCATGTTGACAATGAATAAATAACCACCATAGCAGTATATTAATCTGAGAATGAAAGGAGTAACAAACCAGCGAAAGCAATCAATCGGACAACGAATCAACAGCGACAACGAATCAACAACAACAATGAATCAACACATCAACGATGAGTACCAGTTACAACAACAACGAATCGACTGCTACAGTACTTCTAACAACATATCAAACCTCTACTCCGATACCATGATAACATTTTCATATGATTATAATAAAGAGAAATTACAAGGGTTCTCAATGGAAAGCATAAATACTACAAATAATAAAGCGGCATATAAATACTAGCTAGACAAAACCCTAATGGGCTAACGACTAAAGGGTCCATAAACAAGTGGGATAATAATATATAGGCTAACACTATCCTTAATAATTTTTTATTTGTCCTTAATAATTCTTTTTCTTTATTTTATAATTACTTAACAAATACCCCGCTGTTACCACCTAATATCCTCAAAGTGATAACCTATCCACAACACCACTTACACCATCGACCACCGTTATCTCCGATAATTACCATCGCTGAGCACCATTGGTCCAACTAATCTCCATCCTCTTTCATAAAAGTTAAACTAGAACGTACATTTTAAGTGCTTTGTTTGGGAAAACCCCTTCAATGGTCACATCGTGCTTTTCAGCCAGATATATAATTTGTATTAACCACTTAATCCCTTGAGACCTAAGCTCAAAACTTCTAGAATACTTCAAAATATGGACTTAATGGATAAATTTTCAAATTTATCCATTTGCATGCCTCAAACAAGCATTCCACAAAACCCTAGATCTAAAGAGGCCAAAATGGACAAATCTTGATGCAAGGTTTAAAAGGAAAGATTAATATAAACCCGATCACCATAATGATGGGTTTTAGGCATAACAAAACAAACATAAAACTCTTAAGTGTGGATACAACCTAAAACAATATCTATGTTTTCTCTATTGAACCTATAAATAATAACATTAAAATAAGAACCCTAGAAACCCTTGGTAATTTTCAAAATTACTAAAGAGAAGGTTTAGGGTTACATACATTTTAGTTGTTATAGTTAGCAACCTAAATTATCCTTTGTTGATCTCCTGGAAGCAAGCACCACAAGTGTCGTGCTTCTAATGGAATCACACCCAAAATAGCAAGAGGAAGATTATGGAGAGAGAAGAGGGGGGAGCAAAACTTTGGCTATCTCTATAAGAGTATGAGTGGTCGAAATATAAAAGGTTAGGGTCTTTTACATAGTGGTACAAGGAAGCCATGGATAACCCTAATCTGAATATAATAATAATATTTCAAATTGGTAATTATCCAACTTCCTATTTATCCACATGTGATAATGTAGACATGCAAGATTATCCCTTTGAAACCGTCCACCCTCCTGGTGGAAGGTTCTGGAGCCTTTTGTTCAACTCTTAAACAATTGCACTTTATATCTTATACTTTTAATTAATTCCATTAATCCCAAAGCTAATTCCAAATAATTTATTGTTAATTATTAATTAAATATTACTATTTCTAATTAATATATTACTCTCATAATATCTTAATAAATTCTTTATTTCAATTTAATAAACAAATAATAAATTAACCTCTCTCTCCAACAAAATCATCATGCACAATTGGTAGGTGTGAGGGCAACCAAAAGGATTGTGCTACTATCAATTCAAGTTTAAACCAATTATAGTTATGGACTTAGATACCTAATCCAACACATAAAATGTCCAAAATACGATACCAATTATAGTTATGGGCTTCAATTGTCTGCAGGAGGTTGTGTAATTGAGCCAAGGTGGTCTCACTGTTGTTTAAATGATAGGTAAAAATGAACTAATCATAACAACTAGGTAGGGAGATTTAGGACTATGTCGATAGCCAACTCCTCATCAAAATGCACATTAAGCCTAAAAAGGCGTTTCACGTGACGTCACATTCTGTGCACATGGGCACAAACAAAATCTTCCTCCTTCATCTTGCACACCATGAGGGATTTGACCACTTCATACTTTTCTTAATGAGCTCGCTTATGATACTTTTCCATAAGGTCCTTGTGCATTTCATAGGGCCATTAATTCTCATAAAACCTTTGCAGCTCAGGGTTCATGGTAGCTATCATGATGCAAACAACTTTTGTTGCATTATTGTAGTGCTTCTGTTAGGTGGCGTATTCTTTAGGAGTAGCTTTACCTTCTTTGACTTTAATGAGTTCCTTTTCGAGAACATACTCTTTGTTCTCAAATCAAGGGTCCATTTTAATGTTTCACATCCAATCATTATAATTGGAACCATTCAATATGACTTCAGAGTAGATCGAGAGCAAGGAGAAGTTGAGTTGGTTGGAGGAGGAAGCATAAGCATCAGTTGGAGTAGACATCTGTAAAAGGATGGTAGTTTTATATAGATAAGAATAATCCTTAATATAGAAACCCAAATTAAAATATTAAGGTTAGGATACAACTATATAATTCACAGATTAGAAAAGGGATGCCATAATCTGATTGTAAATTTTATAAAAATAGGTAAATGATGATTTACCAATTCCACCATTGGAAAACGAAATTTAAAAAGAAATTAAGTTATGTGAAATTCCTAAGTCTTTTAAGATTCATTGAAACCATTCAATGGCATGTTTAATATCATATTATGTTCTTCAATTTGTGACTGTGATACTGGGGATCACAAACAAAATGTGAATAAATATGCAAATGTGCTTGGTAACCTTATTGTCATTTATCATATCACTTGAGGTGCTGGTAAACCACACACGCTCCATCAACAATGATAACTATGTAAATGTGCTTGGTAACCTTATTGTTATTTATCATCTCAATTGAGGTGTTGGTAAACCACACACACTCCATCAACAATGATAATTTATGAGATACCCATTACAACTCTTTATTAGTCCCTATTAGTGTGTTTGTTAATCATAAACGCTCCACTAATGACTTATAAAGTGTAATGTGCAATTTAATGGTTAGCATACAAATTCATATTTTTCCTTAAGTAACTAGATTTGATATTTTTATAAAAAGGTTCTAGTACTTTTTAATATCATTGTACTTTTAATTAGAATTAATTGTCTTATCAAACCCATTCGGCTAACGACCCTTCACTAATCAAGAAAGATGTGGGTGAGAGTGGACACCCATTCAACTACCATTTTATAGGTAGTTTCCTTATACCCCTTATAGACTAGCTTCGTGAATGAGGCGTACTAGCGGTTCGACTGACTTAGTCTTATACATATAGTAATTATTAAACTTTTAATTTTACATACAGTATAAGGTGTATTTTAAAACTTTTTTCAAAATACTAGGTTTATAATTAAAATTTGAAAATTAATAACTAATTTAAATTTCAAAATAAACGAAATGATTTAATATGTATCTATTAATTAACAATTAATTAAATATATGAAATCAAATAAGGATTAACTAATTAAATTAATCAAATAATTTAATCATAATTCTTACCCTCTAAATTTTTGAAAAAATGGGTATATGATTTATCCAATTTTATAATTATCCATTTTAATCAGATTAAACTAACAATTATCAAAAATTTAGGAAACCCTAACCACATATGAAATTTTCGAAACTTAAGGAGAAAGGTTAGGGTTTCAAAATCCTAACCCTACTTTCGAAATTCAAGGGATGGGCTAGGGTTTCAAAAAACCCTAATCCCTAAACGAAAATTTAAGCCTTTAAGGGTTTAATTTTTATAAACCCGAATTTGATTAAATTCAATACTTTTCAATAGTTATAAAAAATTCAATTGAAAACAAACCAAATGCTCTGATATCATTGATGGATTTTAGGCATAACAAAACAAACTTAAAACTCTTAAGTGCGCATACAACCTAAAACAAGATCTATGTTTTCTCTAATGAACCTATAACTAAGAACATTAAAATAAGAACCCTAGAACCCTAGGTAATTTTTGAAATTAGTAAATAAAATGTTTAGGGTTACATACATTTTAGTTGTTATAGTAAACAACTAGAATTCTCCTATGTTTATCTCTTAGAAGCAAGCACCACAAGCATTGTGCGCCTAATGTAATCACACCCAAAATAGCAAGAGGAAGATTATTGAGAGAGGAAAGGGGGGAGCAAAATTATGACAATCCCTCTAAGAGTATGAGTGGACAAAATATGAAGGGCTAGGGTCCTTTATAGTGCTACAAGGAATCTCTGGATAACCCTAATAGGAATATAATAATAATATTTCAAATTGGTAATTATCCAGCTCCATATTCATCCACATGGGAAAATCTAGAAACCCTATATTATATCCTTTAAATTGTCCACCCTTCTAGTGGAAGGTTCTTGAGCCTTGTTTTCAACTATTAAACAATTGCACTTCAGACCCTGCACTTTTAATTAATTCCATTAATCTCAAATTTAGTTCCAATTAATTTCTGATTAACTATTAATTAAATATTACTATTTCTAACTAATATATTATTCTCCTAATATATTAATAAATTATTTATTTTAATTTATTAATCAAATAATAAATTAAACTCACGCTTCAAAAAGTCACCATATCCAATTGCTAGGTTTGAGGCCAACCCAAAAAGACTGTGCTACTATTAATTCTACTTTATACCAATTATAGTTATGCGCTTAAACACCTAATCCAACATATAAAATGTCCAAAATAACAACCAATAATGTATTTGGACTTTGAGTTGTCTGAACTCCATTGAATCACAATGAAAATGGACTAAAAACATCTAAAAACTAGATCTAGCCATAAATATCCACAAAGCTAGAGACTTGATAACTTATAGAGCTTGATGAGGGAATGTGAAGATAAAAAATGTTTGTAGGTTACTTCACTAGGCACCAAGGAGTTAGCTTCTTCTTCAAGACCCACCAAAAACCACAAACACACAAGGAACAGGGAAATGGAGGATAAGGTTCACTCTAGGGTTTTATTTGGAAAAGGAGGTTGGAGAAATAGAAAACCCCATAAGTTAGAGTCATTAAATAGGGCTTAAGGCCTGAGATTAGGATTTGGGCTTTTTATGGACTCGCGTCACGACATTCAAGGTGGCGTGCGACGTTATATTCCAAAAAGCACATTACAAACTATGGTTTTTTCCAAACAAAGCACTTTCGAAAATGGACATTACGGGATGGGGAAGTGGGTGAGTTTGGTTGTTGTGAGTCGAAAGGCAATGATTGTAGGTGCGAATATGTAGCAGCAGTGTAAGGACCCAAAAATCAAGTGTAAAATTTTCATTTTTAATATAGCTGAAACATTGATACCATTTATTTCAAACATTTCAAATCATCATTAAGTAAAACATTTATCAGAGTTCATCCTAAAATCATTCATTGCAGAAATCATAGGTCTGTGCACTAAGATCAATCCGAGCCATTCTTTTCCAAATCGATGATACCTGAAACTAAAACTGTAAACCGTAAGCACAAAGCTTAGTGAGTTCCCCAAAGCATACCCCACACACAATCCACATAACACATATCATATTAGCTATAAAAGATATATATACCACATATCACATATCATATTAGCTATAAAAGTTATCTCTACCACATACCATACATCATATTAGCTATAAAAGCTACCTCTACCACATAAGCCATGCATACATACTTATAAGGATGTCGTGGTCTCCTCCCAAGGTCTTGCTCCAGGATGTTATGGGCTCCCCCACATGGTCTCACACCTAAGTGCCATGGGCTCCCCCATGGTCTTTAGCTGGAAAGCCATGGGCTCCCCCACATGGTCTTACATCCAAGCGTCATTGGCTCTTCCTATGGTCTTTCATGCAAGTATCACAAACACAACTAGCATGCCACACATCACATAAACAACTAATATACAACATATCACATAAACAATGCATATAAACATATAATGATCTCATGGACTCCTCTCAGGGACTTACTCCAGGATGTCATGGGCTCCCCCACATGGTCTTACACCTATGTATCATAGGCTCCTCTCATGGTCTTTACCTGGAAAGCCATGGGCTCCTCCACATGGTCTGACATCCAAGTATCATGGGCTCCCCCATGGTCTTTACCTGAAAAGCCATGAGCTCCCCCACATGGTCTTTCATCCAAGTGGCATGGGCTCCCCCCATGTTCTTTCATGTAAATATCATATAAACAAATAACATACCATATAACATCTAGCCAAATGACATACCACATATCACTACATCAACTAGTATATCACATATCATAAAATGGGCCGACCTTGGTGCCTTCGACCCATTGGTATGGTGAGGAGACTCACCTACTGAAGTCCCATGGATAAAATCCTAATTGCTGGTTGACAAGTTCCCGAACTGTCAACATCAAAACGACACCCAATTAATAATTGGGTTCCAACACGTAACCATAATTCCATGCTTAGGGTAAAAGACTACCTTACCCCTAACTTAGCTTTATTCAAGTCCAAGGCCCAATCCAAAAGCCCAAAAGTTAAACTATGGACCAAAGCCCAACATATAGCCCAATTTTCCAAATTGGGCCCAAACCTCTACATGGGCTTATCTTAAGGCTTAACCATTTAATCCGGTCCAATCACTTGGTATTTTGATGGCCCAATATCTTATAATCATCAAGGCCCAATTATGGCCCACTTTTCCAAATTGGGCCCAAGCCTTTCCAACAGGCCTTATCGTAAAACCCAATAATTTCCTTAGTCCATAAATATGTTCCCCAATTAGCCCATAAAGGCCCACAACAACTTAGTCCAATAAGTGGCCCAATAAGAACCCAAACCCAATTAGGGTTTTTCACATAAAATGACGATTAAGGTTAAGTGTTCCTACTTAATCCATTAAAGACTTAATCCATTAAGTCCAAACATACAATGAAATCAGCTTGAGTCATATTTTCACTCTAATGGTCCAAAATGCGGGTTATACGTCCAAACCAATAATTCCAAAATTAGGGTTTTCTAAACCTTAATTAGGGTTTTCAACCCAATCATAGCCCAATAGGCCCAAAACTGAGTCCTTAGATCGATTAGGGCGTCATTAGGCCCACTAGGGTCTTTTAAGGCCCATTAGGGTTTCATAAGGTGAGCACCACCCACTACCACCTCGGGTAGTGGTGGTCAATGGCGGCACACGAGGGCAACGACCACCTCACGGTGGTGGTTATGGGTTTATTTTCATTATTCTAGCACCGAATACAATATTACAAAGAAAAACCCCAAATAACACATACACATACACACACACTAATACAAACACACACACACAACCACCCTAATGGTGGCCGGCGATGGCACGTGGTGGCAGCCACCACCTCACGGTGGTGGTGGTGGCTTTTCCCGAGGATTCCGGCTAAATAAATCACCCCATTCACTGAATAAACACACACAAACATTCTTAGTCCATAAATATGTTCCCAATTGGCCCACAAAGGCCCACAACAACTTAGTCCAATAAGTGGCCCAATAAGAACCCAAATCCAATTATGGTTTTTCACATAAAATGACGATTAGGGTTAAGTGTTCCTACAGAACTCATTAGGGACTTAATCCACTATTCCATTAAGTCCAAACATACAATGAGATCGACCTGAGTCATATCTTCACTCTAATGGTCCAAAATGCGGGTCCCCATACGTCCAAACCATAATTCCAAATTTAGGGTTTTCTAAACCCTAATTAAGGTTTTTCAACCAAACCCTAATTCCAAAATTAGGGTTTTCTAAACCCTAATTTGGATGACTAGTTGATCTTTTTTTAATTTTTAGGACAATGTTTTTTTTTGTGTGTAATGTTATTTTAAGTTTTTAATGTTATGATAAATCTAAGCATTAATTAAATTGTATGTTTTGTTTTGTTTTTTAAATAATCCAACATGATTAAAAAAATAAATTGAAAAGAAAAACAATCAAAAAATAAATAAATTGAAAAAAGAAAAAAGAAAAAAAAAAAGACGAAAAAAAATGATACATAGAAAGTTAAAAATGTTATAACTACTTGTTTATTTCCTCCGTTTAGTGTTATAACACCATTTTAACATGACATATAAGATGATACATTTTAAATGGAGAAATTAAATATTCTTCTATCTTTTGTTCATATAAATCTTTTTACATAATTAAATAGTAACATGTGTAACATTTAATAATCATTTAATAATATTTTAGTATACGATATTAGTATTAAATTAAATATGAGGATTTGTAGTAAAAAAAAAAAGTAAAAAAAAAATTTAATTTTTCTTTTAAATGTGATACCTGATTGCCTACATTCACTAATGTTATTGAATAGGAAAATTCTAAACGTAGTGAGTGAGTTGCCTTTGGGTAATAGTATATTACTTGTCTAATTGATTTAATTTTTATAATTTGTAATTAATTTGAATATCTTTCTATGGAAGACGATTGTTTTTCTTTATATTTTTATAAAATGATTAAAAATTGAATCATCGATTAAATGAAAGGATTTGTGGAAAAGTGTACTTTTTCACTTGGAAAATCAGAAAAAGCTTCAGATTGGTCTCTTATCACAAATCAATATCCAACCATTCACCATAAAGAACCCCATTCGACCAACCTTCCTCGCTCTCTATTTCTTCCACCCACCACCGCCCACCACATTCATTCATCCATGGATGAAAAAGAAAACAAGAAAAAGAAAAAGAAGCAAAAACACAAACACCCAAATGATCAATCATCCTCAGATTACTCTTTCAAACCCTCGTCGGAAGTCAAAGGCCTCCGATTCGGCGGTCAATTCATCGTTAAATCCTTCACCATCCGCCGTGCGCGGCCTCTTGAACTCCTCCGCCTCCTTTCTCTTCCCCCACCGACACCCATCCACAACAAAACCCCATCTATCTTCCCGTCAACCACCGGTTTCCTCCCTACCAACTTCACCATATTAGCGCACCATGCATGGCACACCCTCACACTCGGTCTCGGCACCAAGAAATCGAAGGTGGTTCTGTTCGTATTCGAATCGGAAAAAATGAAGGTGGCGATGGACCGGGTGTGGCCGGCGGAGATTCCTTTAGGGGAAGTGAACCGGAAACTGATCAGAGGAGTGACCGGTTGCGAGATGGCCCGGTTCAAGTTCAGAAAAGGGTGCATAACGTTTTACGTGTATGCTGTTAGACGAACCGGTAACCTAGGGTTTTCATGTGCAGACGATCTGAGGGTAATTTTGGAATATGTGGTGGCTTTGAATGATTTCATGGATCATACTGCTATGCTTGCGATGCCTAACCAGAGAAACATTAGCTTTGCTAATGCTAATCCTAATGCTAATGCCCCTGCTCCACCAGCTGCCATGGCCCACTAGCCTTGTCAAAATTACCATATCACCCTTTATTTCCTCTTCTAAGTTCTTATTATTTTTTTTTTCAAAATGTCTTGACTGGATATATTTTCTTGTAATCTGGGGAAATTTTTTGATTAAATTTTGTGGGATTCTATACTCTTGTATCTTCACTTTAATATAACTTAGGATCAATAAATTGAGTGCGACAACTGTACTAAATATATTTTTAATTTCTGATGTATTTGGCTCGAATACCACTATTGGGCAAGTTTTACTACTGAATTAGAGGGATTTATGAATATATATGTCCTTAAGAACAAACAATTACTTTTTTTGTAATTTTAAATTAACATCCTTTACTAATTTATTATAACATTAGTATCGAATTATCTGTAGTGGATTAGCAGTGCTAGTTAAGCATTTTGAAAGAATCGTCGGCAGAATCCCAAGGCAGGACGATAACTCTCGCTCTGATCTGTGTTCCCTCCCCATTCACTTCATTTATTTATTCTCTCCTTAAATTATTATTTATCCCACCAACAACCATGTATTTAATACCATTTTCCTAGAATTTTAATATGAATTTAGTTTTGGCATAGTGACTATTAACTTTTCATTTTCAACAATATAACATTTTCATTTGGATTATCAAAAACTATAATACTTTACGGTATAAAATTTGCTTAATTCTTATATTTTAATACAAATGATCTAAAAATTAATAATTTTGAATTGTATCCACAACTTTTTTTAAGGCAAAGTGGCAAACACACATTTTTCTTATCATCTTTAAATTCTAAGTCTGAACTTTAATCCTCAACCACTCGCGGTTCTATAAAGAATGAACAAGATTCACCCCTGTTCTTGAATCTTGCTCTCATGAGCAGGAGTGGACATAGGTTTTCATAGTAGGAGCGTCAGAGGAAAGTCAGAGGTTGCATGATGGTAGGAAAAAGAATTAAAAAAATTTCAGAAAATTTTACACTGTGTCTAGAAAAGTGCATTTGGTTCTCGTAAATCTGTGTGCCATATACTAAATCCGTAAGTGCTCATGAGTCGGTAGCCGTGGTCATCTCACGTGATCAACATCCAGGCTTGGCTTCTTATGTTCTGATCATGTCTTTCACTTTGTTTTTAGTGATAGTTTCAAAATACAACTGGGGTCTTATATAGCAAATTTGCTGTTAAGTTTAATGTTTGTCAAGTGGTGGGGATGCTAAAGACAAAATCTATATGGTTTTTTCTTGAAATGTTTAGGTATAGTCACTTATTTCAACATGATCATTTGTATGTATACATATCTTTCAAGTCAGGGTTCACATGGCATGCATTTGGTTCTAGTAAAGTTGGTTCGGTTGTACTGCGAGTGTCATAAATAATAAAAGCTCATAGAAATTTCCTGAGTTGTCTTTTTTTTAAAATATGCATTTTTTTTATTATATTATACAGACTTATTTAGTAACTATATATTTGTGTTTCTATTTTTTTTTACTTACCATGTATACTTTTAGATAAGAAAACGACTTTACAAACTTGAATCGACATTATACTAATATTATCATGTCCACTGAATACAAATATGTACGAGAAACCCATGTTTATTCCTAGCTAAGTATAATAAATATGGAACATGCTATAAAAATGTACACTTCGATCATATGAATATATGTTCATATCGCCGACCAAATTTTATTTTAAACTAGGTGTGAGCCCCATGTATTATATGAGTGTATTTAAAACAATTAAATATGTATAAACATTTAATAAAATTAAATTTATAAGAAAAATGAGAAAAATATTGAATTACTAAAATTAAAGTGTTTTTTTTTCTCTTTTAAATTAAAACAAATCATTTAGATAAAATAATCAAAGCAAACTAATAAGATTTTATTTTTAAAATTTGAAGTTATACGAAAAATCCATTAATGAAATTGATATGCATTTATTATTAAATTTATATACCATATGAAATTTAATAAAATAGGAAAACCATAAAATTACATATGGAATAAAAATTAATTCAAAATAACCACAAAAATGACATGTAGCAAAATGAATAAGAATGTGACAAGTGGAAAAAAAAACCTTCATTTATTAAAGAAGATGTTACAAAATATCATATATTTTCTTATAAACTCAGTTAGCTTGCAACATTACCTTTTTTGACCTATTTCGATGGGTTAATCCTAAGATTGGTACTTTCTTTTCCTTTTTAATAAATTTAACGTGTGAATTTTTTTTCAAAATTTGTGTAAGAAAAATTAACGTAGCAAATTCATGAGTCGTTTCTACAAGTTAAATTGGTATTTTCTTATATCTTCTAAAATATGTCTTGTTGATGAGATGTAAGGTTCAAATTGGGTTATTTAGGCTCTCTTTGCTTCACCACAACTAGTTTATTTTTTGAAAGTTTTCAAATTGTTATGTTTGTCAAGCTAAAAAATAATTTATAAGCTAACTTTTCAAAAAATTAGTTATACTAGTTTTTCAGGTCATTTTATAAAATTTCTCAAATATATCTTTAAATAAACATAAAAACCATATTATTTTAAATAATTTTATGTCATTTTGTATATTTCTACTAATTTATCAGTTAATTTTTAAAAAATATCATTTTTTATCAGCTAATTTATAAGTTAGCAACTATCTTTACAGTATCCTAAACATCATTTAACTAAATAACTCAAGGATGTAACATATAGTGACAAAAATAGTAAAACATTTCATGAATGATAAAAATATTAATTTCTACTACCATCCCAAAATATTGCATATATATATTTAAATTTTAAAAAAATCTATTATAATTGTATGAGGAAAATGGTGTGGTTATAATAAGTGTCACAAAAATCTTTATGGGTTGTGTAAAGTTCATATTTCTTAATCGGTATTTTATTATTACGGATAGTGGTGTTTATTTGGATGAATCGGTTCAATCTGATCAAGTTAAGTAAATCCAAATTGATTTCGGTTTTCAAAATATGGATCCGAATTTTCCAAATTACATTCAAATCTAATTCGATCCAACCCAATTATAATTCGATCAGATTGGTTTTTATAATTTCGGTTTTCAAAAGGTATAACATTTTAAAATGATATAAATTATATTATTATCCAATTTTTTTTGAAGAAGTAAAAATAAAATATTTAGTTGTAATTGAAAATTTATAAACAAATACTAAGAACGTATATTATATTTTAATATTAATAGATAAACATTTATGAGAGAAAATTCATATTAATTTTTTTATTAGGTGAAACCTTTTGAACTTTTTTGAAAAAATAATTTATAAAATTAATAAATAATTATAAATATATTAAAATAAATAAATAATAAATTGCTATTCGGTTTTTTGGACGGTTCAGTTTTTATTTTATAAACTAAAACCAATGTGAAATCCAAAATAATAATTCGGTTTTCGAGAAATTCAATCCAATAATCCAAATATTTAAACCAAATAATACAATCCAAATTGTCAAATTGAATAATTCGGTTTTATCCAAATAGTAACAACCCTACTTATGAGATTTTCCTAAACTTCAATTGACGGATCATCTACGGTATGACACTTGAAGTTTTAGGCACAAAACATAAAGTAACAAACTAAACTCGTGCATGGAATGTCTTAGTACGTAGGAGAGCTAAAAATGTAGTGCATAAGGGGGGAGGATACCATGCGCGGGTTTGGAAATAATTACGAGAGGTACCGCCGGTACCCCCACAGAGTTGTTTCTGATTCAACAGTTTAATAGTTGTGGGTTGAATGGGTTTAATAAGCGGCTTCACTAACCCGATTCTCATTTTCAATTCAAGTAATAATCACTTGTGCATTATGCATCAAAACCTATACCCAAACAATTTTATATGTTTTTTAATTATTTTCTAAATTAGTTTGTATATTTTTAATATTATGTAAATTATTGTTTTATAATTTTTATTAGTTTGTGTTTATTTTCAAATAAAAAATTAAGTGGGTTAAGTGGGTTGGGAATGATAGAATTTTCATGTGTTGTGGGTTGAGAAAAATATAAAAAAAATAAGAGATAAATGTTGATATGGTGCTGATATAGTAGTGGGTTGAGTGAGTTGGGAGGGTAGGACTTTCTCCACCCTAATAGGAAAAAAATATGCACTTCCCTTAAAATATACTCGGATGAAGAAAATAAAGAGTTTTTTTCTTCAGAAAGTTATATAACATTTTAGGTTACGTTTAGCTAGGAAAAATGGGTCGTTTTCCGTAAATTTTTTCTAAGAAAATTTTAAATTTTGAAAATGTGTTTAGTTCGTCTATTTTTCTAAATTTTTTACGGAAAATAAAAATTTTCCGTTTTATAAATTACAAAGAAGTTGAAATTTTTTGTAAAACCAATAATCATTGTTTTTCCATATTTTTCCAATTCAATTTTTTTTTTCTAAAATACAACACCCCCACTCCCACGTCTATATATCCCAACCTTAACACCCCCAAACCACCCCACTCCCAAGCCTACCCCTCCCCCCTCATACACACACAGAGCACCCAAACCCCAACCCCACCCTTACAAACACATACACACATATACACATCCACAAACACACATACACACCCATCCCAAACCACCACCACAATCACCGACCTATCATCATCATCACCACCACCACTATCCCATCACCAACATCACCACCACCTCTGCCACCATCACCACCACTGCCACAATTATTGCTGCCACCACCACTGCCTGCCATCACCACTACCGTCGCCCTCATCGGCACCACCACGTCAGCCGCCTCCCCCACCGTTACTGTTTTCTAAAAATGAAAATGGATAGAAAAATAAATTTTTAAACATATTTTCTAATTTTCTAAAACTAAAAATGTAAAATAAATAAGTTTTAACAAAACGCATTTTCTAGTTTTTCTAATGAAAACTGAAAAGCAAAAACGAAAAACGAAAAATAAAAATTGTTTTTCCGTAACTAAACGCAACCTTAACATTGCAAATATCATATCTAATGTGTTCACAAGGTGTCATACATCCTATTTTGTTAACAAATAAACCAACTTTAGAATAGCTACATTAAATTTAAATTTCAAACATTGTTTGTAAACTTTATTTTTGTACCAGTCTACCATCCTTCATGTTTGCTTTAAACAATTTTTGTTATTCATGGCAATACATGATAGAAGGTATACATGTGAAACATACTCCAAACAGGATGGAACAATTTAAGAAACAAATTAGTTCTCGTTCGTTTGTGTGCATAAAAGATGTAAATATTACATCCATATTCATTGTTAAAGTTAACATATAACTAGGGACAGACGCATGATTACGTAGTAGGTGTTGCCGGTGACACATTTTTTCTTTTACGTAGTTGCACAATAATAGAAAAAACGAAAGGTTTGAAAACTTTCACCCTGTGTGCGAAAAAATAAGGGTTGTCGGTGGCAATATGGACAATGGCGTACCCATGATTTTGGTTTAAAGTAAACCAAATAATTTACAAAATACGAACGAGATATGAAATTAAAGTTTTGAACATGTAACACTCTGTTCCGAATTGACTCCTAGTCTGAGGTTGTGGCTCGAAGGTCAGTCATTATAAGGAGTATGGCTCTTGGTAAGGTAATATCTAGGCTCATTTGGGTGCGAGTGATGTATTAGAAGTGATCTGAGTGTTCGGTTTGTGTTTTAGAGCCTAGGGGTATTTTGGTAAAGTGGTGGTTCGGGCTTTTGTGGAAAATGGATTTTTGTTTGGAAGGTCTTAAGAAAGGTTTGAGTTGCTAGAAGTATATGTCTTCTCGTCACCTTTCCGTGGATATAAGGATCGTCGGAATCGGGCTTATAACGAAGAAGTTAAGGCCTTTAGAAGTTTCGTGGTTTTCAGACTTAGTCGAGTACGTGGGGCGTACTAGTGAAGAACGTAGTACGCTAGGCGTACCTTGGAGTACGTTGGGTGTACTGACCAGGATGGTCGCGAATGTTCTTCGGAGTATGTTGGGCGTACCGTATGTATGTTAGGCATACTCCAGTCAGATTAGAACCATATTTTAGGGTCTTATACACTATTTAAGCTCTTTATCTGATAACCTAACCCTAATATCTTCAGCCTCCACCCCTCTAAACCCTAGAAATCGTCATAAATAATCAATGGTAGCATTTTTAGCTTATGGAGTCCATTTATGGGGTGTTTGATCCATTTTCAAGAAGATGGGGTTTGATGCAAAGATGTAACACCCCAAAAATACGAGCCAAAAATTTAATTTTTAAATACACATACTTAGAAAAACATTAGAATAAAACATTCATTGATCATATCATTTCATAAAGGATGTGCGTGTCTGGAAACCAGTTTATAAAATCATAATAAAAACACAGTACAATTCCCCAGGAAGATCTCATAGTGCGGAATACAAAGCGTGTGTATGATGTGCTGCTACCGCGTGAGCTCCTTCCCCTTCGAAGAAGAGGTACCTGAAACCAAAACCGAAAACTGTAAGCACGAAGCTTAGTGAGTTCCCCCATCATACCGCATACCATACAATCACATATCATACATATTGGCAAGCCTTTCTGGGGTGCCCGACCTACCCGGTACGGCCATTTTGGGGTGCCGACCTACCCATGTCAAGCTATTATGGGGTGCTGACTACCCATGTCAAGCCATTCTGGGGTGCTGATTGACGACCGAACATCGGGGACTATTTCACCCCTACTGCTACTATCATATATATCATAACATAACGTATTATCAGACATATCTGGGGTGCCTGAACTACCCTGCATTCCTAACAGCTAAACTCGGGGACTGGTCCCCTCCTACTACCTCTATTGTATATAACATAACAAGCCAACATGCAAACATATCATCACATACTGTCAGACGTATCTGGGGTGTCTGGCTACCCTTCGGTCCTAACAACCGAACTCTACTACTATCACATACAACATATCATGCTAGCATATAACATATCAGGTAGTAGCAAACCTAGATGATATCACAAAGACAATCATCTATCATGCGTCTCCTACTGGTGGGCCGGCATTGTGGCCTTAGACCCACCGCTACTGAAAGGTAACTCACCTCGAAAGTAGCTGCTGAAATCTGCTTGCTGAGCGTCTAACTGCTGGATTGCAAATCCTCCAGCTATAAACCATAAACATAGGTTAGACACCCATAAATACCATTAGGTCAAAAGACTGACCCTCCCTTGGCCCAAGGTCAACACCTTGGTCAAAGTCAATGTCCGTTTGACTGGACTCGCTGAGTCATGGCATGGACTCACCAAGTCCTTTTCCTAGTAACCCGGTTCTACCCAACCAGTCCTTCTTCCCACTCACTGAATCACTCTTCATTCATGACTTGGGACGATTGAACTGACTCGTGATCCGACTCGCCGAGTTTGAAGAACAACTCGCCGAGTTCCAGGCAATCTTCATAGGACTCGCTGAGTTGTTCATCCAACTCGCAGAGTCTAAGGCCATCTTCATGGAACTCGCCGAGTCCCTATGACCCATTTCCCCTATAGGCCAAATCTGAGACATGCAACGCTTCAAAACCATAGATCCATGTCCCTTTAGCATGCTTATCATGTAAAGTTGCAAAGTTTACGTGCATGCATGGCCCTATAAACTAAAAAGGCCAAAACCAATCTCTTCAAGAGGTCATAGACTCAATGGAGACCTTAATCACTTCAACCATAGGAACTTTATGCTACTAATTCATCCAATGAGTCCAGATCAGAAGTCCTTTTTGGATCATTAAGCACCACACATGGAGCTTGGTGTTTTAGGGCTTGAAAACCACCAATTTGGGACAACAATGGCAACTAATGATCTAAAGATCAAGGTAGAGACTTTTCTACCTGAATGGAAGCTTCTCCCTGCGTAGAGTTTGGATCTACTCCTTTCCTTGCACTCTTCAACCACCTCTTTCTCCTTCTAAGCTCCAATCTTCTTCACAAGGCCAAAAACTCTCTTTAGATCAATAAGGGGGCGAGGGTCTCACTCTAATGCTCTCTGGAAGTGTTAGGGACAAAGGAGGCCAAGATAGAGTGTTTAAGTAGGGTGCAAACACCCGGATTAGGGTTTTTGCCCAACCAGGGCCTACTCGCCGAGTCCGGGGACCGACTCGCCGAGTCCAGAGTCCCATTCCCGCACCTTGACCCACTCCTACTCGGCGAGTTGGCCCATCAACTCGCCGAGTCCAAGGCAATATATAAAGGAAATAAATAGCAAGGAGTACGTATCGGGGACCAGGTGCTACAAAAGATAGGAATCAAGGAGGAGCTTATGGATTTAGCTTTTAGGACTCATTCTCAGCTTGATGAAGCTCGGGAAGCTGTCGGGGCAGCAACTAAGGAATTCTTGATGGAAGCTTCTGCAGTGCGAGGTGAGTCTTCTTACCATACCAATGGGTCTAAGGCAACAACGTCGACCCATTTATCTAAATGTGATGATTGTTGCGAATGTGCTATTGATGCATTATGTATTTATGTGAAGACCTTGTGGGGGTTCCCATGGAAAATAGTTATATACGCAGTATGCTAGTTGATTGTGTGGTATTTGGTATGCTAGTTGTCTTTGTGATACTTGCATGGAAGACCCCGGGGGGTTCCCGATGCAGTTGGATATAACACCGTGTAGGGGTTCCCATGGCTTTCATGCTAAGACCATGTGGGGGTTCCCATGGCAGTGGGCTAAGACCATGTGGGGGTTACAGTGGCACCCAATGTAAGACCTTGGAGGATTTTCAGGGCATCCTTATATGTTTGTATGTTTAGCTCATTTGTTTGTATCCATAGTTTGCATTATGTCTTGTTTGGCATGAAGATTTTGTGGGGGTTCCCAAGGCAGGAAGACCATGTGGGGGTTCCCATAGCAGATAAGACCACATAGGGGTTCCCATGACACTAGGTGTAAGACCCTGGAGGGTTTCCATGGCTTCCTTATATGATTATATGCAAGGCTTATGTGGTGGAGATAACTTTTACAACTAATATGATATGTATTATGTGGATTGTTTGTGGGGTATGCTTGGGGGACTCACTAAGATTTGTGCTTACGATTTTCATTTTTGGTTTCAAGTATCATCGATTTGGAAAAGAAGAGCTCGGATTGATCGCAGTGCACACACCTATGATTTCCGCAATGAATGATTTTGGGATGAACTCTGATAAATGTTTTACTTAACGATGATTCGAAATATTTGAAATAAATGTTATCAATGTTTTAGCTATATTAAAAATGAAATTTTTACCTTTTGATTTTTGGGTTGTTACAGAATAGAATAAACCATATACTAACATTAGTTCATTTTATTTAATAGAAATATATATTATATATACGATATATATGTAAGTACAAAATTTTATGGGCTGAGACAAGGTCTATCATTGCATCCATTTGGCTACACCTATTACTACGCACACTATAGTGGAATTGTCTCTTACATATAACTCATTCATTCTTTGAGTTGGTAATTAAAAAAAAAAAAACAATAATTTACATTCCATGAGAAAACGAAATAATGCGTCACGAGGCCTCATGCACTTCACAGCAAGAGCAAAAAAAAAATTGAAAATTCATTATCTGAAAATTATAGGAACATACGCCCACCGTGGGGCTCGAACCCACGACCACAAGGTTAAGAGCCTTGCGCTCTACCAACTGAGCTAGACGGGCTTTTGTTTTAATTCTTACTTCAACGTATTAAATACAAAACCGAACCACATCAAAATACAAAAATAACACAAAGGATGTGTTATTTAACAAAGTAACGCCCACCGTGGGGCTCGAACCCACGACCACAAGGTTAAGAGCCTTGCGCTCTACCAACTGAGCTAGACGGGCTTTTGTTCTTTTTTTAATTTCATTCTATAATGTAAATGAAGGAGCCACATCAAAATTAAAATAGCAAGTCGCCAAGTCCAAAACAGATAATTGTATTTTAACTGGTATTTTATTTTTACAATTTCGTCCACGATTCGACTGTATTTTAGGGTTTGCAGAGGTTAAATTTGGTGGGTTGAGTTTTTGCTTCGTTGTGTCGTCGTCGGAATCTGAAAGTGAACATGGGAATATGGGGATGGTCAACGATGCTTGAACTGACACTGACTGTAGCTATAATTTGTGGATTAGGTTTAATAGTTGCCATTGTTATTGAAACATTTAGAAGAAGATTGAACCACAAGTATTTTCTTCTGAAACCCAAATTTTACCATGATATTGATCTGAGTATGTCTTTGTTTCTGATGTTGATTTTCTTTTGACAGTCATCTCGAAGCTCACCCGATCTTCGAAGATCCAAATTCTTTGAAACAGGTACGTTCCTATCTTAATTTACGATGTCCTATCTCTAACTAATTGTCACGTATCTGTATCATATTGGACTTAGGAAGGACGAGTTTAGTTGCCCATGATTTCTTAAGGGTTTATAGCACTTGGCCTTCTAGTGTATACCTACTTATACTATCTCGCTTTGTATGCTGCCCCTTTGGTCTTTTGGGGACTGGTTTTTGGTTTGGATCTTCGTGTCAAATTCATGTTAGAGGTTCTGATCAAATTGAACTAGGAGCTCCCTGATTTCTTTGCACTTTGCTTTGCTAATTGTTGTCAATGAAGAATAGAGTGAAATAGTGATAGAGATATATGTGTGCAAAAGCCATAGATTGAATGTGGCAAAATCCTCAAGTAAAGAAACATAATGACTTAATGTTTATGGTAAACTGGTAGTGGACTAGTGGGTAGTAACTCTATTTGAGAAATTTATTGCAGGTTGAATGTCCTTATATATATGATCCTGCAGAAAAATATATCTCTTTGATCATTCCTGCATACAATGAAGAACTTAGACTGCCTGCAGCTCTTGATGAGACAATGAAGTGAGTAAAATCATCAACTTTCCATCTCCTTCTCTTCATTTGTAAAACAAGCAATCATATTAGGATTTTATAAAGAACATGAATTGCAGACTTGCTTGGTTGATGTTGATCACTGTGTTAAATTTTCATGTGCAGCTATCTTCAAGAACGTGCAGGGAAGGACAACTCATTTTCATATGAGGTATATCTTTTAGATATTTTGTAACCAAATAAATGCTTCCATTCAAGGTTATGAAACTTTGAATTGAATTGATTCTTGAACAGGTGATAGTAGTTGATGATGGAAGTTCAGATGGGACAAAAAGAGTAGCCTTTGACTTTGTGAGGAAATATAAAGTAGATAATGTTAGGGTTGTGCTTCTTGGAAAGAATCAAGGCAAAGGAGAAGCTATAAGAAAAGTGAGCCTAATCCATATGATGATTCATTTCCCATTTCATATATATATATTATATGATATGATATGATTTGATTTGATTTGATACATGTCAACTGATGAAAGCTTGTTGCTTATGCGAAAGCATTGTAAAACAGGGAATGCTTCATTCACGGGGCAAATTACTTCTGATGCTAGATGCTGACGGGGCAACGAAAGTTGATGACATGGAAAAGCTTGAAAAGCAGGTTGGTGTCCTCCATAGTGACATGTAAGTTAAATCGAGGGTATATTTGGAAATATGAATTGATGTTTTTCTGTATTAGATCCTTGCAGTTGCTGAAATGAAACCGGATGAAGATGTTGCAGATATCCCCATTGTGGCATTCGGTTCTCGTGCTCATTTGGAGAAAAAAGCTTTAGCTACAGTTTAGTTACTTGTGTGTTCTTTTTTCTTTTATTTTTCTTTTTTCTTTTCTTAATAATTTATTTTTTTGTAGAGGAAATGGTACAGAAACTTTTTGATGAAAGGGTTCCATGTTGTGGTGCTTCTGGCTGCTGGCCCTGGAGTCCGTGATACACAGGTTATTATTGTTAGTTTATATTTTATTTATTTCTCTGTAATAAATATTTTAGTTCTGAACAAAAAAAAAAACATTTTTGAATTGTTATTAGTGTGGGTTTAAGATGTTTACAAGAGCAGCTGCAAGGAAGCTTTTCACTAACATCCGTTTAAAGAGGTATGAACTTTGTGAGTGAGCATGTGTTAAGTTGCTGATTATGTTTGTATAAATCCCATCTTTTAATTTTTTTGTTTTTTTAGGTGGTGTTTTGATGTGGAATTAGTTTATTTAAGCAAATACTTTGGGATTCCGATAATAGAGATATCTGTAACATGGTCTGAAATCCCGGGATCGAAGGTGAGTCCATTAAGCATTGTGAACATGGTGTGGGAAATGGGTCTGATGTCTGTGGGATACAGAGCTGGTATTTGGAAAATACACAAGACTCGAGAATCTTAGTTGTAATTACCCAAATTACCCTTGGTATACAACACTATCAAATGTAAGTTAGGTTAACCATAAACAACAGTGTTTCTATCTGATTATTCTTTTTGATTTTGCGGGATTCCTTATTTGTTAGGAAAACTGTATACTGATTATGAGTGACAATTATCCGGATTGTTAAAGCTTTTGGGTTTGAATTTGAAGAAAGTGTGTGATCTTTTGTTTTTATATCGAATTTTTTTATCATGCCATGTGGGTTTTCTTTTTTGCATCTTTATCTTTGTTTATATGAATGATCCTGAATTTCAACTTAGTTTATAAAGCAAGTGATCAAACAACAATTCCTTCGTAGCTCATATTGAAATACTAAAACTATTAATGATAAAAAGGAAATAGATAAACAAAAACACAGTTTTGAAGGTGGATTTCGTACATTAGGGACTTAGTACTATATGATTTTAATTTATTTGGAAGAAGTGAATTGAGGAATTTTTTTTGTGATCATTGGATAGATTATTGTTGGAGCTGTTAATCAATTACAACAAAAGGAGTTTATTTGGAAGATTTGTGTAAGATTCAAGTGGGAAACGGGTTAAAAAATTCTTTGCTTAAACAACAATTTCTTTAAGTGATATAAAAAATGCTTTTACGCAGTTGTGATCACTGTGTTTTGGGGTTTGTGGAAATTTCGAGACAATTTGATTTTTGAAAAGGTTAAACCTGAGAAATCAGACATTTTTGATGATATTGTCTTCTGGTTAGATTTGTAATAGAAGGAAAATACGTAAGAGAAACCGGATAATTCCTCATTCTCTTTCACATATAGCTCTGCTCATTTGTAATTTTCTGTTCTATAGATTCTTACTAGGATTTTTTTTTTAATATATATTCAGCCGTTCCAAAACAAAATTCATTTATTTCGTTCGTCGTTACATTTTATGTAGCCGAAGAGGCCCACCCAAATTTGAATTTTGAATAACAATCAAAATCTTTTGATATCTTGAAACATTTGTGTGCACATGACAACTAAACAAATAATGGAATGTAATCATGGTATATTAAAATGAGATCTCCATCTACCAATATAGAAGATTGGATCTGGTAATGATTGCAAAATATATCTTTAAATCGGAGAGTTCCCACTATTTTAAAATGCTTTTTTTCGCCATAGTAATTCTTTGTGGCGTTCATTAGTTCGATAGATAAAATCATAAAATCACTTGTTTTTCAAACATCAATATAAAATATTTTCCTCCAAAAAACAGTACTTCAACTTTCAAAAAAATGTCTTGAATTAGTGATCAGATACTCAAATATTTTTAACAGAGATAAATTAAAATGTAACAATTGTTAAAAAAAAATGAAACTGAATTAAAACTTCAAATTTGCAGCTATTAGGTATTCATAAATATTTGGATCTACAAGCTTAAAACATACTTTTTAAAAATAATATTTAAAATTGAAAAAGTGGATGAAATTATTTGATGAAAACGTAAAGCAAAGGGGACCATTTCACAACAAGTTTTAAGCAAAATGAAACCTCCAAACGTGCAACCCATACTCTCACTCCCACTTCCTTGGTGAATCTCAAAGCAATGTCACAAACTTACAATCATCATCATGAGTTGCCATCTCAAAATATTGCTTAAAAATATGGGAACACAATAATTTATTAAATGTTTTACTTGTTAACTAAAAATATAGTTAATAGCTGGAAAATATAAAATAATATAAAAGAATATTTAGAAAAATAATTTTTATGATTAATTAAGAGTATCTTAAAAAGAATTGTCAAAAAACTATTAAAAAATTAGTCCAAATAGCTTTTAAAAAGATAACTTATAATCTAATTTTTGGGGGGACAAACATGAAAACCTAAAAGATATCAAAAAATAAACTAGCTTATAAGTTTGACTGTGACCAACCTAAGTTAAGTAAGTGAAGTAGATCGATTATCATTGAAAAAAGTTTGAAACTTTTTTCCAATAAAAATATATACACCTATAGTTTTATCAATTTTAACACTAATAGATACTTTTATAAATAAATATGTTTTTTTTTTTTTCAGTTTTCCCTTGGTTGCTAACACATAACAGGTGCAAAGGACAACCATGATAAGCATTTTTTATTGTGAATATTGGGTATCAATTTTTATTAAGTCGACATCTTATAACTAAATATCTTCCTGCAAGTGACGTTGGATTTTTATCGGAACACAACGTGAATCTCATATTAATAAACTAAGAGTTAAGGACTCATGGTTGATTTGTCATCACATGGGCGGGTACGTTCTCGCAAGTTGCATCATTGGACTGATCAGAAGTATGATGGTAGTGTCTTTTTTTTAGGGTTTTTAAATTGTCATGTATTTAATTTATAAATTAGTTTTCTAAAAGACTAGGTAAATTTTCAACTGGTTTATTGCATTTGTCGTTATTAATTATAAAAAAACATATTCCTCTTAAACAATTGTTTTGTATTTGTAATTGTATTTTTCTCAAGTTTGAATTACTATTTAAGTTGGTAACGTATTTAATTATGCGTACTTTTTTATTTATATTTGGAAATTGAAATGATCCAACTTAGTTTTAACTCGTTTATTTAACATATTTTGGTTGCGGAAAAAATAAAAGGTCAACCTGATGTTACCCTGCTATATACTTATGCTCTGTGAGCTATATGTGTAACAAATGTAGTTTAAATGTCTACTAAGGAAAATAAAAAACAAAAGTTGACCATTTATAGTTTTGCCTTCATTTAAACTGTTTGGTTATAGTTTGTTTAGTTGGAATATCTCTTGTATTTGATATTAATTTGAATTTTCCTACAAGTCATGAAAAAACATTATATTTTTCATCATAATTAATAAAAATATAAGCGTTTTTTAAAGATAATATGTAATAAAACTAATAGGTAGTAAAGCAACATAGTCCGATACCATTACTATGATTAATAAAATATAAATAGGATGTGAAAGAAATAGTTGATGATATTAATATACCGCTTCTAATATGAGATTGAAATGAAAGAATTGTGAAAGTTACAATAATCGTCTTGCTTGTTCTCAACCCAACATCACCATTCACCAAAAAATAAAACTTAAAAACAACATTTATGATGACATAAACGACATGTAACAAGTGAAAATTAAACGTTGAATATCTTCTTCAATACACCTTTTTCCTTCACTTGCACAAACTAGAAACACTTCCTGTGAACAATCGAAGGACCAGATTCATCATATTCCGCCTTCGCAATCCACATCTGCAACAACAACAAAAAATATAAATTCATTATTTTTTGCTTTATTATTGTAAACGATAAAGATGATGAAAAAAAAAACAAACCTGCTGGAAAGTACTGAGTGATGCAAGAATAGACCCTCCAATCCAGACACTGTACTTCCTTTCCGGCGGTGCCACCACCTTAATCTTCATGCTGCTGGGGGCCAGGGCGGTGATCTCTTTGCTCATCCTATCGGCAATCCCCGGGAACATGGTGGTCCCACCACTAAGCACAATGTTTCCATACAAATCTTTCCTGATATCCACATCACACTTCATGATCGAGTTATACGTAGTCTCATGAATACCCGCAGCTTCCATTCCGATCAACGAAGGCTGGAATAACACCTCCGGGCAACGGAATCTCTCTGCCCCGATGGTAATAACCTGCCCGTCGGGCAGCTCGTAACTCTTCTCAACAGAAGAACTAGTTTTAGAAGTCTCAAGCTCTTGCTCATAGTCAAGGGCGATATACGCCAGTTTTTCTTTCATGTCTCTTACAATTTCGCGTTCCGCTGAGGTCGTGAATGAATACCCACGTTCCGTAAGGATCTTCATCAGACTGTCTGTCAGGTCACGCCCAGCCAAGTCCAACCGGAGGATGGCATGTGGCAGGGCGTAACCCTCGTAGATGGGGACCGTGTGACTCACACCGTCCCCTGAATCAAGAACAATACCTGCACCACCACACAACAATGTCAGTCTGATACTGACTGATACTGAGACACAGATAAGTGTTTCTTTTTGACTTACCGGTTGTACGACCGCTAGCATACAGGGAAAGAACGGCTTGGATGGCGACATACATGGCAGGGGCATTGAATGTTTCGAACATGATTTGTGTCATTTTTTCACGATTGGCTTTGGGATTCAATGGGGCTTCGGTTAGGAGAACAGGGTGTTCTTCTGGGGCGACACGGAGCTCGTTGTAGAAGGTGTGATGCCATATTTTCTCCATGTCATCCCAATTGTTGACGATTCCATGTTCAATTGGGTACTTTAGAGTCAAAATACCTCTCTTGGATTGGGCCTCGTCTCCTACATAAGCATCTTTTTGGCCCATTCCAACCATCACACCAGTGTGACGTGGACGACCTACAATACTTGGGAACACAGCCCTTGGAGCATCGTCTCCAGCGAAACCAGCCTGTAATGGAGATTTACCTGGTTTAGACTAGTTCTGTGTTTTCGTGTGTATGTGTGTGTGGAAGGGGGAGAAGATAAAGTACCTTAACCATTCCAGTTCCATTATCGCACACAAGGGGCTGAATGTCCTCTGAGTCTGCCATCTTATGTTAACTACAGAACAAACATAAATCATTAATACAATTGTGAGATTCATATGATTGTGAAAGTGTAAGTATGCAACTCAAATAGAAGTTATACTGCTAAGTGCTAACCTAATCAGAGGATCAAGGTTATGGAAGAAACTACGAGCAAAAAAGGCATGATATAATAGTAGATAGATGCTGATATCATGGCATCGAGCCAAATGGAGATTCTCTGATCGATACAACCATAGAGAATGACAAAGATAATAGGTATTTTATACGGACTGCAACCAGATTGATACGGCAAAAAATATTCGCTGACGTCTGAACCCAATTTTAAGGTGGCATGGAGATGGAAATGGAACCGAAAACATCCATAATCATAATAGTAGCTTCATGCCAAAACAAAATTGATATAGATGAATCTCATCAATCTCCATGGTCGAACCACGAGATTGAAGTTTTTTCGAAATATTACGACGAAGTACAAATAATTGCTTAAGGCTTACAAGCAAAAAAATCGATAATCGATTATAGCAACGAAATGCTCATAACGTTGCTACGTCGCAAACCCTAACGTCTACTGAAATGACAATTACTGTCTCTGGCTTTTTCATCTTCTACGAATATGAAAAAAGAAACTGCAAACGGCAAATGATCACAAAATTCAACGACAGTCTCTGCGGTAGATGAAAATGCTAGCATTTAACAAGCACGGGAAATCTACTTTGTGGACATGCATAGACGAAATTCGTAGCATTATGTAGAGAAATAGTAGAATTTTACCTAAAATTGGAGAAAAACAATCTGACAGAATTGAACGGATCTACTAACGAAATAAAAAAACAAAAACAAAAAATGGATTCGCGAAGAACGTGAAGAAACATACCTGAGGAATGCTAAAAAATGGCGGTAGATGTGGGAAGAGATTATGAGGTGGGAGATTTTCGAAAGAATGGCAACAGAGAGAAGGTCTTGCCCAGAAATTAAAGGGAAGTGTAGGAAAAGATATAGAAGGAGAGAGATTCAATATGAACCGTTGGATGACTTTGATCTCTAAGATCCTTGATGTACGGTGGTGGATTACACGTCTTGATGGCCACAAGCCCCACATCCCCTTATTTATTTAAATTTTCAAAATCATTTCCCCCTTTTCTCTTTTTTTTCTTCTTATCCATTTATTCTATTCATTTAAAAGTCATATAAATAAATGTTAATTAAAATTTGTAACAACAATGATAGACCGACCAAAAGACTTTAGAAAAAAACAATATACCATCTTACTATAATAAATGAAGGTTTTTTTTACCACATATTTTTTTCTTATTCATTTGTATACATGGTATTTTCTAGAATTTTTAAATTTTTATTTTCCACTTGTCATTTTATTGTATTTTTTATTTTATTAAATTAAAATTTCATATTTAATGTGTAAAGTAATATATATGTAAAGTATTTATTAGAAAAACTTTATATATGTAATGTATTCAATACATTAAATCTTAATAATTCAAAATTTTCTTATAAATTCAAACTTTTCAAATTGTTAAAATTTTACATTTATTTTTTTTAATTAAACTCATGTATTACATGGGTATTAAACCTAGTTATACTATCATAAAACGGTTCAAAACAACCACTTGGGTTGTGGTGACTTGGTAAGACATGTGGAAGATATGGTGGATAACCTATTGACCCATGTTCAAATCCTGGCACCACTCAACCCTTGTGGCCATGGAGGTTCGCCTGCAGTGACTCCAGGGTATAAGGCAAAGCTTTATGTTTGCAGCGGAGGATTAGTCGGTGCGCGAAAGCTGGCTCGAAAACCCTCGTTAAGGAAGTTCCCTTTCCAAAAAAAAACGGTTCAAAACATGTTAGTATTTTGAATTTGAACCATAAATTTATTTTAAAAATAAAAATAAAAATAAAAAATAAATAATAAAAAATAAATAAATAAAAAACTAGAAAATATAATTGCATAAAGACAAACGATAACCTTGGAAATTCAATAATCATATTATCTAGTTTTATTTAAGAAAATGGCACATTACCAAGAAAAAAAAATCGTATCATTATTATAAAATTTCAATTTAACACCGATTTTTTTTTTAATTATGTCGCTATATTTATTATTTTGTTGCAATATTAACCAATTCTTCATTCTCTCGGTAACCATTTTTTCCGAATTGCCATAAAATCACTAAGTTTATCAAAATTTTGATTTTGTCACTATGTTTTGTTTTTCTTAATTATACATTGTGTTTTGTTTTTCTCAATTATGTCATTACATTTACAATTTTATTGTAATGACAACAAATGAATCAGTTACCATCAATCTAACACGTTATCAAATAAGTGACATATCAATATTGTGATGTGGAAGCCACATCAGATCTTATGTGGTATGATTGAGTTTCAAATGTAAAATTTGAATCGAACCCAATTTCACATATCTATATCTCTTCATCTCCTCTTCTCATTAGAGAACTTCTTCACAAAACCCTTGTACTAAAACCCTTGGATTTAAATCATTTTTCGAAAAATATATTTTGTTTTTTCTCTTCTACTAAAGCACGAAAGAAACTTGAACTTGTTAATTTTATGATTTTAGTTTGGTAACCAGCTTTTGGAAAAAGAAAAAACTGATTTCAAGAAAACCCTTGTACTTTGGCTATTTTTTTGAAAAAGCCATTTTTGCTTTTATGTGACGTTTATATTATATTGTCTGATGTTTAATTCTCATGAGAATATTTCTTCACAAATGACGTTTGAAGGTACATTCAATGGTTTAAAGTCACCTAAAAGTCAATGAAAATGGTGTACTCACCTAGGAGATACTATTATTGTTTAGAAGCTCGATTTGTACAACAAGTAAACGAAGACCCCTACAAGGTTGATCCAGGAAACGCTTAGTAAGTTTAAACCACTAACTTGTAGGGGTCTTCATTTATTTATTATACAAATCGAACTTCTAAACCACAATATCATCTCCTCGAAAAGGGTAGCTATGCCTTTTCTCTTACTTGTAAGTGAGTTTGAACTATTAGACTAACCTTTAGATGTCATTTGTGAAGAAATACTCTGACGATAAGAGGAAGGGAAGTGTAACATCTTAAAAATCACACCCAATTTAAACTTTTCAAATCAACCCATTTACTAATAAAAGTGTTTACAAAATCATTGTTTCAAAACTATTATTTAACACAGAGTCTCCCAAGATTAACAACATAAAAATCAGGATGTGTATGGTCACGCCTTCATTTTGCCATGGTCCTCTGAAGTACCTAAAACCATAACCAAACACTATAAGGCAAAGTTTATTAAGTTTTCCTCAAAATACCACCACACAATACACGCATCATATATAAACAAGCATGTTGGGTCCAATAAATCGTTGGACTAGAACACCCACAGGTCGATAACCACCGGGTTGGATTACCCCTAACCCAATCAATCATCGGACTGGAATGCCAATATATTGTTAGAGTAGGTGTCTGAGCCCATAACTATAATCAGTATGTACTTGACCTGATAGTAGCATAGTCCTTTTGAGTTGCCTTCACCATAGCAATTTGATATGATGAATTATGAAGAAATAGGTAGATTTATGATTTATTAATATATTATAAGAATAATATATTAATTGAAAAATCATATTATTCTTGTATTAGTGTCTAAGTCCATAACTATTTTGGTATGTACTTGACCCGATCGTGAGCATGGTTCTTTTGGGTTGCCTTCACCATAGCAATATATAGGATGAACTAAGGAGAGAAAGGTTTAATTATGATTTATTAATATATTATAAGAATAATATATTAAAGGAGAAATCATAATGTTTAATTAATATTAGTCAAGAATTAATTAAGAATTAATTTTGTGGCTAAAAGAAGCTAATTAAACTTATGGGACCGGAGTTGTAATTATAAGATAATTACAATTGGGCTATGGATCACCTAATAATATATAGGTTGGACGAATTCTATGGGAAGCCCATAAGGAATTCGTCCAAGGGATATGTTAAAGGAGTCCATGGGTTGTTTAGGGCCTAAGTAGTCAGATTAGAGTTTCATAGTTGCAAACCCGAATAGCCTACATGTATATAAAGGACCCCTATGCCCCAAAAATGTGGCTAAGGGTTCCTTTAGGGTTTCCAGCCATTTTTTGGTGCCTCCCCTCTCTTATCTCCTTCATCCAAATACTTAGTGGTGTTTGTGACACCATTAGAGGTGCAACACTTGAGGCACTAAGCTTTTTGAAGCCAATGATTAGATTGTTATTGCTATATAACAATCAAGGGTTAGATCTAAACCCTATTTTATGTTAATATGATTAATTGTATGCCATATCTAAGGTTTATAACTTTGGATATTAAATTTCATGTTCATTAGACAAACTAGATCCAAAAGCTATTAGGGTTTGCATGTACACCATAAGAATGATGTATTGCTCGAAACCCATCAATTATTCAATTAGTATTAATCATAAATAAATTTGGAATTAATTTTTTGATTAACGAACTTATTAAAAGTAAGGGGACTGGTTGTGTAAATCATTGATAGTTGCAAACTAGGCTACTAGATCACCTTGGAAACGCTTGGACGAAATCTATAGAAAGCCTACAGATGATTTAATTCAAAGGGGGCTTCTAGAAGGTTTCCATAGGTTGCTTAAGGCTTAAGCAATCAAATTAGGGTTTCTATCTAAAACCCTAAGATCCTCGGCTATATAAGGAACCCTTGGCTCCTTAAAATCAGCCTTATGCATTCATAGAGAACCCTAGCCAATTTTAGGGCCTCCCCACCTCTCTCATATTCTTCCATTGCTACTTGGTCTTTGTGACTCCATTAGAGGTGAAAGGCACTAAGCTCTTGAAGGATAAAATGATAAGGTCAAATTTATGATAAGGATAAATTATATGAATAATTTAATTGTTTTAAAGTTTGATCTAAAAAGTTTTAAAAAGTTTCAAAACGTGCCCTCAACTTTTGGAATTTAAAATTTGATTAAATAGTTTTAATTTTGAAATATTAAATTCTAAAACCCTAGTGTTTGTGGTGGTTGATGATGAAGATGAGGTTAATGAGGCTGGTCAGAGTGGAAATCAGGCGGTTGGTAATTTATAGAGCTATAAAGGGAGTAACGATCCGATAGGTACTTTCAATACTCCTAGTGTACCTCAATTTCACAGTGTGGCTGAAAATGTTAATGTTAATTATTCACATATTCATTATGCGGATCCTGAGAATTACAAGTATGTTGGTAATGATGATGTCGGTACATATCTTAATGACGTGGGTGGTCGTTGTGTTGATGTTCCCGAACAATAAGTTAAAGTTAGGATTAGGCGTTTAGTGGATAAAAGTAAAAGAAAAAAATTATGCCTTAAAACCTCAAAAAGATGAAAAAAGCATGTTTACGTGGATTATGTTGATGTTGGTGATGTAGCTTTCGATATAACCGACTTAGAAAGCAATTTATATGGATATGAGTTGGGTGATGAAGTTAAAGCTAAGTTTCCCGATAACCTTTTTTACGGTATAACCCCTCTACCAGAATGTCCAGTTGATATTAATGAAGATATCCAACACAGATGGTAGACATCTATCTTCAAAAGATTGAATGTGAGAGTATATTTAATAAAAAAGAACTTTTAAAGCGTGCTATTGTTAAAAAATGTCTTCGAGAAGGTTTTCAGAAGAGGACAAGTAGATCCACCAAATCAAGGTATGAGGTTGTGTGTGTTTCGAAAAATTGTTCTTGGTTACTAATAGCAAAAGCAATTAAAAATTTAGATGGACTTTTCCAAGTGAATAAATTTGTTGATGTGCACACATGTTCTTTAACAATTTTGCAACATAATCATCGACAAGCAAACAAATATGTTTTGGGTGAATATATTGTTGATGTTTTGGTTGAAGATTATAGTAGAGTTTATCGGGGAAAAGATATTGTTAATGATATGAATGCTCGATTGAATATCAAAATCTCATACCATCAGACATGGCGTGCGAAGCAATATGCATTTTTGTTGTTAAAGGGTACGAAAGAGGATTCTTTTACCAAACTTCCTGCTTATTTCCACAATTTGGTTAAACATAATCCGGGTATGGTGACACATATTAAAACAGATGGTGATGATCTTTTTGAGTTTTTGTACGTTGTGGTTGTTCGGTTAGTATTTTAATTTTTTTATAATTTTTTTCATTTTTAGTTTGGTGTATTTGAATAGATATACAATGTATTGAGGTACGCACTTTTGTCAATTTGTGTAAACCGACCCTTGTATTAGATGGAGCTCACCAAAAGGGCGAGTTTAAAGGTATCATGTTACTTGCAGTTACTAAGGACGGACAAAACCAAATATTACCTGTTGCATATGGTATATGCAAAAATGAGTATATAGATTCTTGGGCGTGTTTTTTTTCAAAAACTGCGTGATTGCATAGGCAATATGCATGAGCTTACAATTATATCTGACAGGTCTCCGTCTATAGCAACATCCGTCGCCAACATTTTTCCTCACGCTCATCAGGGAATATGTGGTGTCCATTTGTATTTCAATATAGTATCTAGATTCGGGAAGAGTAAGACAGTTAAATAAATTTTTTGGGAAAATTGTAGGGTGTACACAATTGATGCTTTTGACGCTGCCATGGAAGTAATGAGAAAGACAAAACAACCAGTATGAGAATACTTAAGAAGTATAAATCCAAAAACTTGGTCACCAAAATTAAACCCGATTTTCAAACAAAACTCTTCCGGGCCATATATAATTTTCGTATCACCTACTCTAAAATATAACTGTTTTATTCCATCTGGAGATAAAACAACGTTCGATCGTATCTGATGAAGAAACATTTTGTGGAAAAACAATTCGTCCCCTTGTAAACGAGGGGCGTCCAACAAGTAATCAAATATTGTATGTCTAAAAATAACACGTCTGACACCATCTAACACATCAAATACTTCCCATATGTTACACCCCGATCCTTTTAAGTTCACGATGGCTTTAACATTTAAATTATTAGAATCATGTTGCACAAAAAACAATAACATATTAGAAAACCAAACAACTATTTATTTAAAATATCATATTATTAAATGCAGTAATAATCCAACATTCAAATTACAAACATAAACAATGCAAAAATCAACATTAAATCAATAATTTCTATATTTACGTTGAAAAACAATAACATACTTTAACAATTTTTCAACTTAAATGACAAGTATATACAATTTTTCAAGTTATACGACAAGTATACAAACGATTTTTAACTTTCAAATTATAAAAAAATAACAAATTCTAACCATATTATAACAAATTTTCAACTTAAACGATAAGTATGTACAATTTTTCAAGTTATAAGATAATTATACAAATGATTTTTAATTTTCAAATTATAAAAAATTACATATTCTAAACATACTAACATACTATAACAAATTTTCAACTTTAACGACAAATATATACAAATTTTCAAGTTATACAACAAGTATACCAACGATTTTTAACTTTCAAATTGTAAAAAATAACATATTCTAACTATGCTATAACAAATTTTCAACTTTAACGATAAATATATACAAAATTTCAAGTTATACGACAAGTGTACAAACAACTATTGTAAATATTATTATAACTATTTTTCAAGTTATACGACCACTTATATGACAAGTATATACATTTTTTCAAGTTATACAACAACTATACAAACGACAAATAAGATATTTTAATCATGTTATATCAATTTCTCAACTTAAACAACTAACCAAAATTATTGTAAACATTATTCTAATAATTTATTTAACTTTGAATTTAAAAAAATAACATATTCTAATCATTTTACTAAATGTACAACAAGTCAATGCATATTATACGCAGTCTATACTTGTACATTCATACAACCACTAACAAAATTCAAGGTTACTAATAAATAATATTAAATCTATCATATACAACAAAACTACCCAATCACAAACAATATAATTTCATTTTTTACACTAACAAAATAAATAATAAAATAAATAAAACATGTACTAAATAAATGTTAATTAAAACATAAAAAGAATTAAAATCCAACCATATTTTCGGGATTGTTGATGAAATCATTCATTATCTTCAAGAAATCGTCAGAGGGAATCGCCGAGAGAGAAAATTTTTCTAAATTGAATAATGAAAAATAAGGAACAAAAAAACGTTTTTATAGATTTTGCATCTTAAAATCACAGATAGAATGAGGAAAATCGCAGATGGAAAGGCAAAATCGCAGATGGGTCATTTCCATCTGCGATTTAAGTGCTTATTTTTGCATTTTTGATTTTTTTGGCTAATTTTATAAAGTAATTAGTGTATTAGGTCAAATTAGTAATTTTCTCACATATTTGATTATCATATGAATAATCAAATGTTAATATTTACATTAAGATTACTTCAATATTACACATATATTATATTAGTTGCAGAATAAGGTTTTTACGTTTTTATATACTATTTTTTATTTTTTATGTTACAACAATTCATAATAAAAAATATATTATAAAATTAAATCATTATTCAATACCATGCTGTTTTAAAGTTATTAGCCCCACGTAACTATTAAGTTAACATGCTATATTTCATTAAATCTGCTGCCTATAGTCATAGAATGCTAGAGTCGTCCATGGTTGATAAATTGGTTACAGTAAAACAAACAAATAAATATCACTTTATTTTCATTTTTTTGTTACACAACAAAATAAATAATTTATCAGTTATAAATTTACACTTGCATAATTATATCATCTACTGATCTATATCAATTTCATTTTTCTAGTTCGTTCAATGTTAACTTATAGGAGAATGGAAGAATGATTATCGTACGAAAAGAATGTTAATATCTCAAACATTATTGATAATATTTGTTACAGAATTCAAACATAAATATAACTAATATGAATATGAAGTATACAAAGCATTATTTATTATATGTCATGCACTTTTGATCTTATAATAGAATAGATAAATAGATAAAGGTAAAGTGAAAGAAATTTGGTTGTCATTGAATAAAGCAGACACACTGGCATTGGTACCCATAAAGATTAGCCACCTTCTAAACTGCAAAGACTTAATTCCCATGTGTTGTGTCTCAAGAAAGACATTAGAAAGGGGAAGTTGTACATAAAACTTTATTTAAGTCCTTTATGGTTGATAATTCCCACTATCTATTGACATTACCAAACGATTATAAAATGATTGATTTAAAAATTTTATTAGGTGGAAATTATTGAAATGGTAATTTATACAACAATATTAATCAAAATTGGCCTACGCTTTTAATTGATCACACCAATCAAAACTGATTTAACAGATCCAAGTGAACTTAAAAAGAATCGGATTGATTTAATTCCAATTAATCCCATCCTATATAAAAGTATAAATATCCTTAATTGAAGTACTTGGAGTTTGTATGAGCCTTGCATCTTTTATTCTAAAATCTGTCACGAATTTTTTGTTAAAGAATTATAGAATGAATCTATTTTTCATGTATGAAGATTGAAAATATCCAATATTCCAATTGACTATTTAGCATGACATGTGCTATTCTTTATGTTTAAATGATAGAACGAATTAAAAAAATCAATAATTTGTTGTATTATATTTCGATTTTGGTAATGAGTTTTTGTCTTAATCGTTATCTAAATGAGTTTTTTATAGACTGATCGTTTATTTAAAACTCAACATATATATGCATTTTCGTATTTTAGCTTGATTTCAAACAAAATTTGATTTTAGAAAAGTAACTTTGTGGGAAAATAACAATATTTAAGTCATAATAAATAAAGAAATATATATATGAAATGAAAAAAGGGTTCCAACTTCCAACTAGATAGAAAAGCTTTTCCTCTCATCCACAGTTGTCAATCTTTGAAAAGATTATGTTAGCAACTCAATAATAAAATAATCTATATAAATCACTTTCATGATATATCCACCCTACCACTACCACACCACCAATATATATAATATTTTTTGAATCTTGCTAATTGCTATGTGTATATTCTATATGAATTGAATTGTGCAGGTAATATATACGTGCGCATGTGTATGTGTATGTGTTCACCATACATATATTTATGTAAGATTGTTTGTGTTATTTAAAATAATATATATATTTGAACAGGTATACAACGACACTGTGATAGTGGAAGCCGAAAATCTATTACAAAATAGAATTTGTACATGAGCAACGAATTTATAAATTAACTATAACATATAAAAGTGTACAAATTTGTAGTAAAACATTTAAAATATCTAGTGCCTATGGTCTATGGAAGATAAATGCGAAGGATAGCACATGCTTAGGCCCTCCCTAGATTTAATTTCTTGAGCTTTTGTATGAATATTTTGGACGTGTATAAATTTCGAATGTTAGATTTTTTCTATACAAAATTTCACACCACTTATGAGGCTCTTGTCATGGTCCCAAGCACACTATTAGCCTATACGTTGTCCGATATAGGTGGTCGTCTGTAATATTAATGTGGCTTAGTCATCCATATGTGAACATCGTTCCAACATGATTGTAAACATGGTGTGGAATAAGGCTAATTACGCAACTTCACAGATAAAGAAAGGATGACAAAGATGATAGAACTTAAAAAAAAAAAAAAAATTACTAATCACTTCTAATAATCCTATAAATATCACATTTTTTACAAAACTCACACAATCATTTTAGAATTCTAAATATTCTACACAAACATAACAAAAAGATAAATGTTTTTTTCTTAATCTTCATCAATGACGATGATATGTTTTTTTTTTTTTTTTTTTTTTTCATTTTTTCTGAAAATGATAATCACCATAACGGATCAACAAGATGAAAATTCAAATGACATCAAAAAGACTAGAACTTCAATAAGAATGGAGCCATGGATCGTAATGTTGCACACAAACTTACAATATATGATACAAATTAGATGAACGCACTTCAATCATCAATATTTGACGGAGCATATATATCAAAGACAACTCACTGAATCATAGCGATGAGGACGACTAGGGTGATACTGACGACAACAACGGATGATAGTTTTATTTTTTAATGTTGAACTTTTAATTATTATTGTATTGTTTATTTTTAATTATATAATTTTTAATTTTCAATAATAGAATGTCGTGTTCTTAAAAAAAATAACATAATTATTAGTTATGTAACTAATTTATTTATTATTTATATAATTTTAATTTTATAAATGTCGTCTTAAAATAAATATAAAGTAATACGATAAAGATGATGTGACGTGATGGATATTTTTTAAGGTTTGTGAAGGATTATTGAAGATTTAGTGAAACTATGGTGGGATGAAATATTTTTAGAGTAAAGACCTTGAAGACTCTATTTGTTAGTCTTGTGCTATTGGATATACATACAACGCCCATGGCATTTTAATGACATGGCAAAGGATGCATTCATGGCCATATGTGGTCTCAAGTCTCAACCACACCTCACAACGCAAAATAAAAGGAAGAAAATCGTAAAAAAAAGGTCTCAAGTCTAAACCACAGCTCACAACGCAAAATAAAAGGAAGAAAATCGTAAAAAAAATGATCATTTGATACTTTTTAAATACAAATAATTTATCAAATAATTAATATTTTACTTTATAAATACTAACCAATTAACCACAAAACTTCTACACTACAAGTTTTCATTATATCCTCCTTAAACCTTATATTTTCTTACCTTATTTTATTTAAACATGGGTCAAAACTCAAACACACTACCACTTAACTAAGCCCAATCACCCTACATTTAGGTTCAGGGAGTGATAACTTCATAAGTATGCTATAAGGTTCACCCATGGGCATCAAAAGATTTTCCAACTACCATTTAAACACATTTCTTTCCAACAACCCTATCAACCTAATCCTTACCAATAACTAATCTCATAACAATTTCAATCACAACCTTCTTAACCACAATATAAGCACAAATAAGTACCAAATCTGGTACCCAAAACACAACCAAGGAGCAACCTAAACCTTTGAAAAAATGACAAAAAAACACGATGGCACAGAAAGTCCTTAGAGAGACGGGTGTGGGCAACGGGAAGCCTCGTTATAGGTGTAACACCGCAAATTTTCAAAACAATTTTTTTTCAATTTTTTAAAAACATAATTCCATTGATATTCATTAAACAACCATTTTAATTATCCAAACAAGACAATATAAAATCCCCAAGTTCATGATATCAAGCTCCGAATGTGTGTGTGTACGGATCAAGCCGGCGCCTTCCCGCGGTCGTCACTAGTACCTGCAACAATAACATCAACACTGTAAGCACAAGGCTTAGTGAGTTCCCCAAAATACTACATATAACACATATTAGCCACTCGAGGCTATAACTCTGTGGGTCCGTGCACCCAAACTCTGTGAACCCTCAGGTTCTAACTCTGTGAACCTTTCGGTTCTAACTCTGTAAACATGCACAGCATCAATCACATAGAAGTAATGCAGTACAACACATAACATACATAGCATACAAATACTCTATCACATAACTCTGATCACCTACTCAAGGTAAAGTATAGTGAGAAGACTCACCTCGCGTGTCTCGGTAAATCGTAAACCTGAAATCGCTAATCACTCGACCTGTCGAGCTGTCGCCCCCCCCTATAGCACAATACACCTCTAATTAACACTTTCCCAACTAGGGTTGACCACACTGAAACAAGTCAATCTAGGTCAACGCTGGTCAACGGTCAACGGTCAACTTTGACCGGACTCGGCGAGTACCCAGGCGACTCGGCGAGTCTGGGCGTATACACCAATTTCCCTGGAATCCTCTCTCGACACATCGAGCATTCCCTCAACTCGACGAGTTCCACCTGGCACGAGTTGTGGGGCCACCACGACTCAACTCGCCGAGTCTCAAGAACAACTCGGCGAGTCCAGTTAAACTCAGTCCACCTGTCCATTCTGACTCCCCCTTGACTCACTGAGTTCACCTTTCCCAACTCGGCGAGGCCACTCACAGAGTGGTCGGGCAACATTCATGCTACTCGCCGAGTCTGTTCTTCGGACTTGGCGAGTCCATGCCATGCACTGACTCAATCTTGCTCTAAAGGTCAGATCCAGTTCATTAATCCATAGATCCAGTCCCTCCAAGCTCATTTAGCACGTAAAGTTACAATCTTGATGCACATACAACCTCTATATGACCATATATGATGTTTATGACTCAAATACTACAACACAAGGTCAAAGACTCTATTGTCACTCATAAAGCTTGATGAGTGAGGCTCTCTGGACCTCTATGGATCCAGATCCATGGCCTCAACTCAAGGAGGGAACCAATGGGCATCAAATCATCCCATAAATGACCATCACAAGCCCTAAATTGCATCATGCTTCACTAAACAGAAAATGGTCCGAGATAATACCTCTAGAGTGATGATCTAAGCTCCAAATCCACGAAATAGCAACCTCCTTTGCTTCCTCTTGCCTATGGTCTCCTTCTTCTTGCTAAACAACACCCACAAGATCAAGAATGGCTCTCTTCTCTTCACAAATCGCTCAAGAACTCTAGGGACACTCACTGAGGGTTGGGTGAGCACAAATGACGGCCATAAGGCCCTTTAAATAGGCCTCAAACCCGGAGATTTAGGGTTTCATTACACAGCGCAAACTCGCCGAGTCCATATCATGGACTCGCCGAGTCCAGGCGCGCACCAATGTTCAAACCCGCGTCCCTACTCGGCGAGTCTGAGCTCCAACTCGCCGAGTCCCTCTCACAATATAACAAAATTTTGGATTACAATATACCTGGTAAAAATCCGGATGTTACAACTCTCCCCCACTAGAACTAGACTTCGCCCTCGAAGTCTCGCTCTAAAACAGCTCCGGATGCTGCTCCCGCATCATACCCTCCGGCTCCCAGGTCATTTCTGATCCATTCCGATGTTGCCACTGAAGCAATACCAGAGGTACCTCCTTGTTCCTCAAAATCTTGATCTTCCGATCCCTAATAGCCACTGGTCTCTCAGCATAATTCAGGCTTGCATCCACCTGAATATCCTCTAGTGGAACCACTGCCGACTCATCGGCTATACATTTCCTCAACTGCGATACACGAAAAGTGTTGTGAATCTGCCCCAACTCTGCTGGTAACTCCAGCCGATAGGCTACCCGGCCTACCCTAGCAATCACACGAAACGGACCTATAAATCAGGGCCCCAATTTGCCCCTCTTCCTGAACCGGATCACTCCTTTCCAAGGAGAAACCTTCAGGAGAACAAAGTCGCCGACCTGAAATTCCAGCTCGGACCGGCGTCTATCCGCGTAACTCTTTTGTCGGCTCTGAGCGGTCAATAACCTTTGTCTAACCAGCTGTATCTGCTCTGTCGTCTGGTTCACGATCTCTGTACTGCCCATTACCCTTTGTCCAACCTCTCCCCAACATATAGGAGTCCGACACCTCCTACCATACAACAGCTCAAAGGGCGGCATGCCAATGCTCGAATGATGGTTGTTATTGTAGGAAAACTCTGCCAGAGGCAAATACGTGTCCCAACTACCCCCAAAGTCCAATACACATGCTCGAAGCATGTCCTCGAGTGTCTGTATCGTCTGCTCACTCTGACCGTCGGTCTGGGGGTGGTATGCGGTACTAAAATGCAGCTTAGTACGCAACTCCTCATGAAATTTCTTCCAAAAACGGGAAGTGAAACGCACATCGCGGTCTGAAACAATCGAGATCGGCACCCCATGTCGAGATACAACCTCCCTCACGTAAATCTCCGCCAACTTTTCCGCTGAAGAACTCTCACTGATGGCAAGAAAGTGAGCGCTCTTTGTCAACCTATCCACAATCACCCAAATTGCATCGACTCCTCTGGCAGTCCTTGGCAATTTGGTGATAAAATCCATAGTGATCTGTTCCCACTTCCACTCGGGAACCTCCAATGGCTGCAACTTGCCATGCGGTCTCTGGTGTTCGGCCTTTACCCTTCGACAGGTCAAACACCTCTCGACAAACCATGCTACATCCCTCTTCATACAAGGCCACCAATACTCCTTTCTTAGGTCCAAATACATCTTTGTGGCCCCGGGATGGATCGAAAATTTCGATCTATGAGCCTCCTCCATCAATGTAGTACGTGTACCGCCCACAAACGGTACCCAGATCCTGCCCTGATAAGTCATAAGGCCTCGACTATCCGATATAAACTCAGAAACCAACCCAACGACCCGCTCTCCCTTCTGCATCTCAGGATGCACGGCCTCGGCCTGAGCCCCACGAATGGCGTCCAGAACTGGAGCTATCACAGTCAGTCGCAAACATACATTTTGCAGTGGAGCACTCTCCGCCCTGCGACTCAATGCGTCGGCTACCACATTAGCCTTGCCCGGGTGGTACAAAATCTCGCAATCATAATCCTTGACCACATCTAACCACCTTCTTTGCCGCATGTTTAGGTTAGGCTGATCCATCAGGTACTTCAAGCTCTTATGGTCCGTGTAAATCGTACAACGAACCCCATACAAGTAGTGCCGCCAAATCTTGAGGGCGAACACCACTGCCCCCAACTCCAGATCATGTGTGGGGTACCTCGTCTCGTGAGGCTTCAACTGCCTCGATGCATATGCTATCACATGACCCTTTTGCATCAGCACCGCTCCCAGTCCTAAAATCGATGCATCACAGAATACCACAAAACCCTCCATCCCTTCCGGAAGAGCTAATACCGGAGCTTCACACAACCTCTGGCGAAGCGTCTCAAAGGAGGTCTGCTGCTCGGGACCCCATAGAAATGTAACACCCTTCCGGGTCAATCTGGTGAGTGGAACCGCAATCTTGGAGAAATCCTTAATAAACCTCCGATAATACCCTGCCAACCCAAGGAAACTCCGGATCTCAGAAGGTGACCTAGGCACTTCCCACCTCATCACTGCGTCAACCTTGGCCGGATCGACCAATATCCCCTTCTGGTTAACGAGATGTCCCAGAAACTGGACCTCCCGTAACCAAAAATCGCACTTGGGAAACTTTGCATAAAGTTTCTCCGATCTCAAAACTCCAAGAACCTCCCTCAAATGCTCCTCGTGCTGCTCTCTAGATCTCGAATATACCAGAATATCATCAATGAACACAATCACCGACCGATCCAACATCGGCCGACATACCCTGTTCATGAGGTCCATGAACACAGCCGGGGCATTGGTGAGCCCAAAAGGCATCACCACAAACTCATAATGCCCATAACGCGTCCTGAATGCTGTCTTCTGAACGTCCTCGTCCCGTACTCTCACTTGATGATAGCCCGACCTCAAATCAATCTTGGAGAACCAAGATGCTCCCTGTAACTGATCGAATAAATCATCGATCCTTGGCAACGGGTAACGGTTCTTGACCGTCAACTTATTATGTTCCCGATAATCAATACACATGCGATGCGAGCCATCTTTCTTCTTCACAAACAGGATGGGTGCTCCCCACGGCGAGCTACTCGGCCGGATAAACCCCTTCCCCAGCAACTCCTGAAGTTGCGAGGATAACTCCTGCATCTCTGGAGGCGCGAGGCGATACGGCACCTTAGCAATAGGCGCGGCTCCCGGAACCAAATCGATGCCAAACTCCACTTGCCTCACGGGAGGCACACCTGGTAACTCTTCGGGAAAGACATCTGGAAACTCACGCACCACCGGAACTTCGTCCACTGAACTCGGTCTCTCGGAGATCACTCGTGTATCCATCACATATGCTACAAAACCCTTACAGCCTTGCTGTAAACACTGCCTCGCCCTAGCAGCCGAACAAAAGGCTGATCCCGAACGTGTACCCTCGCCGTAAACCGAAAGAACTCCCCCACTAGGATCTCGTATAGTCACCAGCTGACGCTCGCAATCGATAATCGCGCCGAATCGGCTCAACCAGTCCATGCCCACTATAACACAGACATCACCCATCGCAATAGGAATCAGGTCGATTGGGAACTCAACCCCAAAAATCTCCAGTACACATCCCCGGAGGACCTCCGTGGCACAAATCACTCTGTCGGCGGCTATGGAAACCCGCAGGGGTCGACTCAGTTCCCCACGACTAACACTGATATGCTGACTAAATGCCAAAGATACAAAAGATCGACTCGCACCCGAGTCAAATAACACTAAAGCAGGTACAGAATTCACAAGGAAGGTACCTATGCATAGCATAATATAAGCATAATATCTTGACACCATAAATAAATAATAAAAAGAAAGCGTACCAGCCACAACGTCGGGTGCAGCGCGGACCTCTTCCGCAGTCAGCTGAAAGGCTCTCCCCCGAGCCCTCGGTGCCTCGGCCTTCACGGGCCGACTCTCTGTAGCAGTAGCTCTGATAGCGGCGGGAGCAGACCCCTGAGATGCTCCGCGCAGCAGCGGACACTCTGCCTTCCGGTGTCCGGTCTGGTTACAGTGGAAGCACACTGTAAACCCCTTGGGGCAGTCCCTGGCCATATGCCCCTCCTTGCCACATTTGTAGCAAGACCCCGCTCGACAGACTCCATCGTGACCCTTGCCGCACTTCCCACAAGTGCGGCCCTTCTGGCTCCCGGGTCGGAGATCAGCGGGCTTGGCCCGCTTGGCTACCGGCTGGGACTGTGCCGGCCGCCGATCCCTCCCCAGAGACTCCGCCTCCTCCCTGGCCTGAGTCTCAAGCTCAATCTCCCTCTTCCGAGCATTTGCCTGAAGCTCGGCAAATGTCCGATACGAGGAGTTCGCAGCGAACTCCCGAATATCCCGTCTCAGAATGCTCAGGTAACGGCTCATACGTGCCTGCTCGGTGGACACGTGCTCAGGGCAGAACATCGCCCTCTCATGAAACATCCTCGTGATAGCTGTGACTGACTCGGTACCCTGCTTGAGGGTCAGAAACTCCTGTGTCAGACGTTCCCTCTCCACCTGAGGAACGTACTCATCTCGGAACATGGTAGTGAACCTCTCCCAGGTCACTGCCGAAAGCTCAGTTGGTGTGAAGTGTGCCGTCACAAACTTCCACCAGTCCTTCGCTCCCAAGCGAAGCTGGTTCAGCGCGAACCGAACCTTCAAATGCTCAGGGGACGAGCAAGTGAAGAAGCATCCCTCCATATCAGATATCCACCTCATAGCTGCCACCGGATCCTGCGTACCATCAAACTCTGGTGGCTTGGTGTTGCTGAACTCCCTAAACAATGTCGCATCACCTCCCTGGGGTCTTGCCGCAGCAATCGCTGCGGTAGCCGCTGCAACCGCAGCCTCAGAAAGAGCGGCATAGCGCTCGTCAAATGTCTCGATCAACGCGGTCTTAATGGACCCGAACATCTCTGGTAACTCAGCTCTGATGACCGCAGCCACCTCCTCATGAATGATCTGTCGAATCTCCTCATCGCTAGATCCGGCATCCTCCGGCATGTGACGTGTCCTTACCATGATCAACCTCTAAAATACAACATGCGATAATTAGAATTTACTCGAACACTCTTACATTCGACAATCCACCCCTCCTTGACTCTTGGTATCCCAAGATTCTTATTTGGACTGTGTACCGCACCGGTGCTTTCAGTAGTACGGGCCCAATACTACTGTCCGCACCGTCTCAGTACACACCCCAAATCTTCCTCTTCGGATCCCAATCCCCAAGTACTCTATTATACTTGAATCGCTCTGTAACAGGTCTCACACGAAGTCCTAGCTGCTACCTAATTACTCTCAGCATCTCATAGCAGCTCACCCCTACCTAGGCTAAGGCATCACAAAACAGGCCACTCTAGTCCTATTAGCAATACCTAGCTTACTCTAGCATGCAAATACATCACATTAATAATAATTATCACATAATATAAAGGTATTTTGGGAACTCACCGTTCGGGCGCTGGCTGATCGTACACACGTTTCCTCCTGGAAAATCTTTTACTCTTAGAAAACCTTGGTTTTATTTTGAAATATCTCTTCAATTCCTCAGTTTGAGTTCAAATACCCCCGAAGGTGTACCCGAATCCCTCAAACCAAGGCTCTGATACCAATTTGTAACACCGCAAATTTTCAAAACAATTTTTTTTCAATTTTTTAAAAACATAATTCCATTGATATTCATTAAACAACCATTTTAATTATCCAAACAAGACAATATAAAATCCCCAAGTTCATGATATCAAGCTCCGAATGTGTGTGTGTACGGATCAAGCCGGCGCCTTCCCGCGGTCGTCACTAGTACCTGCAACAATAACATCAACACTGTAAGCACAAGGCTTAGTGAGTTCCCCAAAATACTACATATAACACATATTAGCCACTCGAGGCTATAACTCTGTGGGTCCGTGCACCCAAACTCTGTGAACCCTCAGGTTCTAACTCTGTGAACCTTTCGGTTCTAACTCTGTAAACATGCACAGCATCAATCACATAGAAGTAATGCAGTACAACACATAACATACATAGCATACAAATACTCTATCACATAACTCTGATCACCTACTCAAGGTAAAGTATAGTGAGAAGACTCACCTCGCGTGTCTCGGTAAATCGTAAACCTGAAATCGCTAATCACTCGACCTGTCGAGCTGTCGCCCCCCTATAGCACAATACACCTCTAATTAACACTTTCCCAACTAGGGTTGACCACACTGAAACAAGTCAATCTAGGTCAACGCTGGTCAACGGTCAACTTTGACCGGACTCGGCGAGTACCCAGGCGACTCGGCGAGTCTGGGCGTATACACCAATTTCCTTGGAATCCTCTCTCGACACGTCGAGCATTCCCTCAACTCGACGAGTTCCACCTGGCACGAGTTGTGGGGCCACCACGACTCAACTCGCCGAGTCTCAAGAACAACTCGGCGAGTCCAGTTAAACTCAGTCCACCTGTCCATTCTGACTCCCCCTTGACTCACTGAGTTCACCTTTCCTAACTCGACGAGGCCACTCACAGAGTGGTCGGGCAACATTCATGCTACTCGCCGAGTCTGTTCTTCGGACTCGGCGAGTCCATGCCATGCACTGACTCAATCTTGCTCTAAAGGTCAGATCCAGTTCATTAATCCATAGATCCAGTCCCTCCAAGCTCATTTAGCACGTAAAGTTACAATCTTGATGCACATACAACCTCTATATGACCATATATGATGTTTATGACTCAAATACTACAACACAAGGTCAAAGACTCTATTGTCACTCATAAAGCTTGATGAGTGAGGCTCTCTGGACCTCTATGGATCCAGATCCATGGCCTCAACTCAAGGAGGGAACCAATGGGCATCAAATCATCCCATAAATGACCATCACAAGCCCTAAATTGCATCATGCTTCACTAAACAGAAAATTGTCCGAGATAATACCTCTAGAGTGATGATCTAAGCTCCAAATCCACGAAATAGCAACCTCCTTTGCTTCCTCTTGCCTATGGTCTCCTTCTTCTTGCTAAACAACACCCACAAGATCAAGAATGGCTCTCTTCTCTTCACAAATCGCTCAAGAACTCTAGGGACACTCACTGAGGGTTGGGTGAGCACAAATGACGGCCATAAGGCCCTTTAAATAGGCCTCAAACCCGGAGATTTAGGGTTTCATTACACAGCGCAAACTCGCCGAGTCCATATCATGGACTCGCCGAGTCCAGGCGCGCACCAATGTTCAAACCCGCGTCCCTACTCGGCGAGTCTGAGCTCCAACTCGCCGAGTCCCTCTCACAATATAACAAAATTTTGGATTACAATATACCTGGTAAAATCCGGATGTTACAATAGGTGACATGGCACCTAATAACGGCGTCATAACGGGAGGAACACCGGCCCCTAACTGTTATTAGGTGTTATGTTATGACGCGTTATGGTGAAAACAGGAGGTGACGTCGCGATTTTGCTTGTGTTTTTATTCAACCGCCATAATTTCAACCGTTTGTTTCAAACGCTAACATAAAAAAATCAAGTTTTATTGGTGTAATCACATGTTAGTAGATGTTGTCCATTTCCACATTGGGTGTTATAACACCCATGTATGAATAGGACTCTGACATGACACGTTTTGGGTGTGGTAACATGTAATAACATGTTGCCCACACCTAGTAGTCTTAGGAGTTGGTCCGAAGGTGAAGAAGCTACGTTAATACGTGATTGTGTATTCATCTCTCAAGATAACTATCCGGGAACCACCAATCAACTAGAAGTTTTGGGGAACGAGTTTTAGATTATTTCCACACAGAATTGGAAAACGATATTTAATATTGGAATAACAACCTTCTATCTTCTAAATTACTCAATTTGAGGTTATTTGTATCAACTTCAACAACATTTTCAATGATGCTACCAACATGTATAAAAATGGAAGAAACGGTTTTTACATCTTAAATACCGTTATCCAACAATAATGGAACGAGCACAAAGGTGAAGCATGTACCCATCACAAAGCATGGGAAATTCTCAAAATGATTTCAAAATAGACCCTTAAGGCGGATGCACTTATGCAATCAACCGAATCCAATAAACGTTCTAAAACGTCTGAAACAAACGGGTAAACACAAACGTCAGGTACCTGTAATACGATCAACCACAATAATGATGTCGACGAGATTGCACTGGAAGAACCCCTTTCGACGGTCGGTTGGAAGGGATAAAGGATAACGAGCTACAACGTGTTCGAGGATAAACATATTTGAACCAAATGAGTTAAACTTTTATAAGGAAAAGTTTGAGGAGTATTAAACTATTAATTGCACAAGGATAAAATGATGCTTAAAAAGGAAGCGAGATGTGAAGATGTCGATCAGTAATGTTTTTATCGATTAATCTTGGAATGACGTTAACGGCGAAAAGGAAATTCATAAAAGTATTATAACTCGAATGTGATTTTTATTTAAGTTTATTGATGTAATTTTTTTAAACTTGATTAATGTATTTTCTTTAAGTTTATTAATGTTGTTTTTTAATTTTTTTAATTTTTTAATTTAATTTTTATTTTATATATTTTGTATTTAAATAATTAGAAAATAAAAGAGATGTGATAATGAGAAGTGCTAATTATTTTATTTGATTTATTTCGTAGGTTAGGTGTTAAGTAGTAAGAAAATTAACGACACATTTGATGTGATATCAAACTAAGTGTACCCAAAGCCCACAAGGCCCACAACCTTAGTTCATAGTTCATACTGTTATACTTTTTAGAGTTTATTTGTTAGTTTATCAGTTGCTATCATCTAGGGATGTCCAAAAAAACCGGTTCACAAACCGAACCGGTTAGTGAACCGGAAACCGGTTTTCCTCTGAACCGGTTTATGCATGAACCGAACCCCCGAAGAACCGAACCTACGGACCGAACCAATTCGCCCTTTTTAATGTGTGATCCGGTTTCGAACCGGTTTTTTGAACCTATTTGTAAACCGATTTTGAACCGGTTTTTTACACTTACTAGCTCAAAAGAGCTTTATACTCTAAACAAATAAAAAACCCATTCCTATTTTACACTTACTAGCTCAAAAAAAAACCGGTTTTCGTTGAACCGGTTTTGAACAAACCGAACCGGTTTAAATATGTTCGAATAATTTTTGGGGTGAACCGGATTGGAACCGAACCGGTTTTGGTGTGAACCGGTTTTGACTTGTTGGACTTGAACCGAACCGGTTTTCTGAACCGGTCCGGTTCATAAAAAAAAACCGGTTTTTGCACGCCTACTATCATCTATAAAATATAATTTTTTCATATTTTTGTATTATAAAATTATTCATTGTCAGATCAATTATTATATTAAATTAATTACAAAATATATTGATTGTATTTTGTCATGTATGTTTTTCAATCACCATAAAAATTGTTCTAATATTCTAGGTAAACATAATTCATCTTCATTATTTATCCTTTTTATAGTATGGATAACGTATCTCACTTACCCTTACATTCATTGCAACAAAAGTACAAAACTTACAATCAATCGAAACAAAACTAAACACGTCATCGTTTAACATGCTATTCATCAAAACCATTTTATACATAACTTGCGTGTTGGATTTCAAAAATAAAATAAAATAATAGTGGTCTATTTTGTTGTTTCCTTTTGCAATGTGAGTGGTCCTTGTATCCTACTATTGTCCAACAACTATTAAAGCATCAATAACCATATCTGTATTTAGCCAACAGATTAAAAAAATAAACCCAAATCAAGATTTCATAAATTTGGGAAAGATCCAGAGATTTAACAAAAAGAAAAACTCAAAACTAGCAACACAAATAAGCCATCTGATAAGAGTTGTGGCAAGTACACATGTAAAACTTTTAGGACTAAAACGAACTCATAAGTAACATCACCAAATCCATCTGATACTCCAGAGCCAATGAAAATGAGACACGTCACATTCACATGCCACCTGTAGTTTCGCTCACAGGAATGGAGGCAATATCACCCATCTGCGAGGATACTTAGGTCGTCCTTCCTTCCCATCAAATAACTGCCAACAAAAAAACATGGTATCAGTCTATCAGAGCAACAGCTATATAGATTTAATTTTTGTTTCTTTTTTTTTTTTTAAATCAATACAAAAAGAACAACTTAAAAAGGTGAAGAAAATTACCCTTCTGAGACGACGATGTTTAGCCAAGGCCCAATTAGTCATAATGGAAGCAGCAACAATCAAAAACACATAACCCGCAACAGTCTGTGTAGCAACATTAAACCCTAACCACTGATAAATCTCGGTTGTGTAATTGGCACATGTGACAATATTAAACAGAAAGCCACGTGGGATCTGATACCCTCCATTCCCACTCGGGCTACGAAGATTCCTCAAGATGACATGGCAATACAAATTTGAAATTTGCATAATCAACCCAAACCCTAACCCAATCTTCACTTGAAGATCATTGACAGGTGTGTAAAGCGGGTGATTAACATAATAAGCAATGTAACACCCGAAAGACCAGTAATAAGCACAGTTTCTGAACACATTTGAAAGAGGTGAAGTCGCATGACTGAATCGATGTATAAAGAAGGTCTCCATGATGCGTTTGAAATAATGGAAGCACCAATAGTACATTGCTATTGTTTGAACAGGGTGGATCACACGTTTTTCGAGTTTGTACCCGAAGTATTGGTATACTGGGAGGTAGTAGAAGAGGGGGTAGAGGATGAGTGGGCCCAGATACTCGAAGAAGAAGAGAGTTCTGTATGAGACTTGTGGGCCCAAGTCCTTGAAGACTACAGTTATGGTGTCTGAATTGGGGTTTCCAGTGGTGTACTCTTTGAGACTTTTTTTGTATTGGAGGACAACCGGCTTTTCTTTGGACCCTGGCTGGAGGGGTAGGGTCAGGCGTTGTCTTGAAGGGTAGTATTTCTTGACTGTTGATATAAGATTTGTGTGAGATCAAAGTATGATGTGAATGGAAGTCTAAAACCAAATCGTCTGAATCGTATGCCCTAATTCTCTCTGTTTCTGCGCCTAAACTATCTAATTCATTTACTTTTTGAAATTTCAAAACTGAAATTATTTGGATCTGATAGGTGGAAGTACTTGCCAATCAAAAGGAAGGATATAGTTCGTAGTAATTACGAATAGATATATAATACTTATATTGAAACAACGATTTATTTACAAAGGAAACTTACTTCGCTTATGAATTGCCTCCTGCAAATCAGCCACGGTAGCCTGGGAGAACCCAAAAACTAGTCACAACCACGAAACCCCCAAAATATATTTAGAATCACACAAACGGAAATACAAGTGAAATTAAACTTACAGAGCTATCAAGGACGAGGCCACCATCGATTAATTCTCTTCCGCTCCGAGTGGTGACGAGCACCTTCATCTTTCCGGTGATAAGATTAGGAACTAGAAGCTGCAAGCTACTTGGAGTGACGCAATTTTATGGGGAAGCGGAGAAAACAATGCGAAGTACGAGATTCTGAGATCTGGGAAAATGAGATTCGAAGAAATGTGCGGATGGTTGGAAGGATTTATGGGTAAGGAAACTAATGACTCAATGAGGTCCCACAGTATAGATCATGAATTAAGTAAGTCCTGCAAATGTGATTTGATGAAATTAAAGGCGTGTAGTTGGGGTAGATGAGCAGCGGCAGCTGCTGCTTATGAGGAAGGACCGAAGGAGGGTAGGGTGAAAGGGTGATCTACCAAAATCTGATCGCCATTGAAGGACAATGCACGTGGCAGTAGTTGTACCTATGGTTCTTGTTTTATATTATTTCCGTTTTCTATGCATTTGGGTTTGTTTGTTTGAACGTTCGTCCTTTTAACATTTTTTCTTTCCTTTTTATAATCCACGTGCTATTCGAGTTTGTTCAACCGGTTTATGTTGTGAAATCACTTAAAAATGAGTTTGCACATGTTATCTAGTTGATCATTATGGTTTTCTTTTCTTTTATGATTAAAATAGCCGATTTAAGAAGAGTATAATAATTTGATACAAAGTTTAAAGCGGGGTGTATATGAGATGATTAGGTTTGATTATTGGTCAAAATCAGATTGGTTAATGTATTTCGATAACCATTGGATAACAGATAATATTAGTTTGGGTTAACGATTTTAATTGGTTAAATCGGACGGAGTGTGTGCGGGAGGGAAGGGTGGGGTGCTTCTTGCTAACTGGAACATCGTATTGCCAGTAAGGGAAACCAGGTGCGGGAAAGAGGTGGGGGGAGGGGTGTCGTTGTCTCTCTCTTCCTCCTATTGGTCCATCAATTTTTTTTATGACACAGCCGTTAAAAAACTGTAGAAAATGAAATATAATTTTTTTTTCTTGTTTCAACGACTACAAGCCTAATTTAAATATTTTTTTACTGTCTACAACATTTATAAATACCCATACCTTTTAAACTTCAAACTCACACCTTCTTTTATCAATTTCTCTATACTTTCTTCAAAAAAATGAATCCTGACAATCAAATCTCAATCTCTGATAGAAGGAAAAAAAACAATGTTTCGAGTTCAAGCACTCCTATTCGAAACATTTTCACTATCGATTCATCACAAAGGGTTTATCGTCCCCAGCTCGATGCTCTCATTCAATCTCCACTACAATTCAAATGCCAAAATGTTAGACAATTTTACCCCGTCCAAGTTACAAATGTTACTCCTCAAATGTTCTCAAACTTTGTTGTTTTCCCTTATCAACATTCATCAAATAAACCTTAAACTCAAATCCCACTCTTTCAATCTCAAACCCAAACCCAAACACAAACCCAACCCCAATACTAACTCATCGATGAGTTGGATGACTCAGCTGAGGAGATTGTTCGGGAAACTCAACCCACACCACCCCCATAACACTGCAAAGGAAAACAACAAGCGTACAAGGGTGTCGCACAACCAAGTAGACAAAAAGCTGATACCATGGCTTCCACATGAAGAGCCAGTTGTCGTAAAAGTTTGGGTTGACATTTAAGAGGATTCGAGGACGGGAAATGCACAACTGGGGGATCATTTTTTGCTTCGCATTTTAGAGAGGTTTCGAGGGAGATAGGAAAAGCTGGCGAGTACCGTATGTGCAACACCTGTTCCAGGTATTAATCAATTTATCTAATTTTTTTAGGGTTTTGTGCATGGGCTCGGCGAGTTGGGTGCTCCAACTCGTCGAGTAGAGACTATTACAAGGACGCGGGACTTGGATGCTACTCTACGAGTTGGAAGGCCTGACTTGTCGAGTAGGCATTGTAAAAAGAAACCTTAATCTTCAGGGGATACCACCTTATTTAAAGGGCTTATGGCTCATTTGCAGCCTCCCTCATTGTCCTTGTACCCCATAAAGAAACCCTGGCTGCATAGTTGAGCTTCCTTGAGAGTGTGTGAGTCTTAAAGAGTGAAACTTGTGCCTCTATGAAGGATTTTAGAGCTTGAAGAGGAAGGAGCAATGAGAGGAACAGTAGATCCAACATCTACTTTGTATTGGGTATCATCTTGAGGTATAAAGTCGTGACCTTGATCTCTAGTTGCTTAGATCCCTTTTCTTGGAACTAAATGAACATTTTTAGTGCAAGTTGGAGTCAAACTCAGAACTGGGCTTATCACAAGGATATGGTTCCAGATCTGGACCTCTCTAGATCCCCAATGACATAAAGTTTCTCACATTATCTAGCTTAACCCCTTTCCATGCACCAAAACCTTATAGGAAGCTTATTTTTTATGATATAGCTGTTGAGTTTTATGTACTATAACACTCATATGGTGCACATACAACCCTAATAGCTTTGGATCTAAGTTTTCTCTAGTTATACATGAAACAAAAATTTCCAAAGCTTGAAACCTACAACTAGCATATAATATTGGTAATTGAAACATAAAAGTAAGTTAGAAGAATACATCTTAATTGTAGCTTGTAGGAAATGGTCTTTCAAGAGCCTAGCACCTCAAGTGTGATGCCTCAAATGTATTATAACAAATCAAGAACAAGAGGAGGAACTTGAGAGAGAGGTTTGGAGACACAAAAATCGTCTAAAGCTTCTTGGAATCACTAGTGCATGATTTTTGGCTTTAGAGGAATACGTATATAGTGTAGAATTCCAAGAGTCATAAGCAAACCCTAATTCTTAAAGTTAGTCTTATGATCCATAACTTATATGAACTAATACATCATGGACTTTCACATAAGCTTAACCCATTACAAATTAACCATGGATCACTAGCCCAAAGAATATGTCTCATTTATTTACATAATCAGTTCCCGTCAATTTAATTAGTCTCTTTTAATCACTAAATTAATTCCAAATTAATTCTTAATCAATACTAATTAAATAATATGATTTCTCAATTAATATATTATACTTATAATATATTAATAAATCACAATAACCTTTTTTATCAAATATGTATCCTATCAAATTATTCCAGAGTGTTACAAGCCAATGGACCATGCTTGTATCGGGTCAAGTATATACCAATTATAGTTATGGGCGTAGACACCTAATCCAACAGTCTCTCACTTGGTTAAGTCTAATAACTATAATTGTAAGTACGACTTCAAAATCCGATTAGCAATCGTAGCTCTCAAAAGACCGTTGTCAAACTATGATCTTATTAGTAATGTGTCCATAAGATAAAGGATCATATATTCCTCCATTCTAGATATCGTATGAACTGATACATGGATTATAATCATTCTCTCTGTTCATGTGTTTTTTACCGATTTCCAATTTATGACGACCTACTAATTAAACAAATAAAGTCTGTCTAGGTTAGGCTAAGTGCTTAGGGTTGTCATCACTAAATCATCGAAGGTCCCACATATATCGTTTTTAAAAGGAATGGATAAACTTCGACTCATGTGTTTGCTCTATTTACCCATCAAATCACACACAATGATATGTTTTATAACACCAAGTTACTAGTCCGTTTTCACAGCATCAATGTGCAACCGACTTGTAAACTGCAATGTAACACCCCCTTCTGGCACGTATCACAATATTATCCGCTTTGGGCCACTCGGCACGAGGACTTCCCAGGGGGTCACCCATCACGATACAACTCCCACCCGAGCACGCTTAACTACAGAGTTCTTATGGGACCTGCTGCCCTCACGGCTTTAAAACGCGTTGTGATAGGGAAGGTATCCACACCCCTTATAAGGAATGCTTAGTTCTCCTTCCCAGCCGATGTGGGATCAGATCTAACCCACTTTCACCCCCCATTATAGGGTTCGACGTCCCCGTCGAACACATCGACCCGTGCCCTGGCTCTGATACCATTTCTCGATTTGTGTGTGTCATCCTTGCGCAGGGGCCATGCTAATCTTCTCTGTAACGACCCAATTTTCACATCAAAATTTTTTTTGTTTAAAAACGTTACGTTAGAAAATATTAATAACTAAAACATCATTCGATCATCCATAATATAAACTGAACCATGTCTGAAAAGCAAAATATACAACTAATCAGAATATCAGAGTATCAATCCCAGAAAGGCTCGTAAATGCGGAAACCAGAGAGTGTGTGTGTGACATGCTGCTACCGCGCCGGCTCCTTTCCCCTAACTGAGGTGGTACCTGAAACCAAAACTGAAACTGTAAGCACAAAGCTTAGTGAGCTCCCCCATAATACCCCATACCATGCAAGCATATAACAAACAACATTCAATTAGGAGATACGGGCCACGCCCACACTCGTGAAGATACAGGCCCCGCCCACACTTCGCTTTCTGAGAGATACGGGCCACGCCCACACTCGTGAAGATACGGGCCCCGCCCACACTTCGCTATCTGGGAGATACGGGCCTAGCCCACACTCCACTCTCGGAGAGATACGGGCCTCGCCCACACTCAACCGCCAACTCATATCATACAAGTACCGCACAGACAACAAGTGTAAATAATTCTATCATACCGGCATATATCATAATCAACTCAACTAAGAGATACGGGCTCGACCCACACTCTAATACTAATTTCTCGTCTATACGGGCCGACCTTGGTGCCTTAGACCCGTTACTACTGGAAGGAAACTCACCTCGAAATAGCTGCTGGTCTGTGTGGGAATTGATCACCTACTACTGCTGCTGCTGCTCCGGAAACTCCCCGGCTGCAATTCCCACAATATACTTAATCATACACTGCTAACTGTCCTTTGGGTAAAAAGACCATTTTACCCTTGGTCTAGCCCTAAGTCAATTCGGAGTCAACTTTTAGTTGACCGACTCGCCGAGTGGATCTCCACTCGCCGAGTCCCTGTCCAGACAATTGTCCTGGGTCCCTGATTCTACTCGTCGAGTTGGGCTATGACTCGACGAGTTCATCTTCTAAACTGACATTCAACTCCTTCATCCTACTCGCCGAGTTGTATGAACAACTCGTCGAGTTCATCTTCATCCTTAGAACACACATGCTAAGACTCGCCGAGTTGTATGAACAACTCGCCGAGTCTGTTCTTGATCTATGAAGATTGCCTTGGACTCGCCGAGTCAGGGCATTGACTCGCCGAGTCCTAACATGGGTGAGTTCAGCTCCCAACTCACCGAGTCACCCCCTGTGACTTACGGCTCAACTCGATACATCATGAAGGGACCAATTCGGTGACTCGCGACCAGACTCGCCGAGTCGCCGCCATGCATCCACCAAATACACCGATTTGCTCGATTTCAGTCCATGCCATTCATAGATCTGGACTTCTAGGACACAAATTACACGTAAAGTTTCCAACTTTACGTGTGGATATTCACCAACATGGATTTTAGGGCTCAAAATGCCTTAAAAGGGTAGATCTAGGGCTAACAAGCAACATGGGGCCATAAAGCTAACAGATCTGAGCTCCTGGAGCTCAATCTTGCCTAGATCCAGAGGCCAAACATCTTAATACGACATATAGTGCACATACAAGCTTGGGGATTTGACCAAGAAAGACCCAAATGAAGTTTTAAGCATAGAATCATGGGGAAAACGATTTATACCTCAAAGGAACTGTTGGAAGAACACAATAGTTGTTTGGTTGGCTTTCCTTCTTCTGGATCTACTTCTTTCCTCCTTCAAAACCTTCAAAAACACCCACAAAAGTCTCAAACTCTCAAGGAACGGCTTAAGACGGGGTATACAGGGCTCTAAGGGTGAATGGGGGCTGGCTTGGGGCAATTAAGTCGTTTAAATAGGGTGCAAACCCCTGAAACTTAGGGTTTCATCCAACAGCGGTGACTCGCCGAGTCTAGGATATGGACTCGCCGAGTCGCCAACTTAAAACGTGACCTGGGTCGCGTCTCTACTCGGCGAGTCGGACCCATGACTCGCCGAGTCCAAGGCTAAAATGGGAAATGTTCGAATAAGATTTACATACCAGAACCCAGGTGCTACATGCAACTCATATCTCTCCATTTCAAGAATATAATATATTATTGTCTCATGATCACTCGTGATAAAATCCATGAAGTGATTCAAATGAGCGTGGGTTTAGTCCAATACTAAAATCTTATTACATGAGTACTCATGAATACTGCATCAAACTTGTGTTATGTCTAAACACCTTTAGACAATATATAGACCCATTCATGACATTCTAACTTCAATACCTACTTCCAAAGTATGATCGAATGTAGATAGTTTGAATAATTTAATATTCAGGAAGTCAAAACATGCAAAGGGAAACACGAGAATAATCGAATCCAATATTGTCTCAAAACTTTTGAATATAAATAAAACACATTTTCTTTAATCACCATATTGATTACACATTATTCATTGTATAATGTTTCGATTTATCAACTTTATACTTGAATTAAAACAATAGTTATTCCATGCTCCAAGCATGTACACTATTTTTATCTATGGCCCTTTCTTTGTGAAATAGATCAATTGAAAATATTTTCAATGATGCTCATTTTACAAATCTAAATCCTTATTGCAAGTGTAAGAATACCAAATTTTTGTCACTACTAGAATGTGTTAGATTCTAAACTATCATGCAATGTACGTTTTGTAATGCCGAGGTACCAAAGTCATAGAGACTTTGCCCACGATATTACAAAATTTTCCACTGGAGATTGATAACAAAACAATTCCAAGGAAGCGAAGTCTCAAAAAATCAAAGTACATTCCTTTGAACATCCTTCTTGCATAAAATTTTCTAACCTACACATAGATAATTTTATTTTTATTTTTAATGTCCAATTCTCATTATGGAAACATTTCCATATTTGTCATATGACAACTCATTATTAATAGAATCATGTCTATTTATAATAATGTCAATATGGTCCATCCATTATTATACTTCCAATTGTCCTTAAGCGACCAATCCTTGCGAACCATAGATTGTCCTTAACAGTTGTTTAACCACTTTAGTCATGTCCAGTTCTACTCCCTTTTCCCTCTTAATGCCCTAGACATTTGGAGAATTAGAACACGTGAATATTATAACACATGCAATCAATCCTATACCCGAAGAATATGAGATACGATTCATAATGTCTCACATAAATACATGATACTCGACCAATCTTTTGTTATAACATTTCCATACATAGAATTCCCTTGTTGAAACATTCCAATATATATATATATATATATATATATATATATATATATATATATATATATATATATATATGTATGTATATCCATGACTAAGTCTAATTAATATTTCAATCTAAGTTTTTAGATTTGAAATAAAGTATAACCATCCTCTCCTTTACTATAGCGAAACAATTTTTTCAAATTTTGCAACTTTGCAAAAATTCTTAACATTTGTTTCCTATAACCAATACTGGTAACCTACAAGACTTAAGATAATAATCATGCTCCCACTATCATGGTAATTATATTCTTACCAGCATAACACTTATGCTACCACTAGCTTTGACATGTATTCAGAAATCAGTTGGACTTCTAGAAATCAATACTTATTGAATTTCTTTCCAAAGTTCATATTTCCAATACGAGATGCTTCGATGAGCCTTTATCTAAGCTCATACACCTTTTATAAGAAAGTTCATATAAGTGTCTAAACTATTTCGGAACGTACAACAATAAGTTCTGAATGTTCAAACTATTTTCCATTTCTCACAAATCGAACTATAAAGAGGGATGTCGTAATCATAATCGAATTTGAGAACACAATTAACACAACTGCTATCTCCTTAAATTCTACTTAGTGAAAGCGTTTCCTCAATCATTTTTATGAATTAGAGAGAAACCTTATGTCACTTAGATTTTCTGGTGTATGTGTTCCTATCCATGTGAAACTGTTATTTCCAACCATTATCATTATATAAGGTCTATGGCAGATTCAAACTCATATAGACTGAACTTGTTCAATCTTAATTTATTGCCACTTAGCAGCATAAGGGCCTACCATGTCTTCCAAGTTGTTGAGCAGATCACCCTTACTGATTAATGAACTTTCACTGATCAAGGTGATTTACCTTATGCAAAAAATTGAGAACTCATAGAACTCACATGTATAGTCAACTTTAACTGGAATGGGCACATAAACAAGAACATGTCACCACGATAGGTTACAAACCTCAAGTCGTGTGCTAGTGATAAACTATAGGTTTATTCTTGATTGGTTCTTGAAACTTTTCAAGATCTTTAAGACTCCTACTGACTTCTTGACATATAAGATTCTCTTGTCAAGAAACACCCATTGACAAACATATATTCAAGAGTTAGTGCTGATTCTTATCAAGAAAAACACTTCATACAATTGGCCTTAGTTGGTATTTGTCTTAAAGACATCACAACTACCAATTCTAAATGTGTTATAAACCTAATTAAGATATGTCACTAAAGGAACAATCTTGGAGTATGATTCTAAGATTTGATTTTGGAACGAAGTATGATTCACCTTAATTGAGTTAACCATTTCAACAATTCTCGATTCCTCTTCGTAGCCATACAAATATACTAAGGTGTCCTTAGAGAATCAACTGTGATTTGGTTTTCATAATCGTTAAGATGATCAAAAAACACGATACTAAAGTATTCTCATTTACTTTAAGATTGAAGAAACTTTTATCTTTCTACCCAATTAATTATTCTTACTCGTTCTACTATACATTAAAACTTTTTTTCAATGTTTCAGAACTACACTTAAACTTTTAAGCATAACCATATTTACTAACTTTAGTAAATCATGACGAATAGTTTTATCGTTCTTTGTTGTAGACCTGGACCAGTACACAACAATTTGTACTAGATTCCCTAGTCCTTCACTTGACTCACATATGCATGTGAACACAGAACTAGACTTAATTTCCTAAAGATGAAAGTTCATTCATCCTACAATACAAGTTGCATGATTCCAAGTTTTTGTCAAATTGAAACTTAGGTGATGATAATCTTTCCTTATTTGGTAAATGTAACGCCCGTAGATCCGGGCTAATCAATTTAAAAACGTTAAGCATTAAAAATGACTTTTTGATAGAAGATTATTTAGAATGAATAATCTTAACTAATTTGTAGTATACGTTACAAGGATTCTGTACACATAAAGAACGTTGAAACCCGAGTTATAACGAAGAAGTTATGACTTGTCGAAGTTTCGCGACAGAACCGGCACGACACAGCGCGATGTAAATAGTGAATTTACGTTAGAGCAATATTTGACCTTATCGATCTAAATGAAAGTCGTAGAATACTTTAAACTGAGAGCGTGTATAAAAATAACGTCTAAATCTGACTTCGTATGAGGAAGTTTTGATTTTTCGAAGTTTCAGCATTAACAATATGCAGTTCGGAACTCGAGGTTGAGGTCGAGTGATATTTAGCCAAAACTTTCTAAATGTGAATTGAATATCTCATCAATAGTAGTCCAAAGATTAAAAGACAAATGAAAATCATAGTTCAGATGAAGGAGTTATGAATTTCGAAAGGAGTTTCCTGTCCCGACCTACTAAAAATAATATATTAAAATTAAAGTCAAAATTAGCTGACGAAGTCTAAACGAAAGTTGTAGATGTTGTTTTTACCTACGTGTGGATATAAAGAACGTCGAAAACGGAGTTCGTATGCGAAAGTTAAGAATTTCTGAAGCTCGGGGCGCGAAACCCCAAAACTGTCAGAACTCACGAGGTGAACATATGTAGTTCACAAGGTGAGCATTAGTGACTCACGAGGTGAACAGATGATGGATGTCTTCCAGGGCAAGTGTCCATAACGAACGCAATGACGTATCGAGCTCACGAGGTGAATATTAGAAACTCACGAGGTGAGCCAGTTCACGAGGTCAATATTAGAAACTCGCGAGGTGACCTAGAAAATTCACCCTATAAATATAAATCAAGGGTCAACCGATTTTGGTTGCTCATCTCTTACTCTCCCACTCCCGATACTCAATCTAAGCCCTATTTTAATCCACCGAAGCCCCAGTATCATCCCGAGATCCGAAGCAAGTCCCGAAGCCTGAAGATCCCGAGAAGTGAAATTCCCGAGCCGAAGCTCTGCCCGCGAGAAACCCAGTTTTTGTGAAGATCTCTCGGTTTCACTGAAGAATACTTCTTTTACAAGCCGTAGTGCTGTCTGATCATTTTCTGATCAAGTGAGTGTATAGTCCCTTTCATAAACACGATATTAATACAAGTATTGTTTGAATGTATTAAGTATATGTTTTGGTTGAGTGTGTAGTCACTCTCTTCTAACACATAAATATGAAGTATTTGCTATGAAATATGTGCTATATGTTTATATATTGTTGGTTATTTAAGATGAGTGTGGAATGGATGTTTTATATACTTTTAAATGAGTGAATATGTATATATATTTTAGGGAGAATTTCATATATGCCCTTCTTAAACATCAAAATATCATATTTACCCAACTTAATTTCTAAATATCATATTTACCCTTCCTAAAATTTCTAAATATCATATTTACCATTCATAAAATTTCAAAATATCATATATGTTCTTTTTAAACATCATAATATCATATATACCCTTCTTAAATATCAAAATATCGTATGTGTACCTTTTAAACATCAAAATATCAATGTTAATATCTAAAATATCATTCATCTACAACATAATCAACAAAAAAAACTAAACAATCAAAATATACATTTCATAGAGAGGGTTGAAGATGAATATTTTTGTTTGTCAAGAGGACGACATTCCAACAATTTAGAAGTTCATATTTCATTATTATAGAATTAAGGATAATATCGTTAAAATTTTTAATTATTATAGTAATTTTAAGTTATAAAAAATGATTATAAAATATTAAAAACATTATAAAAAGGATTTGGGTAAATATGATATTTTGAAGGTTTATGAAGGGTAAATATGATATTAAGAAATTAAGTTGGACAAATATGATATTTTGAGGTTTAAGAGGGGCATATATGAAATTCTCCCTATATTTTATATCTACAAATATGTTGGGTAGAACATGGGTAAATGGAAAAGTTGATGTGTGATGAAAGATCCATGTTGAGTAAACCTCGGCGACTATGGAGTTAGCGCTTATTGAGTAAACTTTGGCGACTATGGAGTTAGCGCATGTTGAGTAAACCTTGGCGACTATGGAGTTAGCACTTATTGAGTAAACCTTGGCGACTATGGAGTTAGCGCATGTTGAGTAAACCTTGGCGACTACGGAGTTAGCGCTTATTGAATAAACCTTGACGACTATGGAGTTGGCGCATCTTGAGTAAACCTTGGCGACTATGGAGTTAGCGCTTCTTGAGTAAACCTTGGTAACTATGGAGTTAGCGCCTGATAGTTATGGATTTAGTACCGGATAGATAAACTTTGGTAGCAATGGACTTCGTGCAAATTCCTTAGGTCAATCCTTAAGAATGAGTGAATGAAGGATAATTAATTCTTAGGGTAAAACCTTAAGAGTAAAAAAGATAATGGGGATGGGTAGTTAGGTTAATTGTTTGATAATTGAATATAATAATTATATTATTATGGGTTGAAAACCCTATATGCTCACCAGGCTCCCAAGCCTGACCCACTCAGTTTTCTTTGCATTACATGTAATTTCACAATGGTATAAGTTGGTGGACTTGATGAAAGATTTTGGATTATTGATCAGTAGTTATAAATAACTGTTGTAAGGTCTATTTTATATTGTTTATGCTTTTGGTCTGTATCGGAACATGACATCCCGAAGTTTTATTATTTAATGAAAATACATTCTCTTGAGAAACGTTTTGATAAATTTTATCATATTTTGTTTTGGGAACAAATTCCGCAACTCTTTTAATCATATGACTACTATGATTTTATAAAACAAAACATAAACAAATCGGTCTTTTTTGGCTGTGAAATTGGGGATGTCACAGTAAATTTAGACACTACCACAAACGAAAGAATCAAATCCATTTTGCTAAAATTAGAAACATACAAACATCACTTTTCACAAATGTCATTGCAAGGAAATATAAAATAAGATAAAATCAAAATTTTCTTTATTTATAAAACGCGAAAAAACTTTTCCTTGCAATGCAATTACAACGAAAACTATGTTCATAAATATTTCTAAGCAATCTATCATAACTCTTAAGCATCAGCTCAAAAATCCGATCATCAAACCATACGATCGAAATCCATTTGTTCGCGATCAAACTCATTCTGCTCTTCCTTTCTTTTCTTTAATCCAACAAAACATCAAAATGCAATCTTATCGCATCATGTATTGAGAATCAACAATTAGGAACTTAATAGAGTTAGATAGTGGACTTACCTAAAGCAAAGTCAAACATTTTGACTTTACCATCCTTGTGGTCCTTCAGGTAGATACGTCAGCTTCGCATCCAATGCCCATTCTCTTAGCAGTAGAAACAAACAAACTCTTTCGGAATGGTACACGAGACAATCTCAGACTCAACCTTTCTCTTTACCATTCGGTCAAACGGCTTGACCATGGCCAACCCCTTTTCATTGGGAAGATAAGACTTTTCTGGACTTCCAATGTTTCCATTGTCCATGTCCATGGAAGTTTGGGAAGTAGATCTTCCAAAAAAAATTGCTTTACCAGCACGTCAAATCATTTCTGATTCAGTAACAATTAGCAAACAGGTAAGATCAATAAGGGTCACGTCACGGTCTGTCATATAGTAGTCTTTAACAAACTGACTATACGACTCGGGAAGTGACTGAAGAACCAAGTCAACATCCAACTTCGTCGACACAATGACTCCTAACATTCTCAGCCTATCAATGTGTGACTTCATCTCCAAGACATGTGCATACACAGACCTTCCATCTTGGTGTTTGCTTGCAAATTAGGCTTGAGTTACCTTGAACTTTTAAAGTCTTTGAACATGTGGGTTAAGGAGAACTATTAGAGGAGGTGGAGGAAGTGAAGTATGATTTCTAGGAACATTATCTTCATGAGGAAAACTTTTTATAAAAGATTCGGGAAGACCCTAGTTGTCTAAATTAGACATCTACAAGAGAGAAATTCAAGTTTAGTTGATTTAAGTACTTAATATAACACCCAAATTAAATATTAAGGTTAGGAACCAACACAATAATTTACAATTCGGAAGATGCATGTCGTAATTCAATTGCAAAATATTTGAAGGTAGGTAAATGACGATTTACCAATTTCCACCATGAAAAACGAAAATGAATTTTAGGTTTCAAATGAATTGAAATTCCTATATTCTTTGAGATTCATTGAACTTGTCATTGGCATGTTTAATCTCGATTATACCTGTCACAACTAGCATTTTTGGGCTAGGAAATTTTGTTCAGATGTAATCAATTCTTGTTGTATCTTGTAACTCTAAGTTGATGTTATACATGTTACTTATTCAAAAACTACAAGTCGAATCAAAACTCACTTGTGAAGCCCTCAACCTAATTCAATGCACTGTATTCACTCAACTTTGGTTTGTAATCCTAATTTCCCGGTTTAAACTCTTATTGGACCCGAATCCTCTTATTGGGCCTAATAGGCCAATAAACCATCGATTTGATTATTTTGGGTTACGAATACACATTTAGGCCCTAGTTGGACCCACATTCACTTAGTAATGGATTTTGGGCTATAAGGCTCCTCATGGGCTTTATTGGGCCGAAAACCATCCATTTGTTTTCATTGGGCCGAAAACCCATTTTTCATACCTCTTTTGGGCCGTAAGCCCCTAATGGGCCCAATGGGCCAAAAAATTCAATTTTGGACTATATGATTGCAATTAGTAATAAAAAATAAGCCCAACACCATATTTCTTTCTCCCTCTCGAATTCTCAGCCCACATATAAAAAAAAGTGAATTAACTTGAATTAGTGACGCCTCACTTTTACATAATGCTAATCCAAGCTATTTGTATCACATATATTTAAGTCCAAGATCTCTAATCCTCCATGTAATAACTACTTACTTCTTCCCTCTCTTCCTCTTCTTAATCTCGGCTGTAGAAGCTCTCACCACCACCTTTATTTCATCACATAATATAAAATCCAATTTCTCTCTAAAGCTACAAAGAACTCACTCATCCTTACTCTTCAAAATTCGTGTGTGCTTATGTGTGTATTCAAGGATACTTCATCAAAGCTCATTCATTTTTGGTAAGCTAATTTCATTCAAGAAGTGAACTTCATTTTTTTAAACTTATCACTCATAAACATTCCATTTTGTGATTCTTGCTTCCTAAAACATCTAAGTTCGAATCCCTTCCCCAGAGAAGCTTGCTAGACCGAAACACCTCTCCTTTTCTTCATCAAAACCAAAACCATCACTCAAGGTGAGTTCATATCCCATTGTGTTCAGTTTTACTATGGTTGGTCACGAAGGAGTTGGACGTACGCTGGGTGTACGTGTCGAGGGTCCAAACCCTAAATTTTAGACTTATGACCTATTTAAACATCCTTAACCCACTTGAGTCTCACCCTCATCAACTCTCTTCGCCTTCAAACATTCCTCAAAGCCCTAATAGCCTTTGTGGGTGCTTTTTGAGCCTTAAGAGTGCATTGTGATCCTTTTTAGTGCTCATCCCAAGAAGAAGAAGTGGTCATGCAAGCTTGGGACGAGTTGGTGCTTCAAGAATCTGCATCTTGGTCATATTGCAAAGTTTCTGGAGGTAAAAAGCTTTCACCTTTTTACTTAAATCTCTAGATCTAACTAGGTCTTTCTGGTTTTGTCCCTTTGGTTGATTTTGGACCTCCATTTGTGAGTTAAGCAACTCCATAAGGTGAGAATGGAAGATTGGAGGTCCATTGGTCCTTTAGTATCATAAAAATGGAGTCTTGGTGGGCGTTTTGGCCTCATGCATGGGTTAAAGACCTTAGAAAGGTCTTAATGGAGGTGTTTTGGTGTATATTGTTGGATTAGTGTCTAAGTCCATAACTATTTTGGTATGTACTTGACCCGATGGTGCATGGTCCTTTTGGGTTGCCTTCACCAAAGCAACTTGATAGGATGAATTATGGAGAGTAAGGATTAAATATGATCTATTAATATATTATGGGAATAATATATATTAAAGGAGAAATCATATTGTTTAATTAATATTAGTCAATAATTAATTGGTAATTAGTTTTGTGACTAAAAGAGATTAATTAAACTTAAGGGACTGGAATTGTAATTATAAGATAATTGCAATTTGGGCCATGGATTGCCTTGTATTAAGGGATGGACGAATTCTAATGGGAAACCTATAAGGAAATCGTCCATGGGCTTAATTAAAGGAGTCTATGGGTTGCTTAGGGCTTAAGCATCCAAATTAGGGTTTCCTTGTTAGATAACCCTAATAGCCCAACTATATAAAGACCCCTTAAGGCTCAAAAATAGGGCTAATGTTCTTGTAAGGGTTTACACATGTTTTTGGCAGCCTCCATCATTTCTCCTATTCATCCTCTTGCTTATGGTGTTTGTGAACCATTAGAGGAGTGACACTTGTGACTCAAAGCATTCCAAAGTCAATCCAAGGTGGAGTTGTGATTGTTATTGCTATATAACAATCAAGGTATGTTCTTAAACCTAATTATATGTTAATGTCGATTTCCATATGTTAGAATTAGGGTTTATAGTCTTGGATTCAAAGCATGTACAATAGAGAAACCTAGATCCTAGCATTAGGGTTTGTATGAGCACATAGGATGTCTTATGACCAAAACCCATCAGTGGTATCAAAGCCTAGCTTGGTTTCAATTGTATTGATGCATTGTATAACTAGAAAATCGTTTTTTGGGCTTTATGGCTGAGGAACTCGGCGAGTACCACAGTGTACTCGGCGAGTAGACCTCAAATCGGCGAGTACAGTGTGGTACTCGGCGAGTTCGAGCGTCAGATAATGCTTATCTCGGGATTTCTTGCTGTTTTTGCATATGGATAGTTACCTTATCATGTTAGATCAATATAAATCCGGTTTTATGATATATATATGACTATATTATTGATCTAATTAAAGATATTTATCAATTAATAAGATAATTGTTTCCTTATAAGATAATTGATTAATAAATTGTTTTGCAAGAAATCATTAAATAAATCAAATATGGATAATTATGTGATTAAATGTTAATTTAAAATTATTTGTTATTTGATCCTTGTTGTTATGAAAGGTTTCATATTTTCCCCTTTAGGTTTTATAGTTTAAATTTGAACCCAAAAGTTTTGGAGTTTTGAAATTTAAATAGTTAAAACCCTAATGTTTTGAAAAAAGGTTTCAAAACTTGCCCTCAAGTTTTGGAATTTAAAAGTTGATTAAAGGTTTAATTAGAAATGTTAAATTCTAAAACCCTAGTAATGTTTTGAAAAGTTCAAATCACACCCTTATGGTTTTATTAATTAATTAAGGAGTATAATTAAAAGAGGTTTAATAAATCCATAAAAGTTTAGGTTAACCATTTAATTGAATTAAAAGTGTAATTGTTAAAGTTAACCATATAGTATTTTAAAAGTGTGAAATACACCCTATACTATATATAACATTAAAGGTCTAACATTATATATATGTATGAGTAAAAGTCAGTTTTACCGTTAGTAGGCCTCATTCACGAAGCTGGTCTATAAGAGGTGTTTAAGGAAATTGCCTATAAAATGGCGATTGAATGGGTATCCACTCTTACCCACCGCACTCTTGACTAGTGGAGGGTCGTTAGCCGAACGGGTAGGATAGGACGAAACCTTCCATTATAAGTATAATGAAATACAAAGTAACTAAATGTTTTTCAAATTCCCAATCTTAGTTACTTAGGCAAAAGTGAATTGATGCAATTCCATGAAATTACACTTTGTGCCCTTGCGAAGACGTTAGTGGAGCGTGTGTGGTTTACCGGCACACTAAATGGTTCTAAGCAAAGGTAGCAAGGGTGACTCAATGTTTGTCATAGTTCGGTGGAGCGTGTGTGGTTTACCGGCACATCGAATAGGTGATTGTAACATGTGAGGGTACCATGTAGTTTGCATGGTTATTCACACCCGCTTTGTGATCCTCGGCATCCCAGTCACAAACAAGAGGGGCATATCGAGATTTAAACATGCCATTGAAATGTTCAATGAATCTCAAAGGATCTAGGAGTTTTCAAAGATTTAAAACTTAAATTTCTTTTTCGTTTTTCATGGTGGAAATTAGTGAATCGTCATTCACTTACCTTCAAATGTTCTGCAAATTGGGTTACGACATCCCTCTCCCGAGTTGTAGGATATTGTGTTGGGTCCTAGCCTTGGAATTTCATTTGGGTGATTTACCAAGGACTCAATCAATCAACTAACTTGAATTCGTTTTTCTCCCGATGTCAAAGTTCGACAACTATGGTCTTCTCAAATCCCGTGGAACAAGTATTCCACATGAAGATGATATTCCACGATTCGATCGAGGAACAAGAAATCATGCTTCACTTCCTCCTCCTCCTCCAATTATTCTCCCTAACCCACAAGATTGTAAAATTGAAAGGTTCAATATCACTCAAGCCCTTTTGGTAAGTGAACATAAAGAGGGCAAGTCGGTGTGTGCACACGTCTTAGGGATGAAGTCACACATTGATAGATTAAGAATGATGGGATCCGTTGTCGGTGAAGCGATGGCTATTGATTGGGTTCTTCAGTCACTTCCTAACTCGTATAGTGAGTTCGTAAGAGAGTACTATATGATGAACCACGACGTGACACTTATAGATGTCACCTACATGCTTATTGCTGCTGAATCAACAATGGTTTGGCGCAATAGAAAAGCAAAGTTGATTGGTGAATCTGCCTTCAAGACCTCTATGGATATAGACAATGGCAATGAAATACATGCAATGATCGAAAAGTTTGATCATAAGAGAAAGGCGATGTCTGAAGTAGTTCCATGTGTTGTTCCAAAGGAGTCAATTTGCTTTTATTGCCAAGAGAAGGGGCATTGGAGACGAAGTTGCCCTATTTACCTAAGAGATCTAAGAGATGGGAGAGTCAAAAGTATGACTACGCTTTAGGTAAGAATCCACTATCTAACTCCATTAAGTTCCTATTCATTGATTCTTAATACATGATGTGATAAGATTGCATTTGAATGTTTTGAAGGATCGGTGAAAAGAAAGGAAGCTTGATAAGAGAGCAAGATGAATCTAATCACAAGAGATGGATCTTGATCGCATGGACTTGAAGATTGGATTTTGAGCTTAGATAGTTATGATAGAGTTGTTAGAAATTTTCTTTTTACATAGTTTTCAATAGATTTTGCATTGTAAGGACAAATGTTTTTCCGCTGCTTTTATAAATAAAATAAATTTTGTTTGACTTATTTATTTATTTGTTTACTTCCTTGCAATGAAATCGTTATGTGAAAATTGATGTTTGCATATTTCTACAATGAATGGATATGATTCTTAGTTATGTTATTTATGGAAATGTCAAGAATTTACCAAATAGGGAGAGTTTCTCATCGCCCAAGTTTCGATTGGACAGAAACTTGGAATCATGCAACGTGGATGCACGATGAATGAGAAATTTCGTATTTGGAAATTGGACTAATTCATTGACAAAGTGTCAAGTGAAGGACTAGGAGATCGAGTACACAAAGTTGTGTGTTGATCAAGTTCACCATAAGAGTAACAAAGATATTCGTCATGATTTACTAAAGGCTTAGTAAATATGATTACACTTACAAGATTAAGTGTAATTTTGAATTGATTAAAGGATTTAGATCAATAGCAAAACGAATAAGAAGAATCAAGTAGGCAGAAAGATAAGAGTTTCTCCATTATAAGAAGAAGGGAGAGTAGCTTTTATGCTTTATGATAGGTCTTAATGATTAAGAACCATATCTCAATTGATCCTCTAATGAGTCTTGGTACAATTGTATGTCCAAGAAGAGGAATCAAAGATTGAAGAAATGGTCAAATCAAGAAGTCAATCATACTTCGTTCCAAAACAAATCTTAAAGTCAAGATTGTGACATTGAGTGAATAGTATTAAGAAGGTTTATAACATTCATCAATTGTGGAAAGTTGTGATGTCTTAGATAAGACAAAGACCAACTAAGACCAAAATTATGAAGTGTTTTGATATAAGCTACACTAACTCTTGAATATTTGTTTGTCAAAAAATGTTTTGATAAGAGAATCGTATATGTCAAGGAGTCAGTGGGAGTCGTAATAGTCTTGAAAAGGTTCAAGAACAAATCAAATAAGCCTTATCGATCATCACTAGCACACGAGTTGAGGTTTACAACCTATCATGAAGACATTATTTTGTTTCTGTGCCAATCCAATCGAGTTAATTATGCATGTGAGTCCTATGAGTTCTCATTTGAATGCATAAAAGGCAAGGACCTTGATCAATGAAAGGTACATTGATAGGAAAAAGGTGAGATGCTTAACTACTTGGAAGACGTGGTGGGCAGTTGTGCTACCATAAGGCAAGAAATCAAGATTAAAAAAAGTTCGGTCCATATGAGTCTGAATTTGTTGTAAACTTTGTTTTAACAAATTCACATGGATAGGAACAAATACACCATTTAAATCTAAGTGTCATAAGATTTCCTCCTTCATTAAAATGATTGTGAGGAAATGCTTTCACTAAGAAAGATTTTAAAAGATAGTGATTGTAAAATTGCATTCTCGAATTTGATCATGGTCACGGCATCCCTTTCCATAATATAAATTGTGAGTTTTGGCAATTAGTCTTAATTTTAAGACACACATATGAACTATCGAAGGCAAAGGTGTATAAGTTCAAGAAGCCTTGATAAAAGATTATCAAAGCACTAAGTATTAGAAACATGAACTTAAGAAATTCAATAAGTATTGTTTTTCTGAAAGTTAAGATATTTATGAATACATGTCGAAGCTAGTGGGAGCATAAGTGTTATGTTTTATAATAATCATCATGATAGTGGGAGCATAAATGTTATGATTGTATGATTATTAAGGCACGTATTGCATAGTTGGCAATATTAATTATAGAAAACAAGAGTCATACTTTGCAAAGTTGTAAGAATTGAAAGGTTGTTTTGCTATAATTAAGGGAGAGAATATTATGCTTCATTTCAAATCTAAAGGATTAGGTTGTGAAATGTTGATAAACTTAGTCAAGGGTACATAGTATGTTCTTAAAATTTCGATTATGATTACGGCATTCCTCTTCACAGATTTTTGAGAACATAGAAAATAAAACATTGTGCGTCGTGTCCCATACGCTTCGGGTATAGGATCGATTGCAAATGCTTTAATGTTTGACCATTCTAAAATTTTCCAAATGTCTAGTGCATTTAGAGGGAAAAGGGACTAGAATTGGTTTTGACTAAAATAATTAAACAACTATCAAAGGACAATCCAAAGTTCGACGAGGATTGGTCGCTTGTGAGTAGTTGGAAGTATAGTGTTGGAAATTATGGAAATGTTTCCATATTGGATGGACAATATCGACATCATTATGAATAGATAAGATTCTATTAAGAAATTAGTTGTCATATGGAAAATATGGAAGCGTGTCCATATTGGGAAGTAAATATTGAAAATCTATGACTAGATTAGAAACCTTTATGCAAAAGGATGTTCAAAGGAATGTACTTTGAGAGAGAGACATCATATCTAAGGAATTGTCTTGTAAAAATCTCCGATAGAGGACTTTGTAATATCATTGGCAATAGTCTTTGAGACTTTGGTGCAGTGACATTACAAAAGGATTGTTGCATAAAGTGTTAGAATCTAGTATATTCTATAAGTAACAAGAATTTGATATTCTTACACTTAAGAAAATGGATTTGGAGTTGTAAAATGAGAATGATTGGAAACGTGTTCAATTTGTCTATTTTACAAAAGTAAGAACCATAGGTAAACATTGTGTGCATGCTAGGAGCATGAGACAAGTGTTGGAATTCAAGTAAAAAAGTTGATTACCCGAAACGACAAATAATGAGTAATAAATATGGTGATAAATAAAAGGCGTTTTATTTATACTCAAAGGTTTGAGGCCATACGGGATTAGTATTATTCTTGTGTTTCACTTTGCATGTTTTGACTTCCAGAATAATTGAGTTTATTAAGAATAATCGAATTATTCGAATGGGCCACAGTCGTTCATATGTTGGAAGTAGATATGAATGAAGACTGTCGTGAATTGGTGTGTGGATTGTCTAGAAGAGTATTAGACATAAGCAAACGTTTGTTGCAACGTTCATGAGTGCTTATGAATATGATTTGAGCATTGGATTAAACCCACACTCACTTGGATCACTATCTCGAGTGATTAGTGAGATGATAACATCTTATATTCTTGAAACCGAGATGTGTGAGTTGTATCTTACTAATCGGTTGCACATTGATAATATGTAAACGCACCAGTAACTTGGTGTTATAAAACATATTGTTGTGTGTAATTCGGTGAGTGAGTGCAAGCAAGCATTGTATCAAAGTTTATCCGTTCCTTTTATCCAAGGTTGGATAAAAGCGATATCTTTGGGCCGCTCGGTGGTTTAGTGATGACATACGTATGCTCGGCCGGGCTAGGGCTAATTTGATTTGTTCAATTAGTCTGTCGTCATAAATCGGAAATCGAGAAGTAGTACAAAGAGAATGATTTGAAATCATATCTCTTACGATATCTAGAATGGAGGAATATATGATCCCTTATCTAAGGACACGCGTATCTGATATGATCAGAGTTGACAGCGGCTTTGGAAAACTACGATTGTAGATCGGGATCTGAAGTCATACGCAGAATAGTTGTTAGACTTATCCAAGTGGGAGACTGTTGGATTAGTGTCTAAGTCCATAACTATTTTGGTATGTACTTGACCCGATGGTGCATGGTCCTTTTGGGTTGCCTTCACCAAAGCAACTTGATAGGATGAATTATGGAGAGTAAGGATTAAATATGATTTATTAATATATTATGGGAATAATATATATTAAAGGAGAAATCATATTGTTTAATTAATATTAGTCAATAATTAATTGGTAATTAGTTTTGTGACTAAAAGAGATTAATTAACTCGATCCTCGGATGTCAAGCCTTAACTCTTGAATCCTTGCATTGTCATCTGCTTCGTCAAGGATCATTTGAAATGCTCTCGCCTTTGGCTTTGGTGGCACATTTGGCTTTGTAGCCCCTTCTCTCTTTGGGCAGTCTTGTTTGAAGTGTCCTTCTTCTCCACACTTAAAGCAGACTTCTCTCTTGGTTGTGCATTCGCTGGCGTAATGACCAGTCTTCCCGCATTTAAAGCATGTCGTATATTTAGAGCATTTCCCGATGTGCTTCTTTTTACACTTGTCACACCATTGCGTTCCTTCTTCAAACTTCGAGAATTTTCTCTTCTCGCTGGACCTTGAAGATCCTTCAAACTTTCTCTTCTCGCCAACCTCCATCTTGCTGGAGGCTCTTCCCTTGATCATATCTTTGACAGACTTGGCAGCCCAGATAGCTGCCTCTAGAGTAGGTGCTTGACGCACTGGCACCGCGTACTGCCATGGAAGTCCTTTTGCGTAATTGTCGATTTTCGTCAGCTCATCCGGAACAAGACGCAAGGCGAACTCCATCTTCTCTGTGAAGTTGTTGGTGTATTCATCGATTGACATGCTTCCCTTCTTCATGGTTAGAAACTGGTTCTCTAGCTCAAGCAGGCTTTGAGCTGAGCAGTACTTTCGTTTGAATTGCACCAGAAATTCTGCCCATGTCAGTTGTAGAGGCTCATTAGGGCTCAGAGTCTTCCCCAAGGTATTCCACCAACGTACAGCGCCTCCTCGAAACTGACGCACTGCAAATGTGGTCTGTAGCTTCCCTCTACAACCACATGTCATGAAGGCTAACTCCATCTCCAAGATCCAATCCATGACCCCGATCGGATCCTCCTTTCCAGTGAAAGTCGATGGCTTGCAAGTCAGAAAATCCTTGTACTTGCATCCATTCCTCTCGACCTCGTCATCTTGGTTGTTTTGTCGAACTATTGGTGGGTTGACTTGACCAACAGTCCCACTGTAGTTTCCTTCCTCAGTCTGCCCTTCGTTCAACTCGGGCTGTTCGATCTGAATAGTGGCTTCCTCACGATTTTGCTGGAGCAAACGTCTAGTTTCCTCCATTTGACGATCCAACATCGCTTGGATCATCGCTTGCACTCCGGCCATTGTGACTGGCTCAGCGGCGGCTTCCATCACCGGTATTTGCTCAATCACTGGGGGTTGGTTTCTGTTCCCATTTGCATTCACGTTTCCGCTACGGGTTCTTGCCATCTTGATCTATACACCGAATAAGGTGAATCTAGATCTTTACTTAGGATTGACGGTTAAATCATCCTTATCACTCCGAAACGTTTATATGCTAGTTCTAATATCGTAGTCGTACGTTTAGAATCCTAAACACATAAGGTTTCCAGATCCGGTCGGCAACAGACCATAGATCCGAACAACTAACAGCATATCAGGCACAAGTATTTAGCACATAAAAGCATTTTAGGCATAATTCCTAAAATAAGCTAGTGCTCACACCTCACAATCATCGCTTAGCATTCTAAGTTTAAGTCTAGAAATAAATCCATATTCCTAGTTCGCTTAAACTAATGCACTGATACCAACTGTGACATCCCCAAAATCACGGCCAGAAAAGACCGATTTTGTTTATGTTTTATAAAAATCAGAGTACTTCATTTTATAAAAAGGTTGCGGAATTTGTTCCCAGAAAAACATGGTAAATACGTTATTAAAACATTTTCGAAGAAACGTATTTATTTCATTTTAAAACATTTGGGATGTCATCGTTAATACAGGAACATAAGCATAAACAGAACTTACAATTATTCACACTAGTGGTCTACATCTCTTTAAATCTCTCAGTGTAATGTCACTTCATATCAACACCTGTGGTATAAATAAACTGAGTGGGTCAGGTTGGGAAACCTGGTGAGCACATAGGGATTTCAATCCCACAATGTTATACCATATATATAGTTTAAAATTCACAAAATATACAATTTCACCATACATATATATAAACAACTCTTATCCCACCCCATCGATCCTCGCAACGAGGCTATCCATACTCTCGGACCTAAGATTAGTCGTTTTACCTACTCCATACTCTCGGATCAGAAATGAACGAATTTACCAAATCCATACTCTCGGACTAGGGACGAATGACTAATCCATACTCTCGGATTAAAGATGAATGATTATGCCTAATCCATACTCTCGGACTAGGGACAATAGCTAATCCATACTCTCGGATTAACGACAAATGATTATGCCTAATCCATATTCTCGGACTAGGGACAATGACTATGTCTAATCCATACTCCCGGATAAGTGACATATACCAACTTCTATTCTCTGATTTTAACTCACTTGTACTCGTAAGAATATACTACCCAATATTCCTCATATTTAATTTAGGTCTACTCTTTATCCTAAATTATCAAATATAATTAGGTATGTTCTTTAACACGAATTTCAAGCAACATCAATTAACTCGCACATAAACATATAATTAATACTTCAATCAATACTTGTATTAAAATCATGTTCATGAAAGGGACTATGCACTCACCTGAGAAGGTGGTGACTCGGTACTCGGACATCGCTTCGTTTACTTTAAAATAATTTCCTTCGACGAAACCTAGTATTATCACCAATAGATTTTAGTCTATTATTCGCCGAGACTAATTAATAGTCTAGCTATTATTACTATTATATAAGCGTTAAAAAAAATACTTATATAACCCATAATAATAGCCCAAGTATTTATTATATGTTCTTAATAACGTTAATATAATTAAATAAAAACTATATTAAAAATAGCGTAGGCGTAACTCACTTACAGCGGGTTTTATAGAAAACCAGGCTTTGCTTGGAGCAGCGTTTCTGAGCCGAAAAGCTCTTCTTCTCGGAGCCTTCAAGCACTCCGGGGCTTCCGCCTCGTGCTAGGGAGGTTCCCTAGGCTTTTCGGGGGATTTCGGGGCTAGAGAGAGGTTCTAGAGAGAGAGTAAAGAGAAGAAAGAATGGGAAAGGTGTGAAGAAAATGAGGGTGGGAGATGTGGTATTTATAGGGTGAAAATGGCTGAACTTGGTGCCACATGTCACCATCTAGTGGCAAGACTTGGGGAGAAAGCAATGGCCAAGATTGTGCCACATCACCCATTTTCGCACATCACACTTCCGACTTCTAAAATCCGTAACTTTCACATACGACCTCCGTTTTTGACGTTCTTTATATCCACGCGTAGGTAAAAATAATATCTACAACTTTCATTTTGACTCCGTCGGCTAATTCTCGACCGATCTTAAATTTAACAATACGAGGCGTTTAGACTGTTAAATGACCGCGAAGAATTCGTAACTCCTTCATACGGACTCCGTTTTCGTCTGTCTTTTTACCGTTGAGTTCCTATTAATGAGATATTCAACTCTCATTTATTTCACGTAAGCCAAAAACCGCTCGAACTAAAATTCGAGTTTCGGGCTGTACACTGCTAAGCCGAATCTTAGAAAAATCATAACTTCCTCATACGAAGTCAGATTTGGGCGTTCTTTTTATCGACGCTCTTAGTTTAACATATTCTACGACTTTTGTTTAGATTGCTAAGGCTAAAAAGTCTTCTATCGTAAATTCACTATTTACGTCTTCCGGTGCCGTGCCGGTTTTGCAGTAAAACTTCGGCGGACCATAACTTCTTCGTTATAACTCGGATTTTGGCGTTTTTTATATGTACAGAAACCTTGTGACATATTCTAAAACTTGGTTAAGACTATTCATTCTAAATAATCTTTTGTTGAAAAGTCATTTTTGACCCCTATTGCCTCTAAATTGATTAGCCCGGATCTGCGGGCGTTACAATGTAAGACCATGTGGGGTAGCCCATGACATTCGTAGGTAAAGACCATGTAGGGTAGCCCATGACATTTGATGTAAGACCATGTGGGGTAACCCGTGGCAGTCCTAGGTAAAGACCGTGTGGGGTAGCCCATGACATTCTTACAAGTTTTATGTATGCATGGCTTATGTGATATGTGTGTAGCTTTAATAGCTAACATGATATGTGTATGTGGATTGTGTGTGGTATGATCTAAGGATCTTACTAAACATTTCACTTACAGGTTGTTGATTTGTTTTAGGTATATCCGAGTCCATGGGCAAGGGCAAGGCGTGATGGCACTGCGTGCACTCTATCTCTCTTTCACTAATATAGGTTGGGGACACTCTGATGTTTTGAAAAAATAAAATTGTAATGAACGTGGATTTGAAAACAATTGTGTTGGGATTTCATGATTTAGGAAAATGTGTTTGGTTAACTAAAATGAAAATTTTATTTGTAAAATTTGGGTTGTTACATAGTATTTAGAATATATTGGCGAAACTTTGGAGTATTTAAGAGTTTGGCAAATAGAAGTATTCAGGTCGGAGTTCTGTCCGCGATTTTCGGACTTTTGTCAGGAAAATCTCTATACGTTAAGCTATACTTATATCGCTTTAAGTGTAACTTATATTTATATTCATAGTCGTTGTTATGAGTGTATAAATAACATTTATCAGTGATTCCAATCATAATGTTGATTGATCTACTTACAAGAGAGATGTATAGAATGATCATGTTGGGTTGGTTGTTGGATTTCAAAAAGACTATATATTGAAATGATCATGCCTTCCAACTATCCTGCTTAGATGATCCTTATTTGAGAGAACTCTCGGTATTCTTTGGGACTAGTGAAAGATCTATCTTTCAATAACGAGTTCTCATAAGGATTAATAAGTTATAATATTATAGGTTAATATTTTTTAGACGCATTACCAACCAGTTTGATCGCAAGCAGAATCACCAAGATAACTATCAATCGTTTGAATAACTTCCCAGGTGAATTTTCTCATTGTATTATTATGTGCTCCAACATATATCCTATGTATGTTAAGATATAGTTGCATTGTAGTATGCCATTAGGCTAGTTATGTTAGTTTCATGTAGTATTAGATTATTGTCTGTTGTACTGTTTATATGTGTTGATATATTATGTGGGGAGTTGAGGGAAGCCCAAACTTAGGCTGAAGGCTAATAGACTTAGGGGGGGGGGGGGGGGACTAGCATTATGTTAAAGGCCAAAGTAACGGACCCACTTTAGGCAAAAAAGGTGGACCAACTTCGTGCTGAAGACCAAGGGCGGACCATCGTTACTTTGATACATTTTAGTAAATAAAAATGAAAATTTTGGGTTGAAATGGAGACATTACATATTCCTTAATATTTTTTTGTTGCAAAATAAGTCTTTGTTTCTTTAGGTTTTTTTCACGACGGTCTACGTGGGACAATCATTAATAATATGTTTGGGGCTGTTGATGCTTTTGACCACCACAAACACAACTACTTGGTTACTTAGCTCTTGTGTTTCGGTTACATCTTGTGATCCAAGCGACATAAGTTGTTCATACGATCTCGAATTTTAACGATAATTATTTCCATGCGTACATATTTAAGTCTACTATAACTTTCGTTTAGATTACTTCCGTTAAAAAGTAAAATATTTTTACTTACGATCTTTATATAAATGCGTTATTTATGAATATATGTATGTACATTTTATTTTATTTTATAAAATCATAAATAAAAATATATTACTTTTTAATAATAGTAATATAAGTTGCTTAGGCCTTGTGGTTTAGTTTAGGTATTGTGTTATGAATGTTGTAACTTCTTCATACGATCTTAAATTTTAATTATCTTTATATCCACACGTTTGTAATTAAGTCGCATACAACCTTCGTTTAGATTAATCCCGTTAAAAAGTAATATATTTCTACTTATGATCTTTATATACATGCATTCTTTATGAATTTATGTATGAATGTTATATATATATATATATATATATATATATATATATATATATAATATCGTAACTTTTTAACAGGATAATCTAAATGAAAATTGTTGTAGACTCAAATATGAATGCATTGACATAAATATTTTTAAAATCTGAGATCGTATGAATAAGTTACGACATTCATAACACAAACTTGAACACCAAGCAATCGAGACGTAGTGACCATAAACATGAACAACCCCGAACACCTCATTAATAATTGTCCTATGTAAAAATATCGTAAGAAAAACCTACAGAAACCGTTCATAAATATTGAATGTGTACAAAACAACAAAGACTTATTTTGTAACAAAAAAATATTAAGGATTAAACGTGCAAATAATATTAATGACTAAATATGTAGAAAGTGAGAAATATATTATCCTATTAAGTGAATTTTTCCGACTTACCTATAGTAACCTGTCACAAGGACAATTTAACAAGTTGATGGAACAAATATGAACGAAAAAAAAACTCAATAACAACATGTATACAAATTAAAAAGTATATTACCCTTTTAAATCATTATCCATTAAAAAAATATATTTGTTTTCACTACAAGATTAAAGAGTATAACGAGCTACATATGTTGTCGCCAAAGGTATACAGAGTAGCAACAATTATCTTTAGTGGTGACATGTAACAACTAATATGCCATCGATAATGTTTCGTTGGAACTCTTCGTTCTTATATCTTGTGATATAGCTTGAAACATATGTTTTGTTATATAATGCATAAATAGAGTTGCGTTCACAATACTTCGTTATAAATAGCGTAATAGTGTTTTGTAAATGATGTCCAATTATGACATAAAACTTAATTATAAGTGTAAACATAAAACATGAATGCATAAAGAAACTGGAATTTAAAGTTAATCTTATAGACTAGGATTAAAATCATGAAAATATATTGATTGAAATTAAAATTATTAATATAAATAATTTGTACCAATAAACAAAATAAGCTAATAGATTATAAAAAATGATAATGATTTAAAGAGGCAATAAAATTTTAATTTTGTTTATATTTAATCATTTATTATTTTTTTATTTTTTTATTTTTATGTTTGATTTATTTTTAAATTATTTGAAGTTGTTTATATTTTATACTTTATGATCCGTTGGACCAACCAATTATAAGAATAAAATATAAATACTTAAAGGATAAATCAAACACAAAAAAATTCAAAATTTAAATATAAATAACATTGAAAGTTCTTTCGATTCGTTACCCCAAATAAAAGGGAGATGTTTTACATGAACTTCCAAAATTCTCCGACCTACTATAGTACTGTCGTTTTTCTAACAAACTTATTGAATTATGAAAATATATTTGCGTTTCTATAAATGAAGTGAGAATAAAATAAGGATGGAAATGTCATTTGCCAGCCAATTTTTCTTTTTTCTATTCGAAAAAAATATCTCCGTAATTCTGAAATAAATATAGAAGGGATTGAAAGAGGGTAAAACTAAACCTAACCTGCAACATTTCAGGCTTCAGCGCCGCTCCTCCTTTCTTCCGACACCATAATCTCCGACCGGCATATATTTTACCGTCGTCGTCATTCGAGATCAGTCATCTACCTCCGCATACAGGTAAGACATAATCAACCTTTATTATTTCTCTGACATACGGTTTTATATTATACGAAGATAAGGAAAATATTGTAAAAAAATTGTATATGTATCTGGTCAAGTATGATTATTCTATTCGTTATTGATCAATATGACATGCCGGGCTTCGGATTCGTGTACTAAGAGAAAATAGAAACTAGCAACCATTAGGCCTATGATGGAAATTGACATTGCATTTTACATTGTAAGTGGTAATTTTTACAGCTGAGCTTATTGCTGGGCTGTGTAAACTCCTCTTATTCTTTGTTATATTTTTCGAGATTTGAGAGTATTCCGGTCATCGTGTTCAATTTTAGGTTGATTCCGGCTGTTTTAGGGTTTGCTGTAGTCTTCAAGAACATATTTAATTTGCAAATCTGTCTTCTACTTAACCCGTTAACCGTGCCTATGGTAATGGCATGTATGTTTTGACTTTTGACGCATATGGGTTATTAATGTTTTCAATAATAGAAGGGAATTTATAAATCAACTTGGAAGATGAATCTCTACAACTGGCTATGCTTGATTCTTTATTCAAATCAGCTTTACATAATGTTGATTTAAGGGCACTTTGAAGATATGTAGTAGCATATTAATGATGCTAGGTGTATATAGACATCTATCTATCATAAAAGATGTCAGTGCCTAAGACCATGTGTTGCTATAGCTAGTTTGATAACATATAAGTAGGGAGCTGGGACCAGTTTTTTGGTATCAGTTAGCCAACACGGGTGAAGGGTTGTAAATGAAGAACTTTATAATTATCAAGCAAATATAAGTGAGCATTAGGATTCATTAACTGTTAGGTGGTTTGAATCACTGTATGTTTCTTCCATTCCCTTCATGAACCATAATGTTCAAATCTTTTGAAGTGGTTGAGGTTTCTTTGTAGAATTAGATATATAGGAACAATACTGAAAAGCAATAAAGAAATGTAGATGCCACATCTTTGTATGCAAATATAATACACTCCTTTGGCGGCTTTAGTTGAGCATGATGCAGCTCCTCTACATTTCTTGTTTTCTTGGAATGATTTCTTGAAGTCTCCATCCTAGAAGAACAATATGAGAACTTTCACTAACTCACTAAGAATAGGTTCCTATGTTATTTTTGAATCTATTAGTTCTTGATCACACTAGGTTTGGAAGCTTAGATCTGCTTTGCTCATATGAATCGACTTATTACATGTTACACATTTGAGCTTTGATCAGGTAAAATTTTTTGGGGGAGATAAAAGGAATGCATTTATTTCGGCTAATGAGGTTTGGGTGGAGAAAGCATGATTGTATCATTGATCAAGATAAGGGTATATAGAATACAAATTGGCCAATTTGTTGAAAGTGTGAAACCCTGGGAAGACCTTAAAGACAATTAGTTTACCAAAATGACATAACTAGCGAGCAGTGATACATTTTTTAATGATAGCACTCCCCATTAACCTTGGACATACATTTTAAACATGTTTACAAGGCTATCGAATCATTGTGTTCTTTGAAGAGACTTTTGTGAAAATGTTGTCTAGTTGTCTAGCTCCATTGACACATTCAACAATGGAAGTAGGTTAGTGAGAAGTATCAACCACCTTGTTAGGGCAAAGTTGCACCTCATTTCAATGCTCTAGGTACCCTTATGCAGTAATTGAAGGTTTGCATCTCAACTATGTGCATGGTTGCTTCAGAAGTCTCTAAATCTTCATCAACCAAAGACAGCTCTTCCCATGCTGTTCATCTTTAACGTCTTTTTCTTTTCTTCTTTTATCACAGCAAGATAATTTAACTAGGCCCAAAAAAGAAACCTCTGATTTCTTGTTATTCCAATCCATAATCTTATCCCCAAAGAATGTAGGACTAGTTCTTAACAACCTCTTACTATATGTATTCATTTCACTTGTACAACCTTAAACCTATCCACTGAAGCAAAAGAAAAGCTGCGAATATGTCTTAGTGTATTGTATATAAACCACTATTCTTGATGATGCAGCTGTAAAGCACATGTGGGCTAGAGCTTATTGTTTTTGCATGGCAATGAGAATATGGATGAGTTTTTTTGTGAGGCATGTTGGTGTAAATTGTATTAGTAGCATTAGATGACCAATGATTTAGCAGCAGCCTTTTTTTGCTTAATTGCTTTCTCTAATCACATTTCTGTTTTCTCTTGCAATTTTTATATATGTTTTTGTTGTTTGTTGTGTAAAAGATGTATAAAAGTTATATAAAGGTGACAAGCACTCTCATGCACATTGTTATGTGAGTGAGTTGGCTTATATGATAATGATACTCCTATTAAGCACTGCTTTTGTGCATTTTTGAATTGCTCATTGGAGAGTATATTCTCAGCCCCTGTGCATTAACTTGCTGCAGGAAACAGGAAAATTAATCCCATCTTTCTTGATAAATTTTGATGCTATAAATTTGTTGTTGACCAAATCAAATCAACCCATTTAGCTCTCCTTTGACCATGCCTGCCTGGACATAGTTTCCCATCTTTTATTTGACTTTGCTGTGCATGAACATATATTATTTTTTTGATATCTCAAACCTTATTGTCTGCTCTTCCACCTTCTCATTATTGCTGCATTGTTGATGGTAGAAAGCTAGATGCAATTTTCCACATATCATTTTGAGAATTGAGTCATTCACAGTTGTCTCTTTCACGTATGATTTGCCAATTTTGAAGTCTCCTTGAGCAAAACCATATCATATCATATCATATCTAATGGCACAGATTCTATTTCTATCACTGTTGTTCTCACTTTGCCACTCCTTTTCTCCTTTTGAATCTTGTTCCCATTGCTCTCTTCTTTCTTCTGTAAATGCTTCTTCTGGCTTCTGTGTATCTATCCCAGTTGCTGTTCAAGCTTTTATTCCTAGATACATAACAATAAGATGCCAAGGACCACCCGGGCAAGGGCAGCTTCCAAGGCTGAGGAATCTCCAAAGGCTGTGGAAAAAGCAGCATCTGAAACAGAAGAGCAGGTGGACTTTGAAGAGGAGGCTGTTGAAGAGGAGGTTGAATATGAGGAAGTAGAGGAAGAAGTGGAGGAAGAAGAAGAGGAAGAGGTTGAAGAAGAAGAAGAAGTTGAGGAAGATGAAGAAGAAGAAGAAGAGGAGGAGGAGGAAGATGCTGATGATGAAGCAGACAGACAGAAAGCCGGGGAGGATGAAGAAATGGAAAATGCTGATGCTGATGAAGAGAAGAAGTATGCAGAGCTTCTTGCCCTTCCTCCTTATGGTTCAGAAGTATATCTTGGTGGAATTCCTCTAGATGTTTCCGAAGATGATGTCAAAAAGTTTTGTGAATCCATTGGAGAAGTCACAGAGGTAACCTTCTCTTTTTCTCTTTCTCTCACTACATTATAAATAAATAAATAAATATATGTTTAATTAATAAATAAGAAACAAACAGGTTCGGATAATGAGGGGCAAAGATGCATCCGAGAATAAGGGGTATGCTTTTGTGACCTTCAGGACCAAGGAGTTGGCTTCTACTGCCATCAAGGAGCTTAATACTAAGGAGCTGAAGGTATTGCTTGTTACAATTATCATTATCATTCTTTTTAGAAACAATAAATAATATGAAGCTATTGGCTAAGGAGTTATTGTTGTTTGTTTGTTAATTAATATCTCAGGGTAAAAGGGTGAGGTGCTCAACATCTCAAGCAAAACATAAGTTATTTATTGGTAATGTTCCAAAAAGTTGGACATTGGAAGACATGGAAAAAGTTGTGAGAAAGGTTGGACCAGGGATCAATTCTGTGGAGCTGCTAAAGGTATCAATAGATACCATCACTAATTGGTTGTTTGTAGGATATATTAATTATATATAATGTGGTTCTCAAAAACCAACTTTTTTTTTTACAGGATCCACAAAACCCTAGGAGGAACCGTGGATTTGCTTTCATTGAGTATTATAACCATGCATGTGCAGAGTATTCGAGACAAAAAATGCTGAACCCTAAATTTAAACTTGATGATAATGCTCCAACTGTCAGCTGGGCTGACCCCAAAAATGCAGAGTCTTCAGCTTCTTCTCAGGTAGGTGTGAAGGTGCATTGGTTTTTATATATATATATATAATCTATTAAAGTCAAGTTGTTGACTAGTGAAGTCATGTATATATATGTATAGGTGAAGGCAGTGTATGTGAAGAATCTACCAAAGAATGTGACTCAAGATGAGCTAGAAAAGATATTCGAGCACCATGGAAAGATCATAAAAGTGGTTCTCCCTCCTGCAAAAGCAGGCCACGAGAGGAGTAGGTTTGGTTTTGTTCATTTTGCAGATAGATCAAGTGTCATGAAGGCTCTTAAGAACACCGAGAAGTATGAGTTAGATGGTAAATACATACATACTGCAATACTGCATACTTCTCTCTCTCACGATCAAAACAATTTTTATGCTCTTTTGATTGAGATGGTTTATATATAATATAGGTCAAGTATTGGAGTGCTCACTTGCTAAGCCACAAGCAGACCAGAAATCATCTGGAGGATCTTCAAACAACCAGAATAAGGCGGCTTTACTTCCAAACCACCACCCTCCTCGTGTTGGTTATGGCGGCTTGGTAGGTGGTGCATATGGTGGTTTGGGTGCAGGATATGGTGCAGCCGCCTATGGACAGGTAGCTCACAACCAACACTTATCTATCTTTTCTTTATAAAAACAATGAAAGCATTATTCATGGGTTACTGCAGCCGCCACTTATATACGGAAGGGGACCTTCAACAGCTGGTATGGCCATGATGCCAATGCTTTTGCCTGACGGAAGGATTGGATACGTCCTGTAAGTGGAAGAGGAGGATTTAGGCGGTTTTTCTGTTTAAATGTCTTTTTTCACTATTCATTTTTTTATTTGCAAAAACAGGCAACAACCAGGTATGCAGCCACACTCACCACAGGCCATGCCACAACAGCCAAGAGGTGGTGGTGGTCGGAGTGGGGGAGGAGGCGGCTCAGGTGGTGGTCATAGGCGGGGTAATGACAGTGGAGGTCGAGGAGGAGGAGGACGACGCTACAACCCGTATTAGGCTGCCGGGTCTAATAATGTTAATTGTGTTTCGGATGGATTAACTTTAAGAGCACCTGGAGGGATACAGATTGGGATTGAATGGTTAAAACTTTACCCCACTAAATTGTTTTAACATTTCTTTGTGCTTCTCTTTAAAACAAAACAAAACAAAAAATGGAGAGCTTAATTAGCTTGAATGAATAGTGTTATAGTTGGTTTGTTATGTGGAAAATAAAACTAGACCGACTGCTCTAACCAACTAATCCAATCCAATCCAATCCAATCCATCATGTCATCAACTTGTTGAAACTTTGTTTTGGACTCGGCTCATTGCATGTAAAAGCTTTACAGTATTACCATTGTATAGTTTCATCACCAACTAAACTCGTAAACCATATCCTAGAACTGAAATTAAAGTATACTAGGTGGACAATATTACCAAATGCTACCGTCTAACTGCACCAATCTTTACCAGCTACTTATCTTTCCTCGCTAAATTATATACTAACACTTAAATTAATGTAATGTGCTGGAAATACATCCTATTAATTAATCGTAATGTCACATACAAATAAGGAAATTAACATTGATCATTTGCAGCCATTGGTAATGTAAGGCACACAATCACATAAAGATTGATTGGGGAAACATTACATTCCATAAGGTTTAATATGACTAACTTGTACCATCCACCCATTTGTACCAAAAAGCCCAAAAAGTATATAGAAAGGCAGCCCAAATGGTAACATAAAGAAACGTGATTAGTGGTTATATCAGAAAAATGTACCATGGAAAATAAAAGATGTATAAAAAAAGATGAACCATAAGCCCATCTAAACCATCCCCACTACAACGCACAATCCCTTAACCTATTACTAAGATGGGGAAGAGTGGCCTCGCTAAAACAACTTGCCATCCTCTCTGCAAGTTGATGAACACCACCCCTAGCTCTCGCTAGGGAGATTGTTAACGAAAAGTCATTGCCATTGTAGCGAGGGGAGAGAGAGTCCAACTGGTGGAAGACACATTTAATGGATTGCATTGACCAAATTCAAAGTTAGGTGGAAGAAGGCAATTTCAACTACTTTATTTCATATATTTTGTATTTATTTGCCAATTACTTTCTCATTTATTTTCCACGGCTTAATTTATTTCATATACTTTTATAAAGAATTCGCTTTCTCATTTACTTTTCATTTAACTTTCAACCACTCCCTCATTTATGTACATTTTAATTATAAAAATTCAAAAATTTCAATTACAATTCCAATACTATAACTATTCGTGTTTAAAAAAATAAAATTTGTTTAATATTTATGCGTAAAAAATGTTTGTATATTAAAATAAAGTAATTTATTTAAACTAAAAAAAAGAAAAAATGGAGTGCTAAGTGTGTCACTACCCCTATCAAATGCTAAGTTTAGATGTTAAAAAAGAAAAATAAGGTGACAATCAAAAAGCTGACATGACAAAGTGATAAGAATGGAGGCTAACAATCACCATCTTTATCAAAAGCAAACTTCTTTTTTTGTTTTGATTATTCTCTAGAAGGTTTAGTTCTCTTCTTGGAGGCATCCTGTTGACCTTCATCATCAACCTCATTTCCTATATCATTACTGTTGGTGATTTTAGTGTTACTGTATTATTTTAAGTAACTGGAACTAATATGTGAGTTAAGGGGCTTCATGATTTGTACTCTAATACATGTATGGGGTTGTGTGGAGTGCACATATGTATAAGATCGAGTCAGAAGCCGGTACGACAACTAGTTGGGGGTCCGGGGGTAGCGCCCCCGGGTCCGGGGTTTCTAAAGGGGCAGCGCCCCTAGCGGTAAAACTAATGAAAAACTCAATTTCTTGAGGGTGATTATGGTAAAACTAACAAAACTCGTTAGTTTTGGTAACCTTAATCTGGATTAATATTACTGGCTACCAATGCAACTAATGACGGCCCAACCATAATGAAACCCTAATCATGTTTAGTATATAAACAATTATTCTTTTCAGAAGGGGGTTACGTTCTTTAGCTCTCGTTTTTCATCACACATTTACAGAACCCTTTAACATAATAGCTTACGTTTTCTGTGCCTAGAAACGTAAGTGTTTGCTTGGATTATCCTAGGCTAAATTTTTGTAACCCAGGCATATGATAGAAATATCAGTTCGGAAAGTGATATCACGATCCGAACTGGTATCAAGATCTCCACCGCATACCCTAATTTTCCCAACAATCACTTATTCACTTTCATTGGTCATCACCGATACCCTCATTAATAACATCTTCATCATCATCCATAGGATGACCCTCCACTTCATTTAATTTTTATTATCCATAAATACTCATGCAAAATTAAATTAGAGGAAAGAAGCAAACATTGGTAAAAATAGATAAATATACAAGGAGTTAATATTCACCAGCTCAACTGGTGGGATGTTATCTTCAGTTGTTGGATTCGCGGTTTATTAACGTTTTGAGAATCATTCATGCAAAATTTTCGACAAATGTTTCGTGTATCATAGTTAGAGAACATAAATCGTATTAGATACCACATGATGAATTTTGTGATGCTTGTGGTAGTGACAAAAGCATTGCAGATTGCCAGATTTATACGAAAGATATGATAATATGAATTGCATTAGCTTGGCATCCATGATTTTATTATTAGATTTTTTATATGCCACGACTTGTTTTTTTAATAGAACATAATTTTGAAACATTTCTCAATTTTGAAAAGTTATAGTTTAACAATAGGTTATTTATCACTGTGTTTTAATTTTGAAAATTTATATAATTTTAAACATTTCAAAAAATTACAAATGGTTTTGGTAAGTTCTATAAAATACTTCTTCGTTCTTATCACAATCTCCCCCCCCCCCCCTAATTATTAGTAACGACTCCGTCTTTCAATTTTCATTTCACAAATTTTATTTTCCAATTTTCCACTATAATATTCCTGTTACTAATTAAAGAGCCGTAATCTCATGTCTCTAATCCAAGAACTCGACCACCTTAAAATTCCAGTTGAAGACATCAAATCGGCCACCGAACAAAGGCCAACTCCCAGTCTCTGCATCTGCCTCTGCCACTGCCACCAGATCCACTAGACCATCCACCACCGTCGCTGTAAAGCGGCTAGACGTGAAGGGTGGGCAAGGACAAAATGAGTTCTTGATGGAGATCTTCATGCTCTCTAGTTACAAACACGAAAATCTGGTCTCTCTTGTTGGATTCTGCGAAGAAGGTGACGAGAAAATCATTATTTACGAGCACGAGGGTCGCGGAAGCCTCGATAAGTATCTGGCCACCGATCATCTTACATGGGTGCAACGGCTTCTGATATGTCTTGGTGCTGCTCGTGGACTAAATTATCTACATACCGGTGTCGGAGAGGGGCACAGGGTTTTACATCGTGACATTAAAAGCTCTAATGTCTTATTGGATGATAATTGGGAAGCAAAAATTTCCGATTTTGGGTTGTCAAAAATAGGTCCAACGAATCAGGAGTTCACTTTTCTTGTTACGAATGCCGCTGGAACATTTGGCTATGTTGATCCGCTATACGTATCGACAGGAGTTCTTACAAAAGAGTCGGATGTGTATTCTTTTGGTGTGATTTTATTTGAAATCTTGTGTGGAAGGCTTGCGATGATCGGAAAATATGACGACGAACGTCGGTTCTTATCTCACTTGGCTCAACTCCGTTATGAAGAGGGGAAACTAGACGAAATTATTTTTCCCGGTATTCTGAAACAAATAAAGCCCGATTCGTTGCGAGTGTTCTCCAGAATCGCTAATCAATGCCTGAAAATAGATAGGAAAAAACGTCCGACGATGGCAATGGTCATCGAACAGCTACAAATCTCGTTGGAATTTCAAATCGTAAGTTATCTTACTTGTGAAAGATCTGGTGTAATCTTGTAAAGAACTTGAACTGATAATCATAAACTTTATGCTATTTAATGCTAGGGTTGTCGGAAAATCGTACGAATTGGGTTATGGGGATCGAGCACAGGTGGATCCCCATGGTCGTTGCAGCTTGATAGCAACCAGAAGCTTCGGAAGATAACGATAGATCACGAGGATTGGCTTTATTCTATTGGTTTTACAACTCAAGATTTTAGTGGGACGTTGGATTCTTCTCAACGTCATGGTGGCAGCGGCGGCCCTAGCGGTGGCAGAATTTCTGAGGTGACAAGTCTTTAATATTAAAAAAAAAATGAAAAGAAGATGCAACAGTCTATTCATGAACATATCTACCAAATTATATGATAGTGATTAAAAAGTCAAAAGTCAAAAGTGATCCATAAACAGACAACCTTAATATTATTTGTTAATGTTAAATGTCTCAAAATGTTAAGACATAACAAGAGAGAACCTTAATACTATGTGATTATTGTCTTTTTAGCAATATGATTATTGTTGCTTTTTGTAGGTTAACTTCGATGTTGATGAGGAGATAACCGAGATACTAGGAACAGTTGGGAAAACGACCGGACGTTATGCAAATTATATAGTAATCTCATCATTGTGTTTTAAGACAACCAAAAAGACGTGCGGGCCTTTTGGTAATGAGACAGGGACTCGTTTTTCAGTGCCATGGGATGAAGGTACGTTTGCAGGGTTTTATGGTCGCGCTGGTTTTTACTTAGATGGATTGGGTTGTTACTTGAAGGCTACAATATGAAAGCCTTCTTCTTATATGACTCCTTATAGGTACATATAACATATATGAAGGGCTAATATTGTAAAATGCCAATCTACTATTGGAAAGAACATCTCATAGAATCCCTAACCTACTTCTTTTCGCTTAATGTCCATCAACTTTAGTTTAGTTTAGTTTACCAATATCGTGAATATATCAGGATAAATGAGTTACCCGAAGTGGAAAACATCTATACTCATTTTTGTTGTTGTATATATTAGATTAATTTATTTTGTTCTTTGTGAAATTTTGTCCAAGCCTAATGATTATAAGCATCAAGAAATAGACTTTCAGAACAGCATACGTTGATTAAAATTACTTGATACAGCTAGCTATCTATCATTTAGGATATCACATCTATCAAGTTTTTCTATGGAAAAATACAGTACCATTGACATATTGATTTTTATTGAATAAAAGATTTATAACCTGTTAAACATGGCTTCATAGGTTTTTGGCATTGCTTGAAAGCCACTAAAGCCTAACTACTTTTAATCAATAGATAATTTCTTTTGAATATGTCAACTTAGATGCCAATCATTAATTCCTTATGATCGACTTTACTTTTCACAAGTTATATAGTATTAATTTACATACAAAGTTGTCTCATATTGCATTCCTATCATCATCAATCATACATAAGCATAATAATTTAAAAAAAATGCATACATCACAATATTTTCTATATATAAAAAATTAGAGTTTAGAAGTAGCATCGGTGAAGATAAAGGTTCTAAAAAGCTCGATATGGTTTTGTCATGGCTCCAAGACTTGTATTTGGCGACTAAATTTAACAAAATGTCGTCTTAAGACAATACACTACAATAAATGTTACCATTACCGATGACGCCTTTAGCAGCGACTCCTGACATTAGCGACGACATCTAATTGACGCGTTACATGTCGCCGCTAATACCTTTTTGCAGCGACCGGTCGCCACTAATACCTTTAGTGGTGACTGCCCCTATCTTCGCGGCGACAATCGTCGCCGCTAATGCCCGACTTTCTTGTAGTGATATGTATATAAAAATGAATAATAATATATAGAATAATTGAATATATACAAAATTGTCGTCTGAAGTCATGTCGTACAACCAGTGGCGAGACAACGTGTAAGGAACGTTGGTCCTAGGACCCACCTATATTTTTTTCAATTTATCTAAAATTTCTATAGAAATTTTTTGGCGACCTACCTTAAAAAGTATTTAGGTCATACCTTACCAATAAAAATATTTGAATTTACATAGAAAAATGTATATAGAAAAATTAGTGAACCACATGGTTTTCTATTCTAGACTCGTCACTGCGTACAAACAAGCCACAACTCGCAAAAGTTTGAGCTTGACATTGCTGTCACGTCATGCCTAACGGTATTTAAAACATTGGTGAAGATTATACATTTTCTTTTAAACACAATTTCATATATGCATAGTTATAGAGAACATGTGTATGTGATTGTGTTTCATTAAAATTTACAATTAATATAGACATTTTTCTAAAAAGGAGTAAAACTAATAAAGGTTTGAATTTCTAAATAAACAATAAATATTTTTTTAACCATCATCTGATAATTCACTTGGTAAGACAATGATTTTTTTTTATAGAAGTCACAAGTTCAAATTCCGAGGGTTTCAGTCAATGGTGTCCAGGACGAGGTAATGGAACATTGATAATGAATATAAGACAATGCTGTAAGCAGAAATACAATTTTTCTAAAAGAAGAAAAACTTTCTTTAAATAGAACCAAATGGATTGATTCTTGACCGCGATAACCGACTTATTCTTTTGAGAGAGGCAATCATGAATTTTAGCGGAACTTCGTTCTATATTGTCAGTCTTTGTTTTTGCATGATGAGTTCGCAAAGTGTTGGTGATTTGTTTCATTAATAGTATTTAAGTGTAATAGATTAATTTGTTGACATTAAACAATCTTGATAAATACTAAACAAGTGATAGTGGTGCGGAGTGCACATGTGTAATTTTGTTCAAGATTAAAAGTAGATTATTATTTACGGGCAAAGCCCTTGAAAGAACGTGGATCCGGAGGCAGCGCCCCTGGAAGCGGGGTCCAAGGGGTGGCCTCCTTGACGGGGTCCAAGGGGCACAATTTTTAGAAAATTAACTCGTTTTTTAATTTGTCTTGACTCTTGTTGAAAATCCGGTTTTGTGACTGTTGGAAACTATCTTGTGACAGTTTGTGTATTTTTCAGACATAGAAAACTGCTTTGTGATAGTTTTCAGACATAGAGGTTTATAACCACTTTTTGGTCGTTATTTTGGGTACATACGGAATTCATAAAAAACACTCTCTATTCTTGCACCTTATTTTTGATTCTTATCCAATTGCTGATTTCGAGAGTACCACATAAATACTTCAATTTCAAAGTGACATCACGATTTTCAGAATTCCAAGTGTTCTCATACCCCAAAATTCTAACACAAAGTTGGTCGAGGTTCCCTAGAAAATTGATGGCGTTTCGGAGGAGAATATGAGACAAAATTGCAAAAATGGTCCCTGTGGTAGGCAAAATTTTGTGGTTTTGGTCTAAAAAGTTTTGGTGGTGCAACGGTGGTCCAATTTTAGATACCTTGTGTGATTTTGGTCCCTATGGTTATCATTTTCTTGTAGTTTTGGTCCAAACCCTACCTAAAATGACAATTATACCCTTAAATGATTCTTTTTTAATTTCTTTTATTTAATTTCTTATTATTTTAATTAAAAAAAACCAAAAAAACCCACCCCACTCTTAAGTCAACAATTCACCACGTCTCTTTCTCTCTCTCTCTCTCTCTCTCTCTCTCTCTCGTAAAGACCAAACACCTGACTTCAATCCACCGCCTCCATCATCGTCAACCACTACCACCTCAAAATCTTCAATAAATTGTTGCCAACATATCTTCCTCCATCTCCACCACAGAAGCTACCGGAGACTCCTCACCTAAGCCAACTTTCATATTCCGATCACCACTACCACCACTATTGATCAACACCATTACCACCCGTCTACACCATCAATATCTATTTAATTTTGTCTCCTCGATGTGGACATCAAAGCACAATACACTACAAGAAAAATACCCTTTAATGACACGCAAACAATGACACTCACAGATTTACGGTATGCATTTTTGTGTGCCCTTCAAAATAATGTCAGGTTTCCAAAAATTGAAGGATAAAGGACACGCATTTTTGCGTGCCCTTAAATTAGTGTTTCAAGAAAAAAAATTAAAACACGGAGGGCACCTAACGAAAAAAGCGTGTCCTCTAAAGCTGTCGTTTTATATTTTTTTAGGAAGGCGCGCGTTCTCCATTTTTTTAATAGCCTACAGGGGGGAAATGAAATCCCAAAAAATTAAACACCCCGCCATGTACGTATCTCCTCCTCCTTCTATAATCCTCTACCAATGAACCCTAATATAACTGTGAGGCTGTGAATCCTTTTGAACCAGCCGTCTTCCTTTACCTCTACACTCTCTATCCCTTCCCTTTGGAAGCCCTAACCGCCACCAGCAGCATTGAACCCCATCGTCTGTAAGAGTTCGGAGTGCATATAATGAAATCGACATCAACACAGTTGTGTCTGATGAAACAACACAGGAAATACCGAATCGAACTTGGGAATATCTCCTCCTTCCCTCCACGTCCTTACAATCGACCTTCTTCCATCAACACTTTTATACCTCACCCGATAAGATAAACGATTTCACTGTTGATGAGAAGATAGAGAAGGTGAGAAACGAATGTGATTGGTCTGAACACATGATTTTGTTCGGTTTTTGAAACTGTGAGTTAAATCGGTTAATTTGTATGGTTTTTTTTTTGTTAATTTGTCAATTTTCATCTTCACTCCTCACTTTTGTTTCATCTTCAGCTTTATGGTATCTGATGTATGTGTGTTTGGTCCATCTGTGAATTAGTGAATCTAGATTCTCTCCTGTTGGATTCTGGTCCATCTGTGCATCTACACAATACAGGTAACAACTCTAGTTCATTTGAGAGTCTTGTTCGTTTGAGAGTCTTGATTACTTCCATGGCTATAACTAGCTTTGCGAGTCTTGATTGCTTCTATGGCTATAAGCAGCTCCAATACCGATGTTTAAAAAAAACCGTTCAGATTATTAAGCTTCAGATTTGCTTCCATGGCTCTGGTTATAGCTATGGCTACCTGCTGTTATTTTCCTGTGCACACCAGGTGTTCGATCATTTGCCTCTGTGAGAAAACCACCGTGTAATTCAAATCAAAGGTATTCAAAATGCTTGAAATTGGTTGTACCAAAATACTAATATTAGGAATTGGAGATGTTCCATGTGATCATGTCTGGTCACTGGTGGCTTTTGTTCTATGGATTCAAAGAAACATGTAATCTGCTATAGATGTTGATGTATTAACTACCTCCATTTTTATTTGATTAATAGGCACTTATTGATGCTCATGACATGGTAAGAGGACAAATGAACTTCAAGAGGTTGAAACTTACAGACATCAAGATTGACATCAACAGATTTCAAAGAAAAAAACCCTTGTTGCTGCTTTAGAAGCTGCAGGTAAGTTTTAAATGTTTGGATTTCTATTATTGTTACTTGAATGCTTTTATTTGTGTTTATAGAATTTGTCCAATAACTTAACAAGTGCTTTTCATGCCAGTTTGTGAGCTGTGTATTTTGACCAATAACTTAACAAATGCTTTACAGGAAGAAGCTAAATCTGTCGGGCATCAGCGTAATGTTTGGCTGACTAATCTCCTTGTTTGCTGCTGTGAAGATGATGAGAGGCTACCTGTGGCAGATGGTTTGACTTTAACAAAAGGCAAAAAAAGGTTTTGAAATTGTTGGGACCTAGCTGCTATTACTCATGAATGGAGTCAATTGTACATTATCCAATCTCTTCTATTATGGGTGTTTCTTGCAGTCTAATGCTTCACATATTCTTGGGTTCAAGTTCCAATATTATCAGCGTTTGGAAGTAAATAGTACAGTACCCTTTGGGCTCTATCAACTTACTGTACTTGTTTGACATGTGACATTTTTGTGGAAGACAATAGAAAGGTAATATAAATTATTATAACTAAAAATCATCACATATTATCCCCTTATTCACTAATATATTATCCTTTTTTCTTTTCATTTTAGACAAAATAGTGTCCTGCCCCTGGTTGTGACTATGTTGTGGACTTCATTGTTGGTGGTGGAACATTTGATGTTACCTGTGGTTGCTCATATAGCTTTTGCTAGAATGTAAGCTTCATTATTTTGTATTTTTAAAATGAAAAACAAAATAAATATTCATTACTTTTGAGTCATATTAACAATGTACTTGTTTGTTTCCCCTGTTTTATTTACTTGTTTGTTTCAAAATTTATATTTTTAAGATAAGAGTTGTAGTGTATTTATATAATTATTAGCTGAACTTGTTAAGAATATGAAATAAAAACTTTTTTTTAAAGCAATTATGGTTAAAAGTTTTAACTAAATTAATTGTCACAAATGATGATGTAGAGCTGGTGGGGTTTGCAAACTTCTTCAGACTGAAATCAAAACCATTCCAATAATAAATGTGGCTTAATTCTGTATTCAGATACTACATCCAAATGACAGTCACAAAAAACAGAAGAATGGCAGTCACAAAAAACTAAAGGAAGTGGGACCCCAATAAAAGACTTAGTAATGGCAGTTCAGGTGTCCTTTTTGTGAAGAACAAGATAGAAACCCGGGGACGAAGAAAAGAAGTCAGGTGTATGTTTATTAAGATAGAAAGAGGGTAATTTTGTCATTTTATCTCAAATAGTTATAAGCCATTTTACGTCAGTTTTTGAAAACTACTAATATTATTAGTGGTGACAAAAAGATAATTTTATAAGTTAAACTTATTGACTTCTAAAAGAAGATAATAAGTCAATTAATCATTTCAATAGTAAAAACTCTTAATCCCTTGTAACAATGCATTTCATAGGCTGTTTTTTTTTTGACGTTTTTAATCTTTGTTGGGTATTAACAGGTTTATTCAGAGGTGTTATCGCTAATTGAGTTATGCAGAGTGCAGCTGAAAGCAATCCAGTTGACGGGTGAACCAAATTTCTCTAAAATTGTTAGTTTTTGTAAAAATTTTATACAAAATCCAATTTAGTTCTTCAATATTATAAAGTTCAATGGTAAATTGGTAATTTTTGCATTTGTTTTCCAATTTCCAGGCAACATCATTTTCACGGCCTCCTCATATCTTTGTTTCTACTCCAGCTTGTGTCCAAAGATGTCTTTCATCAGGTGTTCTTCAAGCAAAATCTGTTCATGATTCTCTTTAAATTCTTATTATTGATAAGGTATGAATTCTTTTCTTTCTATAAAAAATTATAATACTCTTTATTAAAGTACTGATTCATGTTAGTAAATCAGGCACATCTTCTTTTTACATATGGATATGAAAAGAATCTCAAAGATCTCAAAACTCACATTCCTAAAAGATGGTAATGCCTTCTCATGTCTACTACCTCAAGGTTTTTTTGTGTCATTATCACTTCTTATAAGATGGTATTTCCATTTCTGCCCCTGCAATTTCTTCATTCAATTAATTCTGATGAAAATTTTTCAGTGATGATGTTGAAAGCTTGAAGAAGCTTTATCTACAAAATCTCTATATTCTTACTTTACCAGAAGTTGGTGATGGAAAGGATGAAATTGTCCCAAAAAATGTTCAACAATTTTGGGTAAGAGCTTAAGAGCTAAAATCTTGTATACTTATTTAACAAACTTCTTTTAGGGCATTTCTTTCATACATTGTAAAGTTGATTGAATCTTTATTTATTTATTTTACTTTTATATTTAGATACAATGCAGTTATTGAGATAAGCTTCTTTACATTCTTGCAATTTTGAAGTTGGATCTTGTTCAAAAGAAAGTCTTGATATTTACAAATACAATTGACACAAGTTTTAGATTAAAACTTTATCTTGATCAGGTATTATTTTTCCCATTAAATTAATCTTTTTTTTGGTACCTATTATAGATTTTAATAAAACTTTTTATATATTTTTTGACAGTTTGGTATAAAATCTGCTGTGTTAAATGCTGAATTACCTGTGAATTCACGTCTACATATTCTTGAGGTATTATTCCCTTAGAATTTTATTAAAATTTTTATAATTCTATATAATGTTTTTAGGGTTTTGGTTCTTAAATGAAAGAAGAAAACATACTTGCTGGTAAGATGAGTATGGTACAGTTGCAAGGGCGAGACTAGTTGCTGACAGCATAAAACGAAATGGTCAAGGTACTCTACTCTACTGCTTCATCCTATATGTCTACAAGTTTGGTTGGCTGTTTCTCTTATTACAGATGCATTAGTTGCATCTGGTCAGGTATAAATTCATCAAATGTTGACATTGACTTGACTTGACTTGACATATAGTTTAAGAAAAATGTTTGACTATTTGTCAATTAGTTGACTTCTTAACCATTTTTTTATTTTCTTTTGTTTTAGGCGTTGATTGCTAGTTTGGTTTCAAAAGGGGATTATAGATTCGTGAAGGATATCACATACTTCGTGCTGACTGTAATGTTAATTAATAATTATTTTCTTTATATAATATATAAAAATGTTTTTATTTTATAAAAATTAATGTTTATTATTTTCTTTAGATTGGTTTTGTGATTGGTGTTACTTTGGCTGCAATATGGCGGTTATTGTTGATGGTTTGCATTATGGCGTTTCAGACTTCCCGTATGCTGCTTATTCCATGGTATGCTTTTTTTTAGACATGAATATAAAATTACGTATTTGCCCTTGGATTAATATGTTTTTCACTGTAGAAGCTTGTTGGGATTTTATCGTCTGCTTTTCTTTTCTATGCTCCCTCGGGTTTTGGTCTTCATGGTGTTTGGTCGGGTTTGACTCTCTTCAAATCTGACCGGGTCGAATAGTAAAAAATGAGCTACCGGTGGAATAGTTAAAAATGATTTTCCTCTTTTTCTTTTATCGATGAAGTACATGCTGCTCTTTCTCTCTCAGATATAGCAGTTGCATCAAAGCTTTTTGCTGCCATGGATCCAGATCAGGTACTTCCTCTTGACTAGATGTACACTCTTTAATACAATATGTAATAACCATTAGAAGAAGGCCCTAGGGTCTTGTTCAATGCTTTAGCTGTGTTTGCTCTAAGGGAGATCAACTTATCAAAAGTAAGTTATTTGTTTCACCCTTTTATTTAATATTTTTGTTATTGAATGAAAATCTTAATGAAAGTAATTGATAACCCTTTTTCTGTAAATGATGTTGTGATTGTGGGAGAGGTGTTGTGTTTATCTCTATTGCTAGGTAACCTTCTCAACAACAACATTCTACTTAAGCAGGTGAGTAATCAAGATTAAGGGAGACTTGTAATCATGTTGGACATTCCTTTCCAGTACACATTAAGCAGGTGGTACGCACACAAGGTGTTGGTAGAAACAAATAACATGAAACGTTTCCAGTAAGAAACAAAGTTGTATGATTATTTGTTAGTTTTATAGAAATGTATAACCCATGTTAGCAATGTATTATTTTTGTTTAACATTTGAATGATTCTTTGTATGACATTATAATTTGTGCAATTTATTTTATTTTTTGAGTATGAAATTTTATTTTATATTATGCAAACGATTGTATTTTTTGTATATGGTATTTTATTTCTATTATGAGAAATTAAATGCAAATTTAATTTAAAAATCAATAAATATATAAATTTTTTTTAAATATTTAAATTTACGATACGCAAAAATGTGTGTCATCTTCATTTATGACATGGCCTTTCTTGATAGGGACTTTCTTGATAAGCATTGCGTGTCATTAACACGCGTGTCGTAAGGTTACGACACGCGAATGCGTGTTATCTTCCTTTATGACAGGGCCTTCCTTGATACGCATTGCGTGTCGTAAACGCGCATCGTAATTGCGCGTCGTAAATGAGCGTCGTAAATGTGCGTCGTCTATAGACGATGCGCAAAAGCTCGTCGTCTCTCTTTATGACAGGGCCTTCCTTGACGCGCATTTGCGTGTCGTCTGAGCCTTTTACGACGCGCAATGAGCGTTGTAAAAGGCTGTTTTTCTAGTAGTGATAACTAGAAAACTATAGATCGGAGAAGTGAAAAAAATAGATTGAATATGGAATACATCGAAGCACTTCAAGAACTTATAGGATTTCACCAATTTAAGAACGTTATCTATTGATGCTCGATTTCTTCATTGTTGTTTGAGAACGGGAGGACCTAGTAGGGATAATGTGTGTATGTGTGTGTTTCAACCTCTTTTCATCAACAACCATCTTCGATCAACCTCTACCCACAAACACCATCTCATACCATTTTCACGTTTCATCTCCGACAACCACAAAATTTTATCCTCAAATCAAATTGAAATTCAACACCAAACCATACCAAATCAAAATCAAGAATAAACCTGCAACTTGCAACCAATATCAAAACCTACAATCTTTTCAAATGTTTCAGTTCTAGAAATTTCCCCCCTCAGATCCAATAATTGAAAATGGTTCTAGAAATCAATTCGCCCATCAAGAAGGCGTCGACAGGTTAAAAGAGGGAGGGGGAGGCAGTGGGGGAGATTGCCGATGGTGGAAGACGAGTATAGATGCATCGTTGACTGTGGAGGTTCTTAGATCAAGGTTGTAGACGACAACCAATTTTTTTTGTAATTTGGGAATGGGCTAGGGTTTGAACGGGAATGAAAAATAAGTATGGTTGATTTTATTTTATTTTATTTTTATTTTATTTTTTTATTTTGAATAAAAACTGATAATAAAAAAATGGAAAAACAAATTATAAGGGAATAATAGTCTTTTTAAGTAGATAGGGACTAAAAACAATAGAAAGATCCAATTTTGGACTAGTAGTGCACCAACATTTCGTTTTGGACCAAAAGCACACAAATTTACCAACCATAGAGACCATTTTTGCAATTTTGTCAGAATATGATGATGTCTTTTAGAAAGAAACTACAAATACTAAAACAAAAGCTTAGAATGTGGAGCAATACTGAAAGGGATATTCCAACTTCCTCCACAACTACTACCACCAATTTCAGCCAACGCTACCACCACCACCACCACCACCTTCAATCACTACTTTCAACCAACACCACCACTTTAACTGTTGGGTCAAAAATATGGTTTATACTTTACTTTTCTATAAAAATGTATTTTTTTGTCTTGGATCGTAAACAACTTGGTGTTTACGGCCGTATACGTGTTTACGACTGTATTTACGGCCGTAAACAGGTTTACAGACGTAAACCCATTTACGACCCATGTTCTCCGGCCCATGTTCCCCTTGTATATATATATATATATATATATATATATATATATATATAGGTGTTAGGGGTGAAGAGTAGAGATTGATGAACAGAAGAGAACATAGGAGCTTATGTGTGTGTGTGAATCTCTTATATCCGGATCATCATTCTATTTATCAATACATTGAAGATTCATATTATTCTTCTTCTCCTTCTCTTCTATTTGATCTGACTTCATCCGTTTGATTGCGATTCCGCATCATCAAACGGATCTGATTGATACACAAGTAGATTAGGGACTTACAATTGGTATCAGAGCTTGGTTGTATCAGTCAATTTTATCAGATTTGGAGCATTATTTGATCTTATTTTCAAAATATTCTTGCGTTTTTGGATAGATCTCTGAAAAATAAGGGGGGTTTGTTCTTCGTGTTTTTCATAAAAAAAGGTTTTTGATCGAGTTTTGGAGCTTCAAAGTCGAAAAATCGGTGTTCTTGGTCGAAATCTGCGAGGGTGTAGCGGAGTTTGCGGCCGGCGGCTAGGGTTTCAGAGTTCACGGTCCTTGGTGGTTTACGGCTCAACATCGTTTCTGGTTCAGCAGCCTCGCACTCAGCAGCTCGCTTCCTCGCCTCGCATCAAAAATAAGACGCGAATTTTGGAGGTGCTCTGGATCGAACCCGCGACCTCCAGCTCGCATCCCTTCAGTGCCTTACCAAATCATCTAGCTTGCTAGATGATAAACTCCTTCCGAAAATAATTGATAAAGCGTCTTTTTCGGTTCCAATTTCGCATTTTTTACACTTTTAATCCCAAAACTAAATTTTAATTTTAAATTTCTTTTTCATCCAAAATAAAAAAAAATTAAAATTAATAATAATAATAATAGTATAATAAAAATAATAAAAAAAATTTATTTTTTTTGACTTTTTATTTAAATTTTTGATTTTGACTTTCAGGTTTGACCTTTGATTTTAAACTTTGACTTTATCGTTTGACTTTTAAATTTTCAAACTTAGCTTTTCGGTTTGACTTTTAAGTTTGACATTTTCAAGTTTGACTTTTTAAATTTGACTTTTAAGTTTGACTTTTGAGAAAAAGAGCATTTTTAAATTTGACGTTTAAGTTTTATCTTAGCTTCTAGTTGTGCTTTTTAATTGATTTTAAGGTCTACGAGGGAGTTGAAAACATGAAAGAGAGTCGTCAGGATATGTTAAGACAAAATTTCAACATTTTCGATTATATCCCTGAAGAAACCCTCGAAACTCAGTTGCAGCGATTTACTACACTTACTACTGAGATGAATATAGCTGGGATCTTCTTGTCTAAGTTTGAGATAAACAAAAAGCTATTGAATTCACTTCCGAAATTGTGGGATATGAACGTGGCTATCATCAAGAAGACAAAAGATCTTAATCATCTTAGTCTTGCTGATGTAATTGAAGAACTTGATGCTTTGAAGTGTAGAAAAACAATGAGTTCTGAAAACATTCCGGTCACTGAAGTTACATGTACTCCAGCTTGTGAAACTATGATTAAATTTCTTCGGGAACAAATTGATTTATTAAAAAGAGAAGTTGAGGACCTGAGATATGAAGGATATCAACTCAGGAAAGGACAGAAACCCCTGAAGGCTAAATTAGAAGCAAAAACCACTTAAGGCCCAGTTAGAATCTAAAATAAAGGACTTTAGAAGACTTTAAGAAGACTATAGTAATAAATGTGAGAATTATGATTATATAAAGAGACAGAATGCTGAGTTAATTACTGAGCTTGATACATTAAAAAGCAAATTTGAAACTGCAAATTTTGATTTTAAAAAATATGATGTATCAAGCGAGGTAGTTGCCAATATGATTGACCATTGCCTGTAGTTCAAACAAAACCAACAAAAGGGTTTAGGATACGATAATGTACCTCCTCCTTTTAATCATACATATCAGTATCAACCTTTGTCTAAAGAGGAGATTGCCAACGAACCATTCATGGTTTATGGCAAGCCATCTGGTTTTGTTTCAGGAGGATTTATTAATGTTGAAAATACTAACGTTTCTACTTCCCCTGCAGATCAATCCTTAAGTCAATCCAAGCAAGCAGCTGAAGAGAGTGTGTCTGATAGTAAAGTAGCAAAAAATGAGAACAAGGAGAAAACCATTGAACAAACCAACATCTCCTTGAGCTCTGAATCTGTTGCTTCGAACTCGGCTGCTTCTAATCAACCTGCCGTTGAGAAATATAGGCCTCCAATTCAAGTGCAACAGAGTGCTTGTTGCAAGTGTGCATGTGGGAACAATAAGAGTCAAGGCAAGGATACGCCACCAGGGGCAGGAAGAAACAACTTCCCAGTGACGAAAAAGACTTGTTTTTACTGTGGAACACCTGGACACATTGCTAGAAATTGTCCTAATCGCGCATACGTTCCCTACTATGCACAAGGCTGGCAGAACATGCCAAGAGGGAGATTTTTCCAAAGAAACCCCTCAAGGTCACGTTCAGACAATGTCGATTGGAATGCCATGAAGGCCAAGAATTCAACTCCCAAGGCCAAGCATCCAACTCCCAAGGCCAAGCATCCAACTCCCAAGAACAAGAAGGGAATGCTGGCCCAAAAGTCTAGTTCAAGAGATGCTCCTGTGAAGCCAAGACCGGTTAGGTCAAAGTCATCTAGGCAGACGACTTCAAGTTCCAAATCAAGTGCCGAGGCACCCATCGGATTGAACAAGAAATGGGTTAAACCCAACTACAAATGGGTTCCGAAGGCTCAATCTCCCAAATCTTCTAACGATTCTAATATTTCTATATCTTCTGTTTGTGATAAATAGGACATTTCATGGGAGAAAGTACCTTGCGTTGATGACAAAGGTCAACCCAGTTTCAAAATGGACTGGGTTCCAAAGACCAACTAATCCCGCTCTGCGCTGGAGCAGCTATGGAGGCATATCATCGGACTTCGGTTTGTTGGTAGTGGCTGCTCCTGGCATATGATTGGGGACATCTCTCAATTGTACATTATTCAAACCTTTGTTTGAGAGGATGTGTCCTTTTGCGGGAAGGGAAGAAAGGAAGGGATCAATCATGGGGTTAGTGCTTAACGATGTGAAGAATTTTTGGATCTGTTCTGAGATTACGCGTGCTGTTCTCAGACCTTCTGAATGCAGATTCAATCGGTGAATTACGGTTTGCATTTTTCTTCTCTATACTCTTGAGTTTTTCTTAAGCTGATTCGCTTTAAAGACTAATTTTTGTTTTAGGATAGTTTAAATTTGCGCATCTACTTTCGTTTCTCTCATATGCACAAATTTAGGGGGAGAAATAAAAACAAATCAAAAATTAGAAAATTAAAAAAAAATCCAAAAACATTAGAAAATCAGAAAATAAAAAATATGGTGTTAATGGAATGTGCTTGCAGGAGATGTTTGGGGAAGTGATATAATCATGTGATAACAGGCAATCTGAATCTGTGTAAGGGACTACATCTGAATTGTCTAGGGTCTGTGTTCGATGCGCTGGTAGGCACGAAAGATTTTAAATGGACTTGACTAGGAGGAGTTAAAACTTAAGAAATTCAAGGACTTGACAAACATTGACCTAGTTAGATCCGTTTAGCCTGACAATATGACGCTCGAATAGGTTGAGCATGGAGATATACATGAGAATCTACCGGTCACACTAATGAACCCGTATCTAGAACTGTGGATTAACTTTTCCTCGATGTGCGGATTCTATCCTTAATTCCGGTTGGATGGGATGACTAGGGAATTCCGATAAGCTAGGTCTGTAGAAGGTTATTTTCTTTCTTTTGGTCTGTTAGTCATATGTTGCCTCCTCTGCGTGATCGATAGATCCGACCTGGACTGTAACATATACAATTCTATCTCTCTGCATCTTCTCTCTATGCAATTCTTTCTATCTATTAGCCATATACTGTCTCCTTTGCGTGACTCAAAATCCGACCTGGTACACAGTATATGCACCATTCTCTTCTCAATCCCTCTAAAACTTCAGTTAGTCATATGTTTCATCCTTTGCGTGATTGGAAGAGATCCGACCTGGATTGAGAAGAGAATGGTACACAGTATTGTCTGCTCACCCGGTGTAAGGAGTATTCTGGAAGTCCTTGATGGCTGGAGCATATCAGGAAACAGGAAACACGTTCTAGTATAATTAAAATTTGAACACATACAATTTGTCTGTAGATCTTGCTGCTCAATTTAGGTGGACAACAATATCTTTGGTCGTCGTCAGCTGAATGGTCCTTAAGGAATATTATTTAGGAACTTAAGATCACATTATCTTGTCACTTATAGTATGTCCTAATTTTGTCACAATCTCTCGTGTTTAAGTGGACCACAATACCGGCGATTGACCAGATCTATTCATGAAGGGAGAGGTACTGATAAACGGATAAAGGTTGTCTAAAAACTTTGATCCCAAATCACTCTTAAAGTTAGCTATTATTTTTGTTTTTTTGTTAAGTTTGTTCATAGTGTTCTTCTAATTTAAATAAAAGGGGGAGAATTAAAAATAAAAAAAACAAACAAAAATAAAAAAAATTTCAAAAAAAAAAAATAATGTTATTTCTGTTTTACTTTTTGTTCTAAGTTTTCTTTTAGTTTTGTTTTGTCTTGAAAAGTGAATTCAGGTGAAGATGAAACTCATGGAGTTTGTGTCGAAGATTTCTGAGCCAAAGGCTTCGTCCGTGAGCATCGAAGAATTCTCATTCGAAGGAGCAAGAAATGAAGATTATTCTTTCAAATTCAATCATTCAACCCCAGAAGCAAGGTGAAGCTAAAATCGAAGATTATGTGACGGATTGCATTGAAGCCTCCTCAATTAGTCTGCTGCTATCTTAAACCTGCTAAAGTGATCCATAAGATTTGTTCTCTCTGAAGATTCTCAAGCTGAAAGCGCCAATTTTCAAGAATCTCTACAAGAAGCCTTCTCACCCAATGTAAGTTAAATGTCAAATTCTGAAAAAAATCCCAACTGCTTAAGATGAAGTCATTCATTGAAGATTCATCAAGTTCATCTTGAAGCTGTGAAGTCATCGAAGATTAAAGCTGAAGCCAAAGCTCCATTGAAGATTAACAAGAAAAGCCAACTACTTTTTAGGGGGAGCTTGTTGGGTCATTTAAGAAAAGAAAGATATAAACCAAGGGGGAGATTGTTGGGTCAAAAATATGGTTTATACTTTACTTTTCTAGAAAAATGTATTTTTGTGTCTTGGATCGTCAACAACTTGGTGTTTACGGCCGTATAGGTGTTTACGACCGTAAACAGGTTTACGGCCGTAAACCCATTTACGGCCCATGTTCTCCGGTCCATGTTCCCCTTGTATATATATAGGTGTTAGGGGTGAGGAGTAGAGATTGATGAATGGAAGAGAACATAGGAGCTTATGTGTGTGTGTGAATCTCTTGTATCTGGATCATCATTCTATTTATCAATACATTGAAGATTCATATTATTCTTCTTCTCCTTCTCTTCTATTTGATCTGACATCATCCGTTTGATTGGGATTCCGCACCATCAAACGGATCTGATTGATACACAAGCAGATTAGGGACTTACATTAACTCTCCGATACTATAACACGCTGTTCTGAAAATATTCGTTTATGGATTTCAGAGGCCAAGGATAGGGGCGTTTTGGTCTTTTATGGTTCTTAAAGTTTTATTCGAAAGGTTTTGGGTCGGGGTGTGTTGCTAGAAGCATAGGGCTTCTCGCTACCTTTTCGTAGATATAAAGTTAGTTGGAAACGGACTTCAGATAAGGAAGATATGACACTTGGAAGTTATTGGAATTAATGGTCCCTAATGGAAAAAGTTGACAAGGAAAGGACCATGCATGCAAAGTGGAAGGCGCGTGGGTACGCCCAACGTAAGCTGGGTTACGTCCCGCGTATAAAGGGAAATGTTCGCGGGTGCCTTAGGCGTACGCACAACGTACAGGAAGTACGCCCAACGTACGTCTAGTGTCCATAAACCCTAATTTTAGGGCCAACCACTATATAAAGAACATAATGGCTCAAAACCTAGCCTCCTTAGCTATCCGCCCACTTCAGAGAAACCCTAGAACACCTCATTTCTTCATCTTTGGGTGATTTTGACTTTAAGAAGCTCATTTTGAGTGGTGTAAGATTGGAAGAGGAAAAGAAGAAGTTGGCAAGGAAGAACTTGGGAAGTTGGAGCTCATAGATCTGGAATAACATCATCATTTGGAACTCTTTGGAGGTATAAAGTTCATAACTTTACCTAAGAATACTTAGATTTAGTGTAGTTTGGTTTTGGAGTCATTTTGGTCCCAAGAATGGACCTTTATGATGAAATCTTGTCTTTGAGCTTAGTGTTGCACCCTCAGCGCTAAAAGGGTCCCATAAGCAGTAAAGTCTCCATCTTGAATGTCTTAATGGGTTCATGCATGAGATCTATCCCTCTTCATGGAAGTAATGCATCATTTTTGGAGTTTGGGCTTGTTTGGGCCAAGTAAAGTCACCAAGTCAATGAATTTATGGATTAAGACGTGGAAAAAGATCAGGATTTGTGATTATAGCTTCTGAAGTGGAGTATTAAGCCCTTAATAGGAAAATGACTTAGCAGGGGATTTACACTGAGCGTACGTGCAGGTACTCCCAACATACGCACCTTTTAGCCTGTACGCTTAGCGTACGTAGATGTACGCCCAACGTAATCTGTCAGTATGGACTTTGTGTTATTGGGCCACGATTTGGGCCATGCTTGGATATTTGGGTTTTGATAGGCCATAAGGAGTCAATTATTATGGGCCAAGAATATGTTTGAGCTTAGGGTAAGGCCCATTAAGGGGATTGGTCCCAATGTAGCAAATTAGGCCATTAGTAGGTCACTAGTGGGCTTGGGAAGCTTACCTAGTGTTGGGCTTTTTTATATTGCAGTTTTGGACCTTGGAAATGGACCAAGTTGGACTAGGGGTAGAGTGGTCATTTTACCCTAAGTAGGATTATTGAATTGGACTAAGTGGTATTTTGGTATTGGTAGCTCGGGGAGTTGAGGGATCAGCAGTTCGGGGATCTGCCAGCTAGCAGCGAGGGGTTATTCGCAGGATTCTACAGTCAGCTTTGCGATGTGAGTTTTCTCTAGTAGGAACGGGTCTAAGGCACCAATGCCTGCCCATTTATGTATGTTAGTGTATACCAGATTTAGATCCGATGCCGGGGTTAGCTGATGTAGTTTATATGTTCTGGATTTCAGTTCGATAGCGGGCGAGGCCCGAGGAAGGGTTATATATATTTTTCAGGGCTACGGTTTGATGCCGGGTGGTACCCGAGGCATTAGTGTAGGTGTAGTTATACTTGTTGTATTTGTGATACTTGTATGTGCCTGGTAGGGGGATGAGTGTGGGCGGGGGCCCGTATCTCATCATTAGCTAAGTGTGGATGGGGTTCCATATCTCATTAGTAGCAGAATAGGGGCGGGGCCCAAGATAGGCGGGGCCTTGAGACTAGCATTTATAGTATAATGATTGTGTTATCATGTTTATCTGTTATTGTTGTATGTGTAGTGGGCGGGATCCGAAGACAGGCGGGTCCTGGTAGAAACAGATTTGTATACCGAGCGAAGCTTGATGCCAGGCGGGGCCTGATGCCGGATTCGTCCGATGCCGGGAGGGGCCCGATGTAGCGGGCTAGGCCCAATGTTTGAAGTATGTGTTTAAGTGTTTGGTATGTGGTAGTATGGGGAACTCACTAAGCTTCGTGCTTACAGTTTTCAGTTTTGGTTTCAGGTACTTCCGGTAGCGGAGGGAAGAGCTCGGGATGACTGCATGACACACACTAAGAAGTTTAGCGTGGGATGTTTTACTCTGATAAAATAAGCATGTTTTAAATTAATACTATGTTTTGATAAAGCAACTTATGTTTATGAAAGAAATGATCTGACAATTATAGTTTGTTTAATGATTTATAAATGAAAATTTTGGACTATATTTTTGGGATGTTACAGACACCATCACCACCTTCAGTCCTAAACCACCATCAATTCACCCAAACCCTAAACCGCCCTCAATTCACCCAAACCCAATCCCTAAACTACCGTCAATTCAAAACCAAGAATTAGGGTTTTGTTTCTTGTGTTCCTCCAAAACATACAAGTGAAGAAGCAACAACGATGATGGGTTCCAACGACAATGTAGAGAAACAGAGAAGGAATGGAATGTGTGTGTGTGTGTGTGAGAGAGAGAGAGAAGCAACGCTGGAGAAGGGAGCGATGGTGGTTTTGAAGAAAGATATAAAATAATATCTAAAATAATTTTAAAAAAATGTAAAAAAAGTCTTTTACCTAGGTGAATAACTAATCACACAAGAAGTTAAAACTACATATCGAAGCAAGTAAATTTTTTGGTAATTATCTTCCCATAAACCTCAGGGACTAATCATGTAGTTTTGTTTTATAATTATTTAAGAGCAAAGTCTTTGATAATGATTGGACACCAAATCGACATATTTAAGCAAAAATAAACATCGGGTGGAAGCTGTCAATCTTTAGAAGTAGTGGATTTATCTAAAACTTATTTAATATGGGAAGGGGGTTTATTGTCACACAAGTGGAGAACTTAATTAATATGGGAAGGGGGGTTTATTGTAATACAAGTGTAACTTGTTTAATAAAATCTGAATAATCGAATTTTGAAAAACTAAAGTATATATATTATAAGGCCTCATTTCTAGAGTATGATGTGTCCATTTTTTAGAAACTAAAGTTTTTAAGTCAAATACGTATAACCGATTTCAATAGCGAATTAAGTTATTTCTAGTTGTCACCTCATAAACTATATATATGTGATTAAATCATACAGATCATATATTGAATCGGTCGTTATTGGGTCCGATGAGTGGTCTCAAAAACCATAAATACCAAGTGAAATTAAAATACCAAGAAGTTGAAATTAAAATACCAAGAAGTTAATGTTTAAGAACTAAAATGCCACACAACAAAGTTGCTCAACATTGAATAAGAAAGAAAAGTCGCTTGAGTACGTGCCCTAGCTATGAAAATAATAATTTGTGTACAAAAAACTTGTATTTTTAGTGGTTCAACCGATTATCGACTAAAGAGCTATGTTTTGATGGATTCAACAGTAGGCGGTTTTTTGTATGTTATTGAACCGAAGATTGAACAGTTGGTCCGATTTTCAAAACATTATTGTGGAGAGATTCTTTGTGGTATTGTTTTAAGATATAATTTATTGTTTAGTTAGATATTCAAACCTCTATAATTAGTCTAAAAAAGAATTAATTTTACTTCTTCAAATGAAGTTATTATATTGTTTAGTTAGATACACAACCACACGGTATTATTATGAGAAAATGACCTTTGAGGGTAATAAAGTATTCGTCTTGTATTCATTAGGTCCCTTATCTTTTTTTTTTTTGTCTTTATTATACCATTGAACTTATAATCCCTGCTCACCAAAGCCAATGCGACCGGTTGTTGTAGGTTACTGCTTATGTGGATATTACGTGGCATTATGTGGCATACATTTGGCTTATTAAATGCATGTCATCCCTATTAAGCTGCGTCATTCTCATCAATTGTGCCCTAGATCGACCGACATGGATGCTTCTTCTTCTTCTTCTATCTCTTCCAAACGAAATGTTGAATTTCAACCTGAAAATCCTTGTTATTGTGGGTTACCATCTTGCGTACGAACTTCACAAACTAAAGATAATCTAGGAAAAAAATTCAGATTGTGCCCTAACTCCATGGTAAATCAAATGTTTTTATGTTTTTGGTTTACTGTTCTTTCTTTGACCAATTTGTTACTTTTTTCAAGAATGAAGGACCAAAATGCAAGTTCTGGGAATGGTTGGAGCCTGAAACCCCTGATAATGAAGTCAGTTCTGGGAAGGACAAAAAAGAACAGTGCAATTTAACCCTCAAAATTTGTACATTGGAAAACCAGATCAGCATATGTAAGATGAAGATGGAACAAGAAAATTTGGTTGTTAGACAAGAGCTTGAAAAAATCTAATGGAAGCTATTTACTCATAAAGTTCTGATGATTGCGTTATTTCTGTTGTTTGTGTTTAAGAAGTAGTTATTGATGTATTAAGACTAAATGTTTTTTACTAATTAAGTTGTATTCAAAGACAATGTTGTATTTTGTTTGATGTATTAAGACAAAATATTTCTGAGTAATAACAGTTTGATGTTTTGAGTGGTTTCAAAGAAATATTAATGTGTTAATGTGATCCAAGTTAGTGAATTGTACATGATGCAGGGGTAAAATGGTACGGATTAAGTATAATAACAATCAATTGTTAATGTCTTAATGTGATCAAGGGGTAAAATGGTCCAGATTAAGTATAACAACAATCAATAGTTTGATATTTTGAGTGGTTACAAAGACATATTAGTGTGTTTAATAGGTTAGTGAATTGGACATTATGCAGGGGTAAAATGGTCCATTTTAACCACAACAACAACATCAAACATTTCTTAATGTATTAAGACTAAATGTTTTTTATTAATGATAGTTAGTTTGATGTTTTGAGTGGTTTCAAAATGTGTTTAACTGGTTAGTGTATTGGACATGATACAGGGGTAAAATGGTCCAGATTAAGTATAACACCCAAGCATATAATATAGATAGAACACAAACTTGTAAGATTCCATTAGCATGTGTATCATTACAAAAGTTGTGCCCACATTTGTCTTTACATAATCAAAATATGTGCCATGACTAAAAGTATTCCCAGTTACATAATAAAAAGACTAAAAGTTTGTCTTTACAAAAATATTAAAACATAAATTCATTCCAACACCAGTGGGTGGTGATCAATGCTTCCTTCTTTCTTCAAAACATTCCTCCTCAACCCAATCTTGGTAATTCTTTCTGAGCATTTTCGTGTCCTCTTCCCAGTTGCAACAGGTTGAGCAGGGACATCATAAACAGGATCATCTACATGAACATCAACATGTTGAGCATGGACATCATTAACAGGATCATCTACATGAACATCAACATGTTGAGCAGGGACATCATTAACAGGATCATCTACATGAACATCAACATGTTGAGCAGGGACATCATTAACATGATCATCTACATGAACATCAACATGTGGAGCAGGATCATCTACTTGAACATCATTATCTGGTTGTGCAGGAGCTTCCACTTGAATTGGATCTACTTGAACTGGTTCCACAGTACCTGCTATACAAAGGTGTAGTTAATGAGTTGGATGTTGTAGTATAATTACATTGTTTTAATAGCATACCTTTCTTTGTTTTACATTTATTAGCTTTCTTCTTTTTTGGCAGTGAAGTGGATGCTGCATCTTTTGGTCTTGTAGGAAATGTTGATCTATTATGGCATGTTTCTCTACAAATGGTGCATCTGATAACTGCACCTGCTTTTGAGATAGTATGCCTTGTTTTCCCCTGGCTTTCCCTCTCAGATTGATCCCTTTTCCTTTTAATGGTTGGCCTTCCTGGTAACCTTGTTTTTTGGGGAGGCAATGGCTTCATGTAGGTAACTTCAGGCCACATGGAACTACCATTAAGTGGATTAATGGTATGGTTGTAACAAGTCAAGAACATGGTTGTATGGAACCATGGTGCAACATAATCCTCTGCATTCCTGTTGAGGTATGAAATGGCTGCCACTGCATGCACACATGGGATACCTGATACTTGCCAAGATCTACATCCACATGTGTTGTTGTTAAGGTCCACAACATATCCATCAATTCCAATCCTAACTTCATATTGTTGTATCCCAGATGGTACCCCCCAAAATTTGCCCAAAAAAATAAGAAGTTCTATTAATCTTATAGATGAGACATATAATATTTATAAAATAGAAGTTATATCATACCTTTGCTGTTTCTTTAGCTTTGATATCTTCAAACTTATAGATGGACATATTTTTAAATTCCCCCAACTTTGTCCCTCTAGCAACATTGCCCTGCACCAACTTTTAACGTCCCTTTCCATGAGGTGTTCATAAGCCAAATGGTCAATTTTTTTATGGAATTCATTTCTGCCTCAAATTTAGGTTGAGTAGTACTAGCAGCTGCTGCCCAAAACAACTTCCTATATTGTTCACCTTTGAATCTTTTCTTGAAGTTAGCATAGATGTGCCTAGCACATTGTCTATGCTCTGCTACTGGAACCCTTTCTTTGACAGCCTCTATTAATCCCTGAAAGAAAGCATGAAATAGATGACATAACAAAACATTCAACTTAAACAAAACAAAACAGAAATATACCTTGTGTTGGTCTGATATGAGGGTCAATCCATGTCCAATTCCCATTTCAATGTCATCCAGAAGGAGGTCAAGAAACCACTTCCATGTTTCCTTATTTTCAACTTCCACCACAGCCCATGCAATAGGGAAGATGTGGTTGTTTGCATCCCTACCCATAGCTGCTAACAGTTGGCCTCTACATATACCCTTTAAAAAACAACCATCTACCCCTATTACCCTCCTACATGCTGCAATCCAACCATCCTTCACACCCTTAAAACAAACATACATTTTAGAAAAGTAGGTTGTGGAATCAGGCATGACATTCACATCTATCTTTACTGTTGAACCAGGATTTTTCCTCATTATTTCTTCTCCATAACTCCATACTTTACTATAATGTTCTATCAAACTACCCTCTATCTCATCCAAAGCATATCTCCTAGCATTTCTACATTGAGTGACACTAACAATCAAGTTAAACTTTGTACTCACTTTCGCTTTCATTTTCCTTATGCTCATTTTAGGGTTCTTCACAAGTTGATTCTTAAAATGCTTTCCAATCCATTTATATGTTACAATGGAACCAAGTTTGAAGACTCTTGAACAGTTATGGTCATCAACTAATGACTTAATCTGGAAAGAACTTTCACTGCTCATCCAGGAAGCCCACAGTCTAAAAGGATAGGAGGGGTTCTTGTTATCTTTACAACATCTCACTAATAACCTCTGACTATCATTTTTCTCAAAATAAAGGTTGTACCCATTCTTCACTGCATAGTTAGTCAAACAATTTTTCAATTCCATGGGGTTAGAGAATCTCATACCTTGAATTGGCACCATTTTGTCCCATTTCTAGTTCTCATTATGGACAGGGTACACTGGTTTGTCATCTCCATTCTTGGTTTCAACCTCATCAGTATCGGCCTCATCATTTATATCCTTATACATACCTGACACCGGATGTAAGAATTCATCACCAATAGTCTTGTCAAGAGAAGGAATGTAATCATCTGCTTCATGCTCATATGGAATATCATCAGAAAGTTGTGAATCTTTATCATCATCCAGGTCTTCCTCAGAATAATTCCCTTCATCATCTTCCACTACTTCCATATCAGCCCAATCAAGTACAGGTTCATTTTCGTGGTCTATATACACATTCATTCTTAGACCAGCTTCATCACTATAACCCGTTTCAATAAATTCAAAGTAGTCAGCATCATTCCCAATTCTCCTAATACCCTCTGCCAACGGTTCATTTCTGGTGCAATAATATACATTATCACAACTGCTTCAATCAACTTTGCAATGAACAAGTTAAAGTCTTTGAAATCCATTGCACCAAAATCGACATCACAGATTGAAACAACAACAACGTTCAAGTACAGTAATGGTTTTGGTGCGAATAAACCATTATAATGTATATAAACTGTTAAATGATTACTTTGTTTGGAATCGGAGGCCATCTTCTTCACTATAACACTCGCATTCACCAGTTCTCTTCAATTTCCTAACCGTATGCTTCGATTGAACCTTTTCTTCAATTTAAACGAACCCTAACTGTAAGGACAAAGGGGGTGAAAGAGAAACGGTAATTAAATGTGTTCTAATTCCACGTAATAAGACATGTCATCTTTAATTAAATGTGGTAACCGGTAAAACAGGTGATAACCGGTCACGGTGGCTTTGGTGAGCAGGGATTATAAGTTCAATGGTATAATAAAGACAAAAAAAAGATAAGGGACGTAATGAATACAAGACGAATACTTTATTACCCTCAAAGGTCATTTTCCCGTATTATTATATATCCCTTATACATTATTATCAAACCTCCTTACTCGTATCCCACTCAGCTTCAGAATTCTGTAATCTTATGGCTCGTATTCAAGAACTCGACCACCTTCAAATTCCACTTGAAGACATCAAGTTGGCCACCAACAACTTTTTGGAAGATAATTTCATCGGTCTAGGTGGATTCGGAAAGGTGTATGAGGGCCAACTCCATGTTTCCGACTCTACAACAACCAGCTCCATCTCCGGCAGGCTAGGCACCATCGTGGCTGTAAAACGGTTAGATGTGCAGGGCGGGCAAGGAAAAAATGAGTTCTTGAATGAGATAGTGATGCTCGCTAGTTACAAGCACAATAACCTGGCATCCATTGTTGGATTCTGTGATGAAGGTGGAGAGAAGATCATTATTTACAAGTATGAGGCTCGTGGAAGCCTCGATGATTATCTGGCTAATGATCATCTTACATGGGTGCAACGGCTTCAAATTTGTCTTGGTGCTACTCGTGGACTTAATTATCTACAGGAAGACGTGGGAGAGAGCCACAGGGTGCTCCACCATGACATTAAGAGCTCCAATATTTTGTTAAATGAAAATTGGGAAGCTAAAATTTCTTATTTCGGCTTGTCTAAAATAGGCCCCACAAATCAGAATATCACTTTTCTTGTAACAAATGCTGCTGGCACATTAGGTTACGTTGATCCACTTTACGTATCTCGACTGGGGTTCTTACAAAAGAGTCTGACGTGTATTCTTTTGGTGTGTTTCTCTTTGAAGTCTTATGTGGAAGATTAACAATGAAGAATATGTACGAGGATGAGCGTCGGTTCTTATTTCACTTGGCTAAACTCCATTATGAAAAGGGAAAACTTGACGAAATCATTCTTCCCAGCATATGGGAACAAATGAAGCCAAATTCGTTGCAAACATTCTGCAAAATTGCTTATCAATGTCTGAAAAAGAAACGCCGCAATCGTCCAAAGATGTTGTTGTTCATCGAACAACTACAAATCTCGTTGGATTTTCAAATTGTAAGTTGTCTTTAGGTTCAAGATCTGTTGTAATCTTAATTATTAGAATTTGAACTCATAATCACAAAGTATCTTTATATACTAGGGTTATTTGAGAATGACAAAGTTGAGCGGATCGAACACAGGTGGATATTCATGGTCGTTGCTCCTTGATAACAATCAAAAGCTAAGGAAGATAACCATAGATCACTATGATTGTATTTTTTCTGTTAGATTTACAACCGAAGATCTTAGTGGCTCGTTACATTCTACTCAACGGTATGGAGGTGACAATGGCCTCAGCCCTAGCAAAATTATCGAGGTGACAATTCTTGAATATTAATAACATGGAAAAGAAAAAACTTTATCGAACATATTTACCAAACAAGTGATATGTATTATTTTCAAGAATTGTGCTTGTTAGTGATATTATATTGTAAATTCTTGTAGGTTTACTTTGATGCTGATGAAGAAATAACTGGGATAGGAATTGGAGTAACTAGTGAAATTGGAGGACTTGTATTGATTGCATCGATCTATATTATGACAAACAAAAATGGGCATGGGCCTTTTGGAAAAGAGCCAGTGAGCTTTTTTTCAGAATTTTGGGATGCAGGGTCGTTTGCGGGGTTTTATGGTCGTGCTGGTCATTTTTTGGATGGATTCGGTTGTTATCTAAGGCTACCGTGTGAAGGCCTTCTTTTATTTGAAATAACAGTCTATAGTATAGAAATCTCATTAAATCTGAACCTACTAGTTTACATCGATGGTCTTCAAATTTGATGTTGTTGGCATTCTAATATAGTGAACATATTAGAGCATCCACAATGCATAGTTTAATGGAAGAGTTGGATGAGGTGGCATGCCTAATTGACATTCAATAAATTAAACTCTACCATTATGGGATGCCATGTTGGCACTCAATAGATATGGAGTTCAATGGCCAGTGAACTCTTCAATGGAAAAAAGGAAACCTTTTAACTATTAAATATATATTCCATTGAACTCATTGAGTTCAATGCATTGTAGGAAAATTAATATAAAGTTGTATATTAAATAAAATGATAATATGTCAATCCATTAAACTCTAATAACTTTATTCCATTGTGGATGCCCTTAGGTTCAGACAACTCACATGTTTTATTTATGATGATTGGATGCTATGTATACATATTGTTTTTCTCATATACACTGTTGTGTAATGTTTAGTGTGGTTATCTGTTTGTAAAACAAAAATCAACACTAATATGCTTCAAATCTGTTGCCAAGATTTTAATTTCTTTATTTTGATTGAACACGCACTGGAATCTGGTAACACTAATATGGGAGCTACTTCCTGTGTTTTTATGCTTAAAATAAAGACACTTTTGAGGTCTGACCACAAGTGAATTGCTAAAAGTACCTTGTCACCTAACCCTTTGACTTTATTTGTAAGTCAACTAAACCTACAATTCTCTATCTTTGATTTACAACCAAGTCAACCACGACATCCTATCACGACCCATTATAGCCTCCACCTCGAACTATATTACCACAAAGCCGTCAACCTTCATCCCTTTGGAGACACCCTCCACCTTTTCAAGCCTTCTCCGAACTTGCCTTTTTGGAGACCAAAACCGTAACCAACCCCAATACGGTTCCCCTTCAAGAACATGGAGTGAAGATTCCAAATTTGTTTTGTTCTTGTTACCACTAAATCACCTTTATAGACCGTAGGTACAAGTTATAAATACTGATATCAAATTTCTTTTAACCTCTAGAACACGTCAAAAACTTGTTAGAACATCTGGTATACCGAGGGTCAAGTTATAGGTTTGGCGTATGGCTCACGACGTAAGAGGATGTAATCATTTATAATGATAGGAATGTCAGTAATGTCAATAAGGCTTAAACGAATGTATGAAAATAATAAGGTTTAAAGGAGGATTCAAAATTTGTAGGAAGGATTCGTATAATGAAGTAGTGCGATGTTTGACCGGGCATGAAAATTTAAGGTTGGATGTTGGGTGTGAAACATGTTACTAAATTGGGAAGTGTAAGATGATGATATACTTGTGATAATCACCAGTGCATCTGGGGGTCTTTAACTCAGGCTTGTAAATTTTGCCATAAGAGGAATGGTTTGTGCTTGAATTAGGATATTCGAAGTAAAGATGGTAGGGTAAGAACTACTTAAAGAATAACTTTTGGGTCAAAGGGATATCCTATGTTAGGCTTAAAGCTTAAGGTGGAAACAACCTAAAGCTATATTCATAGCGTAGAAGAGAAGTTTCACGTATCAATAGCAATGGGTTGAGCGTTCGTGCCTCCCCGTGAGTCATATTAGGGATTCTAGCTAATGGCATCCAGGTGACTAATTGTGGAGAATCATTTACCTTCTGACGCGATGCTCCAATTGTCACTCGTGTCGGTATCGGAACGCTTTTCCTATTTGTAACTCTAGTATGAAGATGATGAAGAGGTATTGAGGTATAATTGGTATAGGCTTAGACTTAAGATTATTACTAATGTCTATCTAGTTACTAACCTTACGAATAAAGTCAATAGCTACTGAGGAATACTCATTCTCAGTACTAAGCGAATTGCTCTTAGAGGGGCTAGTGATATAACCTAACTTGTTAACCAAGCACTTGATAAGGGATAAGTACATTTCTAAATAAGGCATTGTGATAAAAGTGCACTTATTTTAGATGAATGCCTATAATATGCAATGCCCATACGCACACCGAAAATTTTTGTTTTCAAAAGTTCGAGTTGAAAATTGTTTTCAACATAATTTTACAATAACCATTTCCAGCCTCACATTAATTTTCCTTAACTAAGCATAGTTGGCCAGGCTATACTTAATCAAATTCCAATAATGCGTACACGAATTAGTTATACCAGTAGTATGTTCAGTATTTTAAAAATATTTAGAATTTTTTTGGCTATACTCGTGGTTCTCCAAAGGAAAACCGGTATTCTCTATAACCTTCAGCTCTGATACCCTTTCTGTCACACCCCGCTAAAGCGGAAATACAGGGTGTGGCAGTACAAAGGGTTTCATAGCAAACGATAAAGACAACACCAACCATAATATTAAAAAACATTACAAATTTATAATGGGTTTGAACAACTTTTAAAAGAAATTACATTGTAATTGAAATACAACAAATACGAATGCTCCTAAAAGTGATGCGTCCCTAAGTGCCATCTTATAGACGAGTTCCTAAAAAAGCATGTAAAATGAGCAGTCAACTACCGAAATAGTTGGTGAGTTCACAGATTAAAAATAATATTGGTTTCATGAATCGAAATCAAAGTTTTGATAAAAGTTTCCATAAATAAAAATATATAGCAAAAGTGAGTAAATAAGTTTGCATAAACAAAGTTCGTTGTCATCATGAGAGATAAAGTATGTTTCCCAAATGAGATGCAACATTCATATTCTCATGGGAAATAAAATTCGTTACTAAAACGAGTAAACAAGTTTCATTGCTATAATGAGCAAAGAAGTTTGTTGCTACAAGGAGCAAACAAGTTCGTTTCTACAAGGAGCAAACAAGTTCGTTGCTAAGACAAGTAAACAAGTTTCCACTAATAAAAGTTCGTTGCTATAATGAGAAATAAAGTTTGTTGCTATAATCAAGAAGCTACATTGTATGTATATGAACAAACAATGAGTTCACAACCAAGCCTATGAATGATGCCCTGTCAAGATCTTTGCTTATCGTTCCATAGATGAATATGGTATCATGCACTCAAGCAATCAGGCGAGTGAGGATGTGTCAATTCCTAATAGCGCTATCCATAATGACTATTGGCTCAAAGAGTTAATGGTTGGAGAAAAGTGGAAGGGACTTAAGACGATAATGCCTCATGTTTCAATTTGCATAAACATACATAGCAAAATATAGCAAAAAAGTTTGATACAAATCAATTTAAATACAACGACAATAAATAGTTTTTTGGACATGCTTTTCCACCCCAAAACAAAAAAATGAAAATAGGGGACGGTGTGAATACTCACAATGCCTTGAGATAATGCAAATGGTGCCTTGAACTACGCTCCACTTGTACCACTATTAGTTCCTACAATGATGTTACATACTAATGAGTCTCTAAACGAAATCTAATACTAGCATACTTAACTTCTACAATAGAATTACGTCAAGATTGTGTCAAAATTTTGATATTTATAAGTTACAAACATTTTTATGGAAAAATTTAGATTTCTATGAATCAATTTGTTGTATAACAAATTCAAGTGGAAATCTCCATTATTGAAATGTTAAAATTTAACGTTTTAGATGGTGTTTCACTGATTAATTATTCAAAAAACTAAATCAATTTAGTTCCAAAATTTTCCAAACTTTGTATTTTAATTCTAACTGAAGTCAAAGATCCCAATATAATTTTTTCTTGAATTGTCGATTTGTCTAACTATTTTTCACCGTTTTAATTTTTTGAATAATCATAAAATCATGAAAAATACTAAACAATTAATAAAAATTACCAAACTTCGGATTTTGGTTCTAATAGTATTAAAGAGTTTCCAGATAGGCTTTCATGGATTTTAGATATGTGTAGCCATTTTTCCAATATTTAATTCTCTAGATAGGTATAAATTCATGAAAAATATTAATAAGTTAAGAAAATTCCCCAAACTTTGTGAACCACGGATATGGAATATGTATAATCTGGGAAATATAATAAAATGTATTTTCAAACACCTTAACATGATTTTTTGATTTTTGTGTATTTATTCCATCAAAATAGAGATAAATAGAAAACAGTTTTAAAAATTCCCCAAAATTTTTTATTCTATTGTTATTACGCATATGAGAGCTGGGAAAAATATAAAAGTTGGTTTCTAAACAGTTTAGATATTTTCTTTTGTTTTATTCACTTAAATAAGCATTAATTCGTGAAAAATTATTAAACAGTATGTAAAATTCACTAAACTTTTTATTTACGATTTATACATAATGTATCATATTCTGATGAAGCTTCATAATTTTTGGATAAGTGTAACCATTTTTTATCAGTTTAATCCCCTAAAAATTCATTAAATCGGAAAAAATAAGAAATTGTCTTGGAAAAATCTGGGAAATTTTTCATGGAGTGCTTATGATGTCTAGAAGATGCGAAAATTATGAAGTATGATTTTGGTACTTGATAACTGTATTTTAGAATTTATTTCTCTTCAAAATAAAAATAAATTTGAAATCAATAGACAACAATCATAGAAATGCATGAAACTTCATGAAACATCTTTAATCGGTGTATAGATCATATCAGAAATTTACCAAAATTTATTGACCATAAAAAGTATTTTATATGAATTATTGCTATATTTTCTTGCAAAAACTACATTAAATTGAGAAAAACGATTTATTTTATGAAAAATTCAATATCATCTTAATTTCTTGTTTGGATTCTGGAAAAAATCGGATTTGAGCAGAAAAGAAGTTTTAGATATTTATTTATGAATAAATCCTTTATGAGCATTATTAACAATGTACTTTGATAATCAAGCCTTTAAGCTTGATGTTCATCACATGCATTATGATTTGAAGACCACGAATGAACGTATTTTTTTCAAAATGGTGTTTCTAAATGAACAACTTGAATGCATGTGGTTTTGGATCTTTAAAACTTGTAAAACTCAAGTTGATGGATTTGATTTAGGTTTTCATCGTTGGATTTCACCTTCTAACAACATGCATGTTGTTTTTGGGTGAAATCCTACCACCATCATCATCAAATTCGACATGCATGTGAATAATCTAAAAAAAAAGTGTTTATGGAGAAGAAAAATGCAAGAAAACTTGATATTTTTGAAAGAAAAGTGAACAAAATGTAAGGTAATTGATTTTACCTTGAAGATCAACTTCAAATGATGAATATTCTTGAGTAAAATGAGGGATATTTGCTGGAAATTTCGTGGGTTTTGGAGCTAATTCATAGAGGGAAAGAATGGGGGTTTTAGAGAGAAGAAAGAGAGAAAAGAGAAGTTTTATCTCTCTGGATAACTCATCTCTCTCGTCATCTCTTTGGACTAAAATTACAGTGATTTTAAATTTAACGAAAGTCAATAATAAAAACCATTTTAGTTCAAGTTTGTAAAACAAAAATGCAAAAAACAGTTTAATTAAACACCTCTTTGATTAATTGGAAAAATAACTCAAAACTAATTATGTTTTTCTGCATAATATCATGCCTCGATATCTATACATATATATACTCCTAAAACTACCGACTTGTAGAATTAGATCACAATTAGGAAACTAGAAACCGACTTGTTTATGATTTCCTAAAAACTAGGTTTGTCTCCAAGTCCTACTCGACTTAGGATTCCAACAATCACCCCGAATCTCTAAGTCCTTCTAGAGAATTCTTCAACTTCGATCCGGTTTTAGAACACAGACTCGTCGCTGTCGTCATGTTCCGATAAATCACCTTCTTGTAATTTTTGGAGTCGTTCCGGACATTCAGAAGCAAAGTGACCCGGTTTTTCACACCGAAAACAAATCACCTTAGATCGGTCCCTTTCCCTATTTTTCCGATTTTTATCACAACAACAATTACATTTTTTGCAATTGTTGGAATTGGGTTGAATTAAATCGGAATTGGACTGTTTATTGGACCGATTACTTTGAGAAACAATATTATTTCTTTTGGGCCCGCCTGACCCACATGAACCTCCAGATCCGGATCCATTTGACCCGTTAGTCCCATTAAACTCATTCGATCCTTTCCACTTTCCCTTCGTTATCGACGAGTTACCCCCACCAGTCGACGAGCCTCCTACTTCAGACATCGATTTCACAAATAGCACCTTCGACTGATCTGCCTCGCTGATATCTTCTTCCCTTATTCTTTCTTCGTATGCCTTTAATCGACCGACTACATCTTCGAATCCGACTGATTTTAGATCGAGCACCTGTTGCAAAGAGGCAACGATGTGTATAAACTTCGAACGAGGAAAGGTTTTGAGGAACTTCTTCACTAATTTCGATTCATCAATAACCTCTCCTAAAGCTGCTGATTTCTAGGCTATACCAGACAGCTTTCTAGCATACGCGTCGATGGTTTCCGACTCCATCATCTTTAGCCGATCGAATTCAGCGTTTAGGGTTTGAAATCGGGCCTCTTTCACCCTATCAGCTCCTACATAACGAGCCTTGGTGGATTCCCACATAACCTTTGAAGAATCGACATTGCCAATTTGCATTAGCAAGCTTTCTGGAATTTCCTGATAAAGCAACCCCATAGCAAGGTAATCTTTCTCCTTGTTTTTCTCTATTCCTGGATCGATCACTGTCCAAGCCTTGTGAATCTGTAATACCACTTTCATTCTCATTGACCATACCGTGTAATTCGTTGAGTTCTGTAACGTCCGCGTTTCCTGGCTAGGCATTATTATTGATGTAATAGTCTAGATTAACCCTTGTAACTCTTTTTGGAGTATTAATGATGAAATATTTGAGTATTATGTGAATTATGTGAGTTATGTGTTTATTTTCTTAATTATTATAATTTAATAAATTAAGAATAAAATAAGCGTCAAAATTAAAGTATGAGATAAGCCTAATATCTTTTCATAAAGATGAAGTGGTTGAAACAAGGATTCCGAAGATATAAAGAATGCCGAAATCCGAGTTATAACGAAGAAGTTATGACCTGTCGAAGTTTCGCGACAGAATCGGCAACGCTGAATGACGCAAAAAGTGAAATTTACGTTAGAGCGATATTTAGCCTTAGTGATCTAAACGAAATTCATAGAGTTCGTTAAACCGAGAGCGTGCATAAAAAGAACGCCAAAATCTGACTTCGTATGAGGAAGTTATGATTTTTCGAAGTTTCGACTTTGCAGTATGCAACCCAAATACTCGATTTGAGATCGAGCGGTTTTTAGCCGAAACAATCTAAATGAGAATTGAAGATCTCGTTAATTGTAGTAAAACGATAAAAAGATAGGCGAAAATGGTCGTGCAAGAATTGTCCCGAAGCCCCGGTATCATTCCCGAGCCCCGAAGCAAGTCCCGAGGTCCCGAAGATCCCGAGAAGTAAGATTCTCGAGCCGAAGCTCTGCCCGCGAGGAATCCGGTATTGTGAAGATCTTCCAGATCTACCGAAGAATACTACTTCTATAAGCCGTAGTGCTATCCGATCATCTTCTGATCAAGTGAGTGTGTAGTTACTTTCTTCTAACGCATAATTATGAAGTATTTTATATAAAATACATGTTATGTGTATATTTTGTTGTTATATGTGTGAATGTATATTCACTTTCTACTATCTCATAGATCTGATTTATTCTCTATGAAATACGTGTTATGTGTGTGTGTGCCTCATCTGTTATGTGGAATATGTATTGAATGAGAATGCTATACAGGTTTCAAACTATGTATAAAAATATATATTTTTATCTACTAATATGTTGGGTAGAACATGGGTAGATAGATGACGTGTGATAAACAGATGAGAGGCCTCGGTGTTGTTTTGATTTAGTCATCTAGCGGAGTTTAGATGACGACCATAGACTTTTCTAGACAGTCCTGTGGAACGTTAGCAGGTTCACCACCTGTAGGTGTTAATGAACTTGGGTGTTCATTCGCTGTACTCCATCCCCCTCATGATTGCCTTACTTGACTTATATTGCTGAGGAACCCCCGAAGCATGTGTTGTCGCCCCGATGAAATATTCTTAGACTAGGTCCCTTGTGTTAGTTGTTTTAGGGACATAAAGTGAGAATAACGAAAATGGGTAATTGGGTTATTGTTGGTTAATGAAAATAAAGTTAATTACTTATTGTGGGTTGAAAACCCTATATGCTCACCAGGCTCCCAAGCCTGACCCACTCAGTTTTATTTGTATTACAGGAAGTGGCGCAAGGGCATAAGATGGATGAATCATCAAGTTGTTTTGTTTACAAGTCTGTATATGTATATATTTGTGGAACGACTTGTAATGTTATCGTTTATGCTTTATGGTCTGTATCGGAACATGACACCCCGAGTTTTCATTATATAATGAAAATACATTTCTTAGTGAAATGCTTTGGTAAATATTATTTTATCATACTTTGTTTTTGGGACCAAATTCCGCAACTCTTTTAAATCAAAAGGATTTACTCTGAAATTATTTTAAAAGCATAAATGAAAATCGGTCTTTTCTGGCCGAGATTTTGGGGATGTCACAAGTTCATCATAGGACACACTACAGTGGTTGACCCAATTTCCTTCACTCTCACCGGAAAGGGCCCTGCACCATCTTCACCATCCGACATGTTGACCTAGCTTGTCAACAAGTAACAAAAACGATCTCACAGCCTTCGATTCCTTGGCTCGATTTCTATATATATATATATATATATATATATATATATATATATACTCCTAAAACTACCGACTTGTAGAAGTAGATCACAATTAGGAAACTAGAAACCGACTTGTTTATGATTTCCTAAAAACTAGGTTGGTCTCCAAGTCCTACTCAACTTAGGATTCCAACAGTTCTACTGCAACTTTCCTAATCATGCAATCAGTTCATATTTGGTTATTCAGAATGCGTTCTATCTAAGTTGGTTCTGAAAAAAACTAACAAGCTCTAGTATAATTTCCTTTACCTAAACTAGTTAGTGAAAACAAGCTCTTTAAATTAACCCTAACTTTTTAATGTTCAATTAAACAAACTCTTAATTAAATCAGAAAAGAAGCTTTACGATCTGTGTAAAATTCCTAACAATACTCAATACTTCTCACAAGCTCGGAAGCGTAAATATATGATTTTTACAGTTTATACTAGAGTTAAATCCCAAAACGGAACCAATCTGATACTTGTTACTTCTTACCAGTAGACAAGAACAATAACGGATTCTATTAACTGATTAACTGGAATGATTAAACCCTAGCTAGGTGATTAGACTAACAAAAATTTAAAACCAAACATTCACTAAGCTCAAAACTGAAAAATCTAGATAGAAACACTAAACAAAATTCAGATCTAAAAACTGATCACATGAAAAGTACTAATTTATGTAGAACTAAAAACTAAATTTTAGCCAGACATGGCTAAAAACGAAATTAACTTACATAAAAGAAACATTTACTGATTAATCTTCTAAACTAAATGTGTGAGATAATTCGCAGTCTTCATATCTTCAAAAGTCACTGAAAGATATTAGAAATTGTCATCAGAAGTGGTTTTTGTCGTCAAGAATTGTCTCTCAGTCGTCAGGAGCAGAAACGATGTGCATGCGGTTGCATGTGTCAAAGTTGCGATCGCATGTATTGAAAAAAATACGTCTCGGGCCAACTAAATGAAGTATGTTGCTGTTTTGCGACATTTTGGAAAAGTTGCGATTGCATAAAGGGTAGTTTTGATCACATATAGACCATATTTTCATCCATCTGAATTTTTGGAACGAAAAATCTTTGAAGTCAAGCTGCGAGCCAAACACGTGATTGCATGGACAAAGCTGCGATCGCATGGACAAGACATGCGATCACATGTCTTCAATTTTGTGTCTTTTTGATAGTCATTCTTCCTTCCAAGCTTTTCTTGATCATTCTTCAGCACCCTTCATTAGTTTAGAGTCCAGTTGAGCTCCAAAGCATCCAATAACGCATCCCGAACTCGCGTAATCATCCATGTGCTCCAAATTTTCCTGAAAATCATAACAGACGTGAGCAGTACACACATTCTACAAAATAATCATGAAACACACAATACATAAAAACAATCGGGAGTTAGTTAGCTTTTTATAATGAAATACCAAGAAAATTGTGCTAAAATATGCATGTAAAATGCATCTAATAGTTTGTGAGGTCATTAAATCAGGAGGTGTAAGCAGTCACCTCCGATCCTTCATGGTAAGGTTCTGAAGGTATGTATCGATCGGATACACTTCAAGTATAATTAACAAAGAACAAACTAACTAAACAAAATAAAGAACATAAAAAATAAAGAACACAAATTAATCACAAAGATGTCTTTCACCAAGAAAGGGGTTGTTCTCACCAAGAGAACGGAGGTCAAAAAGATGGTCACCAAGATATGTTTGAAATTATCTAAAAATATCACATGATCAAACATTCATGCTATCTCTAGTTTAACTTCAAATCGGTGTCTGAAATCAAAGAACTTTGAACACAATATGTGACATCCTAATTTCACGGTCAGAAAAAACCATTTTTTTTCTATTTTATTTAAAATCAGAGTATCATTTTGAAGAATAATATTGCGGAATTTGTTCCCAAAAAATATGATAAAGATATTATCAAAGAATTTATGAAGAAATGTATTTTAATTATATTAAAAAAAGTTAGGATATCATTGTCAATACATTACATTAGCATAAACGGAAATAACATAGGCCTTACAAACATCTATTATTCTACTGGCCTATAATCCATAAATCTTTAATCTGATCATCCCACATGTGCTCTTGTGCCACTATCTCTAATACAAGAAACTGAGTGGGTCAAACTTGGGAGCCTAGTGAGTACATAGGGTTTTCAACCCATAATAATTAAATTCTTTATTTTCATCAAACCATTAAACCGATTACCCGTTCCCGTTATCCTCACTTTCTGTCCCTAATTAAACCATCTAATTTAAGGGACCTATCCTAAGGATTATCTTCGAGATAGACAATAATGCTTAATCATTTGGTGCCTTTATTCACTTTCACTGTATTGTCAAATCATTCAAAATTTATTTTTGATATCTAAATCTAAAAATATCTGGAAAAATTTACTTCTTCATTTAAAATCATCATTTTGTTTTTGATGAATATGCGTTTCACCTTGTTTTGATTTTGGGTTTCATCTGATTGGAGTTGTAAATCTTTGTCAGAAACTTCAAAACTTCGATAAAAATAACACTTTCCTACACCACACGAAAGCCAATTTCCGACATATATGATCATTAATCAAAGAGCTCTATTGATTTATGTGTAAGATCAAACATTATACTTTCCAACAAAATCTGATGTACTGAAAGATGTAAAAAAAACTATACCACGTTAATTTAACCAAGAAACTGTCATGTAGCTTTACATAACTCAAAATCAGGAATCTACATATAAAAAGTTAATAAAAAACCAAGAAAACTATTATACTGCTGCACATATCTAAAGTTGCTAGCACCAAAAATGGTTACCATCTTCCACAATTGTGGGTACCGCCTTCTGTTTCCAACTGTCAGTGTCGCATCCCATTGGTATTCAGTCTCATTTGCCTCGTTTGGCTTCACAATCTTTTCAGCGTTCACTCTGTTGTCACCAACTGTCCTCTTTCCTTTTATCTTAACTGTTTTTCCCTCACCTACACAAACTCAGATTGGTTACATTTTGCCAATAAAATAATTTTACATGTTTTTGCAGTCCGGGGACATTGTGATTTATCACCCCATGTTAACTGTGGGGTGTTTTAACTTTTTATATGTTTGTGTGGTCAATGTGTGTCACACCCCGAAACCTAAGGCGGAAACGTTCCGGGGCGGAGGACGTCATGAATATTGCAACCAATGTACATAGTAAGCATAGTAAACACAAAACAATACATTACATAGAGTTATTACATTCGTTTGAAATCAAAATGTTACAAGTGTCATACATATATATCATATGAACAAAAGCAAAGATGAGTCTTCCAAACACTTCGTCTTCTCCAAAAGATGGCGGTGTACCTGTCTAATGCTGACCTGGTGTGACATCCCCAAAATCTCGGCCAGAAAAGACCGATTTCATTTATGCTTTTTAAAATAATTTTCAGAGTAAATCCTTTTAATTTTAAAAGAGATGCGGAATTTGTTCCTAAAAACAAAACATGATAAAATAGATATTTATCAAAACATTTCATAAAGAAATATGATTTCATTTCATAATCAAAAGTCGGGATGTCATGTTCCGATACAGATCATAAAGCATAAACGATAGCATTACAAGTCTTTCAACAAATATATACATATACAGACTTGTAAACAAAACAACTTGATGTTCACCCATCTTAAGCTCTTGCGCCACTTCCTGTAAAATAAATCAACTGAGTGGGTCAGGCTTGGGAGCCTGGTGAGCATATAGGGTTTTCAACCCACAATAAATAATTAAATTAATTATTATCAACCAACAATAACCCAGTTACCCATTCCCGTTATTCTCACTTTATGTCCCTAAAATAACTAACACAAGGGACCTAGTCTAAGAATATTTCATCGGGGCGACTACACATGCTTCGGGGGTTCCTCAGCAATATAAGTCAAATAAGGCAACCATGGGGGGGATGGAATACAGCGAATGAACACCCAAGTTCATTAACACCTACAGGTTATGAGCCTGCTAGCGTTCCACTGGACTGTTTAGAAAAGTCCGTGGTCGTCATCTAAATTCCGCTAGATGACTGGATCAAAACAACATCGAGGCCTCTCATCTGTTTATTACACACCAACTATCTACCCATATTCTACCTAACATATTAGTAGATAAAATATACATTTTTATACGTAGTTCCAAAACCTGTATAGCATGCTCAATCAAAACATTTTTCACATAACAGATGAGGCGCACACACATAACACGTATTTCATAGAGAAATAATCAGATCTATAAGATAGAAGAGAGTGAGTATACATTCACATATATAACAACAAAATATATACACATAGCACGTATTTTATATAAAATACTTCATAATATTGTGTTGGAATGAAAGTAACTACACACTCACTTGATCAGAAGATGATCGGGCAGCACTACGGCTTGCAGAAGAGGTGTTTCTCCGTAGATCTGGAAGATCTTCACAAAACCGGGCTCCTCGCGGGCAGCGTTTCGGCTCGGGAATAACGCTCTTCGGGATTCTCGGGGCTTCGGATCTTGCTTCGGGGCTCGGGAATATTACCGGGGCTTCGGGGTATAAACGGCATGCAAAATGAGGCAAAACTTAGAGAGAAAGAAGAGTTTGAACAAGAGAAAATGGCTGAATTCGAGTTCTATTTATAGGCTGCTGGGTCTGGGATTACGCGGGGCGTACTCAGTACGCGGGGCGTACTCGGGTTACGCGGGGCGTACTTTGACGTCACTGCGTGTGTCGACCGGTGGCACTCGAGTATTGGTCAGACAAGTTGCAACCGACTGAGTACGCGGGGCGTACTCAAATTACGCGGGGCGTAATTGACTTGTCAAACTTCTAAATTGCGTAACTTTCGCATACGAGCTCCGTTTTCGACGTTCTTTATATCCACGCGAAGGTCAGACCGTACTCTACAACTTTCATTTAGACTCCGTCGGCTAATTTTCACTTTTATTTTTATTATTTATTTTTAGAAGGCCGGGACAGAAAAACCTCGTTATAAATTCATAACTTCTTCGTCCGACGTCCGTTCTTGCCTAACTTTTCATTGCTTCGCTACTAACAACAAGATCTTCGATTCTCATTTAGATTGTTTCAGCTAAAAACCGCTCGATCTCAAATCGAGTATTCGGGCTGCATACTGCCACGTCAAAACTTCAGAAAATCATAACTTCCTCATACGAAGTCAGATTTGGGCGTTCCTTTTATGCACACTCTCGGTTTAACGAAATCTACGACTTTCGTTTAGATCAATAAGGCTAAATATCATTCTATCTTAAATTCATATTTTACGTCACTCGGCGTCGTGCCGGTTCTGTCTCGAAACTTCGACAGGTCATAACTTCTTCGTTATAACTCGGATTTTGGCATTCCTTATATCTCCGAAATCCTTGTTTCGACCACTACAACTTTATGCAAAGATATCGGGCGTATCTCACACTTTAATTTTGACGCTTATTTCATTCTTAATTCATTAAATTATAAAAATCAAGAAAATAAACATATAATTCACATAATTCACAAATAATACATTCTTATTATTTCAAGTTGAGTTACAAAGGTTAACCTAGACTATTACATTGCTAAAAATGGCAAGCCCAGAAACACGGGCGTTACAATTCTCTCCACCTTAGAATGATTCCGTCCCCGGAATCACACATCAACAAACAAATGCGGATAGCGACTCCTCATGTCACTCTCCGTCTCCCAGGTGAGATTTGGCCCATTCGTGTGTTTCCATCGGAGAAGCACTAACTCCACCATCTTACGTCGCAATTTCTTAGTCTTTCGGTCAACAATTGCCTCCGGTTCCTCAATCAACCTTTTGTTCTCATCGATCCTCAACTCTGAAAGTGGAATTATGTCGGGAACTTCCCCCGTGAACTTTCGTAAATAACACACATGAAAAGTGTTATGAATTCCACTCAGTTCTTCTGGTAGTTCGAGCTTGTAAGCTTGGTTCCCAATCCTCTGAAGAACTTTAAACGGTCCAATAAACCTTGGACTCAACTTTCCTCTTTTACCAAATCTTATAAGTCCCTTCCACGGCGAGACTTTAAGCAAAACCGAATCCCCAACTTCAAAAGTCGTCGGTCTTCGCTTTTTGTCAGCATAACTCTTTTGACGATCTTGAGCTGCTAACATTCTTTCCCTAATTATTTTCAACTTTTCAGCAGTCTGATGAGCCATCTCCGGTCCCATAAACTGCTTTTCCCCAGCCTCAAGCCAACAAGACGGCGTACGACACTTTTATCCATACAAAGCTTGGTAAGGTGCCATCTTAATGCTCGAGTGAAAACTATTGTTATAGGAAAATTCTACCAACGGTAAATGTTCATCCCAATTACCTAGGAATTCCAAGGTACATGCTCTCAGCATATCTTCAAGTGTTTGTATCGTTCGTTCGCTCTGACCATCGGTCTGCGGATGGTAAGCTGTACTTAAACACAACTTGGTACCCAATTCTTCTTGTAGACTTTTCCAAAATCGCGAGGTGAAACGACTATCACGATCCGACACAATTGTTAACGGAACACCGTGAAGCCTCAAAATTTCCTTTACGTAAGAATTCGCAAGCTTTTCCATAGACCATTTCTCCTTGGCTGCTATGAAATGCGCACTCTTAGTGAATCGATCAACGACCACCCAAATCATGTCGTGACCATTCTTTGTTCTGGGCAGTTTAGTGACAAAATCCATGGCAATGTCTTCCCACTCACCCATAGGCACAGGTAAAGGTTCTAAACTCCCGTACGGTTTCTGATGTTGTGTCTTGACTCTCGCACAAGTCACACACTCGGCCACATACTTTGCAACATCAAGCTTCATCGTCGGCCACCAGTAGTAGGGTTTTAGGTCCCTATACATTTTAGTGCTACCGGGATGAATCGAATACATGGTCTTGTGAGCTTCTTCCATCAGAAGATCTCTAATTCCTCCTGACTTAGGTACCCAAATACGATCTTGGAATACCTTCAGTCCATGACCGTTTGTACCAAACACCAACGTTTTACCCAAACGTTCCTCCTTTCGGTCATTTTTCTCAGAAGCTTCCTCTTGAGCTTTCTTTATACTTTCCACAATGGTCGAGACAACTTCAATTCTCAACGCTCTTGGCCTTTTCCTTTCAAGATTGACTTTCCGACTGAGAGCATCAGCAACAATATTAGCCTTACCGGGGTGGTAAAGTATCTCGCAGTCGTAGTCCTTGAGTAATTCCAGCCAGCGTCGTTGCCTCATATTCAATTCCTTCTGATTAAAGAGATATTGGAGACTCTTATGATCAGTGAAAAGTTTGCACTTAGTGCCATAGAGGTAATGCCTCCATATCTTCAGAGCGAAAACTACTGCTGCCAACTCCAAATCATGAGTCGGGTAGTTCTTTTCATGCTCTTTCAGTTGTCGAGACGCATATGCTATCACCTTTTCTCTTTGGGTTAAAACACAACCCAATCCAACCCCAGACGCATTGCTATAAACAGCGAAGTCTTCAACTCCTTCGGGTAGAGAAAGTATCGGTGCCTTGCATAGTTTCTTCTTTAGCTTCTCGAATGCTTCTTTATGCTTCTCACTCCAAGCATAAGCAGCTCCTTTGTGGGTCAAAGCTGTCAATGGAGTAGCAATCGAAGAAAAGCCTTGGATAAACCTTCGGTAATATCCGGCTAATCCTAAAAAGCTTCGAATCTCCATGGGACTTTTCGGTTGTTCCCACTTCATTACAGCTTCAATCTTTGCTGGATCAACCATTATCCCTTCCTGGTTGACCACGTGACCCAAGAATTGGACTTCACGAATCCAAAAATCACATTTGGAGAACTTAGCATACAACTTCTCCTTCTTCAAAACTTCCAACACTTCTCGCAAGTGTCTGCCATGCTCCTCCTGGCTTTTTGAGTAAATCAGAATGTCGTCGATGAACACTATCACGGATTTATCAAGGAACGGATTACAAACCCTATTCATTAAATCCATGAATGCTGCCGGAGCATTGGTTAGTCCAAATGACATAACCAAGAACTCGTAGTGTCCATATCTAGTTCTGAACGCAGTCTTCTCTATATCCTGCTCTCTTACTTTCAGCTGATGATATCCTGACCTAAGATCGATCTTCGAGAAATAGCTCGAACCTTGCAATTGATCAAATAGGTCATCAATCCTTGGCAACGGATATCTATTCTTTATTGTTGCCTTGTTCAGCTCTCTGTAATCAATGCACATTCTCAGACTTCCATCTTTCTTCTTCACGAATAACACCGGAGCTCCCCAGGGCGATGAACTAGGTCTAATGAAACCTTTGTCCAACAACTCTTGAAGTTGCATCATCAGCTCCTTCATCTCCGTTGGTGCTAATCGATAAGGTGCTTTTGCTATTGGCGTGGTTCATGGTAACAAGTCAATACGGAATTCCACTTGTCGATCAGGTGGTAATCCAGGAAGATCTTCGGGAAATACTTCCGGATAATCACACACCACAGGAATACTCTGCATCACCTTCTTCTCCTTCTTAGCATCAATCACGAATGCTAAATATGATGTACATCCCTTGGTCAAACACTTTCTGGCTTTCATTAGGGAAATGATTCCAGAATTCACTCGGCGTTTGTCCCCATACACCATAAATGATTCCTTCCCAGGCGGGTTTACTTTAACAATCTTCTTCTTGCATAAAATTTCAGCATCATTGGCGCTGAGCCAATCCATTCCCAACACGATGTCGAAACCGTTAAGTTCGATAGGCAATAATTCCTCGCAGAACTTATTCCCATTCAAGTCAATTAAGATGTTTTTCATACGATGGCTAACAGGTACAAACTTGCCACTAGCAACTTCGACTAATAAAGCATTATCTAGTCTATTAATAGGCAAAGCTAGTTTTCTACCAAATTCATGCGATATAAAGGAGTAGTTGGCTCCAGAATCAAATAAAATTTGGGCAGGCAAATTGTTAACGAGAAAGGTACCTGAAGCGACATCAGCTTCATCCTTAGCAGCTTCCAGTGTCATCTGGAATGCTCTCGCCTTCGGCTTTGGTGGAATGTTGGGCTTAGCTGCCTCCTTCTTCTTCGGACAGTCTTTCAAAATATGCCCCTCTTCATTACAACCAAAACACATCCTTTTGTTGTTCGGACATTCATTGGCAAAATGTCCAACCTTTCCACACTTGTAGCAAGTTACATCCTCGCTACATTTCCCGAAGTGCTTTTTCTTACACTTTTCACACCACTTCGCTTCCCCTCCTTTACCCCCACCAAACCTTTTCGAATCAGATTTCAAAAATTTGCTTTTCTTGCCGGAACCAGATGTTCCCTCTAACCTCCTCTTCTCACCAACCTCAACCTTGTTGGTGGTTCTCCCCTTTATCATGTTCTCAACAGACTTGGCAGCCCAGATAGCTGCCTCTAAAGTATGTGCCTGGCGTACTGACACCTCATACTCCCATGGGAGTCCCTTCGCATACCGGTCCACCTTCGTTAGCTCGTCTGGAACGATACGCAAGGAAAACTCCATCTTATCGGTGAAGTTATTGGTGTATTCATCAACTGACATACTACCCTTAGTCAATGTCAGGAACTTGTTCTCCAACTCCAACAGATTTTGAGCCGAGCAGAACTTGCACTTAAACTGCACCAAGAACTCTGCCCATGACAATTGCAGTGGCTCATTAGGGCTCAAAGTCTTCCCTAGAGTGTTCCACCAACGAACGGCTCCACCTCGGAATTGACGCACGGCATAGATGGTTTGCAACTTACCTCTGCAGCCACACGTCATGAAGGCTAGCTCCATTTCGGAGATCCAATCCATAACCCCAATCGGATCCTCCTTTCCATTGAAGGTCAATGGTTTGCAAGTCAAAAAGTACTTGTACTTGCATCCCATTCCATCATTCCTTCCATCGCGGTTATCTTGCCTAACTATCGGTGGGTTGGCTTGACCAACTGATCCACTGAAGTTTCCACCTTCCGAGTGTCCTTCAATTAATTCAAGCTCTTCCACACGAATCGACAGTTCTTCACGATTTTGTTGAAGCAACCGTCTAATTTCCTCCATCTGACGATCCAACATCGTCTGAATCATCAATTGCACACCAGCCATGGTTATTGGCTCAGGTGCTGCTGCTACAACAGGTCTTTGTTCAATCACTGGTGGTTGATTCCTATTTTCATCAGCGTTTCCAACTCCACTTCTTGTTCTCACCATTTTTGATCTACACACCGAATAAGGTGAAATTAGATCCTTATTCACGATAGATATTCAAATCATCCTTATCACTCCGAAACGTTTACATGCTAGTTCTAATATCGTAGACGTACGCTTAAAATCCTACACACATAAGGTTTCTAGATCCGGTCGGCAATAGACCATAGATCCGAACAAATAATATCATATATGGCAACATATAACATTTAGCACATAAAGCATTTTAGGCAACTTTCCTAAAATAAACTAGTGCTTGTGTCTTAAAACATAATAGACACGCATCTCAAAATTCCACTTAGCATTCTAAGTTTAAGTCTAGAAATCCTACAAATTCCTAGTTCGCTTAAACTAATGCTCTGATACCAACTGTGACATCCCCAAAATCTCGGTCAGAAAAGACCGATTTCATTTATGCTTTTTAAAATAATTTTCAGAGTAAATCCTTTTAATTTTAAAAGAGATGCGGAATTTGTTCCCAAAAACAAAACATGATAAAATAGATATTTATCAAAACATTTCATAAAGAAATACGATTTCATTTCATAATCAAAAGTCGGGATGTCATGTTCCGATACAGATCATAAAGCATAAACGATAGCATTACAAGTCTTTCAACAAATATATACATATACAGACTTGTAAACAAAACAACTTGATGTTCACCCATCTTAAGCTCTTGCGCCACTTCCTGTAAAATAAATCAACTGAGTGGGTCAGGCTTGGGAGCCTGGTGAGCATATAGGGTTTTCAACCCACAATAAATAATTAAATTAATTATTATCAACCAACAATAACCCAGTTACCCATTCCCGTTATTCTCACTTTATGTCCCTAAAATAACTAACACAAGGGACCTAGTCTAAGAATATTTCATCGGGGCGACTACACATGCTTCGGGGGTTCCTCAGCAATATAAGTCAAATAAGGCAACCATGGGGGGGATGGAATACAGCGAATGAACACCCAAGTTCATTAACACCTACAGGTTATGAGCCTGCTAGCGTTCCACTGGACTGTCTAGAAAAGTCCGTGGTCGTCATCTAAATTCCGCTAGATGACTGGATCAAAACAACATCGAGGCCTCTCATCTGTTTATTACACACCAACTATCTACCCATATTCTACCCAACATATTAGTAGATAAAATATACATTTTTATACGTAGTTCCAAAACCTGTATAGCATGCTCAATCAAAACATTTTTCACATAACAGATGAGGCGCACACACATAACACGTATTTCATAGAGAAATAATCAGATCTATAAGATAGAAGAGAGTGAGTATACATTCACATATATAACAATAAAATATATACACATAGCACGTATTTTATATAAAATACTTCATAATATTGTGTTGGAATGAAAGTAACTACACACTCACTTGATCAGAAGATGATCGGGCAGCACTACGGCTTGCAGAAGAGGTGTTTCTCCGTAGATCTGGAAGATCTTCACAAAACCGGGCTCCTCGCGGGCAGCGTTTCGGCTCGGGAATAACGCTCTTCGGGATTCTCGGGGCTTCGGATCTTGCTTCGGGGCTCGGGAATATTACCGGGGCTTCGGGGTATAAACGGCACACAAAACGAGGCAAAACTTAGAGAGAACGAAGAGTTTGAACAAGAGAAAATGGCTGAATTCGAGTTCTATTTATAGGCTGCTGGGTCTGGGATTACGCGGGGCGTACTTTGACGTCACTGCGTGCGTCGACTGGTGGCACTCGAGTATTGGTCAGACAAGTTGCAACCGACTGAGTACGCGGGGCGTACTCAAATTACGCGGGGGGTAATTGACTTGTCAAACTTCTAAATTGTGTAACTTTCGCATACGAGCTCCGTTTTCGACGTTCTTTATATCCACGCGAAGGTCAGACCGTACTCTACAACTTTCATTTAGACTCCGTCGGCTAATTTTCACTTTTATTTTTATTATTTATTTTTAGAAGGCCGGGACAGAAAAACCTCGTTATAAATTCATAACTTCTTCGTCTGACGTCCGTTCTCGCCTAACTTTTCATTGCTTCGCTACTAACAACAAGATCTTCGATTCTCATTTAGATTGTTTCAGCTAAAAACCGCTCAATCTCAAATCGAGTATTCGGGCTGCATACTGCCACGTCGAAACTTCAGAAAATCATAACTTTCTCATACGAAGTCAGATTTGGGCGTTCCTTTTATGCACACTCTCGGTTTAACGAAATCTACGACTTTCGTTTAGATCGATAAGGCTAAATATCATTCTATCTTAAATTCATATTTTACGTCACTCGGCGTCGTGCCGGTTCTGTCTCGAAACTTCGACAGGTCATAACTTCTTCGTTATAACTCGGATTTTGGCATTCCTTATATCTCCGAAATCCTTGTTTCGACCACTACAACTTTATGCAAAGATATCGGGCATATCTCACACTTTAATTTTGACGCTTATTTCATTCTTAATTCATTAAATTATAAAAATCAAGAAAATAAACACATAATTCACATAATTCACAAATAATACATTCTTATTATTTCAAGTTGAGTTACAAAGGTTAACCTAGACTATTACATTGCTAAAAATGGCAAGCCCAGAAACACGGGCGTTACACCTGGGAATACAAGCAGTTTGAAAATCAGCATAAAGCTGGTGAGTTCATGAGCGGTTTAGTTTTGAAAAGAATGAGTTCCCTTTTTGGTTTTTTGAAGAGTTGTTATCCAAGAAAATCCCATATTTTCTTATAAAAACAGTTTAGTTATCATTCGTTACCCGATTCGATTATGAGTAGTTATGTTATCCTAGGAAAATCCCATATTTTCCTATTAGTTTAGTTTTCCATTCGTTTACGAGTTGTTATGTTATTCTAGGAAAATCCCATATTTTCCTAAAAGTTGCGGTTAGTTCTTAGTTCGGATTTCGAGGTGCTAGTATCCACCATACTTATAGTATTATTTAGGTATGCTGATATCTTAGTTACCCTATACTCGAATGTCGATTATCTACTATACTTAGTTGTATTTTCGAATATTTGGATACAATCAGAAACGTACATTAATAGTATTTTCGATGTTCTGGTGATTTCCAAAAGAGTACATTAGACGTATCTTCGAAACTCTGTCGACATCCAAAGGCGTATGCTTTCGAAACTCTGTCGATGTCCAAAGGCGTACTTTCGAATTAATTTCGAAACTCTAGTGACACTCAAGGTGTACATTAACTGTATTTTCGAAGTCTTGGCGTCATCCAAAGGCGTGCTTTCGTATTCGTATTCGTATTCCTATTCCTACTCTTATTCGTATCCGTATTCGTATTCCTATTCATATTCGTATTCGTATTCGTATTCGTATTCCTATTCTTATTCGTATTCACATTCCTATTCTTATTCGTATTCGTATTCGTATTCGCATTCGTATTCATATTGGTATTTCTATCCCTATTCGTATTTGTATTCGTATTCGTTCTGTTCCTAGGTGTACTTTCGTATTATTATCTGTTTCTAACTGTCCTTTCGTATCTACGGGGAGTTATATCAAGAACACTTAAATGTTTTAAGATTCATGCTTTTAACAATAATGATATGGAAATTCATTTGTGAAATATAAAATATAACATTTTCAAATGAGTTTCACAAATAACATGAAGGTTACTCTGCAAGTTGAACGATTGGTTAATACATTTTTCCGTGTTAAAAGCATACGAAATATGAAATGGATCAAATAAAAATCATAAGTTTGAGTACAAGATTTCCTTGTACTTTTGCTTGTATACCCCCCTGAAAACATTGAAAAGTGGTAGGGGTATGAACTCACCGATTGAAGAATGTGCCTGACTGGATGTTAAACGTTAGTTCGGGGCTTGAACGCGTGAGAGGTTCCTATGTAATATGAAAATATACACATTTGTATCTAATTAGGATTTGAACTACAATTTAGATATGATTATACACTCCAAGACGCGAAAACACTTCATTACAAGTGTTTTGAGTGACCCGGGTGACATCTATGGACATATAAGGCTTGGATATTGAGTTTACTCCTCAAGAGTAAACTCATAAGAGGGTTTACAGCCCTAATGACCCATTCCCCATGAGTTTACGGCCATAAACTCATGGTGGGGTGATCTATGGTGTTAAATGGTCTTATTTCACTTGGGAACATTGGCTAGGATCAAATCTAGGGCATGGAAAGGAATTAAACCCACAAATGGACCATCAAATGGAGTTTACGGCAGTAAACTAGGAGTTTACGGCCTTAAACTCCCCCACACTCATTCCTTTGATGTTTTGGTGGTCCTAGGTCGTTACAATGCACATAGGACAGTTCTAGGGTGGATTCCATGGCTTAGGAAGTGATTGGGACTTGAATTGACCTTGGAAAAGTAGTTTACGGTATATGAAGATGTTCTTGGGAGTTTACTACCTTAAACACATGAGTTTACAACCATAAAATCATGTTTGTCCAAGATTCATGGGTTTTGGTGATTGAAAGTCAAGCATACTAAGTTCTAAACCCATTTCTAAGCCATACAAGGTGTTAAGGGCACTTTAACACCCCTTGGATGAGTTTAAGGTCTAAGGAGATGAGTTTACGGTCTAAGAATGTTCTTGGACCGTAAACTCAAGCTTGTCCCATTTGTGTATGTTTTGGTGCATTTCATGAAGGATTATAGGGTTCTATACTCTCATGGAAGCTTGTTGGAGGTGTTTAGTGGCAAACTAACACCTTAAATTGAGTTTACTCCCCAAGAATAGGTGTTTACGGTCCAAGAATGTGCTTGGGCTGTAAACTCATGCTTATGCCCCAAATGAAGAGTTAAAGGTGTTCTAAGTCCATGCACACAAGTCCTTAGTTCATATCTAGGCTCCAAATGAGTTTTGGAAGGGTTTTAAGGCTCAAAACCCCTCATTACATGTGTTCACGGCCTAAGGAGGTTCTAGGACCGTAAACACATGTTTATGGTCCTATTCCTCATATTTTTCACGAATTTGAAGGCCAAAGGTGTTATACTAGAAGCTAGGATAGTTACCTTGACGATTTGGAGCTTGTTTTGGATGATTTTGGCTTGATTTCGATTTCTAGAGAGAGAAAGTAGAGAGTGAGTAGAGAGAGAGAGAGAGTGGAAAAGCTTCAAATGAGGCTTTCTCAACTTTATATATGCTCAATGTTTAGGACAAGGTGGAATTCTACCCGATACTGCTGATAAGCGGGGCTTTTGGTCGTACCCGATTTAATTATTTTATAACTTGACAGAATAAAACTAAAATTTTTCTAAATAAAATTTGGAATGTTTCCACGAGTTTCTAATGCGTTTGGACAATTATAGAGTCATATTAACCAACCTCAAATAAATGACTTAATTTTTGAAACGAACGGAAACAATTCAAGACGAAGAATTTTTAATGATGGAACGGGTTACGACAACGAAACGAACTTCGGGTTGTCACATTATCCCCCCGTTAGAGGGAATTTCGTCCCAAAATTCAAAGATTAAGATACAGTTGATGAATTGAAAAGAGATATGGACGAATCTACTGCTTCGGGTCTTCACGCTCCCAAGTGAAATCGGGTCTCCGCTTGACATTCCAGCGAACCCTCACTATCGGGATACGACTTTGTTTCGTACGTTTGATCTCTCAATCCATGATCTTAATTTGTTCTTCCATGGAGGGTTTCAGTCTTTCGTTGATTTTGGAATTACTAGGGTTTCGTTGGGCAGGCACTTCTAAAGATTCGAGACGAGGAAGACAGGATGGATACTACTAAGTCCTTGAGATAGTCGAAGTTTGTAGTTCATGGTTCCTATTCCGGCAGGGATTTCGAAAAGTCCGATGTACCACGATATGACTGCTTTGTTTACTACATGTCCAGGAAAAATGGTTTGAACGAAGGGCACCACTACTAACTCGTAGTGACCATACCAAACCCTGATCGCTGTCTCGAACACATCATCCACACGGAGGTTTGGCTACGAGGTAGTTTCAGGGATTAGGTCGATGCGATACTCGATTAGACGTTCGGAAGGAATTCTTGGGAAATATTCGGGAAAGACATCAGGGAAAGAGTTGTAGACTTCCCGTTTCCCGATGATCACACGGACGAGGATTACATGGCACTCCCTTCAGGGAAACTTTTTAAGCTTTGATGCACTAAGTGATGTGAAGGTTGGATTTAGGTTGTTGCCGAAGATTATGAGAATTGGGTCAGAGGAAATATTTAGACGGACTAACTTTTCGAAACCAAGAATTTACAGTATGAATGAGACCTGGTCATTACATGCCAACAATAGCATCAAAGCATTTCATGAAAAGTTTGCCATTTGATCGAATGGAAAAGAATAATTGTCCGGATTAAAGATACAATCTATGGGGATGATGTTAGCGTTCTCTTTCTCACTTGTTAACCATCTTGGCAGTACACGTTTCGGTTACTAACGAAGGATTAAGTTTAGAAAGGTGTTTGAATGGATAGATAACAAATTTTCTTTAAGTACTAGAATCGAAAAAGAACACATGCATAAGATTCATCGAGGAGGAATATACCTGTGGCAACGGTGGGGTCAGAGGCTGCCCCTTCTTGTCCCATAGCTAGGACTCTCCCTGTGTTGACAAATGTTACTGCCTTAGGACAGTTTCGCTTGTAATGTCCAACTTCTCCACAGCTGTAACAGGTCTGGCCAATACTTGCTCCGGAAGCTTGACTAATTGATTGGGTTGGTACTCGGCAGCTTAGCACGAGGTGACCTTCCTGGCCACAGTTCTTACAAAATTTGCGCGACAAGGTCCAGGGATACGATGGTGGTAACTGCACCTATTGCACCATGGAAGGATACTGACATATCCGGTGATAGGTGCTTGGGCTGAGGAACCGATTACAGAAAAAACAGTAGGGGTAGTGGCAACGTGGACTGTCACTATCTGTTGTTTCTTCGAGGATTCCGGGTAATGTGTGTAAATGCACTTGTTTTATTCCTACTTTTTAATTTAGCACACAAAGGCAGTGAACCTGTCTTTTAGTGGTATAGTTGGATAAGTAGGGTGTCGAACTCAGGGAACGGAAAATTAAACTAATGGCTAATTTTAACTAAGCAAATAATGAGAGTAAAAGGTTTTTCTCTAGTTTTGCAAGACTAGAAACTTAAACACACCACAAAAACACTTAATTATCTAAGTAACTAAAGAAAACAACTAATTCACCAAATTTGATAAAGATGTTTTCGTTTTAGGTTCAACCAATTCACTCCTATGGTTATTTTGAATTTATGATAGATTAATTGTTATTGGCTACCAAATATAGTGGTTAGGTTCATGTTCATTACTCCTAACCCTTAGACAATTAATTAATTCAAGCGGTGATCAAGTGTTTAAACTAATTAATTCCCTAGATTAATGATTTGGATTAAATAAGATTTGTAGTGGTTAATCAAAATGGTGGTTCAATTAACCTCTTGTTTGTTGGTTTCTCAAACAAGCTCACACATTAATCTTACCATTATCTTGTTAATCTTAGTTTCATATTCATTATTCCTAAGCATATGATGAAGTGTTCACATAGACATATGAGGTTAACAATTAAGAGATGTTCATGCAGCTTAATTATCTTCCAATTAACAGAAAATAGTTGTGATTAATGCATAAGGTTCTTTAACAAACTTAATTTAATAAATCACCAATAAACAATCAATCAAAAACTAAGAATTAAACCATAGGAGTTACTTGGTATTCCCAAAACAGAAACAAAAACGTAATTAGTTCATAGTTGCAGTAAAAACAAACACAAAAACAGATTTAACTAAGCTAAACATACTTAATTCCTAAAGCTAAGTGGAATGATTAACCTAGTTGCCCTGATTCTTCAAGAGATTGAAGATTAGGGTTCCTTAGCTCCTCTACGGGTTCTTCAATCGCAGATGAATCTCCCAAAATGCCAGAAAAGTATTCCAATCGGATAAAGGCTCGGTTTTTATAATTATCACAAAATAGAGTGTACTCGGCGAGTAGCAGACCCAACTCGCCGAGTAGATCGTAATTATCCGTCTCGTGCCAGGAGTCTTGACTTATCTTCTGGAATATTCAAGTGTACTCGCCGAGTAGGCTCATGTACTTGCCGAGTAGGAAGGCTTTTGTCCCTCATTCTTCATTCTTTGGTCTCTAATTGCTTCACCTTGTTCCCTTTCACTCCCAAGCATGTCTTTTGGACTGAAAACAAAATTTAAACATTATTAAGTACCTTTTGTCCACATTATACACATAATTAGTTAAAAATGAATAGAAATGTATGCTAAATAATTTAGACAAAACTGCAAAAATGGTCCCAGTGGTATTCATTTTTTTGGGGTTTTAGTCCAAACCTCGACTTTTTTTGGATTGGTGGTCCTTTTAACCTAGTTTCAGTGCGTATTTGGTCCCTCGGTAAACTGAAATGACTGTAATGCCCCTCATGTATTTTTTTTATTTTTCTTTAATTTTTTTAATTTAATATATATTTATCTATTTTAATAATTAAGAAATAAAAAGAGGGCCCACCTCTCTCTCTCTCTCTCTCCCTCTCTCTCTCTCTCTCGAACAGATACAATAAAAAACACATTCCCCTTCACTTCCCCTTCACTTGTTCTTCCTCCCTGCAACTCAAACCAACTAATAATCTTCCTATTTTGGAATAAATCAATTTCTGGGCTACATCTTCTCCAGCCCAACAGCAACAGAGCCTGTATTTTGTTGTCGTATCTCTGTCGGATCTACCATCTGCCCACTGATCGACTCTGCCCCCTTTCCTCTTTCCGGTAGATGGAATCAGATCGACTTCCACCTTTACCCACAAACATGGATAGCAGATGAGAAAACTTCTTGCTCTGTTCGATGTGGGTCACAAAGACCTGCATTTGTTGTCGTATTGAACTCAAATCCAAGAGAGAAAAGCTCATCTTCTAGTGCCTTCTGCTCCTATTTTAACCCCACAATCTCCATATCTTCTTCTTCCTCTTCATCATCTCTTCGCATATTCCCTGAATATTTTCCCCTACTACTGTTCATTTGCCTCATAAACATCGATCACAAACCACTCATTCACAAACTCCCATCGATCCGGATCCACTTTTCTGAATCCCTACATAAACATCAATCACAAATCAATCAGAAACACATACACATAAACTAAATATGAACTAAATAGGATTTCAATTACTTACATAGGTATTGAGTTGGCAAATGAAACTGGGGAAATTATTGTGCTTAAAGTAAGCAGGTAAGAGGTGTTGTGAGAAAGCTAAAGAGTCAACGACGATGAAGCTGTTGTTGGAGTTTCCCTACCGGATTAGATCATCTAAGGAAGAATCATTGAAGTCGACACCTTCCTGATGAACGAGAGATAGAGAAGATGAAGAATATGGATTTCGTTTTTGGAGGAGTAGGTAATGACAAGGGCTGATTTCATTTTTGGAGGATCTGGAGAGTGTATGTGTGTTTGGAGAGAGAGAGAGGCCCTCTTATTTTTAATTATTAAAATGAATACATAATTATTAAACAATAAAAAAAATGATTTTAAAAATTGAAAATAAATGTCCAAGGGCATTAAAGTCATTTCAGTTTATCGAGGGACCAAATCCACAATGAAACTAGCTCAAAAGGACCATGAAGCCAAAAAAGTCGAGGTTTGGACTAAACCTCAGAAAAAATGCATACCACAGGGACTATTTTTGCAATTTTGTCAATAATTAACTAATTATGCACATATCAAAATACCCCACACTTGACTTTTGCTTGCCCCCAAGCAAAATTGAATTTTAAACATATTAGAAGCACATATGACAACTCCAATCTAACCCAACCATTATGCCAAGACCGCAACGCATGCATTTGTGTCTAAAATTGTCCTAAATACCCCCATACTCCAAATACTCACAATCCTCATAAACATTCGCCCACTCACCCCGAACTATGCTCATTTTATGCATCCCTCCGAATCCATCCCCAGAAAACCTCTTAACCTCAAGGTATTTTTGGTTGAGCAACCCAAGCATACATAATCTAGATAATTACAATTTATGATACCACTATGAAGCTCTTTTGGAATTCTTCACTTCCTTGGCATTTGATCTTTGATCTCTTTGAATTCACCACTTTGTTGTTTGATTTTTGGTATCTTCAACTTTTTGAAAATTTTGGAATTTTGATCTTTTGATTTCATATTTGACTTTGATGCTTCAAAAATTCTTCAAACTTTTCTTGTAATTTCTCTCTCTCTCTCTCTCTCTCTCTCTCTCTCTCTTTTTATATGTTCCTCACTTTTTTTCACTCAAAAACCTACATGCTTAAGCAGGGGCGCTCAACTTCAACCTTTATTGGCTAACGATAATAATTTTCCTGGATACATTTCAGGTTTAGGCTGATAAACATATTGCATCCTTCAGGCTGAGCGAGGTCGTATTTTTGTCCCATAATTTCACTAGAATAAGGAAGTCACAAATGCACTAGAACGTGTATAGGCTCAACTAAACATTTGGGTTTTCATGCAATTATCAACACAATTCTAACATGGAATCCTAATTTCCTTTTACCAAAATTTTCTAAATTAAGTCCTAAGTAATATTTTTGGTATGCAACAATTTTTTAAAATCAACCTAAATTAAGACTCTAAATTTTCTAATATGTGACCAACCCCCTACCCCACACTTATTTTTTGCAATGCCCTCATTGCATATTATGCAAAAAATAAAAATGCAAATATAGAGAGAATTGGAACAAACTCCTCTGGGGTAGCAGTCGATAGGTTGATACTCTTTTCTTCAGCTCCATCTTCACTTGACTTTAGCCATAGGAACAACTCATCCATGTCTTGGGTTTCATGCGTCTCATGTGGTTGACAACTCGAAAATATCACGGAACAAGCTTCTTAGAAAGTCCCCAGTAACAATTCTTCACAAAAAGTGGATAAATGTTGCAGTGAAAGTGCTCGAAACAGCTCTGGAACTCGAAAATTGCAAGTCTACTCGGCGAGTAGTGACGTGTACTCGGCGAGTATCTCTTGACTTCGAACTATAACGTGTAATATCCCATGTACTCGCCGAGTAGAATTTGTGCACTCGGCGAGTAGGCACTGTATTGCCAAAACTGATCCAACTCATGTTCCTTTTGACTCAGGTTTTGAAATTGGAAATTTCACTGACTCTCACTCTAAATCCTTCAGCAGCAACACTCTCCATTACTCTCGACTCTCACGGACTCAATCCTAAGGACAAGACTTCGTACTTTTTCTTGAACATCTCTCATTCCTTACTTGACCCTCAACACTTTATTATGCTTCCTAACCTTCCATCCATGAAACATAAACAACTAAAAGTGAAAGTAATAAAAATCCTAAAAACAAAAATCATCCAAGTTTTAACAATTGTTCAAAACAAAACATCATAAAAACACAAAACATAAAAATAAAGTCTTCAATATTCTTCTTCCATATCGGCTCCTCCCGCACCACTTCCTCCTTCTTCATTTCTTCTCCTCATTCTTTCGTCCCAACTCATAATGTATGGATAGCCGGGTCCAGGTCTTGGTGCAATGTTCATCTGTTGGAAGAGGTATTCAAAAGATTGATTATTATAATTAACCCCTCGTCCAATATCGTCCAAATAGCACCGGTATTCCACTTGATTCCACCCATCGTTGTCCTCCTCCACCGGAATAACCGGTGGGTCTTCTCGTACCCGCTCGCTACGTTGCCTTACCCGTCTTCCCGGCTCCTCGGGAATTGCCGGCTCATCCGCATGTGGAATGAAAAAAGAATCACCATACTTCTCCACGATCTGTGCCCTCCTATATAATGCAGTGTTGAACGGTGGAGGGTAAGTGACCGTGAGTGCCCTTTCTTCTTGTAAGTCTAAAACCCCAAACGACCTAGAAAGCCTTGTAACAAACATGCCTCCATTAATTTTGGAGTTAACTTTTTCCTTAACCGCCCCTTCAACAAGAAATTTGGCGATGCAATAGGGGAGATTGCAGAAAGCATCGGGAGTAATAATACTCCAAAGATAGAAGATATCAAGGGTTGGGACCTTGTCCCAATCCTTCTGCATGTTGATGGTGCTGGCCACGAAGCGGTGAATAAGGCGATGGATCGGCGAGCGAATATGACCCTCCTGAGCGGTAGAAGGAATATACACCCGGTTGGCAATTGTGTTCCACCATGTAGAGGCCACCACTGCCTCGGGAAGTTCCTTATGGAAGTTCTCCAGAAAAGCTTCAAAGTCCTCAGTCATCATAGTGCTCTGATCATAAATCCCCAGCCTCCAAGAAAATTTAGCCATGCTGCACTGTCGCAGCTCCCCGCCCAAAGAAAAAGAAATTATGTTGGGATTGTAATACTCACTACCACCACGGAATGAGATGGTAGCAAAAAATTCCCAACACAATTCAGCATAAACAGGCTCTTGTATCTTGAATAATTGTAACCAACCATCACATGTGATGGTGGTATACCCCAAACTGCACTCCTTCACCAAATATGGTGTGAGCTCCTCCTCTAATCCCACTTTTCCCAACCAATCCCAGTCAACAGTGTTGGGCAAATGGATTTCCTTCTGTTTCAGCGCCTCTAATTTGTTTAAGGCTCGAGCTTTGGATGATTTGGATGTGATTTGTCGCAATGAGAGCCACGGGACATCACCTTGGTTTCCCCCTCTTGAAGATTGTCCCCTTCTAGACATGGTACCTGCATAACAACAACAAGAAAACACAAACAAACAATACCCAATAATTAAAAATGAAATAAACAGGCTTGAATAGTCCTCTACTCGCCGAGTACACGACCTACTCGGCGAGTAGGATGAACATCAGCAACAGTTTGAGCCGAGTATATATAGTCTGTCCAAAACTCCAAATTCTTCACAGGGGTTTGTTGTAATGAGTCAACTAACCATAAATCCAAAAGAAATTTCTCCTAACATTACCTAATTCATGGCTAAATTAAAACCCTAGAATTTGAGGAAACCCCCCAAATCCGAATTTAAGCAAAATAGGGGCAAATCAACGATAAAGCTTGAACCTTTGATGAGTTTTAAGTGTAAATATGTTACCTTTTCCTTTGAAAGAGGAAGATTAAGTGGAAATTTTAAGAAATCGTAGAGAATGCTTGAGGATACGCTATGCACGGCGAGTATATGGGTTAAATGGGTGAAAACCCTTATTTTACAGATTACATATCATTTGTTTAAGTTGGCTTCTCGCCGAATAGAAAGGTTCTACTCGCCGAGTAAAACTGCCGTTACGCGTTTTATTGGGTTACTCGGGCAGCTACTTGCCGAGTATATGTGCCTACTTGGCGAGTAATCCTTGCAGTTTGAAAAAAATTTGAATGTTTTGAAAACTTAATGTATTTTCTCATTTTTTTAGCCATCCACCCCACACTTTAGGCATTGCTTGCACTCAAGCAATTATATTCTTAGAATAAGACGAATGAAAAAAGATAAAAATAAAACTAAAGAAAAGTAAAGAAAATGCAAACTTGAGACTTGGGTTGCCTCTCGAGAAGCGCTTCTTTTTAAGGAGTCATTAGCTGGACTCCTCCCCTTCTACGTGGTTGCAATCCCTTCCAGCAACAACAACACTTCCATTCCTTCATTCTTGGGGACTCCTTCTTCATACTTTTTGACCCTATGGCCATTAACCTTGAAAGGTGTTCCATCTCTTGACAATAGCTCTATAGCACCATGTGGAAACACCGTCTTCACCAGAAAAGGACCATCCCATCTTGACTTGAGTTTTCCCGAGAAAAGCTTTAGTCGTGAATTAAAGAGCAACACTTTTTGGACTTCATGAAATTCTTTATTTTCTTTTATCCTTTTGTCATGCCACATCTTGGTCTTCTCTTTATAAATCAACGAACTAGAGTATGCATCATTTCTAAGCTCCTCAAGAGCATTCATTTGCATCAACCGGTTGCTCTTGAGTTCCTCCATGTTGAAGTTGCACATCTTTAAAGCCCAAAATGCTTTATGCTCTATCTCTACAGGCAAATGACATTGCTTTCCATACACAAGCCTATATGGTGTAGTACCAATAGGAGTTTTGAAATCTGTACGGAAGGCCCAAAGTGCATCGTCTAGCTTATCCGACCATTCTTTGCGATTGCTCCCCACCGATTTCTCCAGGATTCGCTTTAACGCTCGATTTGTCACCTCGGTTTGCACACTAGTTTGGGGATGGTAGGATGTAGAAAATTTATGGGTTACTCCATACTTCCTTAGCACCTTCTCTAGTTGATCATTGGTGAAATGCATGCCTCGGTCACTTATAAGAGCTTTCGGGACTCCAAATCGTGAAAATAACTTCTTCAAAAACCGCACCACCACCCGACCGTCATTTGTTGGTAACGCTTGTGCCTCCGCCCATTTGGATACATAATCCACCGCCAATAATATGTATTTGTTGCCTTTAGACATGGGAAATGGTCCCATGAAGTCGATACCCCACACATCAAAGACCTCGCACACTTGGATACTATGTTGTGGCATTTCATTTCGAGATGAAATGTTTCCCACTCTTTGACAAGCATCACACTCTTTGACAAATTGGGCTGCATCTTTAAAAATTGTGGGCCAATAGAACCCAATGTCAAAGATCTTCTTTGCAGTGTAATGTGCTCCATGATGTCCACCCGTGGGCCCGCTATGACAATGCTCTAATATTTTCCGGCTTTCATTCCCGAACACGCATCTTCGTATGATCCCATCCGCACAGCTTCGGAAAAGATATGGTTCATCCCAAAAGTAGTATTTTATCTCGGAAAAGAATTTCTTCTTTTGTTGGCTTGTGAGATCTTTTGGGATGTAACTGCTAGCTAAGTAGTTAGCTATATTTGCAAACCATGGTTCTTCTCCCACGGTCACCATAATATACTCGTCCGGAAAATCATCGCCAACTCTATCTTCGTGCAATTGCGGGTTTTCAAGCCTTGACAAGTGGTCAGCTGCTACATTCTCCATTCCCTTCTTGTCTCATATCTCTATGTCAAACTCTTGAAGAAGTAGCACCCATCGTATCAGTATTGGCTTGGCATCCTGTTTGGCAAACAAATACTTGATAGCCGAGTGGTCAGTAAAAACAGTAGTTTTGGATAAAACCAAGTAAGGGCGGAATTTGTCAAAGGCATACACCACAACTAATAATTCTTTTTCAGTGGTGGTGTAATTCTCTTGGGATGGATTTAGAGTCTTGCTAGCATAATATATGGGTCGAAAGTGCTTATCAACCCTTTGACCAATGACAGCTCCTAATGCAAAGTCACTAGCATCACACATAATCTCAAAGGGTAAGCTCCAATTTGGTGCAACAATGATCGGGGCATTAGTTAATTTTTCCTTTAAAAATTCAAATGCCTCTAAACACTCTTTAGTAAACGTAAATGGTGCATCTTTTAATAATAATTGTGTTAGAGGTCTAGTTATTTTGGAAAAATCTTTTATGAAATGCCGGTAAAAACCCGCGTGTCCTAGAAAACTTCTAATGCCCTTCACATTAGTTGGTGGGGGTAGTTTGGCAATAGTGTCGATCTTTGCCCGATCCACTTCAATTCCCATTTTGGAAACCTTGTGGCCTAACACTATACCCTCTTTAACCATAAAGTGACATTTCTCTCAATTGAGGACCAAGTCGGTTTTTTCACACCTAGCAAGCATTAAGTCAAGATTTGTGAGACAATCATGGAAAGAAGATCTAAAAACAAGAAAGTCGTCCATAAAAACTTCCATGAATTTTTCCACCATATCGTGGAATATGGCTATCATACACCTTTGAAAAGTCGCAGGTGCATTGCATAGCCCAAAGGGTATGCGCCTATAAGCAAAAGTCCCACTTGGGCAAGTAAATGTGGTCTTTTCTTGGTCCATTGGGTCTATAGGTATTTGGAAATAACCCGAGAATCCGTCTAGAAAGCAATAGTAACTATGGCCCGATAGTCTTTCTATTATTTGATCAATAAAAGGTAAGGGAAAATGGTCTTTACGAGTGGCATCGTTTAGCTTTCGATAATCGATGCACACTCTCCAACCGGTTACCGTTCGTGTCGGAATTAGCTCGTTCTTTTCGTTGGTTATAACCGTCATCCCTCATTTCTTGGGCACCACTTGGACCGGACTCACCCACGGACTGTCGGAAATGGAATAGATAATTCCCGCATCTAAGAGTTTAACCACTTCCTTCTTGACTACTTCTTGCATATTCGGGTTTAACCTTCTTTGGTGCTGTACAACCGACTTTGCTCCTTCTTCTAGATTGATCTTGTGGGAGCAGTAAGATGGGCTTATTCCCTTGATGTCGGTGATGCTCCATGCTATGGCCCGCTTCCGCTTCTTCAACACTTGCACTAGCTCTTCCTTTTCAGAATTGGACAGGTCAGAGGCTACGATTACTGACTTTTGGTTACCTTCTTCAAGGAAAGCATACTCCAAATGTTCTGGTAAAGTTTTGAGCTCAGATTTTTGGTTCTAACTGTTGGACTTGCCGAGTGCAAGTAAGGTAGTCGACGAGTTTGTAGCTGCATTCACGAATTCTGCCTTTTCTAAGGAAGAACTCGACGAGTAGATCGGCCCTACTTGGCGAGTAGGGCTGTCAGTTTGCTTTACCAATTCTTCAAACTCAGCTTCTTCCAGCAGCCTTTCAATCTCCATTAAGTATTTTTCTGGATCAAATTCTTCATCATAAGTTGTGAACTTGCTGGAATCTTCACTTATGCATTCATCCAATAATTCATCAAGCATATCAATTGAGAATGCCGTGTCGTCACTGTTCCTTGCGTACTTCATAGCTTGATCTACCCCAAATATGACTGAATCTTCTCCTACCCGCAAGGTCAGTTTCGAGTCCCTCATGTCTACTATAGCACTTGTCGTGTTGAGGAAGGGCCTTCCAAGGATGATTGGAACTTATGGATCCGCCTCCATGTCTAGAATGATGAAATCAACGGGAAAGACGAATTTGTCCACCTTGACTAGTAAGTCTTTGCATATGCCTCTTGGGAAAGTGACTGTCTTGTTTGCCAAGTGAATTGCCATGCGAATTGGACTTGGTTCCGGGAGATCCAGCTTCTTAAAGAATGAATATGGCATTAGGTTCACACTTGCTCCCAAATCGGCTAAGGCATGAATGGTAGCCAAGTTGCCAAATTGGCAAGGTAAAGTCAAACTCCCCGGGTCGCCCTTCTTCTTTGGTAGCTTATTTAGCATAGCAGCTGAGTAGTTTTCATTGAGGACTACCTTCTTCACTTCTTCCATCTTCCTTCTATTAGTGAGAAGTTCCTTAAGGAACTTTGCATATTTGGGCATTTTCATGACGACTTCAATGAAGGGTATGTTGATTTGAAGAGCCTTGATATGATCTAGAAACTTCTGATACTCCTCTTCCTGCTTCTCCTTCTTAGCTCGGGTTGGGTATGTAATTGGAGGTTGGTACAGCTTTTCAGGGACCTGCTCTTTTGGATTTGGTGGTGTACTCGCCGAATCCATACGTGGTACTCGGCGAGTAGGGCTGTCAGAGTGTAAATTTTGCTTTTCTGCTTGATTTTCTGCCTCCTCCTTCTGTGATTCCATGGATGCTTTAGTCTGAATAGGTGCCAGAGGAGTGATTATTTTCCCACTTCTTATTGTGACTATGTTTATGTGCGCGCCTCGTGGGTTATTTTCAGTTTTGCTAGGAAGTTCGCCCGGTGACCTTTGGTTGATTTGTTGCGCAAGTTGCCCAAGCTGCGTTTCTATATTGTGGATAGATGCTTGCTGGTTCCTTAGCATGGTCCTTGTTTCTTGAATAGTAGCATCATGATCACTATGTCTTTTTTCTGAAGCAGCTACAAATTTGGTGAGCATTTCTTCCAAGCTTGGCTTTCTCTCTTGTACCGGCTCCTCCTTTTGGTAGAAACCTCTCCCTTTTTGCCTAAACTTTTCCTCCTTGGCCTTCTTGTACTCTTCATAAGGGAGCCACTCTTTCTTTTGTTTGCGCCAGTCTTCATCATATCGGTCTCCACTTGAGTAACAAACTTGCACCTTCTTGTTGCCATTCTCATCTAAATCACAGTCTCTAGTGAGGTGAGGTCCATTGCAGTTTTCACAACCCACCCGAATAGTATGGATCGTTTGGTCTATTTTATCCATCCTCCTATCCATGGTTTTTAACATAGCCATGACCGCGGATAAGTCTTCAGTAGCTGCATATGCGGTTCCCCTAGTAACATCATGTCTAGGGTTGTGGTATTCTCTAGAGTGTTTAGAGAATTCGTCAATCAATTCTTTGATCACCGGGGGCGGCTTCTTTGTGAGCGGGCCTTGCGAGTCTAGTAACTGCCTGGTTGTGACATTGACTCCATCATAGAAGATGGAAACTTCTTGCTGGCTGTTTAGGTCATGGTGTGGGTAGTTTCTTAGTAAGCTCTTGTACCTCTCCCAAGCTTCATATAGCGACTCTCCAGCTTGTTGTTCAAATTTAGCAATAGCCTTCTTCAACTTGGCTATCTTGGAAGGTGGGCAAAAGTGATCAATGAATTCTTCCTTCATCTTGGCCCATGTGGTGACTGATCCGGGGGGAAGTGACTTGAGCCAATCTTTTGTAGCACCTTTGAATGTCACTGGAAGCATGTGTAGTAGCTGAGTCTCACGAGGCACATTTGGAACATTAAAGTAATCAGCTACATCATTAACTTCATCCAAATGCTTGTAGGCATCTTCGTGGTCTTTTCCATAGAAAGGTATTTCTTTAAGTAAAGCTAGGATATGACCCTTGAGCTCGAAAGTAGCTGTCGCGGGAATTGCGGGTTGCACAAGTCCCGGGCCAGTGTCGTTGCGCATCCTCTTCTTCCATTCCCCCATGGGTATTTCATCAATGTTAGCCATAGTAATAGCTAACTCTTCCTCGAATTCGAATTCGTGCTCGTATGTAGGCTCCTCTTCTTCCTCGGTCTCGTACTCAATATCTTCCTTAACCGGTTCGTCGATTACTAAAGAGGTGCTGGATGCTCCTGATTTGCTGCTCTTTTTCTTACCAAAAACAATCTTCAAGTTAGATAAAGGTGACTTCTTTGGTGTACTCGAGCTCTCCACGTCCTTTCCTTTGTTCCTTTTCAATGCGGATTCGGGATCTTCAAACGGGGGTACCAGCGAGGTGTTTGATCCTCTGGTCATGAAAGTCCTGAAATAAACAAGATAAAAACATAAAAAGAACAAAAAAAATGCAGCTAAAAAAACGAAAATTAATTGCCAAATACACTTGTACTCACCGAGTAGGTGCGACTGCACTCGGTGAGTATCAGTGTAATTTTGAAGAAATTCTAAACTGAATATTAAAACTAAAACAGATGCTAAAACCTAATTACTAACTACTAAATTGCAATAAATTAACTTTGTGCCAGTAAACTCACACAAAGGATCGAAAAAATTAGGGATTAGATTAATTATTTAGAACCGTTCCCCGACAACGGCGCCAAAAACTTGATGTGTGTAAAATGCAGTTGTTTTATTCCTACTTTTTATTAATAAATTTAGCACACAAAGGCAGTGAACCTGTCTTTTAGTGGTATAGTTGGATAAGTAGGGTGTCGAACTCAGGGAACGGAAAATTAAACTAATGGCTAATTTTAACTAAGCAAATAATGAGAGTAAAAGGTTTTTCTCTAGTTTTGCAAGACTAGAAACTTAAACACACCACAAAAACACTTAATTATCTAAGTAACTAAAGAAAACAACTAATTCACCAAATTTGATAAAGATGTTTTCGTTTTAGGTTCAACCAATTCACTTCTATGGTTATTTTGAATTTATGATAGATTAATTGTTATTGGCTACCAAATATAGTGGTTAGGTTCATGTTCATTACTCCTAACCCTTAGACAATTAATTAATTCAAGCAGTGATCAAGTGTTTAAACTAATTAATTCCCTAGATTAATGATTTGGATTAAATAAGATTTGTAGTGGTTAATCAAAATGGTGGTTCAATTAACCTCTTGTTTGTTGGTTTCTCAAACAAGCTCACACATTAATCTTACCATTATCTTGTTAATCTTAGTTTCATATTCATTATTCCTAAGCATATGATTAAGTGTTCACATAGACATATGAGGTTAACAATTAAGAGATGTTCATGCAGCTTAATTATCTTCCAATTAACAGAAAATAGTTGTGATTAATGCATAAGGTTCTTTAACAAAATTAATTTAATAAATCACCAATAAACAATCAATCAAAAACTAAGAATTAAACCATAGGAGTTACTTGGTATTCCCAAAACAGAAACAAAAACGTAATTAGTTCATAGTTGCAGTAAAAACAAACACAAAAACAGATTTAACTAAGCTAAACATACTTAATTCCTAAAGCTAAGTGGAATGATTAACCTAGTTGCCCTGATTCTTCAAGATATTGAAGATTAGGGTTCCTCAGCTCCTCTACGGGTTCTTCAATCGTAGATGAATCTCCAAAAATGCCAGAAAAGTATTCCAATCGGATAAAGGCTCGGTTTTTATAATTATCACAAAATAGAGTGTACTCGGCGAGTAGCAGACCCAACTCGCCGAGTAGATCGTAATTATCCGTCTCGTGCCAGGAGTCTTGACTTATCTTCTGGAATATTCAAGTGTACTCGCCGAGTAGGCTCATGTACTCGCCGAGTAGGAAGGCTTTTGTCCCTCATTCTTCATTCTTTGGTCTCTAATTGCTTCACCTTGTTCCCTTTCACTCCCAAGCATGTCTTTTGGACTGAAAACAAAATCTAAACATTATTAAGTACCTTTTGTCCACATTATACACATAATTAGTTAAAAATGAATAAAAATGTATGTTAAATAATCAACTAATTATGCACATATCACCGGGGAAGACTGACACTTCTTCTTCTTCTTCTTCCAAAACCTTCTTTTTTCACCATTCTTTTCTGTCAGCTCAGGAGTAGTGGCCGCTTCCTCTGGGTTATCGCTATGGTCGATCAAGGTTTGCGCTAGGCATTTGGCACTGTCATAGGTATCCGACTTCACAGCTAAAACATTCCCTTTGGTTGGCTGGGTCAATCCCCAGATGAACCTCTCAACCTTCTTACTCTCCGGGGTAACCATTCCCGGACAGAGTAATGCCAGGTCATCGAATCTGGATGTGTAGGTGGCGATATCGGAACCCTTCATCTTTAGGTTCCAGAGTTCATGCTCCAGCTTCTGAATTTCACCCCGAGGGCAGTATCCTGCGAACAGAAGTTCCTTCATAACTTCCCAACCCATAGCATTTGCTACAGGTAAAGTTAAGGATTTGACTCGGCCGTTCCACCAAGTCAGAGCTTTATCGGTGAATGTGCAGGCGGAAAATTTCACCTTGTCGGATTCTGAACAGACACAGATCTCGAAGATAGATTCAATTTTCTCTAACCACCGAGTTAGGGCAATGACACCTCCAATGCCATCGAAGAATGTGGGTTTCGCATTCATAAATTCCTTATAGGAACACTCCTTTCGGTGTCCCTGGCTACCTTCCTGGTTTTGAGGCTGGGGACCACCTCCTGATCCACCGGGGTTTATGTGAGACAAGGCGGCTGCCACTGCAACATCAACAACTGTTTGGAACACGACAAGATCAATTTGAGGAGGAGGTGGTGGTGGCGGAGGGTTGCTCTTGTTCTTTGAGATGGGTCTTTTCCTAGGAGGCATCTTGATCTAGAATAGCCAGGAAAGAGAGGATCATAAGTCCTTTGAATTGAACCAAGAGATATGATACAAGGGATATCTCATTACGACAGATATAGAATTTCATTAAGCGATAAAGCAGGAAAGAATTATCAAAGCAGATAAACTATCGCTAAAGGAATGATCGAGGAATAATGCTTGAATGAGTATTTCTACAATGGATTGGCTCGAGAAATACTCCCATAGTATTTCATGATTCGCTGTGACGACGGCTCGTTGTTTGGGTATTGGGTAAGTTTTAGGCATGCTGCACACTACAGTCACTCCCAAGCACATGTTGGCCGTGTCTCGAATGAATATAGTTTGCCAGGCTATATTGATCCTAGACACGACTACATAACTGTCCAGGTTTAACCGCAACGTACAACACCCATTTACTTATGTTTTGTTCTACTTGTAGTTACGGATTTCGACGGTTAGGTATACTTGTATACTTTTGAAAATACTTATATCTGAAGGTATACTTTTAGTTCAGAGCACTTAGGCCCCTTAATGTTTATAGTCTTATACCATGTAAGGTTTGGTATACTAGGTCACTATATACAAGCGCTCTGATACCAATCTGTCACACCCCGAAACCTAAGGCGGAAACGTTCCGGGGTGGAGGACGTCATGAATATCGCAACCAATGTACATAGTAAGCATAGTAAACACAAAACAATACATTACATAAAGTTATTACATTCGTTTGAAATCAAAATGTTACAAGTGTCATACATATATATCATATGAACAAAAGCAAAGATGAGTCTTCCAAACACTTTGTCTTCTCCAAAAGATGGCGGTGTACCTGTCTAATGCTGACCTGAGAATACAAGCAGTTTGAAAATCAGCATAAAGCTGGTGAGTTCATGAGCGGTTTAGTTTTGAAAAGAATGAGTTCCCTTTTTGGTTTTCTGAAAAGTTGTTATCCAAGAAAATCCCATATTTACTTATCAAAACAGTTTAGTTATCATTCGTTACCCGATTCGATTATGAGTAGTTATGTTATCCTAGGAAAATCCCATATTTTCCTATTAGTTTAGTTTTCCATTCGTTTACGATTTTTTATGTTATTCCAGGAAATCCCATATTTTCCTAAAAGTTGCGGTTAGTTCTTAGTTCGGATTTCGAGGTGCTAGTATCTACCATACTTATAGTATTAGTTAGGTATTCTGATATCTTAGTTACTCTATATTCGAAAGTCGATTATCTACTATACTTAGTTGTATTTTCGAATATTTGGATACACTCAGAAACGTACATTAACAGTATTTTTGATGTTCTGGTGATTTCCAAAAGAGTACATTAGACGTATCTTCGAAACTCTGTCGACATCCAAAGGCGTATGTTTTCGAAACTCTGTCAATGTCCAGAGGCGTACTTTCGAAACTCTAGTGACACTCAAGGCGTACATTAACTGTATTTCCGAAGTATTGGCGTCATCCAAAGGCATGCTTTCGTATTCGTATTCGTATTCCTATTCCTACTCTTATTCGTATTCGTATTCGTATTCCTATTCCTATTCGTATTCGTATTCCTATTCCTATTCTTATTCGTATTCGCATTCCTATTCTTATTCGTATTCGTATTCGTATTCGCATTCGTATTCATATTGGTGTTTCTATCCCTATTCGTATTTGTATTCGTATTCGTTCTGTTCCTAGGTGTACTTTCGTATTATTATCTGTTTCTAACTGTCCTTTCGTATCTACGGGGAGTTATATCAAGAACACTTTAATGTTTTAAGATTCATGCTTTTAACAATAATGATATGGAAATTCATTTGTGAAATATAAAATATAACATTTTAAAACGAGTTTCACAAATAACATGAAGGTTACTCTGCAAGTTGAACGATTGGTTAATACATTTTTCCGTGTTAAAAGCATACGAAATATGAAATGGATCAAATAAAAATCATAAGTTTGAGTACAAGATTTCCTTGTACTTTTGCTTGTATACCCCCCTAAAAACATTGAAAAGTGGTAGGGGTATGAACTCACCGATTGAAGAATGTGCCTGACTGGATGTTAAATGTTAGTTCGGGGCTTCAACGCGTGAGAGGTTCCTATGTAATATGAAAATATACACATTTGTATCTAATTAGGATTTGAACTACAATTTAGATATGATTATACACTCCAAGACGCGAAAACACTTCATGACAAGTGTTTGGAGTGACTCGGGTGACATCTATGGACATATAAGGCTTGGATATGGAGTTTACTCCTCAAGAGTAAACTCATAAGAGGGTTTACGGCCCTAATGACCCATTCCCCATGAGTTTACAGCCGTAAACTCATGGTGGGGTGATCTATGGTGTTAAATGGTCTTATTTCACTTGGGAACATTGGCTAGGATCAAATCTAGGGCATGGAAAGGAATTAAACCCACAAATGGACCATCAAATGGAGTTTACGGCAGTAAACTAGGAGTTTACGGCCGTAAACTCCCCCATACTCATTCCTTTGATGTTTTGGTGGTCCTAGGTCGTTACAATGCACATAGGAAGGTTCAAGGGTGGATTCCATGGCTTAGGAAGTGATTGGGACTTGAATTGACCTTGGAAAAGTAGTTTACGGTCTATGAAGATGTTCTTGGGAGTTTACTACCTTAAACACATGAGTTTACAACCATAAACTCATGTTTGTCCAAGATTCATGGGTTTTGGTGATTGAAAGTCAAGCATACTAAGTTCTAGACCCATTCTAAGCCATACAAGGTGTTAAGGGCACTTTAACACCCCTTGGATGAGTTTAAGGTCTAAGGAGATGAGTTTACGCTCTAAGAATGTTCTTGGACCGTAAACTCAAGCTTGTCCCATTTGTGTATGTTTTGGTGCATTTCATGAAGGATTATAGGGTTCTATACTCTCATGGAAGCTTGTTGGAGGTGTTCAGGGGCAAACTAACACCTTAAATTGAGTTTACTCCCCAAGAATAGGTGTTTACGGTCCAAGCATGTGCTTGGGCCGTAAACTCATGCTTATGCCCCAAATGAAGAGTTAAAGGTGTTCTAAGTCCATGCAAACAAGTCCTTAGGTCATATCTAGGCTCCAAATGAGTTTTGGAATGGTTTTAAGGCTCAAAACCCCTCATTACATGTGTTCACGGCCTAAGGAGGTTCTAGGACCGTAAACACATGTTTAGGGTCCTATTCCTCATATTTCTCATGAATTTGAAGGCCAAAGGTGTTATACTATAAGCTAGGATAGTTACCTTAACGATTTGGAGCTTGTTTTGGATGATTTTAGCTTGATTTCGATTTCTAGAGAGAGAAAGTAGAGAGAGAGAGAGTAGAGAGAGAGTGGAAAAGCTTCAAATGAGGCTCTCTCAACTTTATATATGCTCAAGGTTTAGGACACGGTGAAATTCTACCCGATACTGCTGATAAGCGGGGCTTTTGGTTGTACCCGATTTAATTATTTTATAACTTGACGGAATAAAACTAAAATTTTTCTAAATAAAATTTGGAACGTTTCCACGAGTTTCTAATGTGTTTGGACAATTATTGAGTCATATTAACCAAACTCAAATAAATGACTTAATTTTTGAAATGAACGGAAACAATTCAAGACGAAGAATTTTTAACGACGAACGGGTTACAACAACGGAACGAACTTCGGGTTGTCACAATGTGTACATGTATGAACCAAAACCTTTTCTATAATGCAAAGAAAAATAAAATGATAAAAAGACATTTAAAAGTTACCTTCTGTCTCTGCTTGGCTTCCTTTTGAGCTCGCAACTCAGCCCGTTTTTGGGCATTTTCAGCATTTCGTGTCTTCCTCTCGATTGCCTCAGTTCATTTTTCTCTTTTCCTCCAACCGCACTTGCTCTTTCAAATTGCATTCGATCTCTTTTTTACTTAGTTCATCTTCCTTCTTATCAACCTCCACCATAGTTTTTTCCATTTTTTCATCCTCCACTATCTCACTCAAACAAACGAACTTATCTCTTACTACAAATTTAACAGGTTTTGTGGTTTTCATTATACGATTAGCCTTTCTAGTCACTTTCCAGATAGTTTGGTTCTCAGGGGTTGAAGTCGTCTTTTTTCCTTTGTTCTACTTTTGAAAACAATAAAACGGATTCGGTTTCACTTGAGATAGGAACTGAATTCGTAGCAGTTCTTTTGCTGATATCACTCACACATGAAACTGTCTTTTTTCCTAGTTCAACTTTTGAAACTACTGAAGTGGATTCCAATTTACTTGAGATAGGAACTGCTTTCACAGCAATTCTTTCATTCATATGACTCTCAAACGAAGTTTCAACAAGTGTACTTGGTGTGGTCCTGCTAATGTAGTCTTTCCTAAATTCTTCATTTGAGTTGGATTCTTCCAATATTTTTTCCACCTAAAGTAATTAAAGAACATGTTAGTCACAAACCACATACTAAATATGAAATTAGAATATCGAGAAGATAAGATAACGAACCTGATTAACACAGGGGTGATGAAATGCAACTTTATCTCCACCGGATGCAAAATTCCTTGCTGCAGTCGCATCTTCTTTGTACATATAGAAAAGTTTTTTCTGCAGATTCAATCAACAGAAAATTATAATTATTATATTATGTTTCATTTTGTGTAAGATGCAAGAATTTACAACAAACCTTGTCATATAAACGTTTCTTCAAACTATAAAAAAGTGTATAAGCTTGTTGGCAGACTTCTTCTGCAACTTGGAATCGAGCTCGTACTTCTTTTCCCTTTTCGTATTCTTCATCATATATTTTTCCTATTACTAACGCAGCCACTTCAGCTTTTAAAACATTATCTTTTAAAGAGTCAAGTCTCCTCTATATTCTGCATTGAATAAAAAATGGACCAACTTTTAGGAAATCTAACAGCCCTTTTAGCCTCCCTGTTAGCCGTTAGGGAAGCATTATTGTCAATCAAATAAAATTCAAGCTATACAATAATTAGATCCTGGCAATAAGTTATCGAACTATAAAAAAAATTGATGATCACTGTAGCTCTAGAATAAAGAAATAAAAATTTAGATTATGTAGTATATAAATAAAGTAGTAGTTGATATACGTACATTCAGGAGCTCCTTTATTTTCTTTTTCTGGTTTTCAGCACTTTTGTTTTGTAAATCATCAATAATCGTGTCTGGAGTGTTAATGTTGACTCCACATATGGGTTCAACTTCCTGTTCAAGACTTCCAACACAAGATTTATGTTCTTAGGATCTTTTAACACACTACTGATGCTCTGTAACTTGAGGAACCCCATGTTTTTGTAATAACATCTCCACATTCTTGTTTTCTGACTTCACATATTCACATATTCAGTAGCAGGCTGTTGGGTATTTGTTTGAGTTTTATCAACACTCACTTCTACCAACTGTGAAATTATAGTCTCATCTCTAATTATCAATGAAATTGTTCAGTCTCGTTGGCCATTTGTGATGCATCATAATCTGGGCTCAAAGTGTCTTGCACAGTCTTGATTGCATTAGTAGTAGACAACAGCAATAGCAACAAAAACCGAGAGGCCTTTTCTTGGGATTTTGAGTCCTCCAATGGTTGAGAAGTCTCAGTTGTAATCAAACTACAGTCTGTGTTGGTTATTTTCCCAGAATCAAGATCAACTATTTCCACTACTACATTTTCTGACTCATTTACGTTCTCCACTTCAAGATGATTCCCATTTGTTTCTCTTTTAATATTCACTTCTTCGTTGACACCTTTCACCTGGAAATCCTTTTTAATTGCAGACTCAAGATCAATGGAATTAGTCTCCAATCCAGAGACTTCGTTTCTAAAACCCTTGTCACCAATCACCTCAACATGTCCAACCAGAAAGAAACTTACCATTCTCAGTTCCAACCTCATATACATTGGCCATTATGAAACAGTTTTCCAGAAAAAGAATAAGCAGTAATAAATAAAGATCGTCGAATACCTACAATCAAATATCAGAGGGGTTAATTACGACTTACGATTCAAATAATTCGTATACGATGAGGGATGAGCGGTGATTACCGGCAATGAGCGTAAAAATAGGAACAAAGAGTTGGATGAAGAAGACGCGGGAGAGGAGTCTCTATCTTTTCTTATATAGTTTTTTCGGTATTTTGTTTTTGGAAAGCGACAATGTATATCCTTAATATATTTATGAGTAAATTACACGAATGGTCCCTATGGTTTAAGGTAATTTGCACGTTTGGTCCCTAACTTATTTTTGTAACTCGGAAGGTCCCTACTATTTGTTTTTGTTACGCACTTGGTCCTTGTCTTACCTAAAAAACCTATTTTGCCCTTGATTTTTTAATTTATTTAAAAAAAACACACCATCAACCTCATCCCCTCACCATACCTTACCTACCCCACAATTTTTCCCTATTTAAATAATAGTCTTTTTAGGTAAGATAGGGACCAAACGCGTAACAAAAACAAATAGTAGGGACCAATGGCGTAACAAAAACAAACAGTAGGGACTTCCGAGTTAAAAAAATAAGTTAAGGACCAAACACGTAAATTACCTCAAACCATAGGGACCAATCGTGTAATTCACTCTATATTTATTTTATTTTTTTGTAATTTAAAGTTTTGAATTTATATTATCTGTATTTATATTCTTCAACGACCCTTTTTAATTCATCCATATAAGCCTGAAGTTAATTGAAAATAAGCCATCCACAATCCATTGAACTTTATCATTCCCTTTTTCATGCATTGGTGAAACTAGAAATCATACTTCTCTTCCTCCACCTCATCCAGTGATTCTCCCTAACCCACATTTTCATCGACTTGAAAAGTTCAAGGTCACTCAAGCCCTATTGGCATGCAAGTACCAAGATGGAAATTTTGTGTGTGCACACATATGATAAGATGAAGTTGCATTGACAGATTGGGAATGTTGGGTGTCATCTTCCCAAGGAAGCTAGTTGTTGATTTGGTTCTTCAATCGCTTCTCAAGTCATATAGTCAGTTCGTTAGGGACTACTATATGACAGACCACTAGGGGTGAACAAAAACCGCACCGCAACTAAAATTAACCGCAAAAACCGCAACCAATAATCCGTAACTACAATAAAAACTAATGGTGGGGTTTTCTGTTTTTCAAAAACCGCAAATTTGCGGTGCGGTGCGGTTATTAGTTTTCAATAACCGCAAAAAAACCCCATCGCACCGCATATATTATATATAATTTTTTTAATTAATTATTTGTTGGATATTATTCCTTTTATATATCAGCTCAGATACCAATTTGTTGGAAATATAACAATCTGATCACCACAACAAAAGGCTCGGTTACCAGTTACTGTGTGACAGATATATTAGTTTAAGATATAAGATAGATATATATATATATAAAGAATAAGAATTGCGGAATAAGTATAAATATTAAAGCTGTAAATGACTGAAAGCTATAATAATATAAATGACTGTATTTAAATGACGTTAAGCTATAAATAATATAAATGACTGTATTTAAATGACATAAAGCTATAAATAATATAAATGACTATATTTAAATGACGTAAAGCTATAATAAAGTATATAAATATATAAATATATATCAAGTAGGTTCGTCAATAAATTGACTGAACTGGACTCATGAAGCGACTGGTCGATATTTGTTCTTTGAATGGACTGGTCGATATTGGGACTCTTGGAGCGACTGGTCGATATATGTTCTTTGAATGGACTGGTCGATATTGGGACTCTTGGAGCGACTGGTCTATATTAGTTCAAAGATCAATCCGGCATTGGATAAGTAACAAAAGTTCATTTAAAGCTCGATTTTATGTAAAACAAGTGTTTACAAAAGGGTACAAAATACATGGGTTTATGTATTTGTATTTGAAGTATTTTTGGGTAAAAACATGCACACGGGTCGTATAAGATAAGGCACAAGTGACACGGGTCGTGTAGGAGGGTTTTGGAGGGTTTTCTTGATGAAGCTTCTGAACACGGGTCGTGTAGAATAAGGCACAAGTGACACGGGTCGTGTAGGAGGTTTTTAGAAGGTTTTAAAGGTCAAAATCCTGAACACGGGTCGTGTTGATTTAGGCAAAAACAACACGGGTCGTGTTCGCGCAGATCCTTGCATACACAGATTAAAAACCTTTAGTTTTCAGAAAATCTCTCTGGATAGCCATTTCTCTCTCGCGTCTCTCTGGGGTTTCCCGTGGTCAAAATCGTCCACGAAAATTCCTAGATGAAGCTAAGGTTCTAAAGAATTTGTGGTGAAAATCTCCCTAGTCTTATTTTGGCTGTGTTGTGCTCGGTTTTCTGTTTTCTAACATGCAGATTCTGAACTTGAAAACAGAAATCTCTCTGGATAGCCAATTCTCTCTCGCGTCTCTTTGGGGTTTCCCGTGGTCAAAATCGTCCACGAAAATTTCTAGATGTAGGTAAGGTCCTGAAGAATTGATGGTGAAAATCTCCCTAGTCTTTTTGTGCTTGTAACGAGCCCAGTTTTCTTCGTTTTTGACTTGAAGATTCTGATGTCGAAAAACAGCAAGGTGGTGATGGTTGTGGTGATTTGAAAGGGTTTTTGGAGGAGGTTTAAGGAGGGTATTTGGAGGGTGTTTGGAGATTATTTTGAGATTGGAAGGAGGTTAATATAAGGGAGGTGTTTGGTGGTAAATGGTGTGATAAACAAGGATAGTGAAGATGAAGAACCTTGAGTTTCAATGAAGAAGATGAAGATGGTTGATGGTGTTCTTCATTTAGCTTGTTGATGATCTTGGTGTTCTTCACTTCATTGTTGTTTGATCTTGGTGTTCTTCATTTTCTCCAGGGATTTGTCTTTGTTCTTGAAGAAGATGATGATTTTTGATGTTCTTGGGAGTGTTTGTAGTTTGTAGGAAGTGTTACAAGATTACAAAAATGAACACACACCCTTACACACACAAACTCATGTATACATATATGCATGAAACAAATATCTTCTAGTGCACTTGAGTATATGGAGAGTTGGCTGCAAGTTGATGTAGAGTAGGAGGCAAAAACGTGGGGGTTCTTTTGCTTCTCATTTCCTTGACTTTGTTGACCATTTCTTGTAGACTATTCAACATATATACATATATAATACATACATATGTATATAATACACACACACACACACACACATATATATATATATATATATATATATATATATATATATATATTGTTGAAATTGTTTAGTCACACATATGTGTTTTCGTCATTCGCGTGTTTTCGTATTTTCCGTTTTATCACGCATTTGTGCAACCTGAAATAACTGATAATATTTGTTAGATTGTATAAAAACAGTTCATCTTATTTCAGTGATGGTCACATACTAGGTTACATAAGAACATTTTTCAACAATTTCCCCTTATGTGATCATTGCTGAAATAAGGACAGGTATAATCATATTGACAGTTTAACTTTTGAAGATTCGAGATAAAAGATTTGTCAATAGATAAGATATATAAAAAACCATAGCAATTGATTTGAAAGTTTGTGACTTGGTTTAACATATCTTATGTAAAAGATTTTCAGAAATTTGTTTCCGAATCAAAGTCTCGGGTTCGGTTATCAAAGGGTAGCCATATATGTATCTAAAGAAATTTCTTAAGATTTTATAGCATTATTAATGACGACAAGTGGTTTAACAGGTCGATTCAGATGAACGCTCATAGGTATAGCTCACACTTCACTTGGGTGTTTGGTTGTTCTGGCAGCAGAACAAGTTAATGATCACTAAAAATGAGTGATATCTCTCTCTGACGACTCACACTCATATTGGAGGTGTTCAACTATGCTTTTCTTGAAAGGTCACTTAGTCTCATTATTAGATAATCAATCACATAAGACTGGTTTCGGCATTACTCAGCGGGTTTCTTCATTCATGCCATTAACTTTCTCTCTCTCTCCGTCGGGAAATACATGTAGAGGGGTTTAGCAATTTTCATAGTGCAGTTTGCAACTAAGAACTTTCATTGATGAAGCCTACAGTATCCCGGGAAATCCTTTGTTGTTGCAGCTTTTTCTTTGATGGTATCCTTTTTGTTGATCAATATCCTTTTTGTTGTAAAAGGATATTTTGTTTTAGCATCGAGAATTTGCTACATTTGAGAAAATTGGGATTTTTGAGAGTATCTATCTTGCGGGATTAAGATATCCCTTTTTGTGAAAAATGGTTAAAAACAGATCACGAGATCTTTTGATGTTTGCTTTGAAATAACCATTTGATTGAACTTTGTTTGAAAATACCAAATGTAGAGTTTTTTTTTGTTTTGTTTGGTATTTCTTCGGTGAATGATTTGGCTTTCTTGTTGATTCCTTTTTATCTTGCTTCGTCTTTTCTTGTTGATGGATCACGGGATCTCAAGACATCATTTTTGGTTGGCTTATATCTAGGTAGGGATTAGTGGCATAGAAGACAGTTTGTCTAGTATGTATGAAATGAATGTATCGTCCCTGGTCATTTTGATATCTAAGCAAAAATGAGACCGTGACAAGGTATAATCGGATATACCTTATAAGCAATAGTGACACACCTAAGCTCACAAGAAATGAATTCCACAATGATTCAGATTGATGAGGCACAAATTCTCACATGGGTTTTTGTTTTCATCTGAACCTCCTAACCTTATGTCCCTTTTTAAAATCATCAATAATGAAATAAAATTGAAGGAAATAAAGTTATGTACATTATGAAAAGTAGGAGATTTGAACCTTCACTCCAATTGAGAATCAATATGACTTAATATCTTCATCGAGCATAAGCATCTGAAAATTAAGTCAAAAGACGATTAATCACAAGGTTCTATAAAAGCTTATTATGGCAAGTCTTTTATAATATTTTTGAAGATTTGTTTTTCTGAATGTTTTTGGAAATATTGGTTATTTCAATGTTTTTGGTTTTTTTGAAAAGAAAGCAGTTTTCAAATGTTTTTGAATTTTCTTTTTGAATGAAAGTAAACACACTTTTGTACAAACAAAAAGTAAAAGTTTAAGGATGGATGTTATCTGGATTTAACATTCCTAGACGGCCTAGGAAGTATTGAAACTTCGTTTCATCGAGAGCCTTAGTGAAGACATCGGCAATTTGATCTTCGGAGTTGATGAAGTGTAGTTCGATATGACCCTTTTGAATGTTGTCTTTGATAAAGTGATATCGAATGTCGATGTGCTTTGTCATGGAATGGTGAACGGGATTGTGAGAAATGGCAATTGCACTAGTTGAGTCACAAAATATGGGAATTTGTGAGATTTTGAAGCCATAGTCACGCAGTTGAGTTTGCATCCATATGACTTGTGAACAACAACTGGCGGCAGCGACATATTCAGCTTCTGCTGTTGATGTGGACACACACGTCTGTTTCTTTGAAGTCCAACTCACTAGTCTACCTCCTAGGAATTGACAGCTACCAGATGTACTCTTCCTATCTAGCTTGCATCCTCCGTAGTCTGAGTCGGTGAAAGCGTTCAGCTGAAAATCAGATTTAGCTGGATACCAAAGGCCAAGTTTGGGAGTGCCTTTAAGGTATTTGAAGATACGTTTCACAGCAACTACATGGGATTCCATAGGATTTGCTTGGTATCTAGCACAAACACATGTAGAAAACATGATGTCAGGTCTGCTGGCAATGAGGTACAAGAGTGATCCGATCATTCCACGATATCTTTTCTGGTCAACGGGTTTGCCATTTAAGTCTGCATCAATTTTGTATCCAAAAGCCATTGGGGTTTTTGCGGTATTGGATTTTTCCATTGAAAAACGAGTGAGTAGGTTTTTGACATAATTCTCTTGGTTGATGAAAATGCCATCAGTTGACTGTTTGATTTGAAGTCCGAGAAAAGTAGTCATCTCCCCAATCATGCTCATTTCAAATTTGCTCTTCATTAGATCTGCAAACTTAACACTTAAAGATTCATCAGTAGAACCGAAAATAATGTCATCAACATATATTTGTACGATTAACAGATGTTTATTAAAGATTTTACGAAAGAGTGTTTGATCAATTGAACCTCTTTTAAAACCTGATTCTTCGAGAAAGGTTGACAACGTGGCATACCAAGCTCGAGGTGCTTGTTTCAAGCCGTAGACAGCTTTCTGCAATTTAAAGCTGTGATCTGGAAATTTGGGATCTTCGAAACCTGGTGGTTGTTGGATGTATACTTCGCGATCTATCTCTCCATGTAGGAATGCACATTTAACATCCATTTGGAATACTTTGAAATTCTTATGTGCAGCATATGCAAGAAAGATGCGAATTGCTTCAATTCGGGCAACTGGAGCATATGTTTCATCGTAGTCGATTCCCTCTTGTTGTGAATATCCTTTGACTACAAGACGTGCCTTGTTTCGACAAATGATTCCTTGATCGTCAGTCTTGTTTCTGTATACCCATCTTGAACCTATAACAGTAACATCGGGTGGAGTAGGAACAAGATTCCATACGTCGTTTCTTTCAAATTCTGCTAGCTCTTCTTGCATAGCTTTTACCCAATCTGGATCTTTTATAGCAGAATGTATGGTTTTGGGTTCGGTCGTGGATAAGAAGGCTCCAAATAAACATTCATTTGTGGATGCGCCTCTAGTCTGAATGCCTATGTTGGGATCTCCGATGATTTGGTCTGTTGGATGATTTCTGGTCCACTTTATTAAGCGATTCTCTTCCGCTATAATAATTGGAGTTTCAGTATCCCATTGTTCTTCTCCGGGCGTTTCATCTTGGAATAGGTTTGAAGGTTCCCCCATAAATGATGCATCGGGATTGTTTTGGCTATTTGGGGATGGGGTGTTTAAAGGAGGATTTGGTGTTTGTTCCAAAGAGGAAGTATGTGTTGGTGGTTCCCCCTCGGATTGATTTGCATCATTTTGGTTTGTTTGTGGAATTACTTCACTGGGTGTTCCTGTAGGGTCAATTAAAGTAGTTAGAAGTTCAGAATTGTAAGCGGTTTTTGGTTGTTCAAAAAGCAAATCAAAATCGATTTCAATGTCTATGTCAGGGGAAGGTGTTTGTTGAATTGGATTTTGAAAAATATTTTCAATCATTTTTGAACCAAAATGTTCACGATCCAATTTCCTAACATAAAATTCATCGAAATGAACATCGGTACTTTCTTCAATTACTCTAGTACGTTTATTCAGTACTCGATAAGCAGCTGAAGAAAAAGAGTAACCAAGGAAAATTCCTTCGTCCGACCTTGATTCAAATTTTGAAAGGTGATCTTTATTATTCTTTACGAAGCATCGACAACCGAAAATATGGAAAAATTTGATGTTTGGTTTTCGGTTGTTAATGACTTCATATGGTGTTTTATGAAGATGTTTATGGATTAAGGAACGATTTTGAGTATAGCAAGCTGTGGATATTGCTTCTGCCCAGAAGTATTGTGGCAGATCAGCGAAGATAAGCATTGATCTTGCAGCTTCACATAGAGTTCGGTTCCTTCTTTCGACAACACCGTTCTGTTGTGGAGTGTATGGGGCTGAGAAGTTGTGTTCAATTCCTTTGTCTTTGAGAAATGAATCTAGAGTATTGTTTTTGAACTCTAAACCATTATCACTTCGGATTCTTCGAACAGGTCGTTTCAACTTCAGCTCGATTTGTTTGATGAAGTTGATCATCTCTTCAGGTGCTTCTGATTTTAGTCTTAAGAAAAAGACCCAAGTAAAGCGCGAGAAACCATCAACGACAACAAGAATGTACTTCTTCCCTTGAATGGTTTGGGTTTTGGCAGGGCCACAAAGGTCTATGTGCAACAACTCTAGTGGTTCGGACACACTAGATTCTGAGATGCTTTTGTGAGTGGATTTGGAAAGTTTTCCTTTTTCACATGCGGCACAAAGAGTTTCGTTATCAAGCTTCAGAAGTGGTAGCCCTCGAACAAGATCATCGCCGATTAATTTGTTGATGTACCCAAAGTTTAGATGGGAAAGGCGGCGGTGCCATAACCAACTAATATCTGCTGGGGCTTTAGATAGCAGACATATATCGGGTTTACCATAGATAAGATCCATGTCAAGTGGATACATATTTCCGGCACGGTCAGAATCAACTATAACATCTTTGGTTTTGGCGTCCATGATCAAGCTTCGTTGTTTGGTGAAAAGAACTTCAAGATTGTTATCACACAGTTGAGAAACACTGATGAGGTTGTGTTTCAGGTCATCGACGAAGGCAACTTTCTTTATGGTAAAATTACCATTTGTTATGTTTCCATAACCTTTGATTTTTGCTTTCATGTTGTTGCCGAAGGTAACATCTTGATTGGTTTGTATAGGTTTGAAGTCACGTAAGTAGTTCCGGTTTCCTGTCATATGCTTGGAGCAGCCACTATCAATATACCATGTATCATCATTGGGTTCTCCAGCATTAAGTACCTACAATCAGACAGAAACTTTAGGTACCCAAATCTGAATGGGTCCTGGTTTGTCAGTTGTTATTTTGGGTGCTTTTCTTAATGAATTTCTTTTATCATTTGACTTCACATTATTGTAATGGTTTGGTTTATAACGATGGAATGGTTGAGGTTTGATTTGATCTATCAATTTTACCCAAAATGCGATTTGTTTTTGAAAACGTGTGGGTTGATAAGATCTGTGATTTGGTGAAAGATATCCTAGATGTGAAGGTTTGTTTGAAAAGTTTTCTTCATATCTGGGATGTGATGGGCGGTTTTGAAAAGCTTTTTGAGGATGATGGTTTGAAACTTTCGGATGTGATGGTTTTTGAAAGTTCCTTGAATGATTAAAAGTAATATCTTGAAAGCGGTTTTCAAAAGGTTTTTGAAAAGATTTTGGTTTTTGTTTGGATACCTGTTTATGAGGTATGACGTTTGGTTTCTTTGGTTGTTTTTCAAAAAGGTTTGGTTTGATTAGTGGGGTTTTGGTGACTTGAATGGATTTTTTGCTTGTTTGTTGTTTCTTGGAGTATTTTTGTCCCAGACTAGTTTTTCCAACAATTGATGAAGTCATTGTAGGAAAAGCAGTTGGTATAGAAGTACTACCATCCTCATAAGAGGAATTTTCTCCATTCAAAAAGTTTTTGAGTTTTGTGGTTCCATCGGTATTTTTGATTTGGTGAGTTAAAGAACTTGCAGAGTCTGTTTCAGAATTTACAACTCTTTTGAAAGACTTTTTGGAAACACTGAAAGCAGTATCATCTGGACTACAGTTGATAATTGTTTCTTCATCTGAATCTTCCTCATTAACAGATGTGAAAAGATTTGGTAGAGTAGATTCAGAGTTTTCACAATTCGTCATGTTTTCCTGTTTTGCTTGTTCAATTTCAAAGGATTCTCTTCCAATTCCTGGTCTATAATTCGTATCAACTTTGCCAGTTCCCAAGGTGTTTGCCTTGGTGAAAATATCATCACTTAGTTTTCTGGCAACTTTGATAGAATCCATATTCCATATCAGTCTTTTATTCTCGGTTTCAAGAGAATTGATTTGTTTTAAATAATCAGTCAGCTTTTCATTTAAAACGTTGTATTTGTCAGTTGATTCTTGAAAGTTTTGTTTCAACTGAAGGATTTCCATTTCTAAAACATCTTTTATTTCAGAAGAAATGACTGACTGATTTTTTAGTTCCAAATCCCTTTTCTGAATTAGGGACTGATTTAATTGTTCCAAGACGTGATTATAATCTTCTGATTTTCTTTCAACGTCTCTTTCCAATTTGCTTTTTGTTCTTGTTGATTCTCCAAATTTGAGTTGCAAGGTTTGTAACTCAGATTTGCAAATATCATAATTGACCATTGTGTCATGATATGTTTTGAGATCAACTTCCAGACTAGTCTCAATTTTGGTTATGTGAGACTCAAAAATTGTTTTTGAAAAACCAAGTTCAGAGATCATAGACCATACCTGTTCTATGACGTTTGGAGCTCTTGAAGGTATTTCAACACCAGCTACGAAGCAGAAGTTTGATTGTGTTGGTTCGTGTTCAGCTTCGTCATCAGAAGTTGGCCAGTATTCCACACTTGGTTCATGGATTGCCATCAATGCTCTTTGCTTTTCTTGGTTTTCCAGTTTCTTCAATTCATCGGCTCTTTGAGCATAGTATGCTGAGTCTTTGATTTTGGTTTTGTTTTTGGCTCGACATTCTCTGGCATAGTGATTTGTTCCTTTGCAGTTGTGACAAATGATCACTTCTTCATCACTATCATCCTTTTGACTTTTAATCGGAAGTCTTTCAGGTGTTTGACTTTGGGTTTGTTGGGAAGGTTGAGAATGGTTTTGTTGGAATCCAAAATTTTGGTTGTTTTGAAAACCATTGTTTTGATTGTTGTAACCTTGATTTTGGAAACCTCTGTTTTGATTTTGAAAACTGTTGTTTGGATTGTGATTATGACCTGAGTTGGGATCGTTTTGAAATCCCTGGTTTTGAAAACCTTGGTTTGAGTTATTTTGGAAAGAAGGTCTTTGAGAATTTTGTCCAAAGTAAGGTCTAGGTTGAAAACCTGAGTTGTTTTGACCAAAAGATGGTCTTGGTTGAAAACTTGAGTTATTTTGTCCAAAAGATGGTCTTGGTTGAAAATTTGGTCTAAAATTTGATTGACCATGATTTGGGATAAATCTCTGGAGATTTGTGTTTGCAACCAACGCACACAGTTGTTGATAATCTACTTCATCATTTGAATCAGATTGGAAGACTTGGTTTTGAAAAGATGTAGTCTGATTAAAATGATTAAAGTTTTGATCATTGAAAGGTGTTTGGTTTTGAGAAGTTGTGGACACAAGTGCAAGTGGTCCTCCAAAAGCTGCAGTGGTTGGTGGGTCAATCGAGGATTCATACGATTGAAGTTCTCCATACAAGTTGTACAAAGTTTCAGTATGAATAGCTGGATTTCCCTGAATAATGAGTTTAACCATTTTCCAGCTTTCGAAAAGATTGTTTAAAAACTTGAGATTTATCTCGTGTTGTGTCTTTTTGATACCCAAATTGTTCATTTTAACCATAATCAAATTGAACCTATCATGAGCATCATGGATGGTTTCTGATGAAAGCATTTTGAAATTATCGAATTCATTCAAAACAGATGTTCTTTTGTTTCCGATAATTCTTTTATTTCCACAAAAACGATTTTTCAAATTCTCCCAAATTTGATTTGCGGTTAACAGTATAATGTCATCCATTTGACTTAGAATACTGTGAGGTATTCCAGAAACAAGTTCCTTTTTGGCTTGGAGTTCCAACTTTTTTGTAATTTCAACTTGAGTGACTTGATTTGTAGCAAGAGTAGCCATATTTTTTGGAGTAACATATGTTCCTTCTACACACTTCCAGACATCTTCATTTATAGAATTAAGATGAAGATTCATACGGCCAACCCACGAATTATACTCTTCAGGAATAAGTATGGGTGCCCGTGAACCAGATCCTAAGCTATTTGCAATGGAGACAGAGTTCATGTTGGAGTAATTTGCCAAAGACATTTTTTTTTTGAAAGGATTTTGAACAAGTGATATTAAAATGAAATTTTTAAAGAAAAGCTTATGGAAGGTTTATAAACGCTATAACCAAAAGTTTTTCGACAAAAATTTCAAGGTAAATCACACAAGCTCTGATACCAATTGTTGGATATTATTCCTTTTATATATCAGCTCAGATACCAATTTGTTGGAAATATAACAATCTGATCACCACAACAAAAGGCTCGGTTACCAGTTACTGTGTGACAGATATATTAGTTTAAGATATAAGATAGATATATATATAAAGAATAAGAATTGCGGAATAAGTATAAATATTAAAGCTGTAAATGACTGAAAGCTATAATAATATAAATGACTGTATTTAAATGACGTTAAGCTATAAATAATATAAATGACTGTATTTAAATGACATAAAGCTATAAATAATATAAATGACTATATTTAAATGACGTAAAGCTATAATAAAGTATATAAATATATAAATATATATCAAGTAGGTTCGTCAATAAATTGACTGAACTGGACTCATGAAGCGACTGGTCGATATTTGTTCTTTGAATGGACTGGTCGATATTGGGACTCTTGGAGCGACTGGTCGATATATGTTCTTTGAATGGACTGGTCGATATTGGGACTCTTGGAGCGACTGGTCTATATTAGTTCAAAGATCAATCCGGCATTGGATAAGTAACAAAAGTTCATTTAAAGCTCGATTTTATGTAAAACAAGTGTTTACAAAAGGGTACAAAATACATGGGTTTATGTATTTGTATTTGAAGTATTTTTGGGTAAAAACATGCACACGGGTCGTATAAGATAAGGCACAAGTGACACGGGTCGTGTAGGAGGGTTTTGGAGGGTTTTCTTGATGAAGCTTCTGAACACGGGTCGTGTAGAATAAGGCACAAGTGACACGGGTCGTGTAGGAGGTTTTTAGAAGGTTTTAAAGGTCAAAATCCTGAACACGGGTCGTGTTGATTTAGGCAAAAACAACACGGGTCGTGTTCGCGCAGATCCTTGCATACACAGATTAAAAACCTTTAGTTTTCAGAAAATCTCTCTGGATAGCCATTTCTCTCTCGCGTCTCTCTGGGGTTTCCCGTGGTCAAAATCGTCCACGAAAATTCCTAGATGAAGCTAAGGTTCTAAAGAATTTGTGGTGAAAATCTCCCTAGTCTTATTTTGGCTGTGTTGTGCTCGGTTTTCTGTTTTCTAACATGCAGATTCTGAACTTGAAAACAGAAATCTCTCTGGATAGCCAATTCTCTCTCGCGTCTCTTTGGGGTTTCCCGTGGTCAAAATCGTCCACGAAAATTTCTAGATGTAGGTAAGGTCCTGAAGAATTGATGGTGAAAATCTCCCTAGTCTTTTTGTGCTTGTAACGAGCCCAGTTTTCTTCGTTTTTGACTTGAAGATTCTGATGTCGAAAAACAGCAAGGTGGTGATGGTTGTGGTGATTTGAAAGGGTTTTTGGAGGAGGTTTAAGGAGGGTATTTGGAGGGTGTTTGGAGATTATTTTGAGATTGGAAGGAGGTTAATATAAGGGAGGTGTTTGGTGGTAAATGGTGTGATAAACAAGGATAGTGAAGATGAAGAACCTTGAGTTTCAATGAAGAAGATGAAGATGGTTGATGGTGTTCTTCATTTAGCTTGTTGATGATCTTGGTGTTCTTCACTTCATTGTTGTTTGATCTTGGTGTTCTTCATTTTCTCCAGGGATTTGTCTTTGTTCTTGAAGAAGATGATGATTTTTGATGTTCTTGGGAGTGTTTGTAGTTTGTAGGAAGTGTTACAAGATTACAAAAATGAACACACACCCTTACACACACAAACTCATGTATACATATATGCATGAAACAAATATCTTCTAGTGCACTTGAGTATATGGAGAGTTGGCTGCAAGTTGATGTAGAGTAGGAGGCAAAAACGTGGGGGTTCTTTTGCTTCTCATTTCCTTGACTTTGTTGACCATTTCTTGTAGACTATTCAACATATATACATATATAATACATACATATGTATATAATACACACACACACACACATATATATATATATATATATATATATATATATATATATATTGTTGAAATTGTTTAGTCACACATATGTGTTTTCGTCATTCGTGTGTTTTCGTATTTTCCGTTTTATCACGCATTTGTGCAACCTGAAATAACTGATAATATTTGTTAGATTGTATAAAAACAGTTCATCTTATTTCAGTGATGGTCACATACTAGGTTACATAAGAACATTTTTCAACATTATTAATATATTAAATATTAAAAACAAGACAAGTTTCAAGAATGAAAGATGAATAAAATACTAGACGGCAAAAGTATGGTTTTTTTGTTATTTTTAGCTTTGAAAAATGATAAAATTAGACAATTTTAAGAAATCTATTGTTAATTACTATTGATTTGATGTTTTTAAGATATTAATTGTTTGTGATTTAAGTTAAGTGTCTTATACATTCTGATTATTATTATTATTACAAGTAATATGTTTGAACTTTTAAAACCTTTTGAGCTATAAATTGTGGTTAAAAATCACACAAAATAACCGCATCAAATCCATGCGGTTAATAACCGCAACACAGAAAAAACAAAACCGCACCGCAAAAATAACCGTCTAACCGCACCGCAAAAATAACCGCACCAAGCGGTTTTGAAAATCAATTAACTGCATTTGCGGTTAGTGGTGAGGTTTTGGCTAATAACCGCACCGAACCGCACCACACTCACCCCTACAGACCACGTCGTGACCCTAATCAATCTGACATATTTGCTAATTGTTGCTGAAGCAGCAATGCTTTGGTGCACTGGTCAAGTGAATTTTTTTGGAGGATCTATCTCCCAAATTTCCATGGACGTTGGTGATGGCAAAAGTGATAGTCAAGAAATGTTTTCTCCTACTAAGGGAGAGAAATCGACCAAGGTCGAAAAGTTTGACCATAAGAGAAAGGCCAATTCTGAGATTGTTCCATGTGCCATTCCCAAAGAGTCCATATTTTTCTATTGCCGGTTGAAGGGATATTGGATGCGAAGCTGCCCTGTCTACCTGAAAGATCGCAAGGATACTAAAGTCAAATCGTATGACTTTACTTCAGGTATATCCACTATCTAGCTCTGTTAAGTTCCTATTTATAGATTATTATTACATGATGTGTTAATCACATTTTGATGTTTTGTAGGATCGAAGAGAAAGAGGGAAGCTTAAAAGAGGAGTAAGCTGAGTCTGATCATGAGAGATGGATTTCGGTCGCATGGTTTGATGATCAGATTTTTGAGCTGCTGCTTAGTAGTTATGATAGATTGCTTAGGAATATTTAGAAACATAATTTTCATATGTATTTGTGTTGTAAGGACAAGTTTTTACGCATTTTATCAATAAAATAATTTTTTTGATTTTATCTTATTTTACGTTTCCTTGCAATGGTATTTATGAAAATTGATGTTTATATTTCTATTATTAGCAATGTTGAAAATGGATTTGATTTTTAGTTAACATCGTTTGTGGTAGTGTCATAATTTACCAAGTGAGGAAGAATTCTCATCACCCAGGTTTCAATTGGACAGAAACTTGGAATCATGTAATTTGATTTGTGTGATGTATGAGAATCTTGGTCTTTGGGAAATTAAGACAAATTCCTTGTTCACATGTATATGTGAGTCAAGTGAAAGACTAAAGGATCAAGTATACACATTGATGTGGACTGGTAAGATCCACCACAAAGAACGATAAAGTCTAATCGTCATGATTTACTGTTGGTTCAGTAAATATGGTTATGCTTACAAGATTAAGTGTAATTATAATACCTTGAAAAGTTTCAAAGTATTGTAGAACGAATAAGAAGAATCCATCAGGCAGAAAGAAAAAAGTTTCTCCAATCCGAAAGGAAAGGAGAATACTTTAGTATCATGTTTTATGATCGTCCTAGTGATTTTGGAACAATGTCACAATTGATCCTCTAAGAACACCTTAGTGCATTCAACTAAGAAGAGGAATCAGGTATTGTTGAAATGGTTAAATCAAGAAAGATGATTCATACTTCGTTCCAAAATCAAGTTTTAGAATCATACTCTGGTTACTTCAAGTTGCATCTTGAGTAACAAGTTCTGACTAGGTTTGTTACACTTCATGAAATGTGGAGTGGAAATGTTTTCTTACTCTTACACATTTGAAATTGGTAGTTGTGATGTTTTGGCTAAAACAAAGACCAACTAAGACCAATTAGATGGAGTGTTTTCTTGATAAGAACCCACACTAACTCTTGAATATTTGTTTGTCAAGGAATGTTCCTTGACAGAGAATCTTATATGTCAAGAAGTAAGTGGGAGTCTTGTTGATCTTGAAAAATTTCAGGAGTCGATCAAGGATAAACCTGGTATTTATCACTAGCACACAATCTGAGGTTTATAACCTATTGTGTTGACATATTCTTGTTTTTGTGCCCATTCTAGTTAAGTTGACTATGCATGTGAGTTCTATGAGCTCTCATTTGACTGCATAAGGCATAACACCTTGATCAGTGAAAGTATATTGATCAGTATGGGTGAGCTACTCAATAACTTGGAAGCACTGGTAGGCCCTTGTGCTACCAGATGACGAGAATTTAAGATTGAATAAGTTCAGTCCATATGAGTTTGAATTTATCGTTAACCTTGTCTTTTGATAATGGATGGAAATGATAAATTCACATGGATAGGAACGCATACACCAGAAAATCTAAGTGGCAAGAGGTTTTTCTCTACTTCATGAAAATGATTGTGAGGAAACGCTTTCACTAGTAGATTTTAATATCATTAGAGTTAGCGGTTGTGATAATTGCGTTCTCAAATTCGAGTATGATTACATCATCCCTCTTCATAGTTCGAATTGTGAAAGATGGCAAGAAATAGTTTGAACGTCTGGGACTTATTGCTATAAGTTCTGAAGGGTTTAGACACACACATATGCTATCTAATGAAAAATATATGAGCTTGAGAAGTCTGGATAAAGACTGATCAAAGCACCAAGTAGTAGAAATCTGAACTTTGGTAATAATGTCAATAAGTATTGATTTCTAGAATTCCAGATGATTTCTAGGTACATGTCAAAGCTAGTGGGAGCATAATTGTTATGCTAGTAAGAATATAATCATTATGCTAGTGGGAGCATAATTGTTATGTTAAGTGTTGCGAGTTAGTAATGCTATTTATAGGAAACAAAGTTTAAATTTGCAAAGTTGCTAAGTTTGGAAATTGTTTTGCTATATAAGGCTTAAGGGAGAGGGCATTAATACTTCATTTCAAATCTAAAAGTTTAGATTGAAATTTTAATTGAACTTATTCATGAACATATCTGAATATCATTGGTTAAAATGATTCAACATAGGAAATTTAATATATGGGAATATTATAGTAAGAGACTGATTAGATATTAGATCTTTATGTAAGACAATGTGAGTCGAATCCCATATGCTCAATTGCACATGCTATAATATTCACTTGTTTTGATTTTTCCAAATGTTTAGGGAATTAAGAGGGAAAAAGGACTAGAAACAGATATGACTAAAGTTGTTAAACAAATGTCAAGGACAATCTGAAGTTTACCAAAGATTGGTTGCTTGTGGTTAGTTGGTAGTATAAATTTGGAATGACCATTGTTGAGTATAATGTGTTGCATCATAGGCTGGTATTTTGTATATCCAATTTGGGCTTGTCCAACCGTGATTAGGATTAATGTAGTATTATAAATAGTGCATGCATGTATGCCTTTAATACACTAGAAGTTTGATTATTGTTTTGTATTGTAACCCTAAACACCTCTACAATCGAAGTTCTTTGTCGAGATATTCTGGGGTGTTAAAGTTTAATCATTCGACATCTTTCAAATCATTCTTGTGTTCTTATTGTTTCGTTTATTGTTTATCTGTTTGAATCTATTGATCATTAAGGAATATTATTCCAACAATTGGTATCAGAGCAGGAGACTGTGTTACTAATATGCATTCCTTCTGTGTGAAGTATCATTAGGGTTTCCGCTTTTATCTAATATATAAAGGCCGTCTTCTACCTATCGACGGTAACTTTAGTGTTTGATAAAACCCTAATATCGAGTTTACAAGTCTGATTCTAGCAAATCCAGAACACAAGATCATTATGTCGCACGGAGACTCTCAAAGAAATCCCATCAACATCTCGAATAGCATTGGATCATCCACAAGAGTTCCCATTCTTTACACTCAAGACTATGAAGTGTGGGCGCATCACTTTGAAGATTACCTGGTCGGATCTGAAGACAATGGGTATCTCATCTGGGAAGCTATTACAGTTGGTCCGTTTGTTCATGTCGGAACAAGTAGGCCAGTGAAGACTCAAAAAGAATACAATCAGCTCTTAGTGGACGCGGAGAAGATTCCACAAGATGAAAAGAAAAGCAGCAATGCAATCTTAAAGCCTTAAGAATGACCAGATTTTCCCTACAAGCCAATACCTTCCATCTAGTGAGTTCATGCAATACCGCAAAGGAGATATGGGATAGACTGAAAGAATTGTATTCGACTGATGAAGATCTGGAGCACTCGATACAAACCTTGTTGCTCTCTGAGTTCGGTGCTTTTGCTTAGAAATCTGATGAGACTCTTCTTCAGACATTTGATCGCTACAATCATCTGCTCAACAAGATGATGAAGCATGATATTGAAAGAAAGGAGATTGAGCAGAAGGTCACGTTTATGAATGGCATGAGACTTGGGTGGATGGCAGTGGTCTCAACTGTAAAGTCTCATGAACAATTCAAGTCTTACTTGTTGACAAAGCTGATGAGAATTTTAAAATCCCATGAAAGCATAGTGAAAAAAGAAGCAAAGGTGGTGTCTAGCATGGGCTTGTTAGCCCTGATCTCAAAAGGGAAGAATGCGACGGAAGAAGAAGATGACTCAAATCTGTCTGATTGTGACCTGACATGTGAAGAATATGAAATGATGGTCTCCAATCCTAAGAAGTTTGCAAGAAGGAAATTTCCTACCAATAAAAACCGAAACTGGCAAGGAAGTTACAGCTCCGAGAAGGTGAAAGAGGAATCGAAGAACATTTCACAAAAGGATGATGATAAGAAGGAAAGCAAGCTAGTGGGAGATTCTGGATACAATTGCAATTATTGTCACGACAAGAATCACTTTGCCAAAGATTGCATGTTATGAAGATGGCAGAGAAAAGGGATGGTGACGATGATGAGGCTTATCAGGAGAGAAAGTTGGAAGAGCTAAAGAAAAAGAAGTCGACTAATAATTCTATGAATGTCTTAATTGTGCAGGAAAATATAGTCGATGATGAGTTCGGACGCGTTGAAGTCTGGTCAACAGACTCTGAGGATGAAGAAGTGAGGAAGCCTACGCATGGGAGAGCATATGTGGCAAGAGAGGAAGTTCACAGTTCAGCTGGGAAGTGCTTGATGGTGACTGCGGGTGTACCAACAGAAGATGAGCGTAAGGAGCCGAACTTGAAGGAGGACAAGTGTTTCACAGCAAAGCCTATAAGTGAGAAGATTAACGGCTGCGATCGGTTGATCAAAAAGGTACAATCCATCCTCGAATCTCTCAAAGTTCCTGTTACAAATTACGAAGAAGAATTAAACGAACTTAAATTTAAATTTGCTAATCTCAGTAGTAGTCTCATGCAAACTCACTTAACGAACTCTAACCTAACTGACCAATTGAGCAGGGAGTCATCGAAGAGTGAGGAGCGACGCATGTGGATTGAGCTGAAGGAGACGGAGTTAATTAGGGCTAGGGATGAGATAATTTATTTGCAAAGAGACAATTTGAAGTTTTTAAAACAAAGAAACATTTTTTGCTTAGTTGCTAAACACTTATATACAAATATTACTCAATTACATTTAGAGTATGAAATAGGGAAAAAGATTCATAAGATGATCTTACCCTTCCTTGAGTTTAAGGAGGATGAGGTCATTGTTGAATGTGAATCCATAATGTCCTCAGAAGAGACTTATGTCACTTATAAAATCGGTCTGGACAAAATTGAGTCTTTCATTGACTCAAAAGAACACAAATGCATGCTTAAAAGGCTTTTAGACGAAAATGATAAGCTGAAAATCAAGACAGAGACCTTACAATCATTTGACTCTTCAAACTCAAAATTAATGACCGAACATAAAATGAACATAGAAAATACGTCTAAATTTGATGAGGATAGTGAGATGAGTGAAATTTCAATGGAAGACGAAATTGATTGCTCTGAGTTCATGAAAAGCGAAAACGAGAAACCTCTAATATCCGAAAATTCCATTGAATATGCACGTTTGTCAAGGGATAAGTAAAAGAAACTCAAAGAAAAGGCTGTGGTTTACCAGAAGGTTCAAACTGTGCCAAATTAGGTTTACACTGTCACAGGGGTCACTTGAAAACAAACAGCTGAACTAAAAATTCTGGTTGACAAAGACAATGTTGAAGGATGTGACAACTATTTTTGGTCTGCTCCTATCGATAATGCAGATGAGAAAGTGGGTCTGTCAGAGCACACCTCATGGAGGGTGAAGGGAAGATATGTTGCTGAACCAATCAACAAACCCTCAAGCTTTGACAAACCAAGAACAAGTGGAACCAAAGATATACTTGAAGAACCGAGAAAGAAACTGGAAGAATCAAAGAAGACTTCAGATATATCTTCCAATTCAACCGAAGCTCAAAAAGAGAAGTAGAAATCAAGCTTCAACATCCATAAATCTCAGAAGGAGTTAGCTGAATAGAAACGCCAAAGAAATCAGAGGTACATGAAGAATCTGAATGAGTGAAAAAGGTTTTGGCAATCTCAAAATCCCAACTATGACAAACTGGAGATCAAAAGAAAGAATCATTTTAGTCCCAGTTCTTACTACTCCAAGTCTCTAAACCATACATCCAGTCTCTATTTCGACTCCAAAGGACAGAACCGAACATCTAGTTTCGGTTTCAATAACAGAGTTCAGAACCGAACTTCATGGTTCGGTCCCAACACCAAAACTAAGAACCAAAAGTTAAGTCTCGGTTCTTCCCAACAGAAACATAATTCAACAAAGGATGTTAAAGGGAAAGGAAAGCTTGATTCTAAAGCAGAAGTCAATCATAATAAAAAGGAAGCTAACCCTAAGGATCCAAGAAGGACTCCAACCATCACAACACCATGTAACACATTGAAATTTAAACAAGAAAAAAAAAGTGTACACCATCAAAAGAAAAGACAAAACAACAATCATAAAAAGAACCTATCATGTTGATATATCTGTTGTTGTTCCTTTTTCTGTGAAAAACTTACCAGGGCCCAAGAGACTTTGGGTTCCTAAATCTGCTTAACTTTGCAGGTTTTCAGTGACGAGCAGTTTGACGACGAATGGTACATAGACAGTGGCTGCTCACGTCACATGATAGGGAGAAAGGAAGAGCTAAGGGAGTTTCAGTCCCTTAAGGATGGTGGATGCGTGAAGTATGGCAACAACTCTTATGGAATATCAAAGGATATGGAATGATAACCAACGGAGAGTTTACAATTCGAAAAGTGTCATATGTGGAAGGATTGCAGCACAACCTCATAAGTGTATCTCAATTGGTTGTGGGTACTGGGATGAAAGTCTCATTTGATGATGAAGGATCAGAAATTGTCGAGAAACAATCCAAAAGAGTCTTGTTAAAATCTGAACAAAAAGGAGAGATGTATCCTCTAAACCTCAGTCCAATTAAAGGAAAACCAGTGATTTTCCTGTTGTCTAAGGCGAATTTAGATGAAAGCTGGCTATGGCACCGACGTCTCTCACAACTAAACTTTAAAGATATAAATAAGTTGGTGCTTGGTGATCATGTACGAGGACTTCCACTTCTTAAGTTTGACAAGGAACACCTGTGCGCAGCATGTGAGATGGGTAAACAGAGCAGAACGAGCCATCCATCATGTATCAATACCAAGATTGTTGAAGCACTTGAACTTATATATATTGACTTATGTGGACCTTCAGTTATTGAAAGCATCGGTGGTAGTAAGTTCATTCTTGTTATAGTAGATGATTTTTCACGTTTCACCTGGGTATTCTTTCTTAAATAGAAATCAGAAGAGACTCCCAAGTTAAAGACATTCATCAAGCAAGTTGAATTGTAGCTACGAAAAGTGGTCAGGAATATCAGAAGCGACAATGGGCTTGAATTAAAAAAATAAAGAGTTTGAAGACTTTCTGGCCGACAAGGGAGTGTCTCACAACTTCTCTGCTCCCTACATTCCACAACAAAATGGAATCGTTGAAAGACGAAACCGATCCTTATGTGAAGCAGCCAGAACCATGCTGAGCTTCACTTCTCTCCCACTATACTTCTGGGCTGATGCTGTTGCTACTGCTTGTTATACTCAAAACAGATCCTTACTTAACAAGCGATTCTCAATGACTCCATATGAGATTCTGAATAAGCGAAAACCCAATGTCAAGTTCGTTCACGTGTTCGGGTCCAGATGCTTCATCTTCAACTCTAAAGAGAACCGAAATAAATTCGATGTTAAAGTGGATGAGGGAATCTTTCTAGGCTATTCACTCACATCAAAGGCTTATAGAGTTCTGAATAAACACTCCAAATGTATTGAGGAAACCTATTACCTAACCTTTGATGACAGCTACATAAAGAAAGTTCATGCAAAAGAAAGTGCTATGGGTGAAATATTTCCTGAATCAGGACAAGTGTCGGTTCCTATTTCAAATTTGTTTGAAGATTATATGAGGTTATTTGATGAACCAGAAAAGCTATACATTCAGAGGCAAATGAGAACACAACAAAGTCGACCATCTGAAAAAGATCATCAAAGATGCCGCGAAATACATGGCAAAGGATCCTTCAAAACAAATTGATGATCAACCCTCAAATGAACCTCCAAATAACAACGCAGTATTCGAGGGGGAGGGCACATCTGTGTCTCATACAACCGAACAAGAGAATCCAACTCCAACCGTGGGGGAGGATCCCGAACCTGACAAGGAACACACTTTTCCATTTGAGGGGGAGAATGCAAATACAAATGACAAAGACGACCAATCAGAATTTGAAGAAGAGATTAATGCAGAGTTGGATCCTGTTTATGACCTAAACTACCCTCCTCTCACAAAATGGACTAAGGATCATCCTCAAACACAGATAATTGGTGAATCATCTGAACGGGTTCTCACACGGTCTCAGTTGAAAGCGAATGAAACTGCATTATTCTCTCAAGTTGAATTCTACATGTTTAATCCGCTTGTCTCTAAAATTGAACCAAAAACAGTCAACACTGCACTTGATTATGCTGATTGGGTACATGCTATGAAAGATGAACTTCATGAGTTTGAACGCAATCGTGTTTGGAGACTAATACCCACACCAAAGGATGCTTCTGTGGTTGGATTGAAGTGGGTCTCCAGGAGCAAGATGGATAAAGAAGGAAATGTTATAAGGAATAAGGCTCGACTGGCGGTAAAGGGATATTGCCAAGAAGAATGAATAGACTATGAAGAGACCTTTGCTCCTGTAGCCAGATTGGAATCGGTTCGAATCTTTCTAGCATATGCTGCTCATAAAAACTTCAAAGTTTTTTAAATGGACATGAAATGTGCTTTCCTGAATGGAGAACTAGAAGAAACGGTGTATGTTGAGCAACCACCTGGGTTCGTGAATGAGAAATACCCCAATCATTGCTATATGTTAGATAAAGTTGTGTATGGACTGAAATAAGCACCAAGGGCCTGGTATGAAACTTTAACTTGCTTTCTAAAATTGTCTAAATTCAAGCAAGGTTCGGTTGACCCAACCTTCTTTCGAAAGAAAGAAGGAGAACATCTAATGATAGTTAAAATTTATGTCGATGATATCATCTTCGGTTCCACGAATCCCAACTTAACGGCTGAATTCAGGAAACTGATGGAGACTAAATTTGAAATGAGCTCAATGGGTCCAATTAACTTTTTTCTTGGATTAAATATAAGACAGTGACTAGAAGGTATTTTTATTAACCAGGAGGCTTACACGAAGAATCTGTTGGCAAAATTTGGAATGATAGGAGACTCAAAGGTGAAGGTTCCTATGGCGTTTGTGTTGGATTAATGTCTAAGTCCATAACTATAATTGGTAAGACTTGACCCGACCCGGCATGGTCCATTTGGGTTGCATACCATCATGCACTTGGATAGACTATAATGAGAGAAATAAGACACTTATGGTTATTAATATATTATAAGTTCTAGTATATTAATAATAAGAATAATAAGATTATTTACTTAGTATTGATCAAGAATTAATCTAGGATTAATTAAGTGATCAAAAGAAGACTAATTAAATATATGGGTTGATTGTGTAAATCATCCATACTTGTATAGTGGGCTAATGCTCCATGGATAATCAAGTTGGGCTAAAACCCATAGGATGGTCCATGGATGCTCCATGGTGGATTTGTACCCATGGATCATGGAAATGAAAGGCCATGTCAATTAGGGTTTACATGGTGTAACCCTAACTATATAAGCATCTTATTCTTGACCAAAATCGGCCACTAGTGTGTGAAGTAAAAGGGCTAGCCGATTTCATGAGTTGTAGAATTCTTTCAAGTTATTCTAAGTGTTTTGGTGATTGTGATTCCATTTGAGGCTTCCACACTATTGGGGCTAGGCACTCAAGCTTCATGAAGACTTTCTACATCAAGAGGTATGTATTCTATCTTGTTACATTCATTGTTTTTGTATGCTAGATTAGGATAATACCTTGGAAGTTCTTATTTGCATGTATAATAGAGAAAACATAGATCCAAGGTATTTAGGGTTGCATGTACACTTAGGAGTGTTAGAATGCTCAAAACCCAACAGTGGTATCAGAGCCACGGGTTGTTTTCTGTTATATTGATGCAAATATTTTATTTTCAAAGTTGGAAAAAAAAAAAGAAAAAAAAAGCATGAAGTTTGTCAAATTTTAAGATAATTACTTGTTCTTGTGAAAAACTAATTATTTGTAAAATTTGAATAATTTGCTTTATGAGTTGAATTAGGTCAAATTTAATAAAAGATAAAATGATATGATTATTTTATTAGTTTTAAAAGTTTGATCTAAAGAGTTTTATTTTTTGAAACCTCCATAAGTTATGGATATGAAAAGGTTTTAAAAAAATTGATTCAAAGTTTTTATGGAGTTACAAAATTTGGTGTTAATATTTTAAAGGATTCCATAACTTAAGAATAAGTTATGGATCACAAAAAAAAAAAAAAAAAAAAAAAAATTGTGTTACCTTGTTTTATGAGTTGCTTAGATTAATAGAAACATTGAGTGAAATAGTTGTTTTCAATCCAAATTAATCTAAGAGTTGATTCTAAAATGTGTTTTTGTAACTTGTCCTCAAGTTATTTGAAAAGTCACATTTAAGTTTCATAAAACTCATAAAAGTTGGCAATGGTTACAAAAGATGAAGAGTCTTGTCCTTAAGTTATGGAGGTTCAAGAGTCACTTCATTAATAAATAAATAAAATATGTAAACTTAATTAATTCTATAAGTTATAAAATAAAGAAAAGTTAATTCTTTTATTAGTTTAAAGTCTTCCATAACTTGTCCTCAAGTTATGGAACTTGAAGAGTTTTTGGATTAAAACTACTTTAAACACATAAGTTATGGAATTAATTAGTTTTGAATAGTTTCAAAACTTGCCCTCAAGTTTTGGAATTTGAAAAGTTTTCACTTATGAATACTTTAATTCCATGTTAGCCCTTAGAATTTTAAAAGTTAAAATTCAACCCTTATACTTTATAATATTATAAGTTAATAATATATATATGTATAATAGTAAAGTCAGTCTTACCGCTGGTACGCCTCATTCACGAAGCCGGTCTATAAGGTGGGTATAAGGTTGTTGCCTATAAAATGGCGACTTAATGGGTGTCCACTCTCACCCACCGCTTGCTTGACCGGTGGAGGGTCGTTAGCCGAACGGGTTTGACAAGACTATAATTCTCCCTTCATTAAAAGTATTAATGATAAATACTAAGTAACTAAACTCTTAATAATACCCAATCTTAGTTACTTAGGAAAAATGTGAATTTGGTGCTAGCCCATGGAATTCACACTTTGTACCTTACCAAGTCGTTGGTGGAGCGTGTGTGGTTAACCGGCACACTAACTTGGACTAGTAAGGATCACGAAGGGTGACTTAATGTTTGTCATAGATCAATGGAGCGTGTGTGGTTAACCGGCACATTGATTGGGTGATAATATTAAGGGTACCAAGTGAATTGGTATGGTTATTCACACCTTGTTTTGTGATCCTCGGCATCCCAGTCACAAAACCTGAAGGGCACACTCGAGATTGAAACATGCCTTTGAAAAGTTCAATGAATCTCAAAGATCTAGGAGTTTCAAATCCAATTAAAACCTAATAATACATTTCGCTTATCTTGGTGGAAATTGGTGAATCGTCATTCACCTACCTTAAAATATTTTATAGCTTGGATTACGGCATACCTCTTCTAAGTTATAAAATAAGTTTGTTGGGTCCTAGCCTTAATATTTCATATTGGGTGTCATATTAAGAACTTTAAATCAACTATCTTGAATATCTCCCAAAAGTTGTCTGGTTTAGGCACCTATGATCTTCCCAAATCTTTTGAAACAAGGTTTCCTAAATGAAGATGATGTCCTTTGGAAATCATACTTCTTTCACCTCCTCCAATTATTCTCCCCAACCCACAAGTTCTTGAAAAGTTTAAGTTCACTCAAGCCCTATTGGCAAGGCAAGGTCTAGGTGTGATCACATTTTGGAGATGTAGTCACATATTGACAAGCCGGGAGAGTTGGGTGTCAAAGTCTTGAGAAAGTTGGTGGTTCAATCACTTTCTAAGTCACATAGTGAATTCCTTTGGGACACCTATGACACAGACTATGACAAGTCCCTTAATGATCTTATCTATTTGTTAAGATCAACTTCCTTGAAACTTGATGGACATTGACAATAGTGACCCAGGAAATCTAGAAAAATATTCTCTTCCCACTGGAAAGGGATCGGCCATAGTCAACTCGGTTGACCAAATGGTAAAGAGAAAAAGCTAAGTCTGTGATAGTCCCGTGTACCATTATCAAAGGGTCCATATGTTTATATTGCCAAAGGACGGGAAATTGGTTGCAGGTCTGCCAATTTACCTAAGGGTGTTAAAGTCAATAAGTTTGGCTCTACTTTAGGTAAAGTCCATTATCTAACTTTGCTAAGTTTCTATTCTGAGATTCTTACTACATGATGTGACTGGTTCACATGTTGATGTTTTAAGAATCAAAGAAAAGTAAAGGAACTTAAAGAAAGAATATGCTGAATCTGATTGCGTAGATGGATTTCTATCGCTTAGTTTGAAGATTGGATTCTTGACCTACTTCTTAGGAATTATGAGATATTGCTTAGGAATAGATAACAACAAAGTTTTCATGTGCTTTTGCATTGTAAGGATAAGTTTTTCTGCAAAGTTTTTAAAATAAAGAAAATTTTTGATTTTATTTATTTTAAAATATCCTTACAATGGCATTTGAGGAAAAATTGTTGGTTATATGATTCCATTAAGAGCAAGAGTGGAAATATGAAACTGATTCTTTCATTTGTGGTAATGTCTAGATTTACCAAATAAGGAAAGATTCTCATCACCCAAGTTTCAATTGGACCGGAACTTGGAATCATGCAAGTTGTATAGCATGATGAATGAGAACTTTCAAGTATTGGAAAATTAAGACTAATTACTTGTTCACATGGATGTGTGAGTCAAGTGAAGGACTAAGGGATCGAGTACACATTCTTGTGCACTGGTCAAGTCCACCACAAAAGATTGATAAGACTATTCGTCATGATTTACTTACGTTCAGTAAATATGGTTATACTTACAAGCTTAAGTGTAATTCTGAGACATTGGAAAAGGTTCCAATGTATGGCAGAGCGAATAAGAAGAATCAAATTAGGCAGAAGGATAAAAGTTTCTCAAATCTGAAAAGATGGGAGAGTACTTTAGTATCAGTTTTGTGATCATCTAAATGATTAAGAAACCATATCAAAATTAGTTCTCTAAGGAAAATCTTAGTGCATTTTAATGACTAAGAAAAGGAACTTGAATTGTTGAAATGGTTAAATCAAGAAGATGAGTCATACTTCGTACCAATACAAGGCTTAGAGTCATACTCCAAGATTGTAACTTGAGTGACATGTCTCAAAAGAAGGTTTAAAACACTTGTCAAATGTAAGAGTAAAAGTTTTCTACTCTTGTACATTTGAAATTGGTAAGTTGTGATGTTTTGGATAAAACAAAGACCAACTTAGGCCAATTGTGTGAAGTGTTTGTCTTGATTAGAATCCACACTATCTCTTGGATATTTGACAAGGGAGTCTTATAGGTCAAGAGGACAGTGAGAGTTTTAAAGGTCTTGAAAGTCTCAAGAACTAATCAAGAAGAGAACCTGAAGTTCTTCACTAGCACACGACTTGAGGTTTATAACCTATCGTGTTGACATATTCTGTGCCCATTTTAGTTAAAGTTGGATTTGCATATGAGTTCTTAGAGTTCTCAATTTGTTGCACAACAACTTGGAAGCAATGGCAGACCCTTAAGCTGCCAGGTGGCAAGAAGTTAAGATTGAGTTCAGTCCATATGAGATTGGATTTGTCATTACCCTTTCCCTGTGACTAAGGTTTTGACAATTCACATGGATAAGAACACATACACCATTAAATCTAAGTGTCATAAGGTTTCTCTCCGATTCATGAAAATGATGGTGAGGAAACACTTTCACTAAGTAGATTTTAGCTAGATAGCAATTGTGATATTTGCATTCTCAAAGTTGTTAGTGGAGCATGTGTGGCTTACCGGCACACTAACCTGGACTTGTGAGAAGTGGCAAAAAGGTCTAACCATTATGATTACGGCATACCTCTTCATAATTGTTTAGACACACAAGTGTGCTATCTAAGGGAAGGTGTATGTTTTTGATAAAGTCTTATCAAAACAATCTAGTATCAGAAATCTGAACTTTGGTAGAAAGTCAGCTAATTTCTGAGTACATGTCAAAGCTAGTGGGAGCATAAGTGTTATGCTAATAATCATCATGTTATTGGGAGCATGATAATTATGATAAGTATTGCAAGATAGAAATGTTAATTATAGAAAACAAAAGTTTCAATTGGGAAAGAGTTGTTTTGCTATAATTAAGGGAGAGAAAATTATACTTCATCTCAAATCTATAAGCTTAGATCGTGAGGTTTTAATCATTTAGTCAAGGATATATATATATATGAATTTCATGTTGGAATGGCTCAACATAAGGAAATTCTGTATATGGGTCCATTATTTGCGTTCTAAAATTCGATTATGATTACGGCATCCCTTTTCATAATCTGAATTATGAGAACTTGGCAAATAGAAATGGAAATGTTATAGCAAAAGACTGGTTTAGTCTTTATGTGAGACATCATGAATCGTGTCCCATATGCTTCGGATATATGATCGATTACATGTGCTATATTCATCCTTTCTAAAATTTTCCAAATGCATGGGGCATTAAGAAGGGAAAAGGTTTAGAACTGGATATGACTAAAAGGATTAAACAATTGTCGAGGATAATCTAAGGTTTACCAAAGATTGGTTGCTCAAGGACAGTCGGAAGTATAGTGATAATTCTAGAAGGATTATATTGACATAATCTGTAAGGAGGCAACTCTTTTTCAGATGCGATAGTCAAAATGAATCTGGAAATGTTTCAAAGTTAGTATTTTCAATCTGTTTAAGATTAGGAAACTTAATGCAAGAAGGATGTTTCCAAGGAGTTGATCTCCTTTGGAATACTCTGTAATGATTGTTGGCAAGTCTTTCTGACTTTGTGCATAATCATTACAAGAGGATCAATGCATATAAGTTTAGAATCTGATAGATTCCAGTAAATGGCATGAATTTGGAATTCTTGCATTTGCAGTAAGGATTTGGGAGTGTGAAAACAGAATCATTGAAGTTATGTTCAATGGATCTAGTTCACAAAGTAAAGATCATAGACAAACATAGTATGCATACTTGGTGTGTGGCATGACTAGTGTTTAGAAAACATAGTGTACATGCTTGGAGCATGGGACAATTATTGTTTTAAATTCAAGAATAAAGTTGATAGCTGAAACAGTATACAATGAATAATGTGTAATCATATGGTGATAAATAAAAGGTGTTTTATTTATGTTCATAGGTTTTGATACCATATTGGATTCAATTATTATTGTGTTTCATTTTGCATGTTTTGACTTCCCGAATAAACTAGGTTATTCTTCCGGAATGACTAAGTTATTCAAACCATCCACAGTCGGTCATATGTTGGAAGTAGATATGAATTAAGACTGTCATGGGTTGGCTTGTAGAGGTCTAAGGTGTTGGACAAAGGGCTACAACACTCATGAGTGCTCATAAGTTCTGAGTATTGGATTCAACCCGCGCTCATTGGAATCACTTCATGGATTTTATCACGAGTGATCATGAGACGATAATATCTTATATTCTTCAAACCTAGAGATATGAATTGTTACTATGAGTTGATAGTACATTGATTGCACGAAAACGCATTTGGTAACTCGGTGCTATAAAACGTGCCTTTGTGTATGATTCAACAAGTAGTAGAAAAAGCCATATGAGTCGAAGTTTATCCATTCCTTTTACCTTCGGGATAAAAGCGATATCTGTGGGCCCCTCGATGATTTGATGATGACAAATGGAAGTGCTCGGCCGAGCCAGGACTGATTTGATTTGTTCAATTAGTCAGTCGTCATAAATCGGAAATCGGGAAACAACAAATGGACAGAGAGAATGATTATAATCCATGTCTCAGTCCATATGATATCTAGAATGGAGGAATATATGATCCCTTATCTAATGGACAAGTGATTGACAAAGGTCAGAGTTCATCTACAAGGTCAGAGTTCGACAAAAGCTTTTGAGAGTTACGATTGCCAGTTGGTTCCTGAAGTCATACGCAATAATAGTTTTAGACTTATCCAAGTGGGAGACTGTTGGATTAATGTCTAAGTCCATAACTATAATTGGTAAGACTTGACCCGACCCGGCATGGTCCATTTGGGTTGCATACCATCATGCACTTGGATAGACTATAATGAGAGAAATAAGACACTTATGGTTATTAATATATTATAAGTTCTAGTATATTAATAATAAGAATAATAAGATTATTTAATTAGTATTGATCAAGAATTAATCTAGGATTAATTAAGTGATCAAAAGAAGACTAATTAAATATATGGGTTGATTGTGTAAATCATCCATACTTGTATAGTGGGCTAATGCTCCATGGATAATCAAGTTGGGCTAAAACCCATAGGATGGTCCATGGATGCTCCATGGTGTATTTGTACCCATGGATCATGGAAATGAAAGGCCATGTCAATTAGGGTTTACATGGTGTAACCCTAACTATATAAGCATCTTATTCTTGACCAAAATCGGCCACTAGTGTGTGAAGTAAAAGGGCTAGCCGATTTCATGAGTTGTAGAATTCTCTCAAGTTATTCTAAGTGTTTTGGTGATTGTGATTCCATTTGAGGCTTCCACACTATTGGGGCTAGGCACTCAAGCTTCATGAAGACTTTCTACATCAAGAGGTATGTATTCTATCTTGTTACATTCATTGTTTTTGTATGCTAGATTAGGATAATACCTTGGAAGTTCTTATTTGCATGTATAATAGAGAAAACATAGATCCAAGGTATTTAGGGTTGCATGTACACTTAGGAGTGTTAGAATGCTCAAAACCTAACAGTTTGGCACCAAGTTAACACCATCTCTGGAAAAGCCTGTTGTAAATATGACTCTCTATCATCAAATGATAGGCTCTCTCATGTATCTAACTGCAAGTAGACCGGATATTATGTTTTCTGTCTGTTATTGTGCCATGTTTCAAGCTAATCCTAGAGAACCTCACATGGTGGCAGTGAAGAATATTTTTCAATATTTGAAGCGTACCTCGTCGCTCGGTCTCTGGTATCCAGCTAAATTCGGATTCTTTGTTCAAGCCTTTTCTGATGCTGATCTGGGTGGCTGCGGTCTAGATAGAAAGAGCACAACTGGAGGATGCCAGTTCCTTGATGGTAAACTAGTTAGCTGGAAGTCTAAGAAGAAAACTTGTGTGTCTCTCTCAACAGCCAAAGCAGAATACATAGCTTCCGCTTCGTGTACTTGACAAGTAGTCTGGATACAAAGTCGACTTAGAGACTATGGACTAAGTATGAAGAAGATTCCACTTTATTCTGATTCTGAAAGTGCGATAAAAATTTGTCACAATCCGGTACAGCACTCAAAGACAAAGCATATAACACTCAGGTACCACTTCATCAAGGACCATGTTGAAGATGGCAACATGGAAGTCCATTTCGTACGGTCCTCAGATCAACTTGCAAACATTTTCACTAAAGCATTACCAGAAGCAAGCTTCAATAAAATTTTGCAAGGTTTGAGTATGATGAAAGCAGAGTCGGTACCGAATCCTCAAATCTCTCTCTAAAAAATTAGGCAAGCGAAATTAACTGATTGCTCGGTCTGTTTCGGGTCCTTAATTTTAGGGAACCGAAATGAACCAAACGCTCTGCTTATTTCGGCTCCATAATTTCCGGGAACCGAAATGAACCAATCGCTCGGTCTATTACGGCTCCGGAATTTTAGGGAACCGAAATGAACCGAATGCTCTGCTTATTTCGGCTCCTTAATTTTTGGGAACTAAAACGAAATGATCACTCGGTTTATTTGGCTTCTATTATTTAAGGCGAAGGTCCGGCTGTATATTTTTGCACTTTATTTTTCTCGTCCATTATTTTGTTTTTCTTTTCTTTATTTCTAAGATGTTTTAAAGTTTTTTTTTATTTTCCTTATTTATCAAAAAATTCAAAATTTCAAAAAGATTTTAATTGTGTTTTATAAATTTTTTTTGTTTGTTTTTTTTTCTGTCGTTTGTTTATCTCTTCTTCCTTGCTAGGTATTAAGTGCCAAGAAAGCTTATGAACTCGTAGAGGGGCTGGTATGTCAATCTTCAATATGAACTAGCTATGTGTCCCTAGAAGCATGATACTGCATGTAGTCTAAAGCATCTTAAAAACTTTGAGTGAGACCTTAATGATTCGATTTATACCTATCGTTTCTTCCCAATTAGGTAGTATCATTCACTCAAGTCTCGAGCTACCCTACTCTTCTCAAATGAGTCAAGAGTTTTCTGCTATGTCACTCTTTAAAAGCAGGGGTACATTAAGCTCTTTAACCACCTCCTCCATATTCTTCATCTACTTTTGTTTCATCAATGTAACCCTTGAGACTCTCAGGAATTACCACCGAGGTTTACGGTTACACAAAATCTGTGTTTATGATCTTAGATGTGTACACCACGTGCTGAGTGAGACCTTACATCCAACACCAATACTGAATTAACGATGAATTTTAATATTCAAGCTTTAAGTTGTTACCTACAGAAGTCTCATTTTATTTTCTTGTGTGATCTTTATGAAATTGTCTAACACCAAGACATTTCTTCCCAAAAGATCCAGTTTAGTTTTTTGTTTTTGAGATTTCTACTTTAAATATTGTTACTTCTAACCTATCCAACCTACTTATTCAACAGACCACATCAGTCTCACAAGTAATTCTTCCAACGTTTGGTCTTATATTAAGCATCGAAGTTCGGTTGAAGCTTAGCCACCTCTAAAGCCTATGATTAAAAAGAAGCCTTTCAATGTTTCTTAACAAACATTTGATCGTATTCTCACGGGAAACCACACAAGCACTTCAAGTCTCTATTGACTTTGAGATCACTCACATCCCATACGCTTGTTTGCTTTATTTCTTATCTGTTGGCACTCTAATGCACGAAAATCTTTTTGATTTTCCAAAACTCTGGTTCATGACAATTATGTGTAGTTTCACTTTCAGTTATAAACCTTAAACAGTCTTATGGAGGTGATAAGAGACTCTGGCCTTTAAATGAGTAATGGATTGAAGAAGTTGAATGGATGTGACGTTCCAACGTGTCCGTGGATAAGTTCAAAATTAGGCGCGTGAAGTTGAAATGGCTCCTAAACCTTCGCCGCATGCTATGTATCTGGGGAAAACCAAGCTATCAAATCCCGCTTTTCCAGGCACTTTTTAAGAGATCGTTTCATTATTATAGACAATTCTTTCTCTCTCATGGTAATCGTATATAAAGGGATTCTGGTTCAACTGTACCATTTATCACACTCCACTTCTCTCAACCAAACCGGCGCTTGTTAAACTGTTCATCTTCTTTACAAAGCTCTATAATGGCGGATTCTTCATCTCTTCAGGATCAAACGACTTCGTCATCCCTGCTTTCGATCAGGCCCAACCAGAATATGATCATTCAGATGACTCCATTTCTGTATGATCATTACATGCTTCAAGTTGTAGAATGTCTAAAGTATTCCCCTCTCGTCATTGCTTTGACTCAAGTGGAATCTATTCCCATGTCCCTCTTGTCTCAAGTTTACTCCACAGCAACTTACGATAAAATCAAGGAGCGCATCTACTTTCAGATTCAATCTCACAAAGCTTCAATTTCCAAAGGACGATTTTGCTCTCTTCTAGGGCTTGTAGTTGATGCCTCCGTCATCTCACCGGACTTCATCACACCAACTCAACTGCTCTCAATGTTCTATGAGATGGGCTACACAGAGGTCCTTACACCCTTCACCAAGTTCAAGAAGTCCCTACCTCCTCAATGGAATGGGTTGCTTACCCTTCTTCATAAAGATTTGGCTGAACGAGTTGGTGGCTCTAATGGGTCTAACAAGTGCTTTATGATGATAATGTACGACATCTACAATGGGATTAACCTGAACTACGGGTCTTTGATATGGTCCCAACTGGTACAGAGTATGTCCTCTTCAACTAGACACTCTGAAATTTCATGTGGACGGTTTTGGACCATCATCGCACAACAGGCTATAACATCCCTCAATGTACCAGTCATGAAGGATTCTCTAATTTCCTCTATTTCTTCTTTTCATACCAAGAAGATCATTGTGTGCGATCCAACCAAGTTCTTGCACGACAGCTCAATTCCGGAAACCATTTACCGGTTTGTTTCTCAAGAAAGAAAACTCATTTCTAATTATAAATTGCTTCCTCCAAGAGTCCTCGTCTATTAACTCCAGAGATGAAAGCTGCTTTGGACGAGGTGGAGAAACCTGCGAAGCGAGGCAAGAAGGCAGTTGTCAAGAAAGAAGCAACAGAAGAACCCTCTTCCAAACTGACTAAGGCAATGAAACGAAAGGCTGACAAGGGTGATTCTTTTGCATCCAAGAAAGTCAAGAAAATGGCTCGCCGAACAAGAACTCCTTCTCCTTCACATCAAGAACAGAGACAAGAGCAGTATGCAAGAGAAGAAGAGGAAGAGCAACATGAGGGCTCACCCAGGGGTAATACAGATCCTCGGTCTCCAATTCTGGTGGAAGTTTTCAATGATTCTGTTCCTACACCCCCTTCCTCTCCACCCAAGACAACAGTTCCAGCTTCGGTTCCACCTCCACCTGTATCTCAACCTGCGTCAACAATTACTTCACCACCACTTGTTACTTCTCTTCCCATTATCACCTCTTCCATACCAATTCCTATCATTACCTCTACCATAGATCCTTCTGTCAACGTCAACACATCTGATGTGGGGGCAAAGACTGAAGAACCCCCTAAAGTCACAACTGACCTGATTTCCCCAACTCTTTCTGCTAATTCTAGTCCAGTTCTTGGAGGAGCTGAGTTTGAATTTGATTCCACTTACTATAGCCCCTACCGAATCCCGAGTGAAGAAGATGAATCCACTCCTACAACTAAGCAACAAATCGATAGTTTTCACGAAAACTTGATACACTGATCGATTCCACCGAAAAGTACAATGATGTTGTTCTCAAGGCATTCATGGATACAACCCTTCATCAATATACCGAATCCATTGATAAACGTATTGTGGTTGTGGATGATTCTACTTCAATATGCAAAAGAGCCACTTCTGAGGTTAAAGATCTTCTTCGTGAATCCTAGGTTTTTCTTGACTCTTTCAAAGGTCGTGCGGATTCTAATGTTTCCAAGGTCACAGAGTCATACAGTTTGCTTTCTCAATCCCTTCAAGCCGAACACACAAAGTTTGAGACTGTCCGTTCCGACCTCTTTGCTGATAACAAGAATTTCTTGTCTTCCATTGAATCTCGGTTTGAAAAGCTCATAACTGATCTTCTCCTTGAAAGGCAACTCCGAGAGGATCTTGGGCAACAGACTGCTCACAATGCGGTACTGAAAGAGTTGTGTTTCGCAGTTGTGCTGGTGATGTTCTGTCACAGCTACACAACGTGCTTCAAGCTCATGATCCTATTCTCAAGCTCACCATTCGCAATCATCTAACCTCCAAACTCCTTCCTTCACTTGAACTCTTATGAGAAATGAAGGGTGTTTCGGAGAGAATTGTTCCTTCGCAACAAGGGGGAGAAAAAGAAAAGCCACAACCAATTTCAATTAAACCGAAGTTCAAAACCGAACTGAAGGATAATTTAGCTTCGGGTTCTGGTATCAAAGAGAAGAAAAAGCGAGTTATTGGTGAAAACGATGAAAATGATGAGGATCAAGAAACTATCTCTGAGATTCTGAAATGCAAAAAGAGGGATGCGGAGATTGATGAAACCCTTCGGGTTGCTAAGGAAGCTGAGGAAAGAGAGAAGAAAAAGAAAGAAGAGGATGATGCACTCAGTTTCAAGAAGATGTTATTCCCTTTGTGGACTAAGGAGACACTAATCAAGGAAGCCATAGAGTCTCCAAGCACACTTTGGCTGGAACCTGTGACTTCTTTTGATTGTGATAATACAAGAGATTCACAGTCTGATATGCCTATAACCCAAAAGGCATTCGTTTTTCACTGCTTTGATTCAACTGCTGAAGTTCCCTCTCTTCATCCTCAGGTAGACCGTGAACTGATTGATTTTTATCTCAAGTTCGGTCAGCCTCAGTATCTGAACTGGAGTGCACAGAAGATTATTACTGTAAAGGTACTGAAGCCATCGCTTGTAGGGAAATTTATCAACATCTCTTTCAAGATAACTCGAGGTTCGGATAACTTGGTGTCGGTTATCTTTCTTGCAGAACTTCCCAACCTGAATCCACATGATTGGATCCCGCTCTTCAATATTCTTCTTACCAATGCAAAGGAGTATGGACCAATTTTGGAGCATCTAAAACGAATGGTTGCTCGCTATATCCACGAGGTAGCAAAAATGGATCAGGAAGTGGCCAATGTCCTAAGAAAGAAACCAATGGTGAATCCAACTACAAAACCAGGAGACGTCAACAAAATGACTCTCAGTCAAATCGTTATGCTCACCTGACGGTTATGTTTACAAGAGCCAAAGGGAAAAAGTTTTTATTTGCTCTGGTAGACAAACACTTGTTCTCTACTGATTGCCTAGAGCACATTAAAAATATTATTCATTGGTGCAAGGCGAGCTCTGAGTCAGATAAGAGGAACTTCACAGACATGCTCCGGTGGTATATTACTTTCAAAAAAAACTCTTTTGGACATTATACCGGGTGTGTTCAAGACTGTAAAGAAGTTGGTATTAGCTCAACCAAACTGAGCTCTCGGCTCCATTGACGCAAAGGGGGAGATTGTTGAGTATAATGTGTTGTGTCATGGGCTGGTATTTTGTATATCCGGTTTGGGCCTGTCCAACCGTGATTAGGGTTAATGTAGTATTATAAATAGTGCATGCATGTATGCCTTTAATACGCTATAAGTTTGATTATCGTTTTGTACTGTAACCCTAAACACCTCTACAGTCGAAGTAGTTTGTCGAGCTCTTCTGGGGTGTTAAAGTTTAATCATTCGACATCTTTCAAATCATTCTTATGTTCTTATTCTTTCATTTCTTGTTTATCTGTTTGAATCTATCGATCATTAAGGAATATTATTCCAACAACCATATTGACATGTTCCGAGTAGAGGTAACTCTTGTTCAGAATTGATAGCATATGGAAATATGGAAAAAATTTCCATAATGGGAGGTGGATATTGAAATCTATGTGTTAGTTAGAAACTTTAATGAAAAAAGGATGTTCGAAGGAATGTACCTTGAATGTGAGACTTCATTTTCATGGAATTGTTTTTGTAACGGATCTCCAATGGAATGCTTTGTAATATCATTGGAAAAGTCTCTGTGACTTCAATGCCTTGACATTACAAAAGGATCATTGCATATAAATTTAGACTTTAATACATTCTAATAGTGGAAAGAATTTGGTATTCTTACAATTGTAATAAGGATTTGGAATTGTGAAATGAGAATCATTCGAAATGTGTTTAATTGATCTGTTTCACAAAGAAAGGACCATAGATAAACATAGTGTGCGTGCTTGGAACATGGCATGATTGTTGTTTTAATTCAAGTATGAAGTTGATTACTCGAAACATTATACAATGAATAAAGTCTAATTAATATGGTGATTAAATAAAAGTGCTTTTATTTATATTCAAAAGTTTTGAGACCATAGTTAATTAAGTTATTCTTGTGTTTCACTTCGCATGTTTTACTTCCCGGATAACTGGGTTATTCAAACATCCACAGTCAGTCATACTTTTGGAAGTAAGTAGTGAATTAAGACTATCATGAATCCGACTATAGATTATCTAAGTGTTTAGACATAGCAAATGTTTGCTTCATTGCTCATGAGTACTCCTGAAATAGGAATTTGAGTATTGGATAAACCCGCGCTCAGTGAATTACCTCATGGATTTTATCAGGAGTAATTTTGAGTCGATAATATCTTATATTCTTGAAACAGAGACATATGATTTGTTGTTTACGAGTCGGTTGTGCATTGATAATACGTAAACACATCAGTAACTTGATGTTATAAAGCATATTGTTGTGTGTGATTTGATGAGTAAGTAGTACAAGCATATGAGTCGAAGTTTATCCATTCCTTTTACCCTAAATGGGATAAAAGCGATATTTGTGGACCCCTCGATGATTTAGTGATGACATCCTAAGCGCTTGGCTAAGCTTGTACAATCGGGAAACAATCTTTGGACTGAGATTGATTATAATCCATGTCTAATGTCCATACGATATCTTGTAAAACAGAGGAATATATGATCCCTTATCTAAAGGACGCGTCACGGACTAGATCAGAGTTCGACAGTGGATTTTGAAAGCTACGATTGCTTGTCAAATTTTGAATCCATACTTGCAATAATAGTTATTAGACTTATCTAAGTGGGAGACTGTTGGATTAGGTGTCTAAGCCCATAACTATAATTGGTATGTACTTGATTTGATTTAGAGCATGGTCCTTTTGGGTTGCCTTCACTCATGTAACTTGACAGGATGATTAGTGGAGAGAGAGTAGAATTTATTTTTTGTCCCTCAACTCATCGAGAGTGTGCCTGAATCCCAACCTAGGCTCTGATACCAACTTGTCTCTCCTCAGTTTGAGTTCCGACACACCCGAGAGTGTTCCTGAATCCCTCAAACCAAGGCTCTGATACCAACTTGTAACCACCCAAAATATTCAAATAATTTTTTTTCATTTAAATATTGAAACCCATGTTCATTAATCATCAATTCCAATTATAAATCATCTCCCAAAAATCCATTACATCGAATAATTATTCAAAAGATTAGAGTGTCCAAAACAAAATGCTGGAGAGTGCATGCTCGCCATCACGCCAAACCCTTTCCTTTGATTCATAAGTACCTTAAACAATCAATAAATTGTAAGCTAATGCTTAGTGAGTTCCCCTTAACGCACCCCATATAAAACCACATGAGTCCATATAAGTCATGCATACAAACATATAAGGATGCCATGGAAACCCTCCATGGTCTTACTCCGGGTGTCATGGGAACCCCCACATGGTCTTAACTAACTGCCATGGGAACCCCCACATAGTCGTGACTAACTGAAATGAGAACCCCCACATGAGTCCATATAAGTCATGCATACAAACATATACGGATGCCATGGAAACCCTCCACGGTCTCACTCCGGGTGCCATGAGAAAATGTAACACCCCGAATTCAAAAGACCTGAAAAGCCTCAAAATCAGGAAGTGACTCATCGAGTAGATGGGTTGACTCGACGAATAGAAGCGGGTTTTGGGGTTGCGAGTTAAGTGACCTACTCGACGAGTTAGGGGACTGACTCGACGAGTTGGTAAAGGTTTGGAAAACCCTAAATTTGGGCATTGTCCCCTATTTAAAGAACATGAGACCTCTCACTCAACCCCTTACTACCCTCTCAAGTCTAAAAACAAAACCCTAGCCACCTAACTTCATTTCTTGAGCTTTGTGAAGATAAAAGTTTACTTGGAGTACACATCTTGGAGGATTGGAAGCAAGGATCAAGGAAGGGAGTGTAGATCCAGCTCTTTGGACTGGGTTGGAAGCTAATAGAAGGTAACATGTTGTTATCTTGAGCATTCATTCGATAGATACCTTCATCTTGAGCTTCATGGCCTTTTCTACCACATTTGTGGCTAGTGATTGCATGGAGCACGGTCTGAAGTTTGCAACTTCAGATTTGGACTATCCAAGGTCCCCAATGCATTAAAGTCTCAAGCTTTTGAGGCTTGAATCCCTCATCCATGGCAAAACCCTTCCTTATAGCTTAGTTTTGACTTTTGGGAATTGTTTATACGTAAAGGTTGAAACATTACGTGGAAAGCATGCTCTAGGAGGCTGGACCTAACTTTGGGAGCGATGGTTGGCTTAAGAAATCGTCTGAGTAGAGTTGTACCTAAGGGGACTCGAAGAGTTGTTCTTTGGACTCGGCGAGTCGGGTCGTGGTTCCCCAATATTTCCTGTTTCTGTGTGAGGTGGTTGAATCTAGAAGAGGACTCAGCCAGTTGGGTTCATTGTGGACCTAAAGATCATCGTACTCAAGGTGTTCAAGGATGGACTCGGCAAGTCCAAGGCAATATCCCTAACTTATGAAGATGGACTCGACGAGTTCAAGGGTGAACTCGACGAGTCAGATGAAAAGTGTCCTGATGTGTTTAAAGGTGAACTCGACGAGTTCAAGGAGAACTCAACGAGTAGGATCGGCGTCCAGAAGTAATATGTGGATTGTAGGACTCGACGAGTTGGTGGGTCAACTCGGCGAGTTGAAGTCAGCTCGGAGCGTTGACTTTGACCGATTGATGGTATTCTAGTCTAAGTGTTATTTTGGGTATTGATAGTTCGGGGAGCCGAAGGATCAACAGTTGAGGAGTTGCCAGTTAACAGTCAGAAATGTTTCAGTCAGTCTTCAACAGTGCGAGGTGAGTCTCCTCACTGTGTGCTTAGGTCTACGGCCACACCCGGGGGTTAGCCTTAGGCACTTATTGTTATATGTTCCTACATGTGTCGGTATGATAGGTCCGAACCAAGGGTTTGATATTGGGGTAAGCCCGAAGTATGTTAGATGATAGTATGTTTCCAGACCGGAAGTCCGATGTTGGGGAAAGCCCGAGGAAGGTTCTTATGTTTTATGTTAGATTATACTTGTTGTCTCTATGATACTTGTATGTGCATGGTAGGGAGGCGAGTGTGGGTGAGGTCCCGCATCTCATCACTAGCTGAGTATGGACGGGGTTCCATATCTTGATATTAGCAGAGTAGGGCGAGGCCCGTGATAGGAAGGGAGTGAGTGTGGGCGGGGGCCCGTATCTCACTACTAGAAGGAGTATGGACAGGGTTTCACAACTTCCCAGTAGTAGACTAGGGGCGGGGCCCAGGTTAGGCGAGGCCTTAGATCAGGGTGCAGTTAGAGTGTGTTTATTTATGTACTAGTATGTTATTTGATTGTATGTATGTGTATAGCGGGCGACGCCCGGAGACAGGCGGGGCCTAAGAGATACATATCTGTATACCAAGTGGGGCTCGATGCCAGGTGGCGCCTGATGTCGGGCGGGGCCTGATGCCGGGCAATACCCGATGCAGCAGGAAAGGGCCCAGTATGTGATTACATGTATGTGGTTATGCGTGTGTGGTATGTGGTAGGATGGGGAACTCACTAAGCTTCATGTTTCCGGTTTTTAGTTTTGGTTTCAGGTACTTCCGGTAGCGGAGGGAAGAGCTCAGGATGATCACATGACACACACCAATAAGTTTAGCCTTAGATGTTTTTACTCTGATAAATTGAACATGTTTTGAAATGATGCAATGATTTGATATATAAAACTTTAGCTATTCTTGAAATGATTTGATACTTATGGTTTTATTAATGTTTTGTCAAGAAATTTTTTGGTCTTGATTTTTGGGATGTTACAAGTTAGTATCAGAGCCTTGGTTTGAGGGATTCGGGCACACTCTCGGGTGTGACTGAACTCAAACTGAGGATTTAGTAAGAAAATTTTCAAAAGAAAATCATTTTTATAAAAAGAAATTTGAAAAGAAAAAGCATTTCAAAAAGGAAAAAAGGACTTTGAAAACAGAAAATGGTGTGGTGCATGCAATCAGCCGAGCTCAAGTATGTTCTCCCAAATTACCCATACAAGTTTATGTTATGATATGATTATGTGATCAGCATGCTAGTTTAGGGCTAAGGATCTAGGAAGGATGCCTTATATGCATGTTATATGTGCTTATTGAGCTGCATGCTAGTATTGGTTAGACAGTGGTAGGTGTCACACCCCAAAACCACGAACGGCGGAAACGTTCAGGGGTGGAGGACGTCATGTACAGTATCACAACAGTGTAATATAATAAACAAGCAACAACATCATCCATTGCATTATAAGTAAAGTTTTAATACATGTGTGTTCTTTCATTGTAGTAAGACACCAAAAATATACAATCAAAATAAAAGACGAGACTTGTCTGCTCCGTCTTCTCAAAACCTGGCCATCGTACCTGTCTACTTTTGACCTAAGAATACAAGTTATTTTGAAAGAGAGTATCAGCTTTAAAGCTGGTGAATTCATAAGTATTTAAGTGTCATTGTCTTGCTTACTAAAAGCTGTTTTAAAAGTCATGAAAACCTTTAAATGAAAATGTTGATGTACATATGAAAAGCCCTAGAAAATCCCTTATTTTCTATCAGTGTGAGATGTAGTCTTCTACCAAGACCCGAATGTTTTGTTATAATGATGTAGTCTTCTACCAAGACTGTAATGTTCTGTAAGTAAAATGATAACTTTTCCTTTATATAAACTAGTACTAAAAGTACTTAGTCTAACTCATCGTTTATGTAAAATTATCACAAAATAAAGTAAACAGGAAAAAGTACTAATGTAAGTGTTATCCCGAGGTACTAGGGCTAACACGACATATATAACCTAATGAACATCCGAAGATTGTTCAATTGTCCTCTGTAGCAGCAGCAGGGCGGAGGAAGGGTTAGTCCCGTAAAGGTACTCCTAGTATAAGTAATAACCTAATGATCATCCGAAGATTTTCATCTCATCCTCTGTTGCAACAGCAGGATGGAGGAATGGTTAGTTCCGATATCAATCTATCTATTATAAGTGATAACCTTAGACATCCTTAGATGTTCATCACCCACTGTTGCTGACAGCTGGGTTCCGGAATGGTTAGTCCCGTCCATATATCCCGAGGTACTAGGGATAGGGTCCCGTCTAGATATCTCGAGGTACTAGGGATAAGGTCCTGTCTAGATATCCCGAGGTACTAGGGATAGGCAGGAAGATTTACACAGAAGGTACTAATAAATCATCCTCGCAATTCGAGATACAAGTATTTATGTTAATATACACAGGTAAATGTATCTACGTAAAGGTACTCATGTAATGTGTTCATGTAAGTGTATTCATGTATCATGTAAGCATATGTAAACGTACTCATGTATCATGTAATCATATGTAAATGTACTCATGTATCAGGTAATGTACTGGTATAGACTCATGAATGAACTGACTCTTGTGTGATTCCTTGTAATAGGAATATTGTTTGATATCATTCAAATTATCCTTATGATAATTTATTGAAAGGTAATTGGTTGCTCAAGTAAGTTTATACACTCTTACTACTCAAGGGTGTGGGAAACTAAATGAAAGATGTAAACTATAACATCAATACACACACACACACACACACACACACATATATATATATATATATATATAATAAGTGTACATGCATAGTTTAGTTCAAGAATGAAAAATGGTTTTGTAAGACATCCAAGGGTTTTTGAACAAACATAACAGTGACTTGATGTCATTTTGATAAACCTTTCAAAAGTAATACATTTGATAACAAAGTATTTTAAAGATAGAAAACCATTTCATGCATCACATTTTGTAGTATGTGAAATCCGTTGAATGAAAACACAGTTATAAAATACATACAGATGATTTAATAACATGCTGTTTACTACTTCTATTCCCCCCCCCCCCCATTAAAGCATTTAAAATCATTTAAAACATTGATTAGGGGTATGAACTCACCTGTAGATGGTGATTGGGATGAACTGAACGGTATAGGATTTCTAGGTGTCAAGCGAGGACTTGTACACACACTACAATCCTAATGAACATATAATCACACATATATGCATTCAATTAGTCTTAAATCACTAATTGATAATGTTAAGACATCCTAGACATAATAAACACTTTATATAAGTGTTTTAAGCCCTAAGGATTGCATCTAAGCTATTGTGGGACAAGGCACTTGTGTTTAGGGTTCCAAAGGACCCCATATGTGAGTTTACTCCCCATATACCATCACACATGGAGTTTACGGTTGTAAACTCTTGAGTTTACAGTCGTAAACTCCTAACCATGGGGGTATTGTGTGTTTTGAAGTCCTAAATGATTCCTAGAATTATTCCAACTTGGTGGTTCAATTCTTGAAAGGGTTTAAGGCCTAGAAACACTTCCTAGAGGAGTTTACGGCCCCAAGGCCATTTCCTTTGGAGTTACGGCCGTAAACTCCCTTGGAATGGTGTTTTTGTTGTTTTCAAGTCTCTTGCATATGAAGGATAGGTTCTAGACTTTTACCTAAAGCATATGAAGGCATTTGGCACACTTTGGTGCCCTTCAATCATGTTTACGGCCCATGAACCATGTCATGGCCGTAAACTCATTTTGAAATGTGTTATTGATGTGTTTAAGTAATGAATTAAGTTTGGTATGCATTAAGTCAAAATTAATTGAATAGAATTGTGGGGATTGTTAATACCTTCGTGTGCATATAAAGATCTTTGAAAACGTGTTTAAAATGAAAACATTATGATTATTTGAAGTTGGAATGAAATATGTGAAAACCCATCACCACGTCATCGTGAGAAAGTCACCATGGCGCAGTGGTTGTGCAACCCAAGCCCATAAAATTATGGTTTTCATTATGTTTAAAGACATTGTTCTGTGTTTTAGGTTATTTTCATCCTCCATCACATCAAGAGCTCCTTATGAGCCAACCCTAGCCTCCTTTTTCACAACTTTGAGCCTCTTATCTCTCCTGTTATCCATTTTGTGTGATTTTGGTGATTTCGGGAATGAAGTTTCTTGCAAGATTGAGGATTGGGCCTTGGGCTTGAGTCAAGCTAAGATAGGGGTAAAGTAGTCTTTTACCCCAAGTATGGACTTATGGTTATGAGTTGGAACCCAATTATTAATTGGGTGTTATTTTGATATTGACAGATCGGGAATTTGTCATCTAGCAGCTATGGTTTTGTCAACAGGACTTCAGCAGTGTGAGGTGAGTTTTCCTTCCAGTAGGAACGGGTCTACGGCCACAATGCCGACCCGTTTAGTTAGCGGTAGTTCCAGACCACGGTCTGATGCAGTAGTTAGATTGCTTGATGTCTTTGTGATTCAAGCGTGTTTTGTGTTATGTGTTTCGGACCCTCGTCCGATACAGTATGCAGTATATGTGTTCATGCTAGTTGATATGTTTATGCTATGTTATGTTCAGTTAGTTCCGAACTTCGGTCTGATGCAGTTTCCGGACTTCGGTCCGATGCAGAGGGCAAGGCCCTGGTTAGTTTCCGGACTTTGGTCCGATGCAGTTTCCGGATTTCGGTCCGATGTAGTGGGCAAGGCCCAGTATGTGTTTTATATGTTATTGTATGGTATGTGCTAGTTTGGGGGAGCTCACTAACTTTGTGTTTACAGTGTTCAGGTACTCAGTTTTCAAAAGAGGAGCTCGGGAAGATTGCAGTGCACACACCATTTGTTCAGCCTGGGATGTTTATACTCTGATATACTTGACAGTTGTTATAATATTTTGAGATACATTGCTTATGATTTTCATATGAGTTTTATCGACTATGGTTTTTATTATTAAATCAAACGAAATTTTCAGACTGTGTTTTTGGGATGTTTCAAATAATGTTATCTAAGTGATATAAGCTCCTGAATTGTATTTTAGAGCCAAAAGGGGTAAAATGAGAAAAAGTGATATTGTTGAATCTTTGTATGTATTAATGAATTAAGTTTGGTATGCATTAAGTCAAAATTAATTGAATAGAATTGTGGGGATTGTTAATACCTTCGTGTGCATATAAAGATCTTTGAAAACGTGTTTAAAATGAAAACATTATGATTGTTTGAAGTTGGAATGAAATATGTGAAAACCCGTCACCACGTCATGGTGAGAAAGTCACCATGGCGCGGTGGTTGTGCAACCCAAGCCCATAAAATTATGGTTTTCATTATATTTAAAGACATTGTTCCGTGTTTTAGGTCATTTTCATCCTCCATCACATCAAGAGCTCCTTATGAGCCAACCCTAGCCTCCCTTTTCACAACTTTGAGCCTCTTATCTCTCCTCTTATCCATCATATTTATGTGATTTTGGTGATTTCGGGAATGAAGTTTCTTGCAAGATTGAGTATTGGAGCTTTGCATCAGAAGATCTTCATTCACATTCTGGACCTTTGTAAGTCACAAAGTTCCATGCTTTATTGAGTTTTACCTTTGGATCTATGATTATCTTGTGTTTTGGGTTCAATTATGATGTTTTGGTCTCAAGATCTTTTTCCCCTTGGAGTTTGATGAACGCTAGAACTTCTAATTAATACATTTAGATTCTTGACCTTTGTCAATGAAGATATGGGGTTGTTTTGTGTCCATGCACAAGCTATGGCCTTTTTGTGAGGTTTTGGACTTAGGGTTTTAGATCTTAGCTTATTGTGATGTCCTATTGTATAAAGTTGAAAACTTTATCCATTAAGACCCTTAGAAGAATCAGATATGAGCCTTTGATCTCTGAAGGTTAAGGATTAGGTGCTTAATCCATTAAGTTGTTTTGGAAGCTCACCACAGTGCGGTGAGTAGTGTCACGACGCGTGGGCAGGTTTCAGTCATGTCTATTTTTTCACTTTGTTGCCACGGTACGGTCATGGGGTTTGCCATAGTTTAGGTTGTGAATTATTTAGGTGGTTCATGTAGTTGATTCTTTAGGATTTCAAGTAGTCGGACTCATTTATTGATTCGAATGAGTCTTTTCACTATACTATGTAGTATGCTAGATTGTCTTTGTGACTTTTGCATGAGAAACTATGGGAGGACCATAGCAATTGTATGAAAGACTATAGGAGGACCACAACAATTGTATGAAATACTTTGGGAGGACCATATCAATTCTATGAAAGACTATGGGAAGACCGTAGTAGTTGTATGAAAGACTATGGGAGGACCATAGTGAGAGGACCATAGCAGGAAAGACTATAGGAGGAGTGCAGCAACGAAAGTGATTGTAAGACTGTGGGAGGACCATAACATTCACATAGGTTGAAACAAACTCGTTGGCTGAAATAGGTTGTAATGTTATATATTTGGTATCTTGGGGCACTCACTAAGATTTGTGCTTACGGTTGTAAGTTTAAATGTTGCTTGTCTTTTTGGCAGTACGGGAAGAGCAATGTGTGATTGCATCGCATTTGCTGTTATGTTTTCAAGATGTTCCACATTATAATATTAATACTCTAATTTATGTTTTCGAAATAATTGAGTATTGATTTTATGAATGAATGGCATGGTTTACTTTGATTTTAAAATTAAAATTTTGGTTTGAAATTTGGGACGTTATGGAGAAAAAGTTGGTTGACATTGGCCTTCACCACATGGATAACTAGTTAATTTATCATTAGATGTTATGGTGCAATACTTGTGATTTAATATAACTTGGCTATAATGATTTATAAGCATAAAATACCTTGACTCTTCTTTGTTGTTAAAATGGCTAGAGAAGCTTATAACATATTTTCTTAGTTAAAGTCACAAATCAATGAAGCATATAATTTATGAAAATCAACTAGAATTAAGATTTAAGAACCACCAAAACTCAAAATGATATCAATATGCTTTCATTACCATTATGGATGAAATACTTTCATGATTTAAGTGAAATGAAAACAAATATAAACTATTTGTTGCTAGCTAATTTGAAGATCTATTACTTAAACAAGAAATTAGTCAATTAATTAAACATTCTTATATCTAAACTCATGATTAAAGAAAAATAAACATAAAAAGATGTTTATACTTGCATTAACTTCAACTACAAGTTCATAGACAATATCCATGGGTTAAACCAACATCAACCAAATATTAACTTACCTAACATGGCTAAGTTTAAGCAAAAGAAAAAGAGTTTAGAAATACCCAACATTAGTTCAAAATGAAAAGATATGAAGAATGATGTTCTTCTACGTGTTCTTCAAGCTCCAAGGATACTCCCAAAACTCTAGGGAATTGGTCTTCAAAATCTGATCAAAAGTTCTCTAAAAAAAAGTCACCAACCTTCGCGTAAATAACAGTCACAAGGGAAATAAGAAAATACCCCGTGCGAGTTCACGCGGACTGGGAAGGGGACTCACGCGGACCACGTGAGTCACTCAGTTTTGTTGGTGAATTGCGTCTTCAAGCCTTCTTTACTCTGCATGTTTCCTTGTCATTTTTATACGGCTCTTCTCTACCGGCTATAGAGGACCCAAATGCTTCTAAGATGCTCAAAGACAAGCGCAACTTGCATTTTAATTATTCCTCAGCGCAAAGCCCAAAATCTTCATATCTATATAGATCAACTAGCTGATTTTTTTCACATTTGCTTCTAAACTCCAATCACCACGAGCCCATTTATCTTCAAGCTTCTTTAGCCAAAGTCCAAATGCACCAAATTCAAGTCCGAATTTTTTTGCAATCCCGCTACAGGCTAGTCTTCTAAAAATCTGAACTTTGCTCCATGCTAGTCTTCTAAAAATATAAAACTAAACACAGACTAGAAAGTTTCTGATATAGATAAAAAACAAGAAAAAAGAAAATATGTATGATGATTAACCAAAAATAAAATAAACTATATTAAAATAAACTATTAAAAGAAATAAATAAAAATACAAATATCACCCCTTTCTCCCTAGAACACCATAGTCCGTCTCTTGCACCATCACCTTCCACCCCATACCTGGAGTTGAAAGCCAATCTAAAATCAATTTTATCATTTAAGTCTTGAAATGAGATATCATATTTATATTATAACTTAAATAAGATATCGAACTCAAACATTAAAACAAAAATCAGTTATAAACTCTAAAATCCAAATTGAAACAAAAACTATACATGGAGCAAGACTTGAAATTAGATTTATGTAGACTCACAAAATTGAAATCAAATACTCAGTATCACGAATTTATGCAGCAAAACGTGAAATTAGATAGAAATTTATACAACAACTAATACTTGAAAATTCAAAATATGTACCTTGTACTAAAGTAAAATAGAAACTAAAATAATTTTAATTGAGACCGGCATTGGTTAGTGGTCAGATTAGATTGCCGATGATGATCGGCACACAGTCATTTGGTGACGGAGGCTGTTGGCGATTGCTTGATGACAGAGACCAGATACACTGTTTACTTGATGATGGAGAGTGAAAGTAGACACGATCGGGCATGCAATGGTCGGGTTGACAAGCCTTAGTCATGAGTCAGAAGCGACGAAGATCGTCTTGACAACAAGGCATGCAAATGTCGTCGTGAGTCGCAGGCTTTCAGCGACATTTAGGTCAAAAGGGGTAATTTTGGGGTTCCATCATTGATGGAGTGATAGGTGGAGAGGGAGAGGAAAGAGATACAGCTTGAAGATAGGGGAGGGAGGAGATTAAGGTGAGGAGATGAAGATTAAAAGGTGCATATTAGAAGGGGCAAGAGAGAGGGAAGCGAGGGGAATGAGTTTTGGGTGGTGAACGATATGATTGTTTTAATAAATATATTTTCTAATTAACAAATAAATAATAAAAATTCTAAATATAAAATTATAAGGGTAAAAATATCTTTTTATGTTTATTAAAGCCTAAATGCAGAATAAAATAAAGTTTAATGAATCATCCGAGTTAAAAAAATTAACTAAAAACCAAACAAACAGATTATCCCAAACCAAACAAACAGATTATCCCAAACCATCATTTGTACAATTTACTCAAAAATCATTAAACGATATGTCATTATGGATTTTTAGAGACTTAACCACTTTTTATCGTTCTCTGCATATATTAACAAAAGCAATGGCAGAAAAAAGAAGGCAACATGCACGGCCAGCGTTGAATTTTACATTAATATCCGTAATATTAAAATGTTAAGAGAAGGCATACTAAAAGGCTAATATTTGTTCAAACAGACTCGAGAATAATAAGATACGATTTCAATATATATATACACTTAGTGATAGTAGTTGAGCTTATAATAGCAAACAAATCATGAGTCTGATTGATACTTCAGTTCATGCTAGGGCAATATTGTAGGAATTGCATAGCTTGACAAGTGCAGCTTGATTAGGTGGAGAAAGATGTTTGGTAATAACCACGGGGAATTTCCCACTGAAATCAGAAGAGAGATTTGCAGGAAAAGCTACAAAAAACTGTTTCGGATCCTGGATTTCCTCCAAAGGATCCTCCTCTTTTTTATCACCAGCATTTCGAAGACGAACAAATCTGGATCCTGGATAACCAGTTAAATCTGGTTCATCCTCATCCTCAACTCTTTCCTCCTTTGGCAGTGGCAATGAGAGAAGAAGAGTAACAATGGCATCCAACAACTTCCCCCAAAGCTCCTCAGCTGCAGGATCCAACAGTGATGCTGATTCATAAAGCAGTTTAGTTGATGCAACTGCACTCAGCTTAGCCTCCATGTACCCGGTTATGGTCTTCAGATTGGGTATCCAAAACTCACCCAAAATCACATGGAATAAATCCGCCTTAACAGAATTTATCGAGTCCACAAGAGTTTGTACCCCATGCTTCACCAAAAACAGAGACATAAATACGATCACACACCTAACAAGTCTTGGGGTTTTGCTATTTTGAAGGCGAGTGAGCACTGGAGCCCAGATGTGGTTCATGTATTCTGCTATAACACCATACTCATAACTCTCAATCACTGTGTTGAGAAGATGAAATCCTTCTTCTTCTGTGTCGGGTGAAGACACGAGTTTGTTGATTTTCCCAACCACAGATGCTAATCTCTTTTTCCCGTTAAGAAGCAGCTCATCGGGTGCTTGGTGAATAAACGACTGAAGCAAACAAACAAGGGCCGGGACATTTGCAGACTCTTCCCACAAAGCAGGTCCTAATAACATGTCATCAAATATCTCCATGTAGACTGGGGGTAGAGGAGGTCTGTTTAAAACCACAAGTTGAGCCAACAACTGAAAAGCATAAGGATACAACTCTCTTACTTTTCCACCCAATATCCTCCGAAAGATGCGTAAAATGAAGGCACGGAAGTCAGTAACAAGCGAAGGGTTCTTTTGGCATGCTCTTTTTGCAAGAGTAGCAACTGCCTCAAATAGAAAATGATTAAACACCAGGGTTTTAGGGCCACGGCCACAGACCCGGGTAAGAGCTTTGGTCAGGTAAATAATACAGTGTGAGACCATCCCATAAGATAGAACAGCCATCTGAAGAACACGATTGATACACCTCACTATATACTCATTCTCCTCTAAGAAAGAGGCCTTCTCTAATGCATCAAAAAGATTATAAAGCAAGTCTTCATGAATGGGATGGATGTCCATTGATGTGTATCTTCCTTCTTGTAGTCCATTGTCATCTTCGTCTTTCACAATTAAAAGCTTCTCGATAGAGATGGCAGCATACGAATGAACCACGTTCATATCTGAACCAACATATCGGACCACCTCACCAAGAAGAGGCAATGCTACATGTTTAGGAATCAAGACACGGAACACTGTGAAAAACCTCAATGCAGCTGCCTTCAACATTGGGAAACCATTCACGTCTTTACTCTGTAATTCTGGGACAATAACTGATCTGAAGAAACTTTCAACATCAACAACATCATTGCTTGAGACTGAACCAAGAGAGACAACCAAGTAGATGGCACACTCCTTATACTTCCAATTAGCAGTTGGGTTTTCAGTAAACAGTGCCAAGCAATTGTGTATCTGTGTTGAGACACACTCGGTGATTTTCTCTTTGTAATTTCCGGCAATACCCTTGAGAAGCTCACACACAATTCGCCTTCTTGTATCAAGGTCATTCCCTTCCATGTCTCTCTTTATAAACTGCACATAATTCTTCTCAAAGAGTTCTTCATCTTCATCCCTTAACATCACATTTGGAATAACAATATTCTGAATAATCTGCTGCAATATATCATTGCCAGCAAACAATTCATGGTGAACACTCTTGCTGACAGTGCTCAACAATTTGACGCCAGTCACGGTAAACCGATCAGATGCTGATGCAGCAACAAGGAGACTACAAACAGCTTCTACAAAGTCACTCACGTGTTTTTGCAAAAGTTCCTCCTTTTTATCCATGTAGAGGCTTATGTTTTCACATACAGCTGCTCGTAACTCATCAACAAGTGAAACACAGTCTGCATCGCCACCATCCTCTATACCTGGGTACCTCTCTCTGAGATAATTCTTAAACTCATTCATCCATTCATCTGCCTTATCCTCGAATTTTTCAGGCACATCCAAAACATTGAGCGAATAGAATATTCTACAACAGAGCCTTCGTGCTTCAAGTAACTGCCGGAGGGTTGCAACAGACCCAACAGCAGCAGCAGCATTTATCTTCCTTGAAATACTCTCAACAGTACTCAGCAACGGTGTGGCAAAGTTATCCGAGCAGTATATCAAATCAAGCATTATGTTATTCCTCTTAGGCTGATACCGAAATTTCTTGAACAAAGAATTAAACCCACAACAGAATCTCTTAAACAGAGAACAAACAATAGCAAGGATACTGTTGACAGAAGTAAAATCATTTGAATTGATAGCCATTTCAAGACTGGACTCTAATTCAGGAAGCAAAGCCTGCCAAAACTCAGGAAAATCATGGTCTCCAATCACAGCTATGGCTTCGCTAAGCTCGTCCTGGATTTTCCGGGTGGCGGAGAGCATAACAGGCACTATTAGAGTCCTAATTTTCTCTTTTTCACCATCGGGAATATGGATGTCAGATGAGGACACCCACCGGGTTTTAAGATGGTTCTTAAAGTTAACAGCAGCCAATTGGCGGGTCTGCTCGTCAATGGAAGGTTCAGCAACCAGGCGAAGAACGGCAAGGCTGTAGTTAGGGGTATCGGCGGAGTAGGATAACTTTTCATCAGCATGGCGGCGGAGTTCGGGTTGAGGGAAGAGTGTATCGAGGAAAGATTGCGACATAAACTGTGGTGTTTGTGGATTCCAATCCATCTAGGGTTTACAAGATTAAAGAGCCTGAAAATCAGAAGTATATTATAAAGATCTACTGAGATTTCAAATGGTGATAGGTACTAGGGATCGAAATCTGGAAAGAAACCAAAAATAAATAAATAAATAAATAAATAAATAAATAAGAAAAACCGCACCTGCCTTGGAAGAAAAGATCAATTTGAAGCGCTGAAGATGGCGAAGAACGAAGAAAGTAAAAGAGGGGCGAAGGAATTTTTAGGTTTTTATCGATCAAAAGAGATTGGGTAAATTTCTTAGACACCTCCAAACTTTTATATATAATAAACCCTATGTCGAGTTTCCCATCATCCTAGATTTTTCTCTCATTTTAATATTAATCTTTTAGCTTATTTTTAAATGTGTGAATCTTGTTTAATTATAAACTAAAAAATGATAGAAAAACGATTGTAAGGCTAACTGTAATATATTGAAATATATATAGGTGAATGGTTTCGGTTAGATGTTGAAGCTTTGTTACTAGACTTCATGAGAACTGGAGGGGACCCTAACTCATCTGATGTTTTAACTATCAACGGACAACCCGGTGATCTTTACCCTTGCTCTAGTGCAGGTTGGTTTCCATTTCTTTCGTGTTATCATTAATGTTTTAATCAAGCTGATCACATTTTGTGTTTAAATATATATATATATATATATATATATATATATATATATATATATATATATATATATATATAAACAAATTTCTTTTTATTATCTATGTTTTCAGAAACAACAAAGTTCATTGTTGAACAAGGAAAGACATATATGCTCCGAATGTTCAATGCCGCTATGAATCTCTTTATGTTTTGGGCGATTGGAGACCATGAAGTTACTATTGTAGGAACCGATGGTGCATACACCCAACCACTAAAAAGCGACTACGTGACCATCTCTCCTGGCCAAACCATTGATCTCTTATTCACAGCTAACCAACCAATAGGTCAATATTACATTGCGGCTAAACCCTATAATAGCCAACCAGCGATTAGTTTCGATAACACCACCACCACAGCCATTATCGAGTACAAAGGCTACAAAAAATCTTCAAGGAAACCAATTTCCCCCATCTTCCTAAGGTTAATAGTACCAGTGCATCTGTTAACTTCACTGGTAGCCTTAGGAGTTTAGCTAGTCATGCTCATCCTATTGATGTTCCATTGAAGATCACACATAACTTCTTGTTCACCATCTCGTTGAACACAGTGTCATGTGCTGATAACACATGTTTAGGACCAAGGGGCTTGAGGTTTGCAGCAAGTGTAAACAACATAACGTTTCATTCACCAAATATTTCTATACTTGATGCTTACTATGGACGTTTTAACTTCACCGCGAATAATTTAAATAATTTGTTGGAGACTCCATTGAATGCTACAGAGGTGAAAGTACTTGAGTACAACGATACGGTAGAATTAGTGTTTCAAGGAACAAACTTGGTTGGAGGAATTGGTCATCCAATGCATTTGCATGGACATAGTTTTTATGTTGTTGGATGGGGATTTGGCAACTTTAATAGGAGTAAGGATACTTTGAATTATAATCTTGTTGATCCTCCTCTTCAACAGACCATTGCAGTTCCTAAAAATGGTTGGACTGCCATTAGATTCAAGGCTGATAACCCTGGTGAGATTAATTCCTTAAATACTATATATGAAGCATGAACATTGATCATATAATAATAACTACATTTCATCTAAATATCATAGTATTAAATTACTCATCAAGTCCACATTAGCTTATTTTGGATACATTATTTATGTTTATATATATTATTTATAAAGGTAAGGAGATAACATATCATTTTGATCATTAGTTATAAATTTAACCATACATGCATCATTCTTCACAAATATATATATATATATATATATATATATATATATATATATATATTTTAAAATTAAATGATAAAAAAAAAAGATATTTTGGATATATAGATGTTGAAAATCTTCGTTTCAATTCAACTTTACATGTTTAAAAAGATAGAATTAATAAAATAGTTAAATCAGGTGAAATAACAAAATGTTTGGTTTTCATTTAATTTAATAGACTAAACTCAACCAACTTCTTTAAGTATTAAATAAATATTATATTGAACTTGTACAAAGTTATATAATGTGACAATTCATTAAACTTTATAGAGTTCAAAGAGTTACCATAGCCCTTAGGCTAATTAATCATTTTTTCTTAGAGGAGTATGGTTAATGCATTGTCATCTCGAGTGTCATATAAGTTGGGGAATGGAGGCGGTGTTCATTACAGAGAATGGTAGCAGGTTAGGGGAATCGATGTTGCCACCGCCTCTAAATAGGCCATCCTGCACTTAAAACATCATATATATTATATGAATAATTTTCTTTTTCTCCTTTTCATTTTAGTTATACATTTGCATGTTGACTTCAATTATTGTTTCAGTGTGTATATGTAGAAGATAGAATAATAATCGATGGAGGCCTATGTTCCAATGTTATACAAACTAAACGAACTTTATGACTTTATGCTCTCAGTTTAAGTTTGTTAAAAAAAAAAACATTTGTTAGTGGATTTATTATGTGTAAAAGGAAAGAAAATAGCTAGTTTAATAATATAAAGATACCATCTATTGTTGGTAATAACTCCAAGATGGAAGATGTATTGTATCTTTTAAATTCTATGAAATATAAAATAATTTAAGGGTTTATTCTTTGCTTTAAAAGATTTATCAATATTTAATTTGTTACTTATTTATAAAATTAAAATTAGAATACCCAATGATCTCCGAAATATATATATATATATATATATATATATATATATATATATATATATATATATATATATATATATATATATAGGTGGGTTTAATTGAGAAAATAAAAAAGGTTGAGAATGGGGGAATCATTCTCAGCCACTCATTTAATCTAAACATAAAAGACACGGTGGCAAACTTGTAAATATCGTAATAACCTTCAATCTCAAATACGTAACTATAGAGAATTTGATAATTGTTCGTTCATCATCAAAATTTTTCCTCCAACCTTCAATAATCATCCAAATTTCTTCAACTAAACCGGAATTTCTTCGCTGTTCATGAAATTGGAATCGGAGTTCTGGACTCGCAGTCACAGTCGACATTGAGGGACTTAGAATCGGTACTCACAGGTTCCCAATCGGATTTTCGAAATCAAAATCAAATTGAGAAATCGATCAGAGATAGGATGTTGCATCTAAAGTCGAAATCGGAAGTATATGATGATTTGGAATTGATAACTTGATGTTTTTAACATTTTTAAAATAGTTAACTTGTTTGCACTCCAACTGTTTGATGAAATGCATAAACTAAATTACCACATTATATTCACATATGAATATGTTTTCTCACTTGAATCAGTATATGATTATTAAAAACACAAAACAAATATGCAAGTCTGTATGTTATTCATATGTGAATAACATATAAAAATTATATATATATTTGTCAAAATACCTTCAATATTCATAAGTGAATATACCTTGTAATATTTATATGTGAATATACTGTGTAATATTCATAAGTGAATATATCATCTAATATTAACAAGTGAATATACTCTGTAATATTCACATGTGATATATCATGTAATACTATGTAATATTCACATATGAAATATCATTTAATACTCATAAGTGAATATACCATCTAATATTCACAAGTGAATATACTATGTTAATATTCACAAGTAAATTCATCGTCCAATATTTAAATATGAATATATACTATGTTTATTATATGTTATATTCATATATGAATGATACCTAAGTCGTAAAAAAAAATCATACTTTTTATTCATAAGTGAATAACGAATGTACTGTAATAAAAGCTGATGCATTGTTATTCATTTATGAATAACGATAGCTGAAAATATAAAAAAAATAAATTTTTTATTTTATCTTAAAACTATATCAATATTGATGTCTATTTGTAGAGAATAAAAAATCATGAATTTTGGTATATTTAAAATCATTTTTTGATAAAAATAGCTTATAAAAATTTAAAAAAAAAAAACGAAAAAAAAAACTATGTTTTTGTATATATTAAGGTAATGATTAGCATAGTTTAAGGAAATATGTTATGTTGGAAAACATATGTGCATTCGTTTCCCATTTCTGCCGGTACATTGGAGGCTTTTGCGGCAAAAATAAATGATTGGCTGAGAATGATTCCCCCATTCTCAATCTTTTTTTTTTCTCAATTGAACCCTCTCATATATATATATATATATATATATATATATATATATATATATATATATATATATATATATATATATATATATATATATATATATATATATATATATATATAGCCTTTTCCTATATGATCAATTTAACTGGTTCTCAAAATAGTGTTGATTTTATCTCAAAGAAATTTTTTTTGGGACAATTGTGCACTAAAGTCAAAGAGTGCCTTTATGTCCTCTTGATATTATCCTAAAAAAAAAAAGATTTATATTTAATAAATATTCAAGATGTGGATAATATATAAGTTTAGAGGGTCTAATATGTCAAAAATATGAATTGGGTAAATATCTCACGTCAAAATCAACAAAAACGGACTCAAAATGCGAAACTGGTCAAAAACCGGACTTGACATTATTAGAAAAACAGCCTTTTACGACGCGCAATGCGTGTCGTAAAACGCTCAGACGACGCGCAAATGCACGTTAAGAAAGGCCATGTCATAACGAGAGACGACACTCTTTTGCGCGTCGTCTGTTTACGACACGCATTTATGACACGCATTTACGACGCGCGTGTTTATGACACGCAACGTGTATCAAGGAAGCCCCTGTCATAAAGGAAGACGACACGCATTTTGAGAATTCCTAGATTTCTTGAGATTCATTGAACTTTTCAATAGCATGTTTAAATCTCGATATGCCCTTCTCGTTTGTGACCGGGATGCCAAGGATCACAAAGCGGGTGTGAATAACCATGCAAATATACATGGTGCCCTCATTGTTACAGTCACTTATTCGATGTGTTGGTTAGCCATACACACTCCATCGAACTATGACAAACAATAAGTCACCCTTTGCCACCTTTGATTAGAACCAATTAGTGTGCCGGTTAACCACAGACGCTCCACTAACTTTTTGGCAAGGGTGCAAAGTGTAATTTCATGGGATTGCATCAATTCACTTTTGCCTAAAGTAACTAGGATTGTGAATTTTATAAAAAAAAAACATTTAGTTACTTTATTTATTTTCATTATACTTATTAATGAAGAGAGGATTGCCCTATCCTACCCGTTCGGCTAACGACCCTCCACCAATCAAGGAAGCGGTGGGTAAGAGTGGATACCCATTAAACGGCCATTTTATAGGCCATAGCCTTATACCCCCCTTATAGATCGGCTTCGTGAATGAGGCCTACTAACGGTAAGACTAACATTTTAGTTATACATATATATATATATATATATATATATATATATATATATATATATATATATATATATATATTAATCTTGTAATAATATAATAGTATAGGGTGTATTTTAAACATTTTAAAAATACTAGGGTTTTAATATCAATTTAAAATTTTTCAAAATTTATCACTTTTAAATTAAAATTTTAAATATTAAAGCTCTTGATTTAATAATTATCCAAATTAAACAATTAATTCTAATTACTAAATCATGAAGGATTATTATAAATTAAACAATTAAATTTATCCTAATCCCTTATATCCCATTAAATTTCGAAAATAGGGAGGGGATAGTTCAAAATCCTTAATTACCATATTTACCAATTAAAAGATAATTACAAGATATGGGATTATCCAAATCCCTAGATTTTAGGGAATTATCTTGGGGAGGAGGTATGATCTCGAAAATCTAGGGTTTGCAAACCCTAGATCTCGAAATCTTGGGCAACAAGGAAAGGGTTTGAAAACCCTTCAAAATTTCGAACACAAGGGTTCAAGAAACCCTAAAATCGAAATCCAAGCCTCCCAGGGTTTATTGGCCATAAACCCAAAGTGTAAAATTCATACAATTGTATAATACTAATTGAAAACAATTCAACCAAAGGCTCTGATACCACTGATGGGTTTTGTACAAACAATCCTATATGTGCATGCAACCCTAGATTTGGATCTATGTTTTCTCTATTAGATACATAACTTTATGAACACAATAAGAACCCTAGCTAGCAGGTATATATTTTGAAATTTATATATATGAGTAGATCACATACCTCTTGTTGTTATATAGCAATAACAACACTAATCTTCAATCTCTTAGTCTTGAAAATAAGTGCCACAAGTGTAATACCTCTAATGGCTCACAAACACCACAAGAAAATGGAGAGGCAAGAGAGAGAGAGAGAGAGGAGAGAGAGAGAGGTTAGAAATCGGCTCTAGGAACACTTGGGAATCAAGTGGCCGATTTCTTAAGGCTTAGGGTCTTTATATAGGGTAGAGATTAGGGTTTCAGTCCTTATCCTTATCTAGTTGCTTGCCCACCAAGTAACCAAAAGATAAGCCTTGAAATCCATTATCTTTGGACGATTTCAAGGGCCTTATCTCCCTTGAATTCGTCCACCTCTCCCATAGGGCATCCATTGCCCTAATTTGCAACTATCACATAATTACAATTCAGTCCCTACAGTTTAATTAATTACATTTGATCACAAAATTAATTCCTAATTAATTATTGACCAATATTAATTAAACAAATATGATTTCTCCTTTAATATATTATTCCTATAATATATTAATAAATCATAATAACCTCTTTCTCTATTATTTCTCCATTCAAGTTGCTTTGGTGAAGGCAACCCAAAAGGACCATGTACAACCGGGTCAAGTACTTACCAAATATGGTTACGGGCTTAGACACTAATCCAACATAATCTCCCTAGGCTAAGGCATCACAAATCAGGAAACTCTAGTCCTAATAAGAATACTTAGCCTACTCTAGCATGCATATCATATCATAACATATCTCATAACACATAATGTAAGGGTATTTTTGGGAAATCACCGTTCGGGCGCTGGCTGATCGTACACACTGATTTCCTCTGTTTTGTTCTCAATCATTTTACTCTTGGGAAATACATTTATTTTATAAAAACTTTCCCAAATCCTCAGTTTAAGTTCAAATACACCCAAAAGCGAATCTGAATCCCTCAAACCAAGGCTCTGATACCAAATTGTAACACCGAATTTTTCAAAACAAAATTTTCATTTTTAAAACGTACTTTCATTCATAAATTAGTATCAAACATAATGTATCCACTGTCATCATAGTAAAAACATGTCCCATAATCACATAAACAAAACTCCACGAGTGTGTATAGATCATGTCAGTGCTTTCCCGCGATCATCACTGGTACCTGAAACACATACACAAAACATTGTAAGCATAAATGCTTAGTGAGTTCCCAAAAAATACCATATATAACATATATCAGCCACTCTAGACTGTAACCCTGAATGACCCTCTGGTCAAGTATCTCTGTGGGACCCTCTCAGTCCCATAACTCTGTGGACCCTCTAGTCCTAACTCTGTAAACTCTGAATCATACATAACACAAATCACATAGAAATCACATCACATAATTAGCATACAAGATACTTCGTCACATAACTCTGATTACCACTCTAGGTAAGGTATAGTGAGAAGACTCACCTCGGGAATCTCGGTAAAATCTCGAACTCATAAATACTAGCCTAGCCTCCGCCTAGTCACAATAATAAATTACACTAAATAAATGTCTCTCCACCAAATTGGATATTCTCTCATAAAAATCCCTAGAATTGTAAAAGACCATTCTACCCCTCTACAGGCCCAAAGGCCCACTTGTTGACAAACCCTAAAAGTCAACTGTCTATTTTAACCAAACTCGCCGAGTGCATACGATAAATCGGCGAGTCCCATCGTCCACACATACTCTTCCCTTTCTAAGCCTCACTCGACTCACTGAGTCACCCCCCCCCCCCAACTCACCAGGTCACCACTAAAGTCAGACCCCAGGGCAACCAAGTCCGACTCGTCGAGTCTACATATGGACTCGACGAGTTTTATCCATGGACTCGCTCAAACAACCTCCTAAGGTCAGATCTGCTTAACCAAATCATAGATCTAACCCTTAAACACTCAAAAGTCACGTAAAGGTGCAACCTTTACGTGCATGCAACCCATAACAAGCCTCAAATGGAGAAATAACACTAGAAATGGCAACCTAGTCTCCAAATCCTTATTTGCTTGCAAAAAGATGGAAGATAATGGCTCTAGGGACCTCTCATGGTCCAGATCTGATGTTATTCATACCAAGGAGACCTCATACTCACTAGATCTCATAAAATTATGAGGGAAAAACCCTAAAACTATGAAATCCACCATATGAACGTGAAATGGAAAGAATTATACCTCCAAAGACAATATCTCAAGATGATTAGCTCTAATCCAAGCTCCCTTCGCATTCTAGATGGATCCTCTCTTCTTCCTTTAGCAAAATCACCCTAAAAATGAAGATTATTATAAGCCCTCCTTTGCACTCAAGCCTTCCTCACTCTCTCTAGGGTTTCTCTGGAACAAGGTGGCCGCAAATGAAGGCCATAAAGGTCTTTAAATAGGCTCCCAAACCCAGGGATTAGGGTTTTCCTAATTAGCACCGAGTCGGCGAGTCAGATGCGCGACTCGTCGAGTCCGGTCGCAAAACCACGTCAACATATAAGACTCTACTCAACGAGTTGAGGCACCAACTCGTCGAGTTCCCCCAAAAATAATAATTCAAAATAATAAAATTACATACCCAAACTCCGACAGTTACAATACGGCGATCTTCCATCAAATAACAGACATTGATGTTGCTTCCCTCAGTCATCCTTCGACGTCTCTACCGTCTCCGACCTTGTACATAGCCGATGCCACCCTTGCACAACACTATCGCTTTGCCCTAGCATCGGCGCCATCCCTTTTGCCCCAATACTCGGTGAGACCTTTCTCTTCTGGTTCCATACAAGAAGACTTCTCAGGCCATAATCCTGCTTTGTCATCTCTGCAACTTCGCCACTCTGCCATCGTCGTCCTCTGCCAGTAACAGCAGCCTCAGGTTATAAGAAGTTTTTTTTAGTCGGGTTCAAGAACCACTATGACTGATTTTTTTTTCTTTTCTAAAATTAGATGCTCATATGTTGTTTTCTGATGTGGTTATGTTTGAAACGCATGACTCAAATGTACACAAAATTGCTTGAATGATCTGATAATGCTTGAATGAATTGACGATTTTGGAGCAGAAGAAAGCAGATGAGAGACTGTTGAAATTGAAGGATGATCATAAGGTTTATTACAAGCTATTTTTATTCTTAAAATTCATGAGTGCTTTATGATAATCATATCTTTTGTTAATGTTTTCTGATTCAAAAGAAGCTTAGTGAAATTATGTTGTTGATTGTTGAAATATAGTGTTGCTGTGATTTCTAAAATATGTTATGAAAATCTATGAAATCTAGTTGTTTTTCTGAAATATTGCTATGAAATTGTGCTGAAAATAATGATTTGTTGCAGATATGAAATAATGTTGTTGTTTTTTGTTGAATTTTTTTGGTTGTTTTATAAATAAAAACATTGAATTAAAAAAAATAACACATAAGGGTAAAATAGTCATTTTTATCATTAATCACTATAATTCAGATATTCCAACCAAATAATATTTAAAAATTCATATGTTAAAAATTCAGACTCTATTAGAAAAAATTAAACCTCTTAAAAATTCAAATACTACAAAAGAGCCCTGTGAACAAGTCTTATACACGTTGTATAAGAGAGTTGAGAACAAGTCTTGAGCACGAGTTGCTGACTATTGTTGACTAAGTGAAGTTAGTGTTGTTACATAGGATGTAACAACTGCAGACTTTTTATGCTCAAATGTAAAAATATGTATTGCATATGCAATTATTAATGATATGGATTAAATCATTAATGATGAGATCAACGTTCCAAGTCCTAATAGCTCCAGCATTTTATGCTATTTTTGTATTTTAGCTTTGGACCAACAAATTTTAGTTTCAGTTTGGCTTGTGACTACTTATAATCTATCAAATTTTGCAAAAGACGCCCTCAACTCTGAGGTAGCTAACATTTGACCTACAACTTTCAACAACAATGCATGGTTGTGTTTTTACTTTTATTTTTTTTGTATACACAATTTAATCTAAACTTATAAAAATAATAAATGTGAATGAGGAAAACATGTACGATAATGTGGACCACCAACCCACGTCTTGCAGGTCATAGTTTGTATGGATTTAACCAAAAGACTCGAATGCCTTTGTTAACAAATGTCCTTACCTTTCAAGTCTACAAGCAGTGAAAAGAGGTTTTTTTCACGTTTCTGGCTAATGTATATATAAGGCAGCTGTTTCTTTGAAGTACAATCGCTAAAAATAAATTATCTTGATCAACGAAACAGTAAAACATGTTGCTATTTATTTTTCTGTTTATTTATCAAACTTACCTTATGAATGGATTCTTGAGGGCCGTGATTTAAGGCATGCTTTATTTAACTACCAAGCAAATGGAAGCATTTTCGCATGTGACTGCAAAACTGAAAGCCAAGTTTGTCTCTACATGCTTTCAATGTTTATTTTCGGTAAATAAGGCCTGCTTCAACTCCTATAGACCTCTATGATATAGGTGAGGCTATCCACTTGTCTCGAGACGGAGACTCTACACTCAAAATGGTATAAACTTCACATGCATCCGATAAATTTAGAAATTCTCCTATTATCTGAATAATATATAAATAAACTGTATAAATTGCATTCTAATTAATGTAGGCCTGATTATCAATTATTTAAATGATACTATTAAATGGTCCAAAAGACTGAGAACCACCCGGAATCCGTCTCATACTTTAGGACCCGAAACTAGTCTCATAAATTCCGATTCTGAAACCTAGTGCAAACATTGCAAGTATTGGCCTTATGTCTACTTCTAAATCATATAAATTGAATTATTTCGGATCACCATATATATTACTGCTTCTGAAAAAACATGGGGAAAATAGTTGAGGTTTAAGATTTCATATCAAATATAACTCCTATCAAAAGTTTATAAACCAGTCAAGACATTAAGTACTAAAAATTCCAAAAATTCAACAAAAAAATATGAATTTTATACTGTATTCAAAAGCATCGTCATCAGGCAACTCCAACAAGCTCCACCTCCATCTCATGCCTGCAAAGAGAACGTTTCAACTTTGTTTCTTATTAGTATGACACTATACTATGAAAATCTACTCTCTTTATATATTATGACATTATACTTGTGACAATCTACCCAAGTATAACAATGAAAAGTACTTTGGATTTGATTGATGTTGCTATAATTGGGTAGACTTGTAAAGTATAATAATATAATAAATAAATGAATGAAAACATCAAATTATTATCCGTTAGCAAAGAACATCAAAACTTCTGCAAGGATTACTATAGATATGCTTTATAGAAAAAAATAACTAAGATATAATATTAAACGCCACAAATAAAATTTACCTTAAATCAACACTGCTCTAATGAGATAGTATGTACTGGTATGACAGGCGTGGTAATTGGACACCAGGCACAAATTCATGTAGTATATGTTCTTTTCCCGAAATCAACTTATACATCCAAGCTTCACTAGAATCTATTTCAAATACAATGAATGACTCGTTTTCGTCTTCCTTTAATACTAGAGAACAAACGTGAAACCTCCTAACATTGTCAAATCGATTGAACAAATAGCCTATTCCATTCAGGTCGAGGTTGTATATGACTTTCCAAGTGAAATCTGAATGGAGCACATGGATTCTAAAATCTGTTTTAAATCTTTCAAACATTTTGACTAATAGTTAACTTCCCAATGGATTGAAAAATACTATAAGAGTAATCATAATCGGTCGCATCATACCCAGGTGGAAGAGCTATTACCTGAACTCCATTGTCCAAGATACTGAAACATATCAGGACACCTCTTTGTTGTACCCAGTAAGCATGTCCACGGCAATAAACCCCTCTTCCGAAGTCATCACGAGCGAAGAGTCTTGCTTCCTCCAAAATCGTAGCTGCGATGCGGAATGTGTGGTTCCTGTTCCTCCAGGAGAATAGACCAAACTCTACGGCTTTCGTCTTGTCTCTCCTCTCACCAACGTAAACGATGTCGTAGCTTGTCCTAGACTCTAAGCTATTATAACAAAGAACCATGCCTCTTTGAACCAAGTTCGTATACCTCTCAAATCGAGGTAGAGGTTTAACAAAATTCTTAAGGGGGTTGAACATATAAAAACGACATCCGCTCCTTAGAAGCATCAGACCATTTGTTGCGTTTTCAACATACACCATCGGCTCAATAGGAACATTTAGGGTCAGAAACGGGGGTTGGGTGCGGGGAACTAGAGGAACAAAATCGAAGGTGAGTTGTGGTGTGCGTCGCTCACGTTCCACTAAAAGACCATGAGGATATTGTAGCTCTTTCCCAATATCAACCGCTATGCATTTGTTCACAGCCGATAAGGAAGGTAAGCCCTCCCTGGGTACTCTGAAGAGAATCTCCCGCGCATCGTCGTTGCTTAAATCAACTTTTTCGTCTACTCTTCTGAAGAGTAGTTCGCGTATACGCTCCCGACTCTCGTCGAACGGGTGGGCATTTTCAGGATTTGGGAGCTCATGCTCGTCTGCATTTTCGGGATGCTCGTCGGCGTTTTCGGGAAGATCGTCGGCGTTTTCGGGGTTTTCGGGAAAATCGTCGGCGTTTTCGGGGTTCGGGTTGTGATCAGCTGACATTTTGTTTGAGTTTCGAGAAAAAGGAAAAAAAATAGTGTTCTTCAGAACTTTTCGGAGACGAGGCTAATGAAAGAAAGGGAAAGAAAGGGTCTAGGTGTAAAAACCCAAGCTAGCGTGGGAGATAGGTTTCCTCTGGGATGATTAACCCTAAAGGTCGAATACGGAAATCAAAGGAATTTAAAAATAGACATCCTATTTAATAAATAGTCAAACCATTTTTTATATTAAAACAATATTTAATTATTAAAAACATGAACTTTCTTGATTTTATGAATAATATACTTTATTATTTTAATTATAATAATCTTTTATTTTTTAAAGCAAATTAATAAGTTAAAAAACAAAAAATTGTTACTATAAAATAAAAAGATGATGTATATGTTTGTTAAAATGAAAGTATAAGATAAAAAATAGGGAAAATATTGGAAATACTAAAAAAATAGGGGTATTTTCAAAATTTAGACATAAAAATGAACATATCCGGATATAGACATGCATTCCGCGGAGGTAGCTCCGTAAAATGACAAAATCGTAAATAAATTAGTGTATTAAAAAAAACTCAAAATTTATTCCGCGGAGCTACACTGGATCTCCGCGGAGGTATCTCCGAAGAATGGATCTTCAGTTTTTTTTTTTCCAAATCGATTTTTCGATGTTTATATTCATTCCCCCAACTAATTATTTTCAAGAAAAGATTATGATAGTATGAATTTTTATTGATAATGTTTGGATTGAATATGAAGTGGAAAAAAATTGGTTTTTAATTAGAGATCATTACATAAAAGAATTATTGGAGGAAATTTTTTTTCCTTGAATATCCATTCCTCGGAGCTACCTCCGCGGAATCTACTGTAGCTCCGTGGAATGGATTTTGAGTTTTTTCTTTTGTTTTTTTTTTTAATTTTCTCATTTATTTACGATTTTACCATTCTGCAGAGCTATAGAGGATTCCGCAGAATCCATGTCTATGCCCGGAAATTCAATTTTTTGTGTGTATATTTTGGAATTCAACCCCAAATAATGTCTATACCCGGTATTTTTCCAAAAAAGTATCTTTGTTAATAGTTATTATAAAATATCATTTAAAAAAAGTTAATAAAATATATAATCATTATGGATTGTCTAATTAGTTAAACAAAATGTCCTTTTAGTCAACCACCTTTTTTTACTTTTGGTGTGTCTGGTGTTTTTTTTCCTCCTATCTATTTCTCATCTATAGGTCGCGGTTATCCTCTTCGATTGATATTCAGCTTGCCGTTGCTATTATCTACAAATTAGCTTACCTCAATTATGGGTTCAGTGTTTCGTGGCTTCCCCAAATTGCATTATGGTGTATACATTCTTAAAGCAGGCGATTCACAAGACCTCCAAAGGGTCTGCTTGATCTGCTATACAGAATTGTTGAATTAGATGCTTGAAGTGTGGTTTTGCTTTCACTTGGAGTTAATTCCGTGATGTTGGCTTGGACGATTTTACCCTTGCATTCCTTGTTAGATTTGTTATGACAAGTCTTTGTTTATGGTTCGTTTTTTAGTGGGTGGAAACTCTTCGATGTAATAGTCTTTTGGGTTTCTATTAATTTGGTGCTAGCTCTAGTGCTGGTTTGGAGAATTGGTCCTTTCATTTTTTTCAGGTTCTATTAGCATAAATATATAGTATAGCTAATATTTGAAGCTCGTTTTTCCTTTTCTTCTTGTTATGTTTTTATTTGTAGTCTTTTGTTGTACTATTTGCAGCTTCGTGCTGTTTTTTTAATACATTCTTGTCTTTTCAAAAAAAAAATCACTTGGTTTAAATATAAGAAAAAATAAAAAAATCACAAACCACAACAGATTAAAGTCATAATCTTAAATAATAATTACCAATAAATAAAAAGATTGATTTTTTAATGTTATGAATAAGTAACTATTTTTTTGATAAGTGACAATGTCTCTTAGTTAACATTATCTCTTTGTTAAATGTGTTCCATAAAGTTCTTTTTATAAGAAATACTGATATGCTTTCAAAAGTTATTACGAGAAAAAAGAATATGTTATCTTAGTATCATTGATGCAGGTAGACGTACAAATGCTTCATGTCAAGCATAAATTTAAATTTGTGTTTCTACTCTCTTATATTTAGATGTGAAGTATATACATGCAAACGGTTGACATGACAAGTAGGTCATTTTCTCACAATTTTGTATGTATTCCGATAGTATTAAATGACCCATAACAAAAGCATGTATGTGGTTATTATCATATGATTATAGTTTAACTAACTTTTACACTTTATCTTACTAATATACTATATTAATCCACAACATTTTTAGGAATAGTTTACTTTAGAGACTTTAGGTTTTGGCCACAATAGTTTTAAATGTTGACAATGTTAGTCCAAAGTTTAGACCCTTTAGGTTTTAGCCACAATAATTTTGGGGTTTGACAGTTTTAGTCCCTAGATTGGAGTTTGATAGTTTTAGCCATAAAGGTTTCAAGAATTTGCCACTTTTAGTCAATGACATTTACCAAATATGACACTTCAAGTTTTTACCACATTAGTTTGTGGAGTTGATATTATTCGTCGCGCTACCTTTGATAATCTACTACATCACCCTACTTTTTTCATAACATTATCCACACAGGATAAAAACAACAAACAAGAAAAAATAAAAGAAACACCAAAACATGTAACAATGAAAAAAAATATTTGAACCACCGAGAAGCGCAGATAACCTTCTAGTATATATTAAATCACAAGTACCTTAGGAAAAATAATTTTTTGGCTTTAAGTTTTGGCCACAAATGTTTGCTGAATTTGACATTTTTCATCCTCAAAGTATAACTTTTACATTTTTAAGTTTTGATTAAGTTTTTGTGTATTTAGGTTTTTGCCACAAATCTTTAGAGACTTTGACACTTTTCGTCCTTACAGTCTAAAGTTTTATATTTTGATGTTTTTGCAACAAATTTTTAGTGACTTTGACACTTTTCAACCTTGCAGTCAAAACTTATATATATGACATAAAAATACAAAAAACCTCCTTTAGACTTTGGTAATCATATTTTCCCAACTTTGGCAGCTTTCACACTATAGCCACAACATTTTTGGTTTTTCTCTATCAGTATTTTTTTTGTTGTACACTTTTGACATCTAATTTTAGGGGTTGTCGGCTTTCTCTTCTATTTGTGGCGATCTATACTTTTAACACATCTTTTAAAGTTTGCCGATTTTCAACTTCTATGACATAGTCCAAAAGCGTCAAAGCCAGGTGTCCTTTTCTAGTTATAATCTAAGGGTCATATATATCAACCTATATCATCTTTATACACCATTAGGTTAAACGGTGTGATGTGGATTTTACTGTCGGCTGTCTGACGCGGACAGCTTTATCGGCGATGAACACTGCCGCTCACCCCTATTTTTACCGGTGGTGAAGTACCGGTGGCAAGGATTGGAAAATTGGAATGTTGGATGGATTTGTGACCGTTGCTGCCACTTAATTTTAAATTTTCCTTGCCACTATATATACAAACATAAACCAAAACCTATTCAATCAAACTTATTTTAATTTTTTTAGATCTTTACATACCATTTCCTAAAAATCTTCTCATAAAAATGACAAATCCATTAAAAAATTATAACTAATCTTCTCATAAAAATGACAAATCCATTAAAAAATTATAAGTTATAAGAAGAGTAATGTTTTTATAATATAACAATATAAATAATATTATAAAAAAGTAAAATTCCAAATAAATTTTAATCAATTGTTTTATCATTTTTTAGACGTAAATACACAAAATTATACATGTTAACGTAACACTTAGTTCCATGTATATATTAGAAATATTTGAGGCCCTTGCTAAGCACGGTCCAAGGAAAGTATAATGTTAAAAGTAGATAGATTTTAATATATACAATGCATGAAAAAGAAAAGAAAATGTAAGTATATTGTTATCATCAACAAATACATGAAAGTCCATTGCGATTTTTGAATATGATTTTTTACCTTATGGAAAAACTTATCAACATCATTTGCAGTTCAACTTAAAGACTTTATTTAAATACAAAGTAAAAAGTTTATAAAAAAAAAAAAAAAAAAAAAAAACTCTATGGGCTAAATGCTCTTAAATACCATGTAAAAGGTATGTAAAAAACTCTATTGACCGTACTCAAATTCTTTGGGAACCAAATTCAATTTGTAACAGCCCGGATTCCCAGGTATTATTCATTCTTATATTTTTGGTATTTTGTGAGGAAACTCGGCGAGTTGGAGCTCAAACTCACCGAGTAGGATCGTGGTTTTGGACGCGGGTTCGCGTTTGGACTCGGCGAGTCCAAGGAGTGGACTCGGCGAGTCCACGCTGTTTAATGAAACTCTAATTCCCTGGGTTTGGAGCCTATTTAAGGGCACTTATAGCCTCCCATTGCGGCTACCAATCCCTTGAAAGAACCCTAAGAGAGCTAATTTGTTTTGGGAGAGAGGAAGTCACTTTTGGGCCTTTGTATTCCTTGTTTAGCAAGAAGAAGGTGGCAAGAGCAAGGAGGAGGTGAGATTCCAGCAGATCCAGAGTCCAGAGGCTTCATTTTGAGGTAATGGTTCGAATCTCCTTCAGTTTTAGGGTTGATCTTTAGAGTTAAGGTTTTATAACCCCTTTGGAGAGTGATTATGTGAAGCAAATGGTCCCTCTTCGAGTTTGTGCCTTGGATCTGGACTCAAAGAGGTCCAGGGACCTTAACCCTTGGGGCTTTTTGGGTTATTATGGAGTTATTGGACCTAGGTGGTCATTTTTGGGACCAAATCATCTTTTGATGCCTTGTGGGGGTTATATAAGCATCAAGTTCCAAACTTTACGTAATATTCATGCTTGGGAAGGCTAGATCTATGGTTTGGGAAAGCAGATCTGACCTCAGAAGGTCAATAGAGTTTGTGCATGGCATGAACTCACCGAGTTGTTCTTGAGACTCGGCGAGTAGGGTTGGCGTTTCGCGTAAAGTGTTCAGCGAGTGGACTCGCCGGGTTAGGGGATGACCCAATGAGTCAGGGAGAGTCATTAGGGGGCTGAGTCAAGCCTGAACTCGTCGAGTTGGTCTTGAGACTCGGCGCGTTGAGTCGTGGTGGCCCCGCGACTCATGCCAGGTGGAACTCATCGAGTTAGGGAAGTACTCGACGTGTCAAGAGAGTATCCGAGGGAGTAGCTTTGGTGCACTCGCCGAGTCCGGTCAAAGTTGACCATTGACCAGTGTTGACTTAATAGGGTTAGTCAACCTTAGGTTGTGAAAGTGTTAATTAGAGATATATTGTATTATAGGAGGACTATAGCTCGGGGGATCGAGCACGAGTGATTTCAGGGATTTGCGAGTTATCGAGATACGCGAGGTGAGTCTTCTCACTATACTTTACCTTGAGTAGGTAACTAGAGTTATGTGATACATTGTTTGTATGCTATATATGTGTTATGTGTTGCACTGCATTATTCTATGTGATTTATGTTGTGCATGTTTACAGAGTTAGAACCTGAGGGTTCACAGAGTTTGGGTGCACGGACCCACAGAGTTATAGCCTCGAGTGGCTAATATGTGTTATATGTGGTATTTTGGGGAACTCATTAAGCTTTGTGCTTACAGTGTTTGGTGTTATTGTTTCAGGTACTAGTGATGACCGCAGGAAGGCGCCGACTTCATCTGTACACACACACAGGATTTTTATATTACGAGATCTTGGGATTTTTTGTATGACATGGATTGAATTTCAAACATGGGTGTTTTTACGAATATTAAATGAATTATGTTTTTATAAAGTACGAAAAATTGTTTTGAAATTTACGGTGTTACACGATTAAATAAAACATTATTGAGAAAAGAAAAAAACATTGCTTCTAAAAGATTATACATGGAAAAAACACCAAATTAGTATACTAAGCTAAGCCATTCTATGCAATTTTCAACAAAAATTTCAGCAAATACTACAAGTAGTCTTTGCATTTCAACATGTACAAGTGGTCATATAGGTAACTTAAACATTATAAGGTAGGAATATAGGAATAGGGGTTAAGGTCATACATCGGTAACCAAATATGTCTTATTTATTTTATAAGTATTAAATGTATGAAACAACAACCTATTTTGTTCAAAGTATAACATCCAAATAATAAAGAGCTTTAAAGTACAATGCTATAGTTTGGTAGTTTTTGGAAGTAAAATGGTTGTATAAAAAAAAAAAAAAAAAAAAAAAAAGACAACAACAATAACAGAATTGACAATGCAATATTGTCAGGAATATATATATATATATATATATATATATATATATATATATATTCCGGATTAAAAAGTGCATGCATCTTCATATTTAATGTCAAAACATAAAGGTATATGTATAGTAAAAAATCACAAGCATGGGCCATAATTGTCAAAAAATGCATTGAGGAACACATCTGTTTAGGAAAATAGGGGTTTAGCTTTTCCTTTTTCCACATTTGCAACCTATACTTTAAGCTTGTTACCACCATCATCTTCTTGCTCCATTGAATTCGTTGGTGGTGAATGCCGAAAAATCTATAATGGGGTTTAAAGTTTAATTCGTTGATCAACAGGTTCGATCATCAAAAATTTAGAGTACTTGCTATATCTCAAAGGAAGAAGAGAAGAGACTATAGATGGAGATGGACTCATACAAAGATGCAAGAGCGGATGAAATTACCACATGTAAAGTGAAATCAGAGAAAACATTAGGACCCAAATATATTGTTGACTGTTTCATTAAACCATAAATGCTCCATCTTGTCGGTGTATGGTCTCATATAATGACGCATTTTCTCTTGAACCTACTGTGTGAGAAAGAAAGCCATAAGCGAACCCTAGCTTTCCTGAAATTTAAGATAAAATAAAAGTACATAGAAGAAGGAAATTTGACGACGCATAGGCTGCTGACAATGGTGAAGCGAGAGTTTGAGAAAGGATGAGTTTTCTTTCCCGCCGTCGATGTACACTCGTGTAATTAGAAAATCAAATCCCAAAGTCAATTGGATTTTTATGGGGAATAAGGAGAAGAGATGGAAAGATTGTGACGGTTGATGAAGGAACATGGGGGTCTGAATCCAGAGTATCCGAAAGGTGATGAGGATACGACACATAATATCATGAGGCAAAGGCGATTTGAATCAACATGGCGATTTGAATCAACCATGATTTCAATAGCATCGTTCAAAAGATAGTGGACTTAATCGATGTTAATGTCGATGGCGTCGTTCAGGAAAGTGGGTGACGTGGTGTAAAAATAAGCGGGTTAAATTGATAAAGAAGACACCACATTAATAGGGCTTTTATATATAATAATAATAATGATATATATATATATATATATATATATATATATATATATATATATATATATATATATATATATATATATCCTTATTCTAATAAATAAATAAGTTTGTTCTCTTATTGACAAGTGTCATACTATTAAATATCTTCATTAATATTATATGTCACTTATCATGCCGTTTGTCAACCTATTAATTATCAATTTCAAATTTTAAATTTTAAATTTCTCACTCTAATTAAATTAAATTAATAATTGATTCTCTATTTTAGATTTTAAATTTTAACATTTTTCACTCTAATTATATTAAATTAATAACTTTAGATTAAAAAATAAAATAAAATTTATGCAGATTATAAGGTGATATAACTTTATGTATTTATTTAAATCAACGATTATAATTTTATATAACTAAAAAAAATCTCTTAAGTAATAATTTATTTAAGATAATTGATAAATAATTTTGATTTTTTAATATGAAAATTTAATTAATTTTATGACCGTGGTTCTCACGAGTTATCAACTTATATATATATATATATATATATATATATATATATATATATATATATATATATATATATATATATATATATATATATATATATATATATATATATATATATATATATATATAGGGAAACAGTCAAATGAGAACACCTAAAAGATTGAGAATGCGAGAACAGTTCTGGACCAATCAATATATAAGGGTATATTAGTAATTGTATATTTTAATTAAATTAAAATAAAATAAAATCAATCAAATTCCCTTAAATTTAGGATCAGTTACCAAAAAAGACAGAAATATTTGATTTCTTATTTTTCTTATTAATGAAATATAATTAACATTTTTATCAAAAAAAGAATTTTAAACTAAAAAAATTTAATTTTTTTTCTTAAAAAGTAATTTTTTTCTCCTATTTCACGTTTTTTTTTTCTGAAAAAATTAATAGAAATCCAACCCCCAATCAATACATTTGTATTCATAAATGATTTTTTTTTCAAAAAAACTAATACTACTACAATCATAAATGAATACATATCAATTTACAAGTAATCCAATTCCTTTCTTTTAATCAACCGAAAATAAAAGGAGTGTAAAAATTATCATTTCTTCATAAAAGAATATCTTTAATCATAAATAGATACACTTATTTACATATGATTATACTGCTATTTACAAATGAATACATTGTTATTAACAAATGAATACCATGGTATTCACAAATGAATAAAAGAATATATCTAATCATAAATAAATACACTCATTCACACATGATTACACTGCTATTTACAAATGAATACATTGTTATTAACAAATAAATACCCTACTATTCACAAATGAATACCTCTCTCACGCATTACATCAAACAACCCAATCGTCCCAGATACAAAGCCAATGAACCTGATATCAAATACGCCCTCCACAACCAAAGATAATCCTTGTACAAAGCTGGAAGTAACACAAATCTAATGTTGCCCCTCTTGCTCATTGGTAATTACTATTTTCCCTTTTTACCCTTCATTTTCTTTTTCACCCTTCCTTTTGTATGTGTAATGTAACAGTGGCATATCACAAACTTTCCCATGCAACCTGTAGAACAGATCACTTGAAGATACAAAAACAATCAATGATAAACTCTAGAGTATCTGCCACAGTGATGACCTGCAACAAATCAATGATGCAAACAAATCAATGATGTTTTGAGAAAATTAACAATTCACAAACTTTCTCAGTCACCTTGTCAAGAATGTGTTTTGTTTTTACTCTTCAAATTGCTCCTGGGATTCCGAAATCAGAATCCACCAAGAAAAAAGTATAATCAACTAACCTTAAAAAATCTAAACATCCAAAAATTGAATATAATAGAATTTGGATGTAATTAGACCTCAACTCCATGTTCTTGACTGAGTCGCTCCACCACAAATAGATTATAACGACAATCAATACATTTGTAAATCAAAATTGAATTGTTGGTTTTAAAATTCACACCACACAACGCCAACAAAGACAAATAATCCTCAATTACAATTAATTATCGATTGCAATTAATAATCTTCAGAAGGCAATTCTAGAAATGCAACAAAAAATGCTCCAGTTATTGATTTTGGTTGTTGTCGCATCTCAAAATTCAAACCACACAACGCCAACGAAGACAATCCTCAATTTCAATTAATTTTGTTGTTGACCTGGTGGATCGAAACGAGAAATCAGAAGCTTAGGAAGGAAGCCTATTAAGGCCCATTGAACCAAAAGCCACTACATGGCCCAATCCGAGGCCCAAAACATGCCAAGCCCATATCTGATGAGTACAGGGGGCGTACTCCTCTGTACGCTAAGCGTACACGCTGCATGGTGTGTATGTTGCGCGTACTTGCATGTACGTCCAACATACTTCTCTGTTAAGTCACTTTTCCATTAAGCACTTAATACTCTATCCTAACGGCTATAAACACAGATCCAAGTCCTCTTCAACGTCTTAATCAATAAAGTCACTAACTTGGTGACTTAACATCACCCTGATAAGCCCAATCTCCAAAATGGCGTTCTATTCTCATAAAAGTGATCTTACCTCATGCATGAACCCAATAAGACATCCAAGATGGCAACTTTCTGCCTTAGGGACTCATTTAGCACTAAGAGTGGCAACTCTAAGCCTAAGAGTCGGATTTGAACCAAAAAGCTCTCTACTTGGGACCAAAAATGACTCCAAAACCACACTACATTAGATCTAAGTGTACTTGAGGAGATTTCAAGGCTTTATACCTCAAGATGATCTGAAATGGAACCACAATCTTGGATCTACTACTTGTCCTTTGATCCACCACCTTGGTATGCTCTTTACTTGCTTGGAAAGTAGGGGTGTCGAACGGGTAAAATTTTCGGGTTTCAGATTGAACGGGTCGGGTAGAACGGGTATTTCCTTAAGAAAATAATACTCGATACCCGACCTATATTGTAATTTGGGTTTTCGGGTTTCGGGTATTCGGGTTTGAGGTTGGTTCGGGTAATTATCAGGTATACCCGAAAATTTCTTACATGACACTTATTGATAATTTTTTTTTTACGTGTTGGTTGGTGTAATAAAGAATTGGGTAGGAAAATACTCCATACAATTAACAAGTACATATATAATAACAATAAAAATCATTATAATATGTTATGTATTTTTGTAATTCCATTATGTGCGATAGTGAGAAACTGAGAATTGTGATGACAGTTCAGGACTTCAGCTTCAACGTCGTATTCCATTTACAAGTTTGCGTTGACTGTCGAGCCATCATTCATAAGAAGGAAACGAAGGGTTTTGTTTTATTTGAAGTGTGTGTACGTGACTACATTGTATATTTGGTATTATTTAAAAAATAAATTCGGGTATTCAGCTATACCCGAAAATAAATATTTATACCTAAAACCCGACCTATATTATTATCGGGTTAACCTATTACCCGAATGTTTATACCCGTTACCCGTTCTACCCGAATTCGGAACGGGTCGGGTGGGTAGAACGGGTTTCGGGTTTGTTTGACAGGCCTATTGGAAAGTGGCTTCACAACACCAAAATGCTCTCTAATGGCCTTTAAAGCTCCAAGAACACTCAAGGGAGGATTAAGGTTTCGTGGTGGCTGTCTAAGGATGAGAGGGAGGCTGATATCTAGGGCATTATGTTCTTTATATAGTGCTTACCCCTAAAATTTGGGTTTAGAAACTCTGAGCGTACACTGGGCGTACTCCTCCCACACATGCGTCCACTTTCTTCTCTATATTGGGCGTACCCCCAACTTATGTTGGGTGTACTCTCGTGCTGGCCACCTTGCATGCATGGTCCTTTCTTGCTATCTCTCTCCATTAAGGACCAATAATGACAATAACTTCAAAATGCTCTAACTTCTTCATTCTAAGTTTGTTTCCGAAGAACTTTATATCCATGAAAAGGTGGAAGGAAATACTACGCTCCTAGCCACACCCCCAAGCCTAAAAGCCTTCCAAATAAGACCCGAAACCTATAGATGACCGAATCACAGATACCCTTGGCCTCTGAGACCACAACCCAGTACATTCAGAACTAGGTGTTACAACTCTCCCCTACTTAAATTGGATTTCGTTCTCGAAATTGCTCCTTACTCACACCTGAATCCAACTAACGATCTGCGGAACGCAACTGACGGTTCTATGCGTAACCTATTCCTCTTAAGAAAACCGAGAGCCAACCGAACTTCCTTCCAGAAGAAAACGAACTTCAAGCTTCAGCAACTCACTTCTGCCCTTCCTGAGATCGAATCCATGCTAGTCTGTATCCCTGACAGACTGTCCTTGCATAACCATCTGCAGGACAATTATACTTGACAGAAGGCTCAGATAATCCTTCGAGTGGAAGATTCATCCCTGGAACGGCTAGACTCAAACGAGAGTTGCGCAACAGTGTCAAATCAATTACTATGATATTATCCAATCCAACTGTAAGTGTCTTCGCTCTTCTGATCCACAAGCTACCCAACATAATAACTCTCACAATCTTTACTTCTGTCCAAACATCACGATGTCTCTTATTTACCTTCCAAAGGAAACGGGACATCCCAGGTCCAAATTTATCTATCCACTATCTGGAATATCGGATTCTACCCGGTTACTAAACCACTAATCAGCCTCTCAGTCGCTCCCAGCGACTTCCATATAAAACTTCGGCTACCGCAACTTCTCTATCCACATTGCCACTCTTGGCTCTATAAATCCTAAAATCCCTGATCCTATATCTTGACCATACGGTCTCTGCCAGGTCTCACCTGCGTTGCTACTAACACACGGGCCTCGCCCACATGTCCCACCCAAACCATACTACTAAGTCTCCTTGCCCCTAGGTCTCACCTATCCAGGGCTATGCAGGTACAACTTACTCAAATCTTATCTATACATATACTTTTCTGATTCTGATCACGCTACTTAGGAGATACGGGCCTCGCCCACCAGACTTTGCAAGAAGCCAGACCTTGTTATTCTCTAAATTGTTCACTATTTTCTTCTTTATTTCATATTGCTTCTTTAAAACTATTGAAAAAAAACAAACAAACCCAAAATCCCAAATCATTTTGTGTAGAAAAGTTCTTGAATTTCTGGTCGATGTCGTCATTGTAGAGATATATTCCATCATCATCTTTAAAATTAGCGGTAATTGTAGCTATAGATGACGAAATGGGAAGTGGGTGTTGTGAATTAATTTGGGAAACACCCATTTGAGATGGATCTTGATTCTAACAACAACACACAACACAAATAAATAAACTGAAAGGGAGGGAAAGTTGGAAAAACTTATGAACATTTTTGCCTCGAAGTGACATATATATATATATATATATATATATATATATATATATATATATATATATATATATATATATATATATATATAGACGAGGGGGAGGAGGAGGAGGCCTGCGATGGTTGGTTTGACGTTAATTCCCGGTAGTTGTTGGATTAAGTGTCTAAGCCAATAACTAAATTATTATAATCTTGAATTATTAGCAAAGTCTTTTTGGGTTGCCCTCAAGCCTAGTAATTGACTGGAATGCTTTTTGGAAAGAGAGGGAGATTGATTTATTAATTTATTAAATGATTAATAAATTGGTTAGAAATCAAAATAAATGATTTATTAATATATTATGAGATAAATATATTAATTAGAAATAATATTGTTTAGTTAAGAATTAATCGGAAATTAATTGGAATTAATTTTAGAATTAATTGGATTAATTAAAAGTAGAAGGACTAAAGGTGACAATGTTCAAAAGCTTAACATTAACCATTTCTAGAACCTCCCATGAGGGGGATGGTTTATAGAGAGGTTTCTAGAGGTATTCTTGGGCTCTAAGGAAGCCTAAAATTCCTTAGGGAGGAAGCAATGGGGTAAATGTTATCTAAATGGAACATGCCTTATTTACAACCTTCCTAGCACCTATATAAACCCCTAAGGTATTAGAATTTCAAAATCATCATTCTAAGAACCTTGAATTCAAAATTCTTCCTTCTCATCCTCTTTCATCTTTAGCTTCCAACTTGCTAGGGTTTGGGTGTGAGCCATTAGAGACACAAGACTTTTGGTGCTTGCTATCTAAAGACTAATCAAGAAGGAATACTAGTTTATTTGTTATAATAAACTAGATTTATGTATTTTTCTAATAACCCTTTCTTAATTTTGAAAATAGCAACATACTTTTAAGGTTCTTGATATTCAATTGTTTGTTGCAAATCATAGTGCAAAACATAGATCCTTTAGGTTTTATGTGAACTTATGGTTTAAGTTTTTCCGCCAAAATAAGATTTTTGTATCCTATAAACCCATCAGTGGTATCAGAGCCATTATTCCCATTGATTTTGCACAAAGTTAAATATACCAAAATTTGGGTTTATTGAAATTAAACCATAAAGAGGAAATTTTCGGAAATCCATGGGGTTCTTGAAACCTAGCCTCCACCCTCACATTTTCGATTTTAACAAAGGTTTTAGAAACCTTAGCCTCCTTTTCCCATTTTCGAAAATTAAGGTGCCCCTTTTGGGTTTACCTTGTTTCCTTATTTGTTATTTTTAAAGCCTTAAAATTTGAACAATTAAAACCTCATAAACCCTAGCCTATTTTTGAAAATTAGAAGGCTTACGATTAGGATTAAATTTGAATTGTTTTATTAACATGTTAATTGTAAATAATTATTTAATCCATAATGATTTAATTAATCTCATTAATTTTTTAATTAAAAGATAAAGATTAAATCCAAATTTGTTTATTTTTAATTTAAATTAATATTATTAACTTAGAGACAAAATTTAAATCTAAACCTAGTATTTTAGAAAAGTTTTAAATCTAAACTATATGTATAAGAAAAAGTTATTCGAACCAATAGTAGGTGTGACATCCCCAAAATCACGGCCAGAAAAGACCGGTTTGTTTATGCTTTGTTTAAAAATCAGAGTTACATTTTAAATGAAAGTGTTGCGGAATTTGTCCCAAAACAAAAATATGATAAAGATTTATCAAAAGCATTTCCATAGAAATGTATTTCATTAAAAGACTCGGGATGTCATGTTCGTACAGATCAAAAGCATAAACAGTACAATATAAGCCTTACTACATTATTTCATATCCACAGGCCTATATCCGTAATCCCTCGTCCAAAACATCACACCTATGCTCATGCGCCACTACCTGTAATACATAAAACTGAGTGGGTCAGACTTGGGAGCCTGGTGAGCACATAGGGTTTTCAACCCACAATAAATAAGTTTACTAATTTCATCGATCAACAATAACCCGATTACCCGTTCCCGTTATCCTCACTTTACGTCCCTAAACACCTATCATAAGGGACCTAGCCTAAGGATCATCATCGGGACGGACACTACTGCTAAGGGGATTCCTCAGCTATAAATGTCCTAAAGGCAACCATGTGGGGGATGGAGTACACCGGTGAACATATCGTTCACAAACACCTACAGGTTGCGAGCCTGCTAGTGTTCCACTGGACTGTCTAGAAGAGTCCGTGGTCATCATCCATACTCCACTAGATGACAGAATCAACAACATCAACATCGAGGCCTCTCATCATTTTATCACACATCACCTATTGCATCTACCCATGTTTTACCCCAACATTTTCGTAGATATAAAATACATATACAGTTTAAATCATTGAAAACATGTATAACAACGTTCATCTAGCATAGATAGCAAGTATTCAGATAATATGCACACATAGCACGTAATTTATATAAAATACTTCATATCTATGTGTAAGTTGAAAGTAACTATGCACTCACTTGTTAAGGTGATGATTCCAAAATCGGGCAGCGCTTGCTTCTAACGATTCTATTTTCCTTCGACGAAACCTAGCATTATTATCGCTAAATTTTAGTCTAATATTTACCGGACCAACTATTAGTCTTAGTATTATTATTATTATATAAGCGTTAAACAATATTTTCCAACCACTATGTACAGACAGGGGCCAGACATAAAACACCGGAGGGCAGGACCATTTTGGCATATAACACTTCTGAAATCCAACAACCCTATGCGGCCCTTTAAACCAGATTCCCCGTACCGCGAGTAGTTAAAAAAAAATATTATAACAACACTTATATAAGTTATAATAATAGCTCAAATATTTATTATAAGTTCATAATAACAATACTAATTTTAAATATAAGCTATATTAAAATAAGGTAAGCATAACTTACTTACAAGGGGGTTTTAGCTAGGAGTCAGGCTCTGCAGGGGCAGAACTTCGTCGTTGAATCTTTCTAAGAAAGATTTGTGCAGCGCTTCAGCGCTCACCTTACTATACTAAGCTACAGAAAGAGAAGTCGAATCACGAGGGACTGAAATGCTCGGGGAATAAGGAGAGAAAGACTCTTGAATCAAGAGAATGGTGCAAGAAATATGAGAGCCCAAGGCTCTTATTTGTACTAATTGAATTTTCAAAAACTACCCTCCATAATTACTTAATGACCTTTTAGTTATATAAACAATTAAACACCCCTCTATAATACTATTATAAATGGATTTAATGATATTTGTACTAAACTAATGTCGAAAGAACTCAACATTAGTCTTATAATGACCGCATCGTTGATACCTTTCTAATGATATATACATATGTATATATATGTGTACGTATACATGATTTATACTTTATTTTAATACGTAAATATGCTATTATAATTTGTAACTCGTTCATACGAACTCCGTTTTTGACGTTCTTTATATCCACGCGTAGGTGAAGACGTACTCTACAACTTTCGTTTAGACTCCGTCGGCTAATTTTGATTTTATTTTTAAAGTTATATTTTTAACAAGCCGGGACAGGATTGGTCTGTTTAAAATCTCATAACTTCTTCATACGAAGTCAGATTTGGGCGTTCTTTTTATCGATGTTCTTAGTTTAACATATTCTACGACTTTCGTTTAGATCACTAAGGCTAAATCTCGCTCTATCGTAAATTCACTATTCACGCTTCCCGGTATCGTGCCGGTTCTGTCGTGAAACTTCGACGGGTCATAACTTCTTCGTTATAACTTGGATTTCGGCGTTCCTTATATGCACGGAAACCTTGAGACATATTCTACAACTTTATGTAGAGATATCGGGATTATCTCACACTTTAATTTTGACGCTCATTTTTATTCTTTATTAATTATACATTATAATTAAATAATAAACACATACAATTCACATAATACTCAAATATTTCATCTTTATTACTTCAAAAAGAGTTACAAGAGTTGACATAGACTATTACATTGACAAAAATGCTTAGCCCTGAAACCCGGGCGTTACAATTCTTTCCCCCTTAGGATGATTCCGTCCCGGAATCATGCATCAACAAACAGATGTGGATAGTGACTCATCATGTCATCCTCTGTTTCCCAAGTGAGCTTCGGCCCATTCGAATGTTTCCATCGGACTAGCACCAAGTCGACCATCTTGCGTCGTAACTTCTTAGTCTTACGGTCAACAATTGCCTCAGGCTCTTCAATCAACCTTTTATTTTCATCCATCCTTAACTCTGAGATTGGAATTATGTCGGGAACATCTCCCGTGAATTTCCTAAAATAACACACATGGAAGGTGTTATGAATACCATTGAGTTCTTTGGGCAATTCCAGCTTGTAAGCTTGGTTCCCTATCTTCTGAAGAACTTTGAACGGTCCAATAAACCTTGAACTCAACTTTCCTCGTTTCCCAAATCGTATAAGTCCCTTCCACGGTGAGACTTTAAGCAAAACGGAATCCCCAACTTCGAAAGTTATCGGTCGTCTTTTCTTGTCAGCATAGCTCTTCTGACGATCCTGGGCTGCTAACATCCTTTCCCTAATCACCTTCAACTTCTCAGCAGTCTCATGGACTATCTCGGGGCCCATAAACTGCTTCTCTCTGGCTTCAAGCCAACAAGATGGTGTACGACACTTCTGCCCATACAAGGCTTGATAAGGAGCCATCTTGATGCTCGAGTGAAAACTATTGTTGTAGGAAAATTCTACCAGAGGAAAGTGCTCGTCCCAATTCCCTTGGAATTCGATGGTACATGCTCTCAGCATATCTTCCAGCGTCTGAATCGTTCTTTCGCTCTGACCATCAGTTTGTGGATGATAAGCAGTACTCAAACACAACTTTGTACCTAACTCCTCTTGTAGACTCCTCCAAAACCTTGACGTGAAACGACTATCACGATCTGATACAATCGTAAGAGGGACACCATGAAGTCTTACAATTTCCTTCACGTAAGCATTTGCGAGCTTATCCATAGACCACTTCTCGTTGGCTGCTATGAAGTGTGCACTCTTGGTGAAACGATCCACGACTACCCAAATCATGTCGTGACCGTTCTTCGTCCTGGGCAGTTTAGTCACAAAATCCATGGTGATGTCTTCCCATTTACCCATGGGTACAGGTAAAGGTTCCAAACTCCCATATGGTTTCTGGTGTTGTGGCTTAACCCTAGCACATGTTACGCACTCGGCCACATACTTCGCAACATCGGGCTTCATCGTCGGCCACCAGTAGTAGGGTTTTAGGTCCCTATACATTTTAGTGCTACCGGGATGAATCGAGTACATGGTCTTGTGTGCTTCTTCCATCAGAAGATCTCTTATTCCTCTCGTCTTAGGTACCCAAATTCGATCTTGGAATACCTTCAGTCCTCGACTGTTTGTACCAAACACTAACGTTCTTCCCAAACGTTCTTCCTTTCGGTCATTTTTCTCTAAAGCTTCTTCTTGAGCTTTCCTGATACTTTCCACAATCGTCGAGACGACTTCAATTCTTAACGCTCTTGGCCTTTTCCTTTCCATATTGACTTTCCGACTGAGAGCATCAGCAACAATATTTGCTTTACCTGGGTGGTAAAGTATCTCACAGTCGTAGTCCTTGAGAAGTTCTAGCCAGCGTCGTTGGCTCATGTTCAACTCCTTCTGATTAAAGAGATACTGGAGACTCTTATGATCAGTGAAGAGCTTGCACTTCGTGTCGTAGAGGTAATGCCTCCATATCTTTAAGGCAAAAACTACCGCTGCCAACTCCAGATCATGAGTGGGGTAGTTCTTTTCGTGCTCTTTCAATTGTCGAGATGCGTATGCTATCACTTTTTCTCTTTGGGTCAGAACACAACCCAACCCGACTCCAGAAGCGTCACTATAAACCACGAAATCTTCGACTCCATTGGGTAGAGAAAGTATCAGTGCTTCACATAACTTCTTCTTTAGCTTCTCGAATGCCTCATCGTGTTTCTGACTCCACGTATACGTAGCTCCTTTATGAGTCAAAGCTGTTAATGGAGCAGCTATCGAAGAAAAGCCTTGGATAAATCGTCGATAATATCCGGCTAATCCTAGAAAGCTTCGAATCTCCGTGGGACTCTTTGGACGTTCCCACTTCATTACAGCCTCGATCTTTGCAGGGTCAACCATTATTCCCTCCTGGTTAACAACATGACCCAAGAATTGGACTTCCCATATCCAAAAGTCGCATTTGGAGAACTTTGCAAAAAGCTTCTCCTTCTTCAACACTTCTAATACTTCCCGTAGATGCTTGCCATGCTCCTCTTGGCTTTTCGAGTAGATGAGAATGTTGTCGATGAACACTATCACGGATTTATCGAGGAATGGTTTACAAACCCTATTCATCAAATCCATGAATGCTGCAGGAGCATTGGTTAGCCCGAATGACATAACCAAGAACTCGTAGTGTCCATATCCCGTTCTGAATGCAGTCTTCTCAATATCCTGCTTTCTCACCTTTAGCTGATGATATCCTGACCTAAGATCGATCTTTGAGAAGTAGCTCGAACCTTGCAGCTGATCGAATAGGTCATCAATCCTCGGCAATGGATACTTGTTCTTCACCGTTGCCTTATTCAGCTCTCGGTAGTCTATACACATTCTCATACTTCCGTCCTTCTTCTTCACGAATAACACCGGAGCTCCCTAGGGTGATGAACTAGGTCTAATAAAACCGTTGTCCAACAGCTCCTGAAGTTGCGTCATGAGCTCCTTCATCTCCGTCGGTGCTAATCGGTAAGGTGCCTTTGCTATCGGTGTTGTTCCTGGTAACAAGTCTATACGAAACTCCACTTGCCTATCAGGTGGTAATCCGGGAAGATCTTCGGGAAAGACTTCCGGATAATCACACACAACCGGTATATTCTGCACCTCTTTCTTCTCCTTCTTGGCATCGATTACGAATGCCAAGTAGGATGCACATCCTTTGGACAAACATTTCCTGGCTTTCATCAGGGAGATGATTCCAGAATTCACTCTGCGTTTGTCCCCATACACCATAAATGATTCTTTTCCGGGTGGGTTTACCTTTACTATCTTCTTTCGGCATTGAATCTCAGCATCTTTGGCGCTAAGCCAATCCATACCCAAAACGATGTCGAAACCGTTTAACTCTATGGGTAATAGCTCTTCGTGGAATTCGTTTCTGTTTAGGTCAATGACGATGTTCCTAATATGATTACTAACAGGTACGAATTTGCCACTGGCAACTTCTACAATCAGGGCATTATCTAGTTTTTCTACAGTCAATGCTAATTTCCCACCAAATTTATGCGACACAAAGGAGTAGTTGGCTACGGAATCAAATAGTATATTTGCAGGCAAACCATTTACAAGAAAGGTACCTGAAACGACGTCTGCTGCCTCCTTTGCAGCCTCGAGCGTCATCTGGAAGGCTCTCGCCTTCGGCTTCGGTGGTATGTTGGGTCTTCCTGTCTCCTTCTTCTTCGGGCAGTCCTTCAAAATGTGCCCTTCTTCATTGCACCCATAACAGGCTTTCTGGTTGAGGGTGCATTCATTGGCGTAGTGCCCAGGCTTTCCGCACTTGTAACAAGTGACCCCTCCGTCACACTTCCCAGAGTGCTTCTTCTTGCACTTGTCACACCAGTTCGCTTCTGATCCTCCTCCCCTCGAACCAGACTTCGAGAATCTACTCTTCTTGTTGGACTTTGAGGATCCATTGAACTTCCGTTTCTCACCAACCTCAGCCCTCTCCAGACCTCTTTCCTTTTGTTGGGTCTCCATGTTCTTAGCTGCTCGAACATCTGATTTCAGAGTGGTTGCCATCTTGACTGTTGGCCCAAAGTCAGCCGGCAGTCCGTTTGCGAATTTCTCAATTTTGGAAAGTCCGGTTGGCTCTAGGTATGGAAACAGCTTCATCTTTTCCGTAAATGCAGCAGCATAGTCATCGATGCTCATTCTCCCCTTCTTCAAATTTTGGAACTCATTGTTCAGATCAATCAGATCTATCTCTGAACAGTACTGCGCCTTCAGTTGTTCCAAGAACTCATCCCATGACATTTTCAGAGCTTCTCCCCGTGGCATTGTATCTGCCAATAGCTTCCACCAGCTCAAGACTCCAGTTTTCAATTGTCTCACAGCGAAGACAGTCTTCTGCTTCTCGCTGCAGTCGTAGCTCTCAAACACCATCTCCATCTCGGAGATCCAGTCCATAATCTCAACAAGCTTTGGGCTTCCTGAGAGACTTGGTGGTTTCGCACCCAAGAAATTTTTGTACATCCGCCCATCCTTGTTGTTTCTCCCTTATGGGCCATCCTTTTGCTCACCTTGAGTCCCTACTTGACTCACTTGGCGGCTATAGTTCCCTTCCTCAGATGGCTCGGGAACTGGCTCCGTCGGTTCAACATGTATGGTAGGTTCGTCCCTATTTTCGTGGAGCATCTGTCTCATTTCTTCCCTTTGTTCAGCTAGCATAGCCTGAATCATGGCTTGAACTCCAGCCATGGTGACTGGCTCAGGTGCAACTTCTTCAACAACAGGTATTTGCTGAACCACTGGGGGTTGGTTCCTACCTCCATTTGCGTTCACGTTTCTGCTACGGGTCCTTGCCATCTTGATCTATACACCGAATAAGGTGAATTTAGATCTTTATTTAGGATAGACGTTTTAAATCGTCCTTATCACTCCGAAACGTTTACATGCTAGTTCTAATATCGTAGTCGTACGTTTAGAATCCTAAACACATAAGGTTTCCAGATCCGGTCGGCAACAGACCATAGATCCGAATAATTAACAACATATTATGCACAAAGCATTTAGCACATAAAAGCATTTTAGGCACAATTCCTAAAATTAGCTAGTGCTCACACCTCACAATCATCGCTTAGCATTCTAAGTTTAAGTCTAGAAATCCTACAAATTCCTAGTTCGCTTAAACTAATGCTTTGATACCAACTGTGACATCCCCAAAATCACGGCCAGAAAAGACCGGTTTGTTTATGCTTTGTTTAAAAATCAGAGTTACATTTTAAAAGAAAGTGTTGCGGAATTTGTCCCAAAACAAAAATATGATAAAGATTTATCAAAAGCATTTCCATAGAAATGTATTTCATTAAAAGACTCGGGATGTCATGTTCGTACAGATCAAAAGCATAAACAGTACAATATAAGCCTTACTACATTATTTCATATCCACAGGCCTATATCCGTAATCCCTCGTCCAAAACATCACACCTATGCTCATGTGCCACTACCTGTAATACATAAAACTGAGTGGGTCAGACTTGGGAGCCTGGTGAGCACATAGGGTTTTCAACCCACAATAAATAAGTTTACTAATTTCATCGATCAACAATAACCCGATTACCCGTTCCCGTTATCCTCACTTTACGTCCCTAAACACCTATCATAAGGGACCTAGCCTAAGGATCATCATCGGGATGGACACTACTGCTAAGGGGATTCCTCAGCTATAAATGTCCTAAAGGCAACCATGTGGGGGATGGAGTACACCGGTGAACATATCGTTCACAAACACCTACAGGTTGCGAGCCTGCTAGTGTTCCACTGGACTGTCTAGAAGAGTCCGTGGTCGTCATCCATACTCCGCTAGATGACAGAATCAACAACATCAACATCGAGGCCTCTCATCATTTTATCACACATCACCTATTGCATCTACCCATGTTTTACCCCAACATTTTCGTAGATATAAAATACATATACAGTTTAAATCATTGAAAACATGTATAACAACGTTCATCTAGCATAGATAGCAAGTATTCAGATAATATGCACACATAGCACGTAATTTATATAAAATACTTCATATCTATGTGTAAGTTGAAAGTAACTATGCACTCACTTGTTAAGGTGATGATTCCAAAATCGGGCAGCGCTTGCTTCTAACGATTCTATTTTCCTTCGACGAAACCTAGCATTATTATCGCTAAATTTTAGTCTAATATTTACCGGACCAACTATTAGTCTTAGTATTATTATTATTATATAAGCGTTAAACAATATTTTCCAACCACTATGTACAGACAGGGGCCAGACATAAAACACCGGAGGGCAGGACCATTTTGGCATATAACACTTCTGAAATCCAACAACCCTATGCGGCCCTTTAAACCAGATTCCCCGTACCGCGAGTAGTTAAAAAAAAATATTATAACGACACTTATATAAGTTATAATAATAGCTCAAATATTTATTATAAGTTCATAATAACAATACTAATTTTAAATATAAGCTATATTAAAATAAGGTAAGCATAACTTACTTACAAGGGGGTTTTAGCTAGGAGTCGGGCTCTGCAGGGGCAGAACTTCGTCGCTGAATCTTTCTAAGAAAGATTTGTGCAGCGCTTCAGCGCTCACCTTACTATACTAAGCTACAGAAAGAGAAGTCGAATCACGAGGGACCGAAATGCTCGGGGGATAAGGAGAGAAAGACTCTTGAATCAAGAGAATGGTGCAAGAAATATGAGAGCCCAAGGCTCTTATTTGTACTAATTGAATTTTCAAAAACTACCCTCCATAATTACTTAATGACCTTTTAGTTATATAAACAATTAAACACCCCTCTATAATACTATTATAAATGGATTTAATGATATTTGTACTAAACTAATGTCGAAAGAACTCAACATTAGTCTTATAATGACCGCATCGTCGATACCTTTCTAATGATATATACATATGTATATATATGTGTACGTATACATGATTTATACTTTATTTTAATACGTAAATATGCTATTATAATTTGTAACTCGTTCATACGAACTCCGTTTTTGACGTTCTTTATATCCACGCGTAGGTGAAGACGTACTCTACAACTTTCGTTTAGACTCCGTCGGCTAATTTTGACTTTATTTTTAAAGTTATATTTTTAACAAGCCGAGACAGGATTGGTCTGTTTAAAATCTCATAACTTCTTCATACGAAGTCAGATTTGGGCGTTCTTTTTATCGATGTTCTTAGTTTAACATATTCTACGACTTTCGTTTAGATCACTAAGGCTAAATCTCGCTCTATCGTAAATTCACTATTCACGCTTCCCGGTATCGTGTCGGTTCTGTCGTGAAACTTCGACGGGTCATAACTTCTTCGTTATAACTTGGATTTCGGCGTTCCTTATATGCACGGAAACCTTGAGACATATTCTACAACTTTATGTAGAGATATCGGGATTATCTCACACTTTAATTTTGACACTCATTTTTATTCTTTATTAATTATACATTTATAATTAAATAATAAACACATACAATTCACATAATACTCAAATATTTCATCTTTATTACTTCAAAAAGAGTTACAAGAGTTGACCTAGACTATTACATTGACAAAAATGCTTAGCCCTGAAACCCGGGCGTTACAGTAGGCCTCATTCACGACGCCATACTATAAGGGGGGTTTAAGGAAGCAGACTATAAAATGACCGCCATTGGTTCTCTCTTGTGTTGTGGAGGGTCGTTAGCCGAACGGGTTTGATAGAATATAATCTTACTAATAAGTATAATGATATAAAGTAACTAGAACCTTCTTTTAAAATCTCACTCTAGTAACTTTCGGAAAAGTATGAAAAGTATGTTAATCCATGAAAACGCACATCATACTTTATATGTCGTTAGTGGAGTGTGTGTGGTTAACCAACACAATAATAGGGACTATAAAGAGATATGATGGGCATCTTGAAAATTATCAATGTTGATGGAGCGTGTATGGTTAACCGACACGTCAATGTGAGATGATAAATGACATCGAGTTTGTCAAGCGGGTTTACATGGTTATTCACATCTTGTTTATGTGTAACGACCTAATTTTTCAAAAGAAAATTTTCATTTTTTAAATAGTCAAAAACATTTCCAATAAACCATAAAACTTCAGGACACTTGTTTTCAAATTCAAAACATCAATAATATTATTCCAACCGAGTGTCCCATAAAAACGCGTGAGAGAGAGTGCATGCCGCGCCATCAAGCATTGCCCTTGCCCTTAGGCTTAGATGTACCTGAAACAAATACACAAACTATAAACTAATTCTTAGTGAGTTACCCAGAGCATACCCTACACAATCCATATAATCACATAATCATATTAGCTATAAAAGCTACATAAACTAGATAAGCCATGCATACAAACATATAAAGAAGCCATGGAAACCCTCCAGGGTCTTACACCTAGTGCCACCGGAACCCCCACATGGTCTTAACTACATGCCATGGGAACCCCCACATGGTCTCCTTGCCATGGGAACCCCACATGGTCTTCCTGCTATGGGAACCCCCACATGGTCTTCCTGTTGTGGAACCCCCCACACGGTCTTTACTGCCACGAAATAACATACAAACCACACATGCAAATGTACTCGAATGCCATGGAAACCCTCCAAGGTCTTACACATAAGCGCCTCGGGAACCCACCGAGGTCTTTCATGTGGGTATCACAAATAACTAGCATACCACATATCACATAACCAACTAGGCATAACTTATAAAAATAATGGGTTGACCTTGGTGCCTTCGACCCATTGATATGGTGAGGAGACTAACCTCTCAAGAATGCCTAACTGATAAGATAGAATCATATAAGTCCCAATGCGTAGATCCAACTCAACTGCCTATAACCATCATGTGATTAACTTGTGAAAATCCCGAAATACCATGAATACCCTTGAAGTCAAACTTGGTCAACCCTGGTGAAAGTCCAAGTGAACAGTCAAGGTCCACAGTCCATGTTGACCCCAACTCATCGAATGCATCCAGCAACTCGTCGAGTTCCTTCAAAGTCCATACAACCGAAATACCGAGTCAACTCGTTGAGTTACCTGAGTGACTCGTCGAGTTCCTTAATTTCCAAGGGCCGAAAACTCAAAACCTAAATCTCTTGACTGAAATCTATTAATCACCTCATCAAAATCACTCTGGATCCCGAAAACAGGAAAATCCTACCCGAATCGTCGAGTTGGCTAAGCAAATCGTCGAGTCCCTTCAGTCCTTTTTGTGTTCAATCCTTTCCAGTGGAATCCGAGGCTCTAAATTACAGATCCAACCTCTTATAATGTAGTTACCACAAAAAGTTGCAAACTTTACGTGAATGCAAGGCCTCCTAAGGCTAAAACACCAAAACTAGGGTTCATACAGCACTTAGGACATGGAAAAGGGCTTAGACTAGGTAAAGGGAGCAAATTTATGACATGAAAGACCTAGAGGTGTCCAGATGTGGAACCATATCCTCATGACAAGTCCAAATCTGAGTATGACACCATTTTTGCACCAAAAGTGACCATATTCTTCCATAAGATGAGATCTAAACAAATAGAGATCCAGGTAGAAACTTTTTACCTCCAAATGGATGTTGTAACATCCCCCTCTGACACGTATCACAATATTGTCCGCTTTGGGCCACTCGGAACGAGGACTTCCCAGGGGGTCACCCATCCTGGTACTACTCTCGCCCGAGCACGCTTAACTGCAGAGTTCTTATGGGATCTGCTTCCCTCACGGCTTTAAAACGCGTTGTGTTAGGGAAGGTATCCACACCCCTTATAAGGAATGCTTAGTTCTCCTTCCTAACCGATGTGGGATCAGATCTAACCAACTTTCACCCCCTATTATAGGGTTCGACGTCCCCGTCGAACACATCGACCTGTGCCCTAGCTCTGATACCATTTGTAACATCCACCTCTGGCACGTATCACAATATTGTCCGCTTTGGGCCACTCGGCACGAGGAATTCCCAGGGGGTCACCCATCCTGGTACTACTCCCGCCCGAGCACGCTTAACTGCAGAGTTCTTATGGGATCTGCTGCCCTTACGGCTTTAAAACGCGTTGTGACAAGGAAGGTATCCACACCCCTCATAAGGAAATGTTTAGTTCTCCTTCCAAACCGATGTGGGATCAGGTGCAACAACCCACCTTCACCCCCCATTATAGGGTTCGACGTCCCCGTCGAACACATCGACCCGTGCCCTGGCTCTGATACCATTTGTAACATCCCCTTCTAGCATGTATCACAATATTGTCTGCTTTGGGCCACTCGACACGAGGACTTCCCAGGGGTCACCCATCCTGATACTACTCCCGCCTGAGCACGCTTAACTGCAGAGTTCTGACGTCGAACCCTATAATGGGGGGTGAAAGTTGGTTAGATCTGATCCCACATCGGTTGGGAAGGAGAACTAAGCATTCCTTATAAGGGGTGTGGATACCTTCCCTATCACAACGCGTTTTAAAGCCGTGAGGGCAGCAGATCCCATAAGAACTCTGTAGTTAAGCGTGCTCAGGCGGGAGTAGTACCAGGATGGGTGACCCCCTGGGAAGTCCTCGTGCCGAGTGGCCTAAAGCGGACAATATTGTGATACGTGCCAGAGGGGGATGTTACAAATGATACGTGTCAGAGGGGGATGTTACAAATACCGGTTGTGGTAGCCACTGCTGAGCCAATAACGATGGCCGGAGTGCAAGCGATGATCCAGGCAATGTTGGATCGTCAAATGGAGGAAACCAGACGTTTGCTCCAGCAAAATCGAGAGGAAGCGACTATTCAGATCGAACGGCCCGAGTTGAATGAAGGGCAGACTGAGGAGGAGAACTATAGTGGGACTGTTGGTCAAGTCAACCCACCAATAGTTCGACTAAACAACCAAGATGACGAAGTCGAGAGGAATGGATGCAAGTATAAGGATTTTCTGACTTGCAAGCCATCGACTTTCACTGGAAAGGAGGATCCGATCAGGGTCATGGATTGGATCTCGGAGATGGAATTAGCCTTCATGACGTGCGATTGCAAGGGAAAACAAAAGACCACATTTGTAGTGCGTTAGTTTCGAGGAGGCGCTGTACCTTGGTGGAATACCTTGGGGAAGACTCTGAGCCCCAATGAGCCCCTGCAACTGACATGGGCAGAATTTCTGGTGCAATTCAAACGTAGGTACTGCTCAGCCCAAAATCTGCTCGAGCTAGAAAACCAATTCCTTACCTTGAAGAAAGGAAGCATGTCTGTTGATGAATACACCAACAACTTCACGGAGAAGATGGAGTTCGCCTTACGTCTTGTTCCGGATGAGCTAACGAAAGTTGACAAGTATGCAAAAGGACTTCCATGGGAGTACGCGGTGCCAGTGCGTCAGGCACCTACCTTGGAGGCAGCTATCTGGGCTGCCAAGTCGGTTGAGGATATGATCAAGGGAAGAGCCGCCAACAAGACCGAGGTTGGCGAAAAGAGGAAGTTTAAGGGGTCTGCAAAGCCTGATGAGAGAAGCAAGGCCAGTACCAGGAAGTTTAGAGGAGGGAGCGAAGAAAGATGGTGCGAGAAGTGCAAAAAGAAACACTCTGGAAAATGTGGTGAGGAGTTGACTTGTTTCAAGTGTGGGAAGGATGGGCATTATGCCAACGAGTGTAAATTCAAGAAAAGGGTGTGTTACGAATGTAACGAGGAAGGGCACTTCAAGCAAGATTGCTGAAAGAGAGAAGGGGCTACAAAGCGAAATGTGGCGCCAAAACCAAAGGCAAGAGCATTTCAAATGATCCTTGACGAAGCAGCTGACGATGCAAGGAATCAGGAGTAAGGATGGATATATAGAGATCAAGTTATGAAGAAGCCATATAGATAGTGTCATATGATGTAGCCTATTAGAGGCATAATCTAGGGTGAACTTGAACACCCATGTAATCGTTTCAAGAAATAATATAACAACTTTGTTTTGTTATCTGATGTGTTAAGTTGCTATGTGGTTTTCTTGTATGGTGACTTGGAAAACCTGCAGGACAATACTTGGAACGAGTATGAGTATGTGTAAATGGTAGTAGAGGCCTATACTACCGAAAGCACAGGACTCACACTTGGATCAGGGAAAGTCACAAGGTTACCAAGAAGCTAGTAATTGATTTCGTTTTATTCAAGTATGTCGTTACCATTGTTTCGGTAATGACTAAGAAGATTGTTGTTATCCCGACCCTAGTGGTCATATCCCATTGAGTCCGACTACGATGAGTAGGTTACGTGGTTCAGAGAACCAAGTTTGATGAAGCGTCCGACTTAAACCAAACGATTGAAATCAAAGCGATCAATAGAAGTATTGCGCTCGTTGTTAAAAAAAAGTTGGTAGCTGTAACGCCTGTGTTTCCGGGCTTGCCATTTTTAGCAATGTAATAGTCTAGGTTAACCTTTGTAACCCGTTTTGAAATAATAAGAGTGTATTATTTGAGTATTATGTGTTTTGTGCTTAATTGCTTAATTATGTGGTTTGATTAATTAAGAATATAAATAAGCGTCAAAATTTAAGTGTAAAATAAACTTGATATCTTTGGATAATGTTGTAGTAGTTGAAACGAGGTTTCCGAATATATATAGAACGCCCAAATCTGACTTCGTATGAGGAAATTATGATTTATCGAAGTTTCGGCTCAGCGGTATGCAGCCTGAAATACTCGATTTGAGATCGAGCGGTTTTTAGCCGAAACAATCTAAACGAGAATTGAAGATCTCGTTGTTGGTATCGAAGCGATGAAAAGTTAGGCGAGAACGGACGTCAAACGAAGAAGTAATGAATTTATAACGAAAGTTTCTGTCCCGGCCTATTAAAAATAAATAATAAAAAATAAAGTTAAAATTAGCTGACAAAGTCTAAACAAAAATTGTAGAGCGTAGTCTCACCTTCGCGTGGATATAAAGAATGTTTCAAACGGAGTTCGTATGAAGAAGATATGAATTTCCGAAGTTTATTAAATAATTTATATTTAAATTTAATCTTTAATTCGGATGATTATCCGAAGGAATCACCGATCTGATCCGAAGTAGGCCCCGCGTACACCGAGGTATGTCGACATTCGCACTCGAGGACTTCGGATGATGAACGCAGTGACGATTTCGGAGCAGTACGCCCCGCGTACTCCAAGGCTCCAGCCTCCTATAAATAGGATGCGAGGGCAACCGACTCCTTTGCTATTTTTCTCTCCTCTCTCTCCCGTTTTGCATCGATTTGCGTGCCAGAAATACCCCGAAGCCCCGATATTATTCTCGAGCCCCGAAGCAAGTCCCGAGATCCCGAAGATCCCGAGAAGTGCGGTTCCACCAAAGCCGAAGGCAAGAGCCTTCCAGATGACACTTGAGGCCGCTAAAGATGAAGCTGATGTCGCTTCAGGTACCTTTCTCGTTAACGAATTACCTGCTCAAATTTTGTTTGATTCTGGAGCCAACTACTCCTTTATTTCGCATGAGTTTGGTAGAAAGCTAGCTTTGCCTGTTGATAGACTAGATAATGCTTTATTAGTCGAAGTAGTGGCAAGTTTGTACCTGTTAGCCATCGTATGAAAAACATCTTAATCGACCTTAATGGGAATAAGTTTCACAAGGAATTATTACCTATCGAACTTAATGGTTTCGACATCGTGTTGGGAATGGATTGGCTTAGCGCTAATGATGCCGGAATTTTATGCTAGAAGAAGATAGTTAAAGTGAACCCGCCTGGGAAAGATTCGTTTATGGTGTATGGGGACAAACACAGAGTAAATTCTAGAATCATTTCCCTAATGAAAGCCAGCAAGTGTTTGACCAAGGGATGTACATCATATTTAGCATTCGTGATTGATGCTAAGAAGGAAAAGAAGGTGATGCAAAGTATTCCAGTGGTGTGTGATTATCCGGAAGTATTTCCCAAAGATCTTCCTGGATTACCACCTGATAGACAAGTGGAGTTCAGAATTGACTTGTTACCAGGAACCACGCCAATAGCAAAAGCACCTTATCGATTAGCACCGACGGAGATGAAGGAGCTGATGATGCAATTTCAGGAGTTATTGGACAAAGGTTTCATTAGACCTAGTTCATCGCCCTGGGGAGCTCCGGTGTTATTCATAAAGAAGAAAGATGGAAGTATGAGAATGTGCATTGATTACAGAGAGCTGAACAAGGCAACAATAAAGAATAGATATCCGTTGCCAAGGATTGATGACCTGTTTGATCAATTACAAGGTTCGAGCTATTTCTCAAAGATCGATCTAAGGTCAGGATATCATCAGCTAAAAGTAAGGGAGCAAGATATCGAGAAGACTGCATTCAGAACTAGATATGGACATTACGAGTTCTTGGTTATGTCGTTTGGACTAACCAATGCTCCAGCAGCATTCATGGATTTAATGAATACGGTTTGTAATCCGTTCCTTGATAAATTCGTGATAGTGTTCATAGACGACATTTTGATTTACTCGAAAAGCCAGGAGGAGCATGGCAGACACTTGCGAGAAGTGTTAGAAGTCTTGAAGAAGGAGAAGCTGTATGCAAAGTTCTCCAAATGTGATTTTTGGATTCGAGAAGTCCAATTCTTGGGTCACGTGGTCAACCAAGAAGGGATAATGGTTGATCCAGCGAAGATCGAAGCTGCGATGAAGTGGGAACAACCGAAAAGTCCCACGGAGATCCGAAGCTTTTTGGGATTAGCCAGATATTACTGAAGGTTTATCCAAGGTTTTTCTTCGATCGCTACTCCATTGACAACTTTGACCCACAAAGGAGCTACTTATGCTTGGAGTCATAAGCATAAAGAAGCATTCGAGAAGCTAAAGAAGAAGCTATGCGAGGCATCGATACTTTCTCTACCTGATGGAGTTGAAGACTTCGCTGTTTATAGCGATGCGTCTGGTGTTGGATTGGGTTGATTTTTAACCCAAAGAGAAAAGGTGATAGCATATGCGTCTCGACAGCTGAAGGAGCATGAAAAGAATTACCCGACTCATGATTTGGAGTTGACAGCGGTAGTTTTCGCTCTGAAAATATGGAGGCATTACCTCTATGGCACGAAGTGCAAACTTTTTACTGATTATAAGAGTCTCCAATATCTCTTTAATCAGAAAGAATTGAATATGAGGCAACGACGCTGGCTAGAATTACTTAAAGACTACGACTGCGAGATACTTTACCACCCCGGTAAAGCTAATTTTGTTGCTGATGCTCTCAATCGGAAAGTCAATATTGAAAGGAAAAGGCCAAGGGCGTTGAGAATTGAAGTTGTCTCGACCATTGTGGAAAGTATAAAGAAATCTCAAAAGGAAGCTTCTGAAAAGAATGACCGAAAGGGGGAACGTTTGGGCAAAACGTTGGTGTTCGGTGTAAACAGTCATGGACTGAAGGTGTTCCAAGATCGGATTTGGCTACCTAAGACAAGAGGAATCAGAGATCTTCTGATGGAAGAAGCTCACAAGACCATGTACTCGATTCATCCCAGTAGCACTAAAATTTATAGGGACCTGAAACCCTACTACTAGTGGCCGACGATGAAGCTTGATGTTGCAAAGTATGTGGCTGAGTGTGTGACTTGTGCGAGAGTAAAGACACAACATCAGAAACCATATGGGAGTTTAGAACCTTTACATGTGCCTATGGGTAAATGGGAAGACATTGCTATGGATTTTGTCACTAAACTGCCCAGAACAAAGAATGGTCACGACATGATTTGGGTGGTCGTTGATCGATTCACTAAGAGTGCGCATTTCATAGCAGCCAATGAGAAATGGTCTATGGAAAAGCTTGAGAATTCTTATGTGAAGGAAATTGTGAGGCTTCACAGTGTTCCGTTAAAGATTGTGTCAGATCGTGATAGCCGTTTCACCTCAAGGTTTTGGAAAAGTCTACAAGAGGAAATGGGTACCAAGTTGTGTTTAAGTACAACTTACCATCCGCAGACTGATGGTCAGAGTGAAAGAACGATACAAACACTTGAAGATATGCTGAGAGCATGTACCTTGGAATTTGTAGGTAATTGGGATGAACATTTACCATCGGTAGAATTTTCCTATAATAACAGTTTTCACTCGAGCATTAAGATGACACCTTATCAAGCTTTGTATGGACAGAAGTGTCATACGCCGTCTTGTTGGCTTGAGGCTGGGGAAAAGCAATTTATGGGACCGGAGATGGTTCATCAAACTGCTGAAAATTGAAAATAATTAGGGAAAGAATGTTAGCAGCTCAAGATCGTCAAAAGAGCTATGTTGACTAGAAGCGAAGACCGATGACTTTTGAGGTTGGAGATTCGGTTTTGCTTAAAGTCTCGCTGTGGAAGGGACTTATAAGATTTGGTAAAAGGGGAAAGTTGAGTCCAAGGTTTATTGGACCGTTTAAAGTTCTTCATAGGATTGGGAACCAAGCTTACAAGCTCGAATTACCCGAAGAACTGAATGGAATTCACAACACTTTTCATGTGTGTTATTTGAGGAAGTTCACGGGAGAAGTTCCCGATATAATTCCAATTTCTGAATTGAGAATTGATGAGAACAAAAGGTTGATTGAAGAACCAGAGGCAATTGTTGACCGAAAGACTAAGAAGTTGCGACGCAAAATGGTTAGGTTAGTGCTTGTCCGATGGAAACACACGATTGGGCCGAATCTCACCTGGGAGACGGAGAGTGACATGTTGAGTCGCTATCCGCATTTGTTTGTTGATGTGTGATTCCGGGGACGGAATCATTATAAGGTGGAGAGAATTGTAACGCCTGTGTTTCCGGGCTTGCCATTTTTAGCAATGTAATAGTCTAGGTTAACCTTTGTAACCCGTTTTGAAATAATAAGAGTGTATTATTTGAGTATTATGTGTTTTGTGCTTAATTGCTTAATTATGTGGTTTGATTAATTAAGAATATAAATAAGCGTCAAAATTTAAGTGTAAAATAAACTTGATATCTTTGGATAATGTTGTAGTAGTTGAAACGAGGTTTCCGAATATATATAGAACGCCCAAATCTGACTTCGTATGAGGAAATTATGATTTATCGAAGTTTCGGCTCAGCGGTATGCAGCCTGAAATACTCGATTTGAGATCGAGCAGTTTTTAGCCGAAACAATCTAAACGAGAATTGAAGATCTCGTTGTTGGTATCGAAACGATGAAAAGTTAGGCGAGAACGGAAGTCAAACGAAGAAGTAATGAATTTATAACGAAAGTTTCTGTCCCGGCCTATTAAAAATAAATAATAAAAAATAAAGTTAAAATTAGCCGACGAAGTCTAAACGAAAATTGTAGAGAGTAGTCTCACCTTCGCGTGGATATAAAGAACGTCGAAAACGGAGTTCGTATGAAGAAGATATGAATTTCCAAAGTTTATTAAATAATTTATATTTAAATTTAATCTTTAATTCGGATGATTATCCAAAGGAATCACCGATCTGATCCGAAGTAGGCCCCGCGTACACCGAGGTATGTCGACATTCGCACTCGAGGACTTCGGATGACGAACGCAATGACGATTTCGGAGCAGTACACCCCGCGTACTCCGAGGCTCCAGCCTCCTATAAATAGGATGCGAGGGCAGCCGACTCCTTTGCTATTTTTCTCTCCTCTCTCTCCTGTTTTGCATCGATTTGCGTGCCAAAAATACCCCGAAGCCCCGGTATTATTATCGAGCCCCGAAGCAAGTCCCGAGATCCCGAAGATCCCGAGAAGTGCGGTTCCCGAGCCGAAGCTCTGCCCGCGAGAAGTTCGATTTTTGTAGAGATCTTCCAGATCTGCTGAGGATTACTACTTTTGCAAGCCGTAATGCTGTCCGATCATCTTCTGATCAAGTGAGTGTATACTACCTTTTATAAACATGATAATAATACAAGTATGGTTTGAGTGTATTAAGTATATTGTTGTTTATATGTGTGAATGTGTATTCACTTTCTTCTATCTCATAGATATTATTTATTCTCTACGAAATACGTGTTATGTGTGTGTGTGCCTCATCTGTTATGTGAAATATGTGTTGATTAAAGCATGCTATACAGGTTTTTAAACTATGTATAAAAATGTATATTTTTATCTACTAATATGTTGGGTAGAACATGGGTAGATAGTTGGTGTGTAATAAACAGATGAGAGGCCTCATTGTTGTTTGATTTAGTCATCTAGCAGAGTTTAGATGACGACCATGGACTTTTCTAGATAGTCTTGTGGAACATTAGCAGGTTCGCCACCTGTAGGTGTTAATGAACTTGGGTGTTCATTCGCTGTACTCCATCCCCCTCATGGTTGCCTTATTTGACTTATATTGCTGAGGTACCCCCGAAGCATGTGTTGTCGCCCCGATGAAATATTCTTAGACTAGGTCCCTTACGTTAGTTGTCTTAGGGACATAAAGTGAGAATAACGGGAATGGGTAATTGGGTTATTATTGGTTGGTGAAAATTAAACATGATTATTTATTGTGGGTTGAAAACCCTATATGCTTACCAGGCTCCCAAGCCTGACCCACTCAGTTTTATGTGTATTACAGGAAGTGGCGCGAGGGCATAAGATGGATGAACCATCAAGTTGTTTTGTTTACAAGTCTGTATATGTATATATTTGTTGAATGACTTGTAATGTTATCGTTTATGCTTATTGGTCTATATCGGAACATGACACCCCGAGTTTTGATTATATAATGAAAAATACATTTCTTTTATGAAATGCTTTGGTAAAATTGTTTTATCATGTTTTGTTTTTGGGAACAAATTCCGCAACTCTTTCAAATCAAAAGGATTTACTCTGAAAATATTTTAAAAGCATAAATGAAAATCGGTCTTTTCTGGCCGAGATTTTGGGGATGTCACGGTAGCCAGAATTGCCTAATGTTAAAGTGTGATTATATCACATTAGAACATGAAGGAAGGCATAGTCTGTTTTAGAAAGAGACCTAAGTCTAAGTGTTGCAACATACGATGATAGGTCATTAGAATATGACACATCGATCTATAGTAGTAATAAAAGAACTCATCTCAAGTTCATATCCAGTAAGGATCGAGATTGTGACTTGAAGGTCATAATTTGGAGTCTAACCTTAGGTAGAGAGCAGGTGCACGATCGAGTACTGCTTACAGTCAATGAGTCTAAGAGATAGACTTGAAGGAATATAAAAGTTATAATTATTACCTAGGATGAAGAGATGACGTATGGAGTCATTATATGAGCCCTGTTTCCTTGATGATTCCGGGACGTAATCATCCTAAGGGGGAGATAATTGTAACGCCCGCAAATCCGGGCTAGTCAAATTAGAGGCAATAGGGGTCGAAAACGACTTTTCGACAAAAGATTTTTTAGAATAAATAATCTTAACCAAGTTTTAGAATATGTCTCAAGGTTTTCGTGCATATAAAGAACGCCGAAATCCGAGTTATAACGAAGAAGTTATGACCCGTCGAAGTTTCGCGACAGAACCGGCACGATACCGGGAAGCGTACATAGTGAATTTACGATAGAGCGAGATTTAGCCTTAGAAATCTAAAAAAAAGTTGTAGAATATGTTAAACTAAGATCGTCGATAAAAAGAACGCCCAAATCTGACTTCGTATGAGGAAGTTATGATTTTTCTAAGATTCGGCTTAGCAGTGCACGACCTGAAAATCGAATTTTAGTTCGAGCGGCTTTTGGCTTATGCGACCTAAATGAGAATTGAAGATCTCATTAATAGGAACTCAACGGTAAAAAGATGGACGAAAACTGAGTTCGTATGAAGGAGTTACGAATTCTTCGCGGTCATTTAACAGTCTAAACGCCTCCTACTGTTAAATTTAAGATTGGTCGAGAATTAGCCAACGGAGTCTAAATGAAAGTTGTAGATCTTGATTTTACCTATGCGTGGATATAAATAACGTCGAAAACGGAGCTCGTATGCGAGAGTTATGATTTTTCTAAGTTTGAAGGCTGATACGCGATAGGGGGTGACGTGGCACCACCAGAATTGGACACGTGGCACCACCAGAAGTTTGCCACATGCACCAACTCGGCGAGTAGGCCCTCCTAATCGGCGAGTAGGTCAGTCAGCACCCCTATAAATAGCGGTGTCGGGTTCCCTCATTCTTCACACCTTCCTAAACTATTCTTTCTCTCTCTAGACTCTCTCTCTAGCCCCCTAACCCCCCTAAAAGCCTAGGTAAACCCCCTAGCACCCGAAGGAAGCCCCGAGGCTCCCGGAGTCCCGAGAAAAGAGCCTTTCGGCTAGGGAACGCTACTCCAGCGAAGCCCGGTTTTCGAGAAAACCCGCTGTAAGTGAGCTACGCCTAACCTATCTTTAGTATAGCTTATGTTTTAATATACTAATGTTATTAGGACCTTAAAATAAGTATTTGGGATATTATTATGAGTTATATTGAGTGTTATTTAACGCTTATATTATAATAATAATAGCTAGACTATTAATTAGTCGCGGTTAACGTCAGACTAAAGTACCCTAGTCATATTGATACTAGGTTTTGTCGAGGAAATTGTTTTAAGAGTAACGAAGTGCTCTCCGAGTGACGAGTCACCGCCTAATCAAGTGAGTGCATAGTTACTTTCAACTTACACATAGATATGAAGTATCTTATATAAATTACGTGTTATGTGTGCATATTATCTGAATACTTGCTATCTATGTTGGATGAACGTTTTATACATGTTTTCAATGATTTAAACTGTATATGTATTTTACATCTACAAAATGTGTTGGGTAAAATGTGACATCTCCAATTTCTCGGCCAGAAAAAACCGATTTGTTTATGCTTTGTTTTTAAAATCAGAGTAATCTTTTAAAGAAAACAGTTGCGGAATTTGTTCCCAAAATATGATAAAGATTTATCAAAGCATTTCTTTAAAGAAATGTATTTTTATTATATAACAAAATCTCGGAATGTCATGTTCCGATACAGACACATAAGCATAAACAAAACTTATATTATTTACACTAAAGATTTTACATCTCCTTTAATCTCTCCGTGAAATATATCTTCGTATCGATACCTGTGATACAAAGAAAACTGAGTGGGTCAGGCTTGGGAGCCTGGTGAGCATATAGGGTTTTCAACCCACAATAATATAATTATTATATTTAATTATCAAACAATGAATTCAAATACCCACCCCCATTATCTCCATTTTTTTCTTAAAGATTTATCCTAAGAACCAATTACCCTTCTTCCATTCATTCCTAAGGATTACCCTAAGGAACTAACACAATGTCTAGTGCTGCCAAGGTTCTTAGATTACCTCTAGTGAACACGCAATTCACAATAATTAATGAACACCTAGTTCAAGAACACCTAATGAACACTTAGTTCCACTATTACCCAATGAACACCTAGTTCACAAACACTTAATGAACACTTAGTTCAATTATTCCCGATGAACACTAAATTCAAATATCTAATGAATACTTAGTTCGAATATCCCTGGTGAACCCAATCACCTAAGGAACACAGAGTATGATAGCTCTTAGTTCAAACAACGTGATAATAAAGTATATCTCGATCCTGCAAAATCACTAACATTATAAACACATATAAATTATATTTCTAAAACAATATATCCCATCCCATCGATCCCCACATACTGACCCTATACAATGATCTTACGAGATCTAGCCTAAGGAAATCGATATGAACAACAACTGACGAAGCTGCTTCAGAAATTCCCTAGCAGCAAACGAGGATCAATAAAGACATCAAATGAGGGGAATAGAATGAGTTTCACCACGAACCTTCGTTCGTAAAAGAAAGAACCATAGGACATTTTAAGTCAGGGGTAGTTATCTAGATAACAATGCCTAGGCGTGGTCTGACTATCATGAGGTATTATACCCCCAGACTTTACCTATCCCAGCATCGACCTTTGCCTAGCAGTGGCCTGAATACATGAGGTATTTAACCCCCAGACGCACCCTATCCACCAATATAACACCAAACATACCTAGCAGTGGTCTATTACCGACACACTTTACTAGGCAGTCTACGAAGTTCCCTTAATTACTTCGTGAAAGAAAAACGCTGACATATGAAGCTCGGTCGATCACCTCATAAAAGAAACGCTGACTCCAAAGCTCTCTCAAAATAAAAGTATTGGGAAATACTACTAGAGTACTCCCGTACGCTCCCGTAACCGACACACAAAATTGTCAAAAAGACTTTGTACATGATAGTACTTCTGGCACATTATAGTACTTTGGTATGCGAAAGAATCGTACCCGAGAACACAATAGTACCATGGCACAAGCAGCACCCAAGACACAGAGCTTTGAAAAAGACTTCGTACATAAAATGTACTTCTGTACGTAGGACGTACTCCACCGATCATCAATCTCGCAACGCACGTACTCTTAATAAGAGACTACCCAATGTCCAAACTTAATTGAACTAAACATCCCTATTTAAGCCTTAACCCATCACTAGGCAAGCCTACAATGCTTATAATCAATTTTCGATATTAACTCCGTTTAGGCAATGCTAACTAGTGTATACTTAACACAGAGTTTTAAGTAATAATATCATATATTCACATCTGAACACATATTGAACCATAACTGATTCGAACGTTGTATATTATCAAATATATCTAACCCGTATTTCGGACGATAGCAAATACTTTACATACATATGTATATTTCATACTTTAATCAAGACACGTATAAAAATCACATTCCTAAAAGGGACTATACGCATGATACCTTATCGTATGAACACGAAATTCAAAAATACATAATCCGTACTCTCGAATCTTAAATTTGCCTCATTACCTAATCCATATTCTCATATCTAAAACTAACCTCTTGATATGATCCATACCCTTGGATCTAAAACTAACCTCCTGCTCTGATCCATACTCTCGGATCTAAAACAAGTTTATCTCTTTATACTTTTATCTCATGGTCCAACCCACCTTTTATCACCTACCAACAACCTCATCTACTCATGTTCTACCAACATATTTTTAGATACAAAATACATATATAGTTTAACTCATTAAAACTTATATAATTCATCCACTCCACAACCATCTCAAATAAACAACGATATATTATACACATAGCACGTATTTCATAGCAAATACTTAATATTTATGTGTTTAGAAGAAAGTAACTACACACTCACTTAATTAGAAGATGATCGGACAGCACTACGGCTTGTAGAAGTAGTATTCTTCGGCAGATCTGGAAGATCTTCACAAAAACCGGACTCCTCACGGGCAGAGCTTCGGCTCGGGAATTTCACTTCTCGGGATCTTCGTGGCCTTGGGACTTGCTTCGGGGCTCGAGAATGATACCGGGGCTTCGGGATAATTCTTGCACGAAAAACGATGTAAAAACGCGAGAAAAATGGAAGAAATGAGCAAACTACTTGGCTGCCCTCGACACCCTTTTATAGGGAGCTAGAAACCCGAATTACGCTGGGCGTAATGGCGATAAGGTCGCTGACTCCCCCCATGGATAATATCGGCCAATATATATTTAAATTAAATATCGAAAATATTTAAAAAAACTTCAAAAATTCATATCTTCCTCATACGAACTCCGTTTTCGTCGTTCTTTATATCTCCGCGTAGGTGAGACTATGCTCTACAACTTTCGTTTAGACTCCATCGGCTAATTTTGATTATATTTTTATTATTTATTTTTAGTAGGCCGGGACAGGAAAACTCTGTTATAAAATCATAACTTCTTCATCCGACGTCCGTTTTCGCCTATCTTTTTTATCGTTTTACTACAATTAATAAGATCTTTAATTCTCATTTAGATTGTTTCGGCTAAAAACCGCTCAGTCTCAAATCGAGCATTCGGGCTGCATACCGCTAAGTCGAAACTTCGAAAAATCATAACTTCCTCATAGGAAGTCAGATTTGAGCGTTCTTTTTATGCACGCTCATGTTTTAATGTATTCTATGACTTTCATTTAGATTGATAAGGCTAAATATCGCTCTAACGTAAATTCACTTTTTACGTCGCGCTGTGTCGTGCCGGTTCTGTCGCGAAACTTCGACAGGTCATAACTTCTTCGTTATAACTCGGATTTCGGCGTTCTTTATATGCACGAAAACCTTGTAACATATACTCTAACTTAGTTAAGATTATTCATTCTAAATAATCTTTCATCAAAAATTCATTTTTTACGCCTATTGTCTCTAAATTGACTAGCCCTGATCTACGAGCGTTACATAAAACATGGGTAGATGTAATAGTTGCTGTGTGACAAAATAAAATAATGAGAGGCCTCGTTATAGCTGTTCTTGATGATCTAGTCATCTAGCGGAGTATAGATGACAACCACGGACTATTCTAGACAGTTCAGTGGAACACTAGCAGGCTCGCAACCTGTAGGTGTTTATTCGAACTGTGTGTTTATTTGAACTGTGTGTTTATTTGAACTGTGTGTTTATTTGAACTGTGTGTTTATTCGAACTGTGTGTTTATTCGAACTGTGTGAACTATGTGCTCACCAGGTGTACTCCATCCCCTATATGGTTGCCTTTAGGACTTTCATTGCCAAGGAATCCCCTTAGCAGTAGTGTCCATCCCAATGATAGTCCTTTGACTAGGTCCCTTGTGTTAGATGTTTTAGGGACGTAATGTGAGGATAACGGGAATGGGTAATTGGGTTGATTGTTTGATGTTTAAAAATAATAATTATATTATTGTGGGTTTAAAACCCTATGTGCTCACCAGGTTTCCCAACCTGACCCACTCAATTTATTTATATCACAGGTGTTGATATGAAGTGACATTACACTGAGAGATTTAAAGAGATGTAGATCACTAGTGTAAATAATTGTAAGTTCTGTTTATGCTTATGTTTCTTTATTAACGATGACATCCCAAACGTTTTAAAATGAAATAAATACGTTCCTTCAAAAATGTTTTAATAACGTATTTATCATGTTTTTCTGGGAACAAATTCCGCAACATTTTTTATTAAAAGAGATACTCTGATTTTTATAAATCATAAACAAAATCGGTCTTTTCTGGCCGTGAAAATGGGGATGTCACAGTTGGGGGGGGGGGGTTGAAAGTGGGTTAGATCTGATCCCACATCGACTGGGAAGGAGAACTAAGCATTCCTTATAAGGGGTGTGGATACTTTCCCTATCACAACACGTTTTAAAGCCGTAAGGGCACCAAATCCCATAAGAACTCTGCAGTTAAGCATGCTCGGGCGGGAGTAGTACTAGGATGGGTGACCCCCTGGGAAGTCCTCGTGCCGAGTGGCCCAAAGCGGACAATATTGTGATACGTGCCAGACGGGGATGTTACAAATGGTATCAGAGCCAGGGCACGGGTCGATGTGTTCGACGGGGACATCGAACCCTATAATGGGGGGTGAAAGTGGGTTAGATCTGATCCTACATCGGCTGGGAAGGAGAACTAAGCATTCCTTATAAGGGGTGTGGATACCTTCCCTATCACAATGCGTTTTAAAGCCGTGAGGGCAGCAGATCCCAAAAGAACTCTGCAGTTAAGCATGCTCGCGCAGGAGTAGTACCAGGATGGGTGACCAACTGGGAAGTCCTCGTGCCGAGTGGCCCAAAGCGAACAATATTGTGATACGTGCCAGAAGGGGATGTTACAGATGCTAACAACTGGTAGATGCCGGATCCAAAGTCCTTTCCTCACTTCAATCTCTTCAAACTTCAAGTTTCCTTCTAAAAAGCACAAGTTTCACTCTCCAAGGCTCACACACACTCAAGAAATCACCAAAATGCGGCTAGGGTTTCTCTCTAGACTGTAAGAACGATGAAAGAGGCTACAAATAAGCCATAAGTTCTTTAAATAGGGTACAAACCTCTAAAAATTAAGGTTTTCCTTTACAACGCCTACTCGTCGAGTCAGAGCCTTGTGATTCGTCGAGTAGCATTTAAATCCCGCGTCCTCATAAATGATCTCTACTCAACGAGTTGGAGCTCCCCAACTCGCCGAGCCCTAGCACAAAACCCTAACAACTCAGAAAATTAAATGATACTTGGAACATGCATTATAAATCTCCCCTACTTGAACTCTACTTCATCCTCGATGTATGCTGACACAAATAAGTCTGGGTAGCGATCTCGCATCTCCTCTTCCGGCTCCCATGTCTATTCAGAGCCCCTTCGGTGCTGCCATTGCACCTTTACTAACACAAATCTTTGTTCCGAAGAGCCTTATTATTCCTATAAAAAATCTCAACGGGTCTCTCTATGTATTTCAGGCTCTCGTCCACTTGAAGGTTGTCCAGAGAATCAACCATGGCCTCGTCTGTGACACACTTCCGAAGCCGAGACACATGGAAGGTGTTGTGTATCTGACTAAGCTCGTTCGGCGGATCCAAGCGATAGGCCACCTTGCCTACCCGGGCAGTAATCCTGAATGGTCAAATGTATCGAGGCCCTAGGTTGCCCCTTTTTCGGAACCTAATGATACCCATCCACGATGACACTTTAAGCAGGATGAAATCGCCTACCTGGAACTCAAGGTCCGATCGTCCCTGGTTAGTATAGCTTTTCTGATGGCTCTGTGTGACTCGTAGCCGATTGCATGCCTGCTGAATCACCACCTCAGTGCTCCCCATGACTCGGTGTCCAACCTTGCCCCAACAAACCGGGGTCCTACACCTCCGACCATACAACATCTCGAATGGTGGTCGATCGATACTAGCATGATAACTATTATTATATGAAAACTTTGCTAGCGGGAGGTATGTATCTGTAACGCCCGTAGATTCAGGCTAGTCAATTTAGAGACAATAAGCATCAAAAATGACTTTTTAATAGAATATTATTTAGAATAAATAGTCTTAACCAAGTTATAGTATATGTCACAAGGGTTCCGTACATCTAAAGAATGCTGAAATCCGAGTTATTACGAAAAAGTTATGACCCGTCGATGTTTTACGGCACAACCGGCACGACACCGGGAACCGTAAAAAATGAATTTACGATAAATACTTCCTAGCCTTAGCGATCTAAATGAAATTCGTAGTATATGTTAAACCAAGAGTGTGCATAAAAATAACTTCCAAATCTGACTTCGTATGAGGAAGTTATAATTTTTCTATGATTTAGCATAACAGTAAACAACCTGGAAATTCGAATTTTAAATCGGTCAATTGTTAGCCAAAATAATCTAAATGAGAAATGAAGATATTGTTAATAGGAGTTAAACGATAAAAAGATAGTCGAAAACAGAGCTCGTATGCGAAAGATATGGACGAAGTTTAATCTCTACTCTTCAAGCGCGGCGAATTCAATGCAGATTTGTAAATCTGAGATAGAATAAGAATTGGCCGACGAGGTCTAAATGAAAGTTGTAGTACTCGTAAATACCAACGTGTGGATATAAAGAACGTTGAGAATAGATCTTGTATGAGAAAGATATGGATGAAACTTAGTCTCTACTCTTGAAGCGTGGCGAATTCGATACACTTTTGTAAATCTGAGCTACAATGAGAATTAGCCGACGGGGTCTAAATGAAAGTTGTAGTACTTGTAAATACCAATGCGTGAATATAAAGAACATAGAAAACAAAGCTCATACACGGAAGATACGGACAAAATTTAGAGACTACTCTACGATAAAACCCTTATAAATAAAGGGTGAATCCTTCATATTTATCACACCTTTCACCCTCTCTTTCTCTCTTTACTTTCTCTCTCTAAGCCCCCTAATCCCCCTAAGCCTAGGTAAACCCCTAGCACCCGAAGGAAGCCACGAGGCTCCTGGAGTTCCGAGAAAAAGGGCCTTTCGGTTCGGAAACGCTGCTCCAAGTGAAGCCCAGTTTTCGAGAAAACCACCTGTAAGTGAGCTACGTCTATGCTATTTTTAATATAGCTTTTAATTAATTATAGTAACGTTATTAGGACCTTATGGTAATTATTTGGGTTATTATTATGGGTTGTATAAGTGTTTTTGTAATATCTTTTTAACCACTCACGGTACGGGGAACCTGGTTTGGAGGGTCGCTTGGGTTGCTGGTTTCAGAAGTGCTATATGCCAAAATAATCCTGCCCTCCGATGTTTCATGTCTGGCCCTTGTCTGTACATAGTGGGTAAAGAGTATTGTTTAACTCTTATATAATAGTAATAATAGCTACACTATTAATTAGTCTCGGTAAAATGTTAGACTAAACTCTAGTGGTAATGGTACTAGGTTTTGTCGAAGGAAATTGTTTTAAAGTAAACGAAGTGCTGTCCGAGAACCGCGTCACCACCTTATCAGGTGAGTGCATAGTTACTTTCATCTTACACATAGATATGAAGTATTTAACATAAATTATGTGTTGTGAGCGCATAGTTACTTTCATCTTACACATAGATATGAAGTATTTAATATAAATTTTGTGTTGTGAGTGCATAGTTACTTTCATCTTACACATAGATACGAAGTATTTGATATAAATTACGTGCTATGTGTGCATATTATCTGAATACTTATTGTCTATGCTAGATGAACAATTTTATACATGCTTCAAATGAATTAAAATGTATATGTATTTTTTATATCTACAAAATATGTTGGGTAAAACATGGGTAGATGAAATATGAGTCGAATGATGAGATGAGAGGTGATATAGACCATGATATAAGGGTGAGAGGTGAACCATGAGAGAAGCTTTTTACCCAAATGATGGACCCGTCATCTAGTAGAGTATGGATGACAACCACAGACTATTCTAGACAGTCGATTGGAAAACTGGCAGGCTCACAACCTATAGGTGTTGTGAACGATGTGTTCATCCGGTGTACTCTAAACCTTGGCGACTATGCAGACTTAGTGCCTAAACCTTGGCAATCATGAAGACTTGATGCCTAAACCTTGGTGACTATGCAGACTTAGTACCTAAACCCTGGAGATTATGCGGACTTAGTGCCTGTTGTATAAACCCTGGCGACTATGCAGACTTAGTGCCTAAACCTGGTGACGATAGACTTCCTGCCAATTCCTTAGGATAATCCTTAGGAATAATGACCAAGGAATAGATGATTTTTAGGGTAGATCCTTCAGAGTAAAGAAGATAATGGGATGGATAATTGGGTTGATTAATTGTTTGAAGATTAAACATAATAATTATATTATTGTGGGTTGAAAACCTTATGTACTCACCACGTTTCCCAACCTGACCCACTCAGTTTATTTATATCATAGGTGTTGATATGAAGTCACATTACACTGAGAGATTAAGGAGATATAAATCACTAGTGATAATGAATGTAAGTTATGTTTATGATTATGTTCCTGTATTGACGATGACATCCCAAATGTTTTAAAATGGATAAAAATACATTTCATCAGAAATGCTTTGATAACGTATTTATCATGTTTTTTGGGAACAAATTCTGCAACATTTTTATTAAAAGAGGTACTGTGATTTTTATAAAGCATAAACAAAATCGGTCTTTTCTGGCCAAAAAATGGGGATGTCACAGTATCCCAACTTCCTCCAAAATCCAACACGTATGCCCAAAGCATATCCTCAAATGTTTGGATCGTCCTCTCACTTTGGCCATCTGTCTGGGGGTGGTATGTCGTACTAAAATGCAACTAAGTCCCTAGTTCCTCGTGGAACTTCCTCCAGAATATAGATATGAATCGAACATCCCAGTTGGATACTACTGACACTGGCACCTTGTGCCTAACCGCCACCTCTCATACATAAATATCCGCTAATTTCTCAACGGAGATGTTCTCGGAGATCGGAATGAAGTGGGAATTCTTCGTCAGTCTATCTACAATAACCCATATGGTATCCACACCCCTTGTCGTCCTTGATAACTTCGCGATGAATCCCAAGGTGATTTATTCCCACTTCCACATGGGAATGGGTGGCAACTGAACCTTTCCATGAGGCCGCTGATGCTCGGCCTTGACCTTCTGGTAGGTCAAGCACCGCTCCATAAACCAGGGGATCTCCCGCTTCTTGCAGGGCCACCAGTAACCCAGTCTCCAGTCTCTATACATTTATTATCCATTGGATGTATAGATAACTTGGACTTGTGTGCCTCCTCCAATATCTTCTGCCTCACCCCTCCAGATGCTGGAACCCACACTCGACCACACTGGGTCAAGAGACCCTGACCATCCCGGACAAATAAAGGGATTTAAACCCCATATCCACTCTAACTTCCAATTTTATCTCTTCAAACCTTCCACTTGAGCCTCCTTGATCATATCCAACAATGGAGAGATCATTTTCATCCTCAAAAAAATGTTCCCAGTCGGGGAACCCGCCGTCTTGCGGCTCAAAGCATCGGCCACCACGTTGGCCTTCTCTGGATGGTATAAGATCTTGCAGTCATAATCTTTCAGCACATCTAATAACCTCCTCTGTCGCATGTTGAGGTTCTGTTGATCCATCAAGTACTTCAAACTCTTATGATCAATATAAATAGTGCACCATACCCCATACAAGTAGTGCCTCCAAATCTTGAGGGAAAACATCACTTCCATTAATTCCAGGTCGTGAGTGGGGTAGTTCACCTCATGAGGCTTCAACTGCCTCGAGGATTAAGTAATCACATTCCCCCCTCTGCATCAGTACCATGCCTAACCTTCAGATTGATGCATCATAGTACACTACCAAATCATCCAGCCCCTCAGGTAGTACTAGAATTGGAGCCTCACACAACCTCTGTCTCAAGGTCTCGAAAGCAAACTGCTGATCAGGGCCCCATCGAAATGTCACATTCTTCTTGGTCAAGCAGGTCAAAGGCACTACAATCTTGGAGAAATCCTGGATGAATCTCCGATAGTACCCAACAAGACCTAAGAAGCTACGAATCTCAGATGCGTTCTTTGACACTTCCCACTGCATCATAGCCTCAACTTTGGCTAAATCAACTGAAATACTCTCCTGGTTGATGATGTGCCCTGAAAACTGCACCTCTCGCAGCCAGAAATCACACTTTTGAGAACTTGGTGAACAACCTTTCCATTCTCAGTGTCTCCAATACCTCTCTCAGATGCTGCTCATGCTGCTCCTTGTTCATAGAATAGACCAGGATATCATCAATAAAAATGACCACTGATCGACCCAACATCGGTCTAAACACTATGTTCATGAGATCCATGAACGCTGCTCGGGCATTAGTGAGCCCAAATGGTATTACCATGAACTCATAGTGCCCATACCAAGTATTGAAAGCCGTCTTCGATATATCCTCATTTGATGGTAATCTGACCGAAGATCAATCTTAGAAAACCAAGATGCATCTTGCAACTGATCGAACAAATCATCAATCCTCGGAAGTGGGTAATGGTTTTTCACCATTAACTTGTTCAACTCCCGATAATCAATGCACATCCTGTGAGATCCGTCCTTCTTTTTCACAAACAGGATCGGCGCTCCCCATGGGGAACTGCTTAGTCGGATAAACCCTTAGTCTAGCAGCTCCTGTAGCTGCGTAGATAGCTCATGCATTCAGGGCGGAGCTAGCTGGTACGGTGCCTTGGCTATCGGAGTGGCACTCGGTACCAAATCAATACGAAACTCCACTTGCCTCTCCAGAGGCACTCCAGGAAACTCTTTGGGGAAGACATCCCGAAACTCCTATACAACCAGTACACTGCCCAAATCCATCGGGGTCTCAACCCTCGTATCTGAGATATATGCTGAAAATCCCGTAAAACCCTACTGCAGAAGTCTCCTATCCCTCGCAGCTGAACAGAGGGTTGGCCCCTACGAGGCACTCAATCCATGAATAACTAGATCTCCCCCACTTGGGGTTCGAACCCTCACTAACTGGCTCTCGCAATCTATCATGGCCCTATTGGCCCCCAACCAGTCCATCCCGACAATCACCTTCAGCCCTCGCAACGGTATCGGGACTATATCAACACGAAACCTCTCACCAAGCACATTTAGGACATAGTCTCAATACACCCTCGAAGCACTCACAATACGGTCATTTACAATCTCAACCTCAAGCGGGGAACCTAGAGTCCCCAGCGCATCCCGTAACTTCTTGCTAAGCGCAAGAGATACAAACAACCGGGTAGCACCCAAATCGGATAGAACGTGGGCCGACATACCATTGACCAAAAAGGTCCCTATACACGAGCACACACACACACACACATATATATATATATATATATATAAATATATATATATATATATATATATATATATATATATATATATATATATATATATAAACAATACAAATAAATATCAACCAGGAAAGACAAAACACATACCAGCCACAGCGTCTGGCGGTGCCCGAGCCTCCTCGGTAGTCAACTGAAATGTGCGGCACTTCACCGCTGGAGCATCCGCCTTAGTAGGGCAACCATCGGTAATCCTCATCGTGTCGAGCACATGCGCCACCACCGCTCCTCCTCCTCCCTGCAACCTCAGGAAATCAGCCTTTTTATGGCCAGTCTAGTTGTAGTGGAAACAAATCAGGCCCTTCTTGGGGCAATATCTGTTCAAGTGGCCCGACTGAACACACGTATAACATACCAGGCACATCCCCCGACAAGCTCAAGCATGAGATCTCCTACACTTAGCACACCAGCCACGACCCTGCTGGCCCCTACTGGATGGATCCGAGGTCTTAGGCTTTTTAGCCTGACCTACCGCTGTATGTGCCTACTCGGGCTTCTATTTGGTGCGGAACTCCAACTCCATCTCCCGCTCACGGATATTATCTACCATCTCATTCAAGGTTTTGCACCCTATAAAGCCCACATGGTCTTCCTATTGTGGAAACCCCCACATGGTCTTTACTGCCAAGAAATAACATACAAACCACACATGCAAATGTACTAGAATGCCATGGAAACCCTCCAAGGTCTTACACATAAGCCCCTTGGGAACCCCCGAGGTCTTTCATGTGGGTATCACAAATAACTAGCACACCACATATCCCATAACCAACTAGTTATAAATCATAAAATAATGGGCTGGCCTTGGTGCCTTCGACCCATTGGTATGGTGAGGAGACTTACCTTTCAAGAATGCCGAACAGATAAGATAGAATCAAATAAGTCCCAACACGCAGCTCCAACTCAACTGCCTAAACCATCATGTGATTAACTTGTCAAAATCCCGAAATACCATGAATACCCTCAAAGTCAAACTTGGTCATCCCTGGTCAAAGTCCAAATCAATAGTCAAGGTCAACATTCCATATTAACCCCAACTCATCAAGTGTATCCAACAACTCGTCGAGTTCCTTAAGAGTCCATACAACCGAAATCCTGATTCAAATCGCCGAGTCACCTGAGTGACTCGTCGAGTTCCTTAATGTCCAAGGGCCGAAAACTCTAAACCAAAATCTCTTAATCAGCTCATCTTTATCACTATGGATTACGAAAACAGGACAACCCTACTCGACTTGTCGAGTTGGCTTGTAATGTCTGGTTCCTGGTACGTATTTATCTCATTTATTTATTTATTTTTGAAAGAATGACTCGACGAGTTGGTGGCCCTAACTTGTCGAGTAGAGGGCAGAGTATGCGCATGATTTAAGCTATCTACTCGGTGAGTCGAGATCCCCGACTCGATGAGTAGCTCAGCTAGGGTGAAACCTAGTTTTGGGGGTTTCCACCCTATTTAAGCATCTTAATCCCCACCCCTTGGCCTCATTTACAACCTCCTTGTCCCAAACCCTAATCCACGAAACCTTAGGGCTTTCCTTGAGTGTGTGAGCCATTTTGAGTGATCTTTGTGCACTTTTGAAGCTTATGAAAGAAGAAGAAGCTAAAGGGATAAAGAGGGAAGGAATAGATCCAGAAGCTACACTCCATTTGCTACATTTTCTAGTAATCAAGTCTCTAACTTGATCATTCTTTTCTTAAATCTATTTACTTCCATTTTATGAGGGTTTTGGTTCAAGAACATTGGTATTTGGTATTTAGACATCCCAAATGACTTATATTTCAGATATGGGGTCTCGGAGGGGTGCCATGGCATAAATGTGCAAACTTTATGACCATGGAAGCCCCATGCAAGATTTTAAGCATTTATACGGCCTTTTAGACCTAAAAGGCCATGTATGGAAGCAAGCTCGAGACTTTACGTGTCCAAATGATGTTAGGGTTTTATATTTGAGACTTTAAGCTAGATTTTGGTGTATGTAGGGCTTAAGGACCAAGTTCTAAGTCCCAAGGAATTAGCGTTTGAGCTAAACCCTCTAAGAAGTGGTATTAATGGGTAAAGTCAGAAAATTTTCCCTTAAAAAGGACATTTTCAAGGTTCAAGCGAAGTATGGACTTTGGATCTAGAGAACATGGGCTTAATTTGTTAAGATGGCCAAACAAACAGAAGGACTCGTCGAGTCCATAGAGGAACTCGACGAGTCGAGTCGTATTGTCCCATTTCTGAGCATGCTAGAACTCAACGAGTCTGAGGGTGACTTGGCGAGTTGATTCGCTAAATCGAGATGAGTAGTAGCCTGGGAACTCGGTGAGTCAAGGGGGTTGACTCGGTGAGTTGGATCGCGGAATCAGGGTTATTAGGACTTCGGACTCAGCAAGTCGATAGGCTGACTCGGCGAGTCGAGTCAATCATAATATTGACTTTGATCAAGGGTAAAGTGGTTATTTTACCCTAAGCAAGATTATTAGATTTTCTGACTAAGTATTATTGTATAGAGTTAGTCGGGGAGTCGTGTGAGCAGCCAACAGAGATTCTTCATGCACGAGTTCAGCATCCAGTTTGAGAAGTGAGTTTTCCTCTAGTAAAACGGGTCGAAGGCACCAAGGTCGGCTTGTATACGTTATATGTTTGACCTAGCTGAGTGTGGGCGGGGCATGTATCTCCTAGTTAGTTGAATTTGGGTGGGGTCCGTATCTCATAGCATTATTTGAGTATGGATATATATGATTGTTTGATAGCTTTAGATGTACTTGTTGTCTGTATGATACTTGTATGCATGTTAGTAGCTGCGTGTGGGAGGGGCCCGTATCTCATACTAGCTGAGTGTGGGCGGGGCCCGTATCTCATAGTAGTCGAGAGTGGGGGAGGCATGTATCTCATAATCAGCGGAGTGTGGGCAAGGCCCGTATCTCCTAATTAGCGGAGTGTGGGCGAGGCCCGTATCTCCATGAGTGTGGGTGGGGCCCGTATCTCCTAGTTGCATGAATATGTGTGTGGTATGTGGTAGTTTGGAGAGACTCACTAAGCTTCATGCTTATAGTTTTAGTTTTTGGTTCCAGGTACTTTTGGTAGCAAAGGGAACGACTCAGGATGACTGCATGGCACACACCACAACTTTAGCTTGGGATATTTACTCTGAAATTTGATATGAGATTGTTATGTTGATAGTAGTTATGACATTTTGAGATACATGGTTTATGATTTTTATATGATGATGATTTTTATGGTTTTATTAATGATTTAAAAACAAAATTTTTAGATCGTATTTTTGAGATGCTCCATGGCTAAGCAACTAGTCGAGTCCCTTCAGTCCTTTTTGTTTTCAGTCCTTTCCAGTGGAATCCGAGGCTCCAAATTACAGATCCAACATCTTATGGTGTAGTTACCACGTAAAGTTGCAAACTTTACAAGTATGTATGGCCTCCGAAGGCTAAAACACTAAAATAAGGGTTCATACAACACTTAGGACATGGAAAATGGCTTAGACTAGGTAAATGAAGCAACTTTATGTCATGAAAGACATAGAGGTGTCCAGATTTGGAACCATATCCTCATGACAAGTCCAAATTCGAGTATGACACCATTTTTGCACCAAAAGTGACCATATTCTTCCATAAGATGAGATCTAAGCAAATCGAGATCAATGTAGCAACTTTTTACCTCCAAATGGATGCTAACAACAGGTAGATGCCAGATACAAAGCCCTTTCATCTCTTCAATCTCTTCAACCTTCAAGTTTCCTTCTAAAAAGCACAAGTTTCACTCTCCAAGGCTCACACACACTCAAGAAAGCACCAAAATGTGGCTAGGGTTACTCTCTGGATTGTAAGAACGATGAAAGAGGCTACAAATGAGCCATAAGTTCTTTAAATATGGTACAAACCCGTGAAAATTAGGGTTTTCCTTTATAGCGTCTACTCATCGAGTCGGGGCCTTCCGACTCTTCGAGTAGGATCTAAATCCCACATCCTCATAAATGATCTCTACTCGACGATTTGGAGCTCCCCAACTCCTCGAGTCCTAGCACAAAACCTAAAAATTCAGAAAATTAAATGATACCTGGAACAGGCGTTACTTTGTGATCCTTGAGATCTCAGTCACAAATCTGAGCATAGTACGAGATTAAACATGTCATTGATAAGATTCAATGAATCTCAAAATATCTAGGAGTTTCGTAAGATTGAAATTGGTAAAAGCCTTACCTACCTAAAATAGATTTGAATTTGATTATGACATTTCTCAACAGAGTTCGAATAGAAAAATATGGATCCTAGCCTTAATTTAAATTGATGGGTTAATAATTAATGAATGAAATCAACTAACTTTAATTCTCTTTTCTCCTAATTTTAAATGTCTAATGGTCTTCCTTATTGCTCATGGAAATGATTTTTCTCAATCTTCTAGAGATGGTCTTCCAATTTCAAGTCAAGGTGAAATTGTTTTCCCTTCCTTAGGAAATGATGGAATTGGACATCATCTCTCTTCAACTTTTCCACCTCCTCATCCAGTAACTCTCCTAAGATCACGTTTTCCTCAAGTTGAAAGATATGAGACTACTCAATCCCTATTGACATGTAAACATCAAGATGGAAACGTTGTGTGTGTGCATGTTCTGAAAATGAAATAATACTTTGTGTGTGCCCAACCTCGTTTAAGACTTTAAGCCTTACACTTATTTTGAAAATTTTGACGGATCAGAACCCGAGATCGGTTAAGATTCTAACCTGCACAAAAGGACCACTCTCGGACTAAACTTGAAAAAAGATCAAGAATGGACCGGTCTAAAACGAGACTAGACCGAAAAAAGACCGGACCAAAAAAAGATCGACCTAAAAAAGACCAAACTTAAAAAAAAGTCCGGATCGAAAAAAGACCGGTTCGAGACTATCCAAGATAGGTCCGAGAAAAACAGGACCGTTTTGAGACCAGTCCCAAAAAAAAATCGGACCATTTCGAGACCAACAAAAGATCGGTCTGAGAGAGAATAGTCTGAGACCGATCTAAAAAAAGACCAGAAACTAAAGTTTATAAATATATCATTTCTGTGTTAATCACACAATTTTTAATCACACACTATCTGCCTTCATTTTTTTTTTCTATCATTAAACTTTGGTGTATCATTTTTTATAAAGTTTAATATGTCATTTTGGTGTTAATCACACATTTGTTTAGGAAAAAACACGAAACCGAAACTAAAAAAACCAACAGATACCAAAACTATGCCGAAAAACCCTAAAACCAACCGAAAAACTCGAAAACAGATCTGAAAAAGATGAACAGAAAGACCGCAAGACCGGACCGAAAAACACCAAGACCGGTCCCAAGAAAGATCGGACCAAAAAACCGGCCCGAGACTGAACATGACCGATCCGAAAAAAGACCTGACCATTTCAAGAAAAAAGACCAGATTGCTTTGAAACCTACCCAAGACCAGTCCGGAAACGCAAATGTGCAGGTCTAATTCTAACCTAAAAGCTAATAAAAGAGTATTTCATACTTAAAAGTTAAAATACCCCTAATGTTAACAGATGATATATTATATGATCTTGAACCCTTAAATTAAATTAAATTAAAATATATTAACAAAAGAGTGTTTTGACATGTCAAAACTAATTCAAAGCATATATATGCACGTTAAGAGACTAAAATAGTCAACTACAAACCAAAAAAATATGTCACACACCACTACAATGAAATTTAATGGAAGTAGATCTCATAGAATATTTATGAACATGATACGAAATATATTACTAAATTTATAGAAAAATATTTTACTGTCATGAAAGCGTTACGAAAAACATCATCGGTAATATGTTACAAATATACTTTGAATATGACTGAAATTCTAATCCACCATTATATTTTAGGGTAAAAATTTACAATTTTACAAATATATTGTAAATTTGTTTATTGCCACTAGTAAATGGTAGTTAATACTTTACGATACGACCTAAAATTATCATAATTAAGTTTTTAATTAGGTTTTCTCTAGTCAGTATATCCTATTCTTTAGTAGTGTTTGACCTTGTATTATATTCGCTAGTGGAGAATCTAAGATTCAAACTCAGGTGTTTGGTTCGAACAAGATATACAATAAACGGATAAAAAAATTATCGGGTTAAACCGCAACAAACCTTCTCAGATAAATATAAATTAAAATCAACTTTAATAGCAAAGATCAAGCTTTTTATCTCACATTATTTGCGATAAGGTTTCATATTTTTAGAGTTTTGCGATAAGGTTTCATATTTTTAGAGTAATCAATAAATACATCATTGCTTAACTAATGACTTAACAACCTAAGACTAAAAACTCTATATAATCATTGAAAGACTAACAATATGCCTCAAGTATCAAAATTGAATTTAATTGTGAGTCGAAATGTAGTAAACCCAATTGGTCATATGAACAGTAAAATAGATAGTTATGCTTAGTTGTCAGATTATTTAGGACTACTTTCATCTTTTTATTCTAGTTTATAATTTGCATACCTAAGAGGACTTTTTCTTTTCTCGGTTAAAACTTAAAATCAACCACCATAATTTTAAGAGGAATAGATTTTCAAGAATAAAATTAATATTTGGAAGCTGGTGGACCACGAACAATGGAGACATAAAAAAGCAAGATGGACAAAAAACTTGATAGATCTCGGTGAAGAGGCAAACATCGGTGGGCTGGTGGCGGCTGGTGATTCAGAGAGGCGTGGAGGCAACCGACGACGGTTTATACAAAAACTCATATATCTTGATCATCACCGCTTTTTGTGAAAATCATTTGGGGTTTTACTGGCGACGCGTCGCCGGTACTGAGTCGTCTCTACTGTTTCGTCGCTATTGGTCACTATGTTGCCGATAAGGAGAAACGTCGCCGCTATTGACTATGTCGCCGCTAATGAGTTGTGTCACCGCTAATAAGCATGTCGGCGGTAATAACACCTGTCGCCGGTAAAAGTATCGCCGGTAATAACAGTTTTAATTTTTTTTTAATAAATGATTTTTGTTGGTGGTGATAATGTCGCCGGTAAAAGTGTTGCCGATAATAACAATATTCGATTAAATATCAAAAATAATAGTGTTGACGCTAATTACAAATTAAATATTAACAAACATCCGATTAAATATCAAACATAATAGTGTCAATGCAAATTACAAACAAACATCCGATTACAATTAAATATCAAAAGTCATAATATCCGAGTAGCAAAACAACCAAATTTTTACAATCTACCAAGTAGCAAAGCATGACAACATATGCAAATAAAACGCATCCTTACATACCACTATCTTTGTTCCCATTGTTTCCTTGATTATTGTGGGATTGAAAAAACGAATAAAGCTCATCCCTACATGTCGGGTCGCTGAGCATTGCACAAAGATTTTCCAACTACACCATTAATCACGTCGGAACTCCTAATGGACACAGGCATTAAATCTATTTGAAAGACGTGTTGGTTTAAGGTTAGGGTACATCCGATGTAGATTTCCCCGGTGGATTCGGTTTTCCCATTGGCCATTTCCACTGTAAAGGTTTCATCGAGCTTCTGGGGTTGTTGTTTTAATAAATGCTTAAACTTATTGCTTACGAAACTTCACTCCGCCCCGGTGTCAAATAGGATACATGCATAAGTGTGGTTTAGGGGAAACGTACCGGTAACAACAGCGGGGTCCTGAATCGCCTCTCCCTGTCCCATGGTTAGCATCCTTCCTGTTCCTACATTTCCAGGATTGTTGTTGTTAGGGAAATCTCGGCGGAAATGCCCAGTCCTCCCACACCCATAGCAGGTGTGGCTAGGCCCTGCATTGTGGCCGCCGGTGGTGATGTTGTTGTTGTTGTGATTGTTGTTGTTGTTGCTGTTTCCCTGTTGTTGGTTATGGGGAGGGTAGGTTCTGTAGTACTTCGCCGTGTGTCCCCTTCGATTACAACTGGTGCACTGCAACTCCTTGCATTCTCCATTGTGATGGAAACCGCACTTGTTGCACTTGGAAATATTACCGGAATAAGGTCTGGGAGCATTTGAAGCAGCTGAGGCTGGAGCATGTGGTGTGGCTGGAACCGGTGCGGTGGCAGCATTAACTGCCACTGTCTGCTGCTTCTTAGAGGTCTCGGGGCCCTGACGCCCCTTCCTCTTGTTGTTCTTTCCTTTCTTGCCATCACCTTCCTTCTTGCCCTCAGTCTCCGCTGGCTTCTCACCCTTTTTGCTGTTATGGTCATACAGCTTCTTCGCCAATCTTTTTGCACTGTCAAATGTTTCGGGGTTTGCAGCTATCACGTTTCCTTGGATTGGTGATGTTAGTCCCCAGATGACTCGCTCAATCTTCTTTCCTTCCGAGGTGATCATACCCGGGCACAACAGTGATAGTTCACTAAATCTTGATATGTAGGCATCGATATTCGCATTCTGCATAGTGAGGTTCCACAGCTCTTGCTCCATTTTCTGAATCTCACCTCATGGGCAGTATTCAGCCATCAACATTTCCTTCATTTCCGACCACGACATGGAGTTGGCTACAGGGAGTGTCATGGCTTCCACATGTCCGTTCCACCAAGTGAGCACTTGATCGACAAAAGTGCAGGCTGCGAACTTCACTTTCATCTCCTCAGGACAATCGCATATCTCGAATACCGATTCCACATTCTCGATCCATCGCTTCAGAGTGATCACTCCTCCAGTGCCGTTAAAAGTTTGTGGTTTGGCGTTTGTGAAGTCCTTGTAGGTACATGTCTTGGTGGGTCCTTGATTCATCCCGTTGTTCGAACTCCCGGCCCCTTGCCCGTTGCCTCCTCCGTTGTTCCCTTGGTGAATTTGTGCCATAGCTGCAGTGACCGCAGCAGACACGGCCGCCTGGAATGCAGTGGAGTCAACTTTGGGTTGGGTTGGTCCAGGGTTTCCGCGAGTAGGTCGGCGAGGCATCTTTCTGTCATGAAACGGAAAGATGTTGAGTGTTTGGGGTTTCTGGGAGGTTGCGACCCTACTGACTAGGTGCAAGGTACGAAGTCAAACACTCCTACCATTTAATCATACAATCATAGATTCTCCACACATAGCAATTTGTAATATCATAACAAAGCATGTAAAAGTTTACTAATATTATCCGCATTTGATACATGAAAATTTTGCTCGTAAGAGCATACAAGAGTGACACTAGTTCGACAGCATAACGACTCTATGAGTAGTGTAGTCACTTAAACATAGATTCGGGGTACATAGCATAGTTCCTAATGACCTACTAAGATAAGTCTTTCCCTAACCGCGATGAGCTGTGTCCTACGTAGTGGCGGGGTCATATGCCGAAATGTTGTGCCAGCAACTGAGCCATCTCCGTCATGTCTCCAATAACCTCGTCCCTCTCATGCTCAGCTCGCACTGCCCGGGCCTCCATAGCATACAACTGTTGTTGCAGTGCGGCTATCTCAGCTTCGGGAGAATGGTTCTCCCTTGGGGGGTTCATTGGTGGAGCGGGGTGGTCTGGTTGCGCCTCGTCCACACACGACGTGACGTGATCCTCGTCCCGGTCTTGCCCTTCCCTGACGTCATCGTCGGTCTCTCCAAACTCGTAGTCGGTGTCTATGTATTCGTCAGGTCGGACTTCGTGTGCTCCTTCTGGATTCCCTTCTGGTTCATCTTCAAGCATCCTGTGAGCCACTAGGACTTGATGAAACTGGATACCCGGCTGATCTCCCTCCATGACGACTGGGGGAAAGTATAAACTATCGTCACTCCCATGACTATGATATATACTAAACAGGCGTTCTCTTTTGGGGATAAAGGGGTATAGTTTTAGGTTCCCTTACTATCACGATCTCATCAGAACGTGTGTTAGTTATACTTTGGAGAGAATGTAGTTGATCAGGCTACATCCACTCCTTGGTACCGCTAAGAACAGTCCTGAATTAACCGAGATACTAGCATTATCTTGTTTGGTTCGGCGTTATGTTCCTTATTCCTAATGCAAGCAAGGTGTTTTATTGTTGTATTTTACTTGTTTTGTTCAGAGTTGTGTTAGTCCCTCTTTTGGTTTATAGTTGCATATCAATGTATGGTTAGATATGCTAGTTCACTATAAACAATGCTCTGATACCAACCTGTCACACCCCCGAACCAGACGGCGGAAACGTCCGGGGGCTGTTGTGACTCAATTGAATACCATCACAATGAATATACATGAAACATAACATCATACATTACCAAGCATTGGAATATTACAACTGGTAGCGTTTACATTCAGTACATTGATCCAAAATATTACATGCCCAAAAGTAAATTGTTCGATGCTAATTAAAACAACAGCAGGACGTTACTGAGTACATTTTCCTTTTTCAATTTACCTGTTACCTGATAATACAAGTATTTTGAAAAATGTCAACATATGAAATGTTGGTGAGTTCATAAGTAATGTTTGAAACATAATGGTTTGTATTGTTTTGAAAATCGCCAGAAAATCCGATATTTTTTGAAAAGAGCATAGTATAAAAAGGGTGAAGATCCGTAAGTATGCTTGTTTGTTTTCTATAGATGTAAAAGTACAATTTGTAAAACTCGGTATGTAACTCGTATGTGTATTAATTGAAAACCCTAGGAAAACCCGATGTTTTCCTAATACTTTGCATCAAATGATTATTATTTTATTATTTTGTTGCGACGGGTGTATTCGTTGAGTCCCGGTGACGTTGGATTTGATGGGTTTTATACAAACAATCCTATGTGTGCATGCAACCCTAGTATTGGATCTATGTTTTCACTATTAGTTATACAACTTTATGAACACAAAAAGAAACCTGGCATGCTACTATAATTTTCGAAATTCATATATAAAGCTAGAATACATACCTTTTGTTGTTATATAGCAATAACAATTAGTTCCTTGAATTTCCTTAGCTCTTGAAAGCAAGTACCACAAGTGTAGTACCTCTAATGGAGTCACAAACACCATATGCAACTTGGATGAAGAGGAGAAGTAAAAGAGGCACCAAAAACGGCTGGAAACCCTAATGGAAGTGTTGTTCACGTTTTTGGGGCTTAAGGGTCCCTTTTATACATGTAGGCTATTAGGGTTTACAACTAGGAAACCCTAATCTGACTGCTTAGGCCCTAAGCAGCCCATGGACTCCTTAAACATATCCCTTGGACGATTTCTAATGGGCTTCCCATAGAATTCGTTCAACCTATATATTATTAGGTGATCCATAGCCCAATTATAATTATCTTATAATTACAACTTCAGTCCCCTAAGTTTAATTAATCTCTTTTAGCCACAAAATTAATTCTTAATTAATTCTTGACCAATATTAATTAAACAATATGATTTCTCCTTTAATATATTATTCTCATAATATATTAATAAATCATATTTAAACCTTTCTCTCCTTAAATCATCCTACATATTGCTATGGTGAAGGCAACCCAAAAGGACCATGCTCATAATCGGGTCAAGTACATACCAAAATAGTTATGGACTTAGACACTAATCCAACAGGATTAATTATGGATTGTGAATTGTTATAAACACACATTAATGAAAATGACTAGCTTACAACTATACAAACGATCCCTTAGGCGTCGTTCGCACTATTCACTTAATCCAATCACTCGGACTTCTCATAGCCCCACAACCAAGGAGGAAAAGAGGGTGCGAAGCCCCCGATATTTTTCCATAAGTCGTTCAAGGCTATCGTGAATGCGAAGGGCCCTTAGCCCGCCTCGCATTTGGTGAATTCTCGACTTTACTAGCAGCACCAAAGGACCCTTGGGGTCCAATAGCACAAAGCCAGTAAAAGTCCTTTTACACGGAATTAGGTCATATAAGACCCAACTATATGTAAGCGAGTTTCCTTCGGGCCTAAAGATCATGTCATTGGGCTAGCTAGGCCCAACAAGCACGATTTGAAACTTTCGGGCCCAAAGACGGTGTATCGACGTCTGGTGAATTCCCACATGTGTATTGACTTACCAAAATATCCGCGTTTGTATTAAATTCCCGAGATTTTCCGCGTGTGTATTGAAGTATCGTCGTATTAGTAATTTCGGATTCGTTATTGATTCGAGACCGAATTAATTCGTTTGATAACGATTTTTGGTGTTGAAGGTGTATTGTATTTAACCGATAGTCGAGGTACTAGTAATTCATCATGTCGGATTTATTGTTTAAAACATTAGAATTTTACATTTTTCAGCTTTTTCTTTTGGATGAATTTACACTTTTGGACCCATTGTATAAAGAATTTCTATTTTAGTCCTTAAGCCATTTTTCTTGACACTTTAGTATCAAAACTTGTAGAAAAGGTATTTTTCAGCTCAAAGTTATTTGAAAAATAGTTTTGGTCCCTCAAATGAAATTTTTCTCGGCTGAAACCCTTATTTTCACAATTTTTACACTTTTGGCCCAAAATAGAAAATCTTTGCATCTTTGGTCCCTTTTAAATATGAAAAGCATTTTTAACCCTTGAAATGGACTTGGAGCACTAGTAGTCCCCTGTTTTACCGAAAAATACAGTTTCAGCCCCTCTAATTTGAAAATCTCGCAATTTGGGCTTTATTGGGCCGAAAAGTTCATTTTTGGCCCAATATGCTTAAAAATTTCACATTTAATCCTTCAAAGAGAATATTTCCAGAAAAATACATTGTTGAAACTGTTTTGACTCATTTCATCCATCAGAATTTGTATTTTGTCATTTTGGGCCCTTTAACCTTATATTTTTAACATTTTGAGTCCAAAAATGGGATTTTTAGCCCAAGGAGTTCATATCAACCAACTTGGTTATTTTTCTAGAAATGATTTGTGTGTAATAATATGTTTTATACTTGTTTCATACATCCTAATGCAATTCTCGGTTTTAAGAACTTTTTGACTAGATTCAACACCATAAGAACATGTAAATAAGCATAGAAATCATACAAAGCATACATATACTCATAGATCCACACATTTTCTTGTACCCCCCCCCCCCCACAAAACTTATAAAAACCGAAAAATAGGGGGTATGAAGCTCACCTTTGGGGGTGGTTTCGGTTGTGGAGAAGAGATGGAAGAAAATGAGATGATTTTCGGCCTAAGCAACCCTTTCCTTGGAAGATCTCGAGTTTAAGGGGTTCTAAGATACAAGATTATGATTTCATATGAGTTAAGAAGAGATTTTTGGATATAAGAAGGAGTCTAAAGTGTGGATCCAAGCATCAACTTACCTAGATGATGATTTTTGTGAAGAATCCCCCCTTGCAAGGCCCTTGAATCTCGAAAATTTAAAGGGAAAGTGAAGGGATTTGTGGTGTGTTCTTGAGAGTGTTTAGGTGAATGATTGTGTGTGTGTGTGGTACTCTCGGCCGAGAACAAAGAGGAGAAGAGAGAGGGAGTTGAAGTGGCATTCCTAGATGCATGTTGGTCCATGCATGGAGGCATGTGAGGTGGCACTCCATAAGTCAACTCTTCACCCTTGGATTTGGGCTTTGGGCCGAGATTTTGAAAGAAAAAGGAGAGTATTGGGCTTTAATGCCCCTAAGCCCATATTAGAGTTAGGTTTGATGATTGTTGGCCCTATAAAATATAAGTGTGATTTTTATACTTTGTTGGGCTAGTTTAAGTTAATTATGGTTCATAATGGTTCATAATATTTAATTCATTTCATTCTAGGCCCATTGTGGCCCAAAATGTTGGAATAAATGAAAGTGAGTCCAATTAGAGCCCATTTAAAGGTTCTAAGCCCATGATAGTCAAATTGGAAGCTTATTGGTCCTTTGAGTCCAATAAGGAAGTCCTAGTCCAAAGTGGATTAAACAAGAACTTCTAGGGTTTCCAATTGCTTGATGACTATTTGTAACACTTGTATGGTGTATTTGATTGAAAATTTTGATGTCATAGAGTAAGCATCATACATGCTTTTAAGTTTTTGATTCTACATTTTACTTGAATGTAATGATTACAAGACACAAAATTTCTAGTTGTGACACCACTCCTTAAGGTTCTGTTTAACTTTAAAAATTAGATTATATTTTAAATAAATAATTACATGTATCGTACAGTACCTTCTTATAGCAAGTACTGCTATACGAGCTCGAACCCCCACGATTCACACTTGTTTGCATTTCACGGACTTTTTTTTCCTTTCTGATGCAATTCTGTGTTCGTGCGTTTGAAAATACTCAACTGCCTTCGCCCAATTATTAACTAGCATACCCTACGGAGGATTGGCTAATGCTCCCGGGATATCATCATACCCTCCAACTAACATAAAATATTCTTTTGCATCAGCTTTACGTTCTCAATAACCTTTTAACAAAGTTGCTTGAAAACTCTCTGTCAATAGATTAGCTTGTACATCCTAGTACATCTGATCCAAATCAAACTTTATCTACAAAAAAAAGTTAAACAAGTAAAAAACAATTATAGTTAACCATATAAAATATATTTAAATAAATAATTACCACTAAATGTTGTAATACGGTGTCATGTATTGAAGGAGAAACTTTTTTCCAAGTCCATTTGTTAAACAAGACCATCTGCCACATTGTTTTCCAACTTCTCGGGAAAACATGTCTTTCGGCTCTCCGACGGGATCAAATGTGATATCCCTATCATATTGCAAGCTAATTGGTTTCCCCTGGTTCCGTAAGATTGCTTTTTCAAGTTTTATGTTTTTTTCTTTGCCTCGAATTTTCCTTCGGGCACGTTCCTCAAATACAAATATAATTAATAATTATTAGAAACGATATTTAATTTATAATAATTGAACAAAAATATTAAATAAAAATTCATAATAATATTTACCGTCTTGCTCATGCGGATCAGCACCTCTACCACCTGGGATAAGTGAGTCCTCAGCTCCATCTCCCCTATGTCCACGACCCATGATAGCAACCATGGTATACATAAACAAAATCCATATGCTCATAGACTTTAGTTTCTTTTTGGCTAGATAATGTGAAAGGGGAACCTTGTTGCCTTTGGGAAATGCTAATTGCAACAACTCAAGGAGTTGATCAAATGAACTATCAGTCCATTTGTTGTTCACCTTGATATGCATTAACTTTGCTAGAAACTCAAGGGAAGAAAAGATACAACCAGGATACAACTGAGTTTCCATTTCTTCCAACAACTGTGCAAAATCATCATCCACACCTCTACCACTTGTATTTGAGGTTCCTTCATCAAGGTCGGTATCATTTTCTCTCGACTCCCACATCACATCGTCGATTAAATCGGTCATTTGGTTACTTAGCAAGACGACTGGAGGAATAAAAGATTCACCATGATTGATCTAAATTTTGTACGACTTACTAAAACCATTTATAAATATATGGCGTTTAACTGCAGTCGGGTACTTGAAGTAACGGTTATCACATTTTTCACACGCACATCAGATTTTACCATTACTATCAATGTGTGACTTCGACTTCTCGATAAAAGCTTTGAGTCCTGCTTGAAACTCAGGATGGTTTCGATATGGATTAGTAGTCCAGCTTTTATCAATAGACATGATGTTGCTGAAACATAATTTTGGGTTTAGAGTTTAGTATATAGAATTAGCATTGTTTTTTTTCCAATCCATATTTTTTACAATTAAAAGAAAAAAAATTAAAAATTAAAAAAATTAAATTAAAATTTTTTATTTATGTGTTTTTTTAATTAATTTTAATTACAATTACTTGTAATTTATATAGGCAAAAGTTGTAAGTATTAAATATAAATATGAAACTATAGAAATATAACATCATAAGTTAATTTGAAGATTATAAGTTAACTATATAACTTATTATAAATATGTTATATATTATAAATATGTTATAAATAAGTTAACTATATAACTTAATATAAATATATTATAAATATGTTATAAATATGAATATATATATATATATATATATATATATATATATATATATATATATAATATTTATAACATTATATAAATATGTTATAAATATGTTGTTCTTTCTAGTATTCGTAATTTACCGTGGAGATTAAAAAAAATATATATTTGTAACATATTATATTGTTGTGTCGTTGTTTCTAGTATTTGTAATTTACCGTCGAGATTATAAAATATATATATTTTTGGTTTTAGAGTGTTGATTTGTTTTTTTCAATTGTAATAATCTTATTTTGTAAAGCTTATACTAATATTATTTTGCAATTTTTTATTCTCATTTTTTCCTAATAATAAAATTATTATTAATAATAAATATGACTGAAAAGTATTTAAAACATGTTTGATAAGTAATTTTTATCATTTTCATAAAAATCATATTTGTTTTGGTGTGTATTGACAATTTGATTTTTAAATAATCATTTTAATTTTATTCTATTCACATCTATTCAAACATTAAAATGTGATTATCAACACATTGCCACAATAATCAAAATGACATTATTTAAAAAATGGATAATCATTCAAAGTTCAAACCCCCTCCCCCCCCCCCCCCCCCCCCCAAAAAAAAAAAATCCAATACACGCATGAATATATATATATATATATATATATATATATATAGAGAGAGAGAGAGAGAGAGAGAGAGCTAGGTTCAAATGTTTTTAACAAGTATTGTGTGCCTAAATGCACCAATGAGAATTCAAGAAATAATTAAATCACTAATAAATAATAAAAGGGTATAAGAGTAATCTACACTATAATTAATTATGGTAAAAAAAAACAAAATCAATCAATATCCCACTAATTTAGGTTATCAGTTTCATATAACACCACTACCGATTCCCCATACTTCTCTAAAAATCATCGTTCTAAACACAACTCCAAACCCCATGATTTCCAGTCAAGCATCCACACGCAAACACTTCTATTCGTGATAACAGAAACACCACGAGCTAATCAAACTCCGAGGCGGCAAGCAGCGAATGCCGGTTTCTTGCTGCGGAGAGGAAACAGGAGAAGAAGGAAAATCGAAACAGTGTCGACAGAGCCTCAAGAGGCCGTCGGTGGCCTTGATGGTCGAAACACGAGTGTGGAGGGGGTGGCGGTTCACGTCTTCAACAGCAGCTTCGCAACACCGGTGGTGGAGGCAAAAGGCTGATAGCGGTGGAAGAAGTAAGAGGGGTGAAGATGGCGGCTGGGTAAACTCCGAATTGATGGTGGCGGCTAGAGAGAAGACGGGTTAGGGTTAGGGTATGGGAGCTCAGACCCGACAAGAGATCCATAAACAAAGAAGAAATACTCTCCGGATCGATACCATACTTTTGATACAGGGGAATTCAAGATGATGTCCGGAAATTACACAGCCATTGACAACCAGAATGTTTATGGATCTGTTCCTGTAAAACTTCTTCTCCTCTTCTTCAATCGCGTTTTCATCACTTCGATACTAGATCTGAACCCTAATTTATTCATTGGTAGCTGGTTTATATTGTAAGCATTAAGTAATTTGGTTGTTGGTTGTTGCAGATTCAACTCTCCAAACCTTTCCCCCATTTGGAACACAAGGCAAGATCTCAGGCGCTTCTGGACCTCCCCGCGATGCCGATGGTGTGTGTTTAAATTCTTGAAGCATCTTATTAGTTTTCAACTATCTACTGCAATTTAGTAACTTCAGTTAATGGATCTCATTTAGTTCAACTACATAGTTAAATCCATATAAAATTCATCAGTTTTAGGGCTAAGATTACTAGCATTTTAAGTTTCTTCTGGATTTGAATACATCATGACTTAGTTTATTCAAAACCATTATGCAAGAATACTTTATTCTTTAAGAATATTCGAAACCATTCTGCAAGAATAGTTTATTCTGTAAGAATATTTATTCATGTATTCTATTATAATGCGTTGAATTGTTTAATTTTTGAAAATTGATTATCTTTTCTTTTTGGATTTAGGTTTTGAAGAGGCTAACATTGATGTGGAAAAGGAAGAAAACATATAGAACGAGAGTATATTATACCAGAATGTGTTATGCTACAATATATAAAGCATTGCTTAAAAATAATATTCTTTCATAATAGATTAGTGTTTTTGTTAGATTTTGATGTTTTTTTTTTTTAATTTTTTCTTTCAGAATGTTGTTATTATTCAATGAATCACAATCATACAATGTAATTTTTGTTATATTATTAGTTCAAGAATTGATTTGTGTATTTTTTCATAATGTATTTACTAGTTTATGTTTGGCATTCTGCCATTCTGACAGAATAAAATCGAAAAATATATTTACTAGTTTATGGTTCGCATTCTATCATTCTGACAGAATGAAATCGGATTTTTAAATTTGAATTAATTTAAAATATTCAAATTTTTAAAAAATAAAGGAATTAATCATCCCTAAAAATCCGAAAATTTCCTTTTTTAATATAGGTTAATTGACTAAAATGCCCTTATGTTGAAATTTGTGTGATTATATGGTACATGCTATCATATTCTATTATCATAGACCCTCAGATCATGACCTTTGATTATATTCCATCCGATGGTCCAGATCTGTGCATTCTGGCACACAATAGTTAGTAAACACAAAATAACCTAACCCTATATATATATAGTACCCTAACAATTTTATAACATTTTTTGTGTTTTTTTTTTATGTTTTTTTTTTCAATTATAACAATAATTTTTTTTTTTCAATTCTATCATCCTACATACATACATATACCACATACTTTTACATAATACATAAGAACATGAAATTCACATACTTTTACATATACCACATATACACAAAATACAAATACATTCACATACACATAAAATAGCATCATACTTAAACCAAATACGCATAATTTCACATATATAGATAATAACATCCTAATTATACCAAATACAAAAATTTCACAATCATATACCACATTTATAACAAACATACATACATTCACATACACACAATAACATCCTACTTATAACAAATACATATAATTTCACATATATTTAGATAATAACATCATATATATATATATATATATATATATATATATATATATATATATATATATATATATATTTCTACTAAATACTCATATACCACATACATCAAATATCAAATATACACACAATTTTCACATATGGCAATTTTCACATAATTTTCACATACAAATGCCAAATTCACAAAAAAAAAATGAAATAATAGAACCTGTAGTGGCAGAAATCAACCGGTAATAGCTGGAAAAACTATTATTCACACGATGAAACTACAAATCCAAAACCTGGGAGCCATCCAAAATGTCACAAATCACTTCAACAATATTTGCAAGGGTAACATACAAATTAAATTACCAAAACTTAGAAATTTAATCAACACTTTTTCAATGTTAACAAACAAATTAACAAGGAAATTATCAAAGAAATTTTCAAATCAAATTACATTAATTTCTTCAAGAACTCCACTTAGAAATTGGTCCTAAATCACACCTTAATCCCTAATACCCTTAATATGACACAATATCTGGAGAAATCAAGATGGAAGAAGCAAATTGAAGATGAACTCGATAGAATGTGTAAGGGGCGAAGGAGAAAAGGCAACAAACAGAAAGCAAGTAAGAAGAATGAAGTTCTGCGTGCGTTTTTTTTTATCTGCGTCAGCCTTTAGCGGCGATAATTAGGTTATTACCGGCGACTCTTATTAACAGCGGCGAGAATCTGGAGGGAAGGGTACCGCGTCATTTTTTAGTGCATTATTAGCGGCGACATATATGTCGCCGGTATTAGGTTAGTTCGGATAAGGGTACCCTAACCGTTTGATTAGATATTTGATCGAATGGTGTAGATGTAACGGATGGGGAAGACGCGGGTTCGGGTGATCCTACTTAAACCAGATACACATAATTTCACATATATAGATAATAACATCCTAATTATACCAAATACAAAAATTTCACAATCATATACCACATTACAACAAACATACATACATTCACATACACACAATAACATCATATTTATAACAAATGCATATAATTTCACATATATTTAGATAATAACATCATATATATATATATATATATATATATATATATATATATATATATATATATATTTCTACCAAATAGTCATATACCACATACATCAATTATCAAATATACACACAATTTTCACATACAAATACCAAATTCACAAAAAAATGAAATAATAGAACCTGTAGTGGCAGAAATCAACCGGTAATAGCTGGAAAAACTATTATTCACCTGATGAAACTACAAATCCAAAACCTGTGAGCCATCCAAAATGTCACAAATCACTTCAACAATATTTGCAAGGGTAACATACAAATTAAATTACCAAAACTTAGAAATTTAATCAACACTTTTTCAGTGTTAACAAACAAATTAACAAGGAAATTATCAAAGAAATATTCAAATCAAATTACCTTAATTTCTTCAAGAACTCCACTTAGAAATTGGTCCTAAATCACACATTAATCCCTAATACCCTTAATATGACACAATATATGGAGAAATCAAGATGGAAGAAGCAAATTGAAGATGAACTCGGTAGAATGTGTAAGGGGCGAAGGAGAAAAGGCAACAAATAGAAAGCAAGTAAGAAGAATGAAGTTCTGCGTGCGATTTTTTTTTTAATATGCGTCAGCCTTTAGCGGCGACAATTAGATTATTACCGACGACTCTTATTAATAACGGCAACAATCTGGAGGGAAGGGTACCGCATCATCTTTTAGTGTATTATTAGCGGCGACATTTTCAACCTTTAGCGGCGACATATACGTCACCGGTATTAGGTTAGTTCGGATAAGAGTACCCTAACCGTTTGATTGGATATTTGATCGAACGGTGTAGATGTAACGGAAGGGGAAGACGCGGATTCGGGTGATCACCCTTTAGCGGCGACGCTATTACCGGCGACAGGGGCTTTTAGCGGTAACACTCTCTAGAGTCGCCGCTAAAGGTCCCTATCGTCGGTAATAGCGTCGTCGCTAAAGAGTGATTTTCTTGTAGTGTTTTGTTTAAAATTTAAAATTATAATGGTGTCATCCTAAAATTTAAAGGCCTAAAGGGTGTTCTTATAACTTCTTTTACATATTTTCTAACAAAAATTACAAACCAAGATGTTTCCATGGACACCCTTTACATACAAGTAGCATATTCTCTACGTATAACATCACCCTTTTATATACAAGGGATGTTCACCCGTTCAATATGAGTAGAATGATAAATAGAAGAAAAAAAATATAGAAAGATCTTTAATTTTTCATAAAAAAAACAATTGCATAATTTAAGCCATTACATCGTTAATATTAGTACTTATACTCAGACAGTTAACCTTAAAATTGGATGTCCGTCATGTTTTATTAATTATTACATATAGAAATATAACTAATTAAAGCTTATAAATACAACAATCACTATATCTATTTTATATTTAATTTATTATGTTGTTAGCTGTCCAATAGATGAATTTTCCTTGCACTTTAAATTAAGCTATATGAACTTATTAGGATATCCAAAAGATTCTAACAACGCATGCATACTATTAATAAACTTCTTTTTATATTAAGCTATACAATTAAAAATTATCAGAAGTAAGCCGTGATATTATTATTTTGTTAATCGAAACACGTTACACGCCCAGGAAATTGAACTGCAAACACAACAACAACGACAACGTCAGCTCGAAGAAGGAAGGATTTCCTTTAGACGGCCAATTGAAGAAACTGTTTTTCAAATGTTGACGAACCTGTAATCCGTAGGTAATTTCTTAGGAACATATGTCCTAACTTCTAGATAATTAATTATCTTTAGTTTGAAAATAATATCAACTTAACTCACATTTTATATAAGATTCGATCGTACAGTTATATTATTTCAGCAGCCACAAAAAAATCTGGATCATCCACGGACGACTGCAATGACAACTGTTTTTAGTTTCAGGATCGTTCGGTTTCATAACTGCGACGGTTGTACAAGAAAGGTCAGAAACGCACTGCGCAGATTTCATGGTCTCCAATTGGTAAATTTAGGCCGGGAAAGTGGGATTGTGACAGTAGTCTCGATTGCTGAACACCATCCTGAAGTTATTCGGTACGCTCTTGAACGCCAAATGAAGAAATCAGTTGTCATCGTCTCTATAAATCAAAACCCTAGTTCTACTGTATCTGCTACAGTACCTTCACAGCGTACTTTTGATCTTCAAGGTTTAGGTGAAGCTATGCTCGGCATGTTCCAGGTTTTGGATGGTGTGGAGATCACACGTTCGGATACGTTAAGAGTCAACTTCATCCACCGTGAGAACCCACCGGTTGTTAGGGTCGAACCCCGTCGCAATATTTCAAGCTACGGTGATGTCGATGTTGAGCATGCACCTCGACGACCAACACCACGAGCGCCACCATGGCCAGTCGTGGAGCCATCGGCACCACTGATATCAACGGAAGAAGAAGAGGTTTATGGTTATCCACCTGAGTTTTATTATGGATACTCTGCAACTGATCATAGCCATGATCATCGGCCAGATGGGTGTTGCCGAATTATGTGAATTGAAGCCTTTGAATTTATTTGTATTCTTCTTCTTTTCTTTTCTTTCTTTCTTTCTTTTTTTTTTTTTGGTAATTTTGATCTTGTAAAGTTGTATACTTGTAATTCTACTGATCCTGAGTGCTTCAGTGTGTTAAAAAATAAATAATAAGTCATACATACTTTGTATCCAATAAACTTTAAACTCCCTTAGTTTCTTGGGAAAATGACTTAAAAGCCCAACGAAGTTTCCAAACTGTTCAAAAAACCCAAATCATGTTTTGTCTGTTCAAAAAAACCCAACAAACTTAACATTTTGTCTAAAAAACCCAATTAAGTTACACTTTTCTTAAAGTCAAATAAGAGAAACAAATGACATGGCTTATTACCGTATCGATAAAATGACTTATTAGACCAACGAAGTTTCCAAAACGTTTAAAAAACTTCAATCATGTTTTGACTGTTCAAAAAAAACCCAACGAACTTAAACAAAACAAAATTGGAATTTTCTGAACGGTTTAGAACTTTGTTGGACTTTTTAGAAAAAATGTTAAGTTCGTTGGGTTTTTTTGAACAGACAAAACATAATTGGGGTTTTTTAAATGGTTTGAAAATTTCGTTGGGCTTTTAAATCATTTTCCCTTAGTTTCTTTAATTTTTTTTTCTCGTTTTCTTGTTCTATCTTTAGTCACTTTAGTGGGTCCCGGCCAAGCTCTTGCTTATACTTTATGCCAAACCGGTTAAAAGGGAGAAACTCAAGGAATGCGTTGACAACTTTTCTTATTATTTTTTTATTTAAAAAGAAAAATCTAATTCTTATAAATATTATATTCATTTCGTAGAGAATTAAAAACGATAAGATTTGATATATATATATATATATATATATATATATATATATATATATATATATATATATATATATATATATAATTTTAGTAGCTATATAATTTAATAAATATTAAAAAAGATTAAAAAAAATTTACCAATAAGAATAGGAGAGAGAGTGAGGGAATGAACTCCCTCACCACATTTCCCTTAGTCAAAGGATGATGTTCAGCTGAGAGGGAAAGATTTCGTCACTCTTTCCCTCACTCATACCCTCTAGCCTTATGGGAAGAACTAAGAAGACCAGGGCCGACCCATAGAGAGTTCAAAAAGTGCCTATGATCAGGGCCAAAGAAATTATAGGGTCCAATTTTTTTTAGCATTTACAATAGCTTATATTCAGTGAACGACCCAAAATAAATTAGATTAATTTTTTATACATGTATCAGTCGAAAGAGTGAGCAAGAAAAACTGAAATTTTTGAAAAAGAAAGGAAACGCTTCGATTTCTGTGGCATGAATTAAATTTTTCTTGACAGGCAACAACAAATTGTATTATTCTTTGCTTCTTTTAACGCATCAGTTGATTTCAGTTTCAGAGGCAATCAACAATCATAACTCTTTTTTCTTCACGAAACTCTAAAGCAACGATTTAGAAGCTTCAAGTTTCTTACCTGTTTGAGATTTTGAAATCAGAAGGCAAGATTAAAGTATTTCAGTTTTTTTAGGGTCGTTACTTCTTTTTTCTCTTCTGTTTAGTTTTTTATCTCTAATTTCTGATTTTTTCTTTTTTTGATTTTAGAAGGTTGACTATACTCCAATCAGTAATCAATTCCCAAAATCAGAGGAACAAGGATACCGATTTCGAAAATCAGAACCCAAAAGGAACAAGGAATTGAGGAAATCAATTTCTGGATTTTGAAGGTACAAGCAAATCAATTTCTATTTTTTCGTTTATGATAAGTTTCTGATTTGTATGGAGTAATTCAAATTTTTTTGCCATTTCGTTTCATTCATTGTTTCTGATTTCAGAGTTATGTTCTTTTTTTCTTGTTGATTTTAAGGGTAAAAAATCAGAGAATTTGGGACTTGGTCTAGGGGCAAAAATCAAAAGGTATTACTATTTTTTTTTATCTATCTATATGTTTATGACGTTCTTTATAAGGAAATTAGATTTTTTTTTAATTATTTTTTATTCATATTTTCTCGAATTCTGACGATTGAAGCAATAATTTGTTCATTTTAATCCCTTTTTGAGGTTTACATGTTTCTGATTTCAAATTAAGCTATTATACATTTTTATCTATCTCTACAATTATGATATTGTTTATAAGAATATCACATTTTTTCATTATTTATGATTCGTATTTTCTACAATTCACAAGCATTAAAGTAAGAATCCGTTGACTTTCATTTCATGTTTGAAGTTTACAGGTTTTTGATTTCAGATTTTTTTTGAAGTAGATCAAAATTTAGAAGGTAAGTTATTGACTTATAATTTTTTTTAGAAGCAAATCAAAGTTTTTCTTTTTCTAATAATGTAGTTTAACTTTCTAATTTGATTTATGTTTTTTTACAGTTATTTGTAGATGACAAATGTATTATTCTTTGCTACCTTAGTTTCAAGAGATGGAGGATAATAGAAGCAATATTATTTTTCTGTATTAATTTGAATGAAATTTTAAAATATGTATTTATGCAATAGAATATGAAAATTTATGATTGTTTTGCTTAAATTTTTAGGTCTTTTAAGTTTTAGAGCCTAATTTTTGTTAAATTGCACAAGGTCTCTGACTTGGGACCGACCCTGAAGAAGACACGTAGAATTCGACGTCTCCAACTCATTCCATGATTGAACACCGTCCCGTACATGCATATGTGTCTTGTGGTGTAAGGCTATTCATGGATGGGTACGAACACTTTCATTGGCTAGGAAATAATGAGCACTATTTTGACTGTTGTGATGTATACGTTACATATTTAAGAAAAAATTACTAATACTTTAAAATAAAAACAAACAATGATTACTTATGAATACTAACATATTTATATATATATATATATACTAGTTTATAACCTGTGAGAACCATGATTATACAATTAATTAAACTTTTAAAATAAAAATTAAAAATTATTAAATAAATATGTGAAATTATATCACTTTATAATTTGTATTCAGTTTATTTTAATATTATTAATTTAATGTAATTAGAGTAAGAAATTTAAAATTTAAAATTTGAAATGAAAAATCAATAGGTTACCAATGACATGCATTAATTAGGAGATACATATAATATTGTGACACTTGACAAAAGGAGAATAAAATATGCATTAATTAAGAGCCCTAATAAGATGACACATGTCAAAAGGAGAATAAAACTATTCATTTATTAGATAGGAAGATTTCACAGTACTACGAAAACATCCATTTTTTTCTGTACTCTCAAATTTTTATCAAGTTATTATGAATCAAAATTAAAATACTCCAAATACTCAAATGATTCGTACGCGCATGTTGGTGGATGTAGGTAAACCACCTTATATTACTTTGGTGCCCAAGGTATCCCTAATAAATAAAGATCTTTTTGCCACATGTCACATTCTCATTTATTTTGTCACATGCAATTTTGTGGTTATTTTAAATTAATTTTTATTTCACATGTTATTTTATGGTTTTTCCATTTTATTAAATTTTAGATAGTGTTTAAATGCAACAATAAATACATATCAATTTTATTAATGAACTTTCATTCTAATTTCAAAATTAGTAAATTAAATATTAATTAATTTTATTTATTTATTTATCTAAATTATTTGTTTAAATTTAAATGAGAAAAAAAAACACTTTAATTTTTATAATTCAATATTTTCTCACTTTTCTTATAAATTTATACTTCTCAAATGTTTAGAATTTTAGATTTAGTTTTTCTTTTAAATAAACTCATGTAATACATGAATCTCACACCTAGTGAACTGAATAAAGAAGAAGAAAAGAATAAGAACGATGAATTATTTGTTGAACTTTATTGTTGGAAAAAATTAACTTAAACATCCTAGCTAAATATTAACCATATTTATATTAATAAAACTAGAATCATCCTCTAATACTAAAACTTGGAAAAACAACATATCTAGAATCAAAGTTATCCTAATATAATAAAACTTTTCTTATTAACTAACTGATTAATCCAACAATCATCCTCTTAATCGGTTTAGTTATACCACTCATTCACAATAGTTTTTAATCACTTTCTTCCCAAATCATCCCGACTTTTCCCAGACACACGACCTCCATCATGGTCACATCCAAAGTCCTCCATACCCTTTTGATTGTTCACAACACAAGTAACATGTAACATGACATCCCATTGAATACGTTCATTACCATCTAGACTTTTCCCGGATTAACGACCTCTCCCCCGCCAGATCCAGAGTCATCCGATTTGAACTTCCATCGCCATAATGTTCACACTATGTTGTTTCTCCAATCTTTTTCCTTTGTTCTGATCACCTTTGCTCAAAGATGCATCTCCACCGACCAAGAAAACAAAGCTACCTGCTTCATCGTTTTCTTTCAATCATGCCGAACGAACTGAATCCAAAGCTACCTGCTTTGACAGATCCTTCCTGTCCGTTTTTCACGTACCTACGTGGGTATTCCCTTATCACGAACAAGTCGAACTTTCTTCCTCACTAATCATTGTTGTCCGATTAATGTAGACGCAACCCTTTGATTTTTTCTGCCTTTTGATTTCAACCGATCAACGTCTTACTCTCTTTTTTGACAACCCCGACCTAATCAAAATTGTTCCGAGAACATTTTTCCACCGAACAACAAGACAAGGTCACAACCACTTTTATCGTCTTTCGTCACTCGCAAAACGAACCGAATCAAAGCCACCCGTTTTGACGTCTTCCCGTCTATTTATTCCGTGCCTGAGTTAGTCTCTTTCTACCTTAGAACAAGCCCGATCAAGAAAAATTGGGGTTGATGTTGAGATGCTTCAACACGCACTCAAAAACAATCCACAGCCCGCTTAAACTAAACTCGATTCCCGCGACGTCTGCCCCACAACGAAGGGCTACACTTTTCTTGAAACCGACTCTCAAACCGGCCCCCTACGCCTTCACGAGCCCTAGGCTCCGATACCAAGTGTAGGTATACCACCTTATATTACTTTGGTGCCCAATGTATGTTAACATCACCAATTCAACAATCTATACTCACCAACCATCCATATGCGACAAATTACTTCCAACAACCTATACCATAACAATTCTATCATTCCTAATTTCAAGCTTTTACAACTTACTCAGCCTCAACAATTTCAAACACAACCATCTCAACCCCAAACTCAAGTCTAATTTTTTCAAACCTCAACGATGGCGACGACAACGAAAAGGTCCAAGAAACTCAACCACCACCTAAAAGAAGAAAAAAGAAAGGAAATGCTAAAGAAGTTAGTCATGGTTGGACCGAAGAAGAGAAAGTTGTGTTAATAAAAGCTTGAATATCTATATTGAAAGACAAACAAACATGCAACTCGCAATCCTATAAACTTTTTTTTGGCAAAATATATAACCTACCATATAAAACCTAAGCCTCCATCTATGTGAATGTGAAATATATGAAGGGTTAATTGATGTGTTAAATTCTAACTTACTATTTAACATCTAAGCTCTTCGAATTTTATGCCGTGTTGATGTTCCGATATACAAATTGATTAATTAATTTTGCTCATGGGGACTTTGTTAAATCTGTATTTTTAAGCCCATTTTAATTTGCTGTACATCAAATATACAATATTAACTTTTTCGCGGCCTATTTTTTATACTAGTTGATAAAGTACACAATTTGTTTTTATTCCTTTATTGATAAATTTTTTGAATGGATAATCATCTTTGCATGTAGGACTATGGAGTAATCATTATATATTCTGAATCTATACTTTTAGTCTAAATAAAAAGATCACTTTATCTTTTCATTTAAACGTGATACTCCATAACAGATATTTGCTTAATCGATAACTGAGAAATTAAATATTTTTTTATTTTTCTTTTTAATTATCTTCCTACCCAATGAAAATGATGACCTAGTGTCCAAAAATATAATTGGTTTTTATCAAAATTAACCATAAACATAAAGAAGTAAACATAACCATCACCGTGATTAATCACAAAAACAACAAACATAATAATTTACAACGATTATTCACAAAGTAATAATAATAATAATAATAATAATAATAATAATAATAATAATAATAATAATAATAATAGTAAATTAGACCCCCTAGCATATGTACCACATTATTTCGATCGCCCTTTTGAACCCTTACATAATGTTCTGAATTCACGAAAAGATGGTTTCTACAGTTGGCATGACTCACACTTGATTTGTTATAAACTAGTTGTGAAACCCATGTATTGCATAGTTTAATTTTAAAAAGAGTTAAATATAAATGTCAAAATATTTGAGAACTTTGAATTTATAAAAAAATAAGATAAATAATGAATTATTATAATGAAAATGTTTTTTATCTTTTAAATTTAAACAAATAATTTAAATAAATAAACAAAAAGAAATTAATGAGTTTTAATTTTGGTAATTTTAAAATTAAGAATTAAGTTGATTAATGAAATTGATATTCAATTTATTACTACATTTATTGTAATTATTACATTAAAATATTATGTATAATTTAATAAATTAAAAAAACTTATAAAATAATATGTAGAAAAAAATTAATTGAAAATAATCATCAAAATGACATTGATAAATTAAATTAAAGTGCGACAAATGAAAAGAAAAAAAAAAGATAAAAAAAAAAGACTTTATTATTAGGAAGGATTAGTGAGGATTATAATTGATATGGGCTCCCTCACTCCATTTTATGCGTTCGGAACTAAGGCCCAATCCAACATCCGATTTACAATTATAGCCCAGGTCTGGTCCAAAATCCAGGTTACCATTAACAATCCATTAATCGGAATACTAACCTCACGTAACTTCTCCGTAGTCCCACATACTCACCATTTATGATTTATCCCAAAACGTAATTTACTCTCTCTTTCTCTCTTCCCCTCCTCTTTTATTTTTTATTTTTATTTTATTTTTTTCTAGAAAGATGCGTCAATAATGGCTAAAACGATTGGTATTTTTGGTAACGACATGGTAGAAGAAACCAAGGGTTTATCCGGCCACGTATCAATTCCGCATGTGGCAGGAAATATCATTTATGCTTTATTTGCTCATACGCTGTCGTTTTCACTTGCCCACATAACCCAACTATGTTACGTACCGAATCAAGTGACGTCGATTTAAGTGGTCTTTGGTCTTTGGTCGACTATTCTGAATACTTGGTATTTTCTACTTCATATTCTTACGCTTAATCCCCTTAATCTTTTACATACTTTCACAATTGGTTTCTATTATTGGTATGTATTATATTACCATTGAGATTGATATCTATAATATAAAATATTTTTTATATCTAACACACCTAAAAATAAAAAATGATGATACTACTACTAAGATTTGTTTTCGATCATGCAAATGACATGAAAACTAACATAATCGTCGAAAATAATTTGGAATCCTATCAACTCCAATTTCGGCCCAATACTTTATCTATAACAAATACAACTTATATCTATAACCCATATCTACCAACTCTTTGTATTTTTATCATAGATTACTCAGAATCTTGGAGTTTGATTTATATTTTTGGATCTCTTATTTATGTTTTATTTAATTTAATAACTGTTTATCTTATTTTATTTCTAAAATGAATATTCACTAGAACTAAACCTTTGTAAGATGATTAACTCTAGAGGGTCAAAATGGTTATTTTGAAGTGTCCAAATAGCCAGTTTAACAACAATATTAACTTTTTAAAATTTCAATTTTCCCCAATGGCTATATCTGGTTTTTGTATATTTATCCGGAAAAAATCAGGGGGCAAGGTTTTCTGGAATCCAACTTGTATCCAGTGGATCAAATATATCCGATTTGGATATGTTGCAATGGGTTTGTACATCTCTACACTCCGTTATAGCTGACTATTTTGATTTAATGTCTTGCATAACTAAAAATCATATATTGAAGATCGGTCAGTTCTATAAAAAAAATATATACTTAAAAACACTATATGACAATAAAATTTCATCATACATAAAAGTGAATATGTTAAAGTTTCTTAATCATCAATACTGTCTGCGAGACAAAAAAATTCCTCTTCTGAAGCCTCTTTTGTCTTTCTGCATTTCTTCGACATATAAGATTTTATAAGGAAACATATTTGTTTCATGTAAAATTTACTTACAAATCCCCGGTTGTATTCATTAATTCATCAAAACCCTTAAAGATAAGATTACATTAAAAATGGAATTAAAGTTATAATTTGAGAATAATATATTATAAAAATAAAAAAGAATGTAAAGACTAAAGAGCATCTGTTGGGGTATTTCCTATATAAACCACACCTCCTGATTTTCCTCCTTCGCATCAAAGAGGCTTTTATTTCTCCAACCAATACCTCTTTTTCTAGGCGGGCTCAAACAAAAAGTTGTAACTTGTAAGGATTTAAATATTTTAGATCGTTCATTAGTTTTTTATTATTATTGCGTTTAACTCTTTTTCTTCACATATGATACAAATAGATTTACTTGCGATTATTAATTTAATAATAAAAAATGGTTTAAAATGATGTAGAAACTTCATGTTCGTCCTTAGTCGATTAGGATTACCTTAGTTTCATGATTCATAGCATCAATAACTCCTCCTTTAACCTATTTTACTTCAACCATTCTTTTATTCATTTTTTCATTTACATCTCATTTAATTATAATTTCTTTAGTTGATGTTTAATGTAATTGGTAAGAATTTGAATTTAAGTTATAACAAAACAGATTTTAATTTGTTATTTTTTTTATCCATGTTGATTTCTTTAATAATCTGTTAATACATGTTTCCTTTATGTTTTTTTTTTTTTTTTTTTTTTTTTTGTGAATGATTTATTTCATAATGTGTAACTGGGCACTTTTATTTTTTACTTTCTTGACACAAAAGTCCCTTGTATTTTTCGACTGCAGAACATATTCACCAACATCAACAATGGCCATTCCAAAGACAATCATTCTGCAAATCGATCAGTTTTGTAATTGTGAGGGATGCATACAAAAGGTGAAGAATACGTTTTGTGAACTTGGTGGTGTCAAATTGTTAGAAATGAACCCTGAGATAGGTAAATTCATCATCTCGACTACTAAACACTCAGATGTGATCAAATACGCTTTAGAGCGCACATTTTCTAAGAAAAAAGTCATTCTCTTTGAAAACCCTAAGCATCCATGTCAACCTCCTATCCATAACCACCAAAATGTGATCATTAATCATAACCATATTCATCAAGTACCTCCTTCGATTACTACCAATGCATATGATGTGGCTAAAGTGTTGGCGACAACAACTCATGCTAATGGACTACAAAGTGTGGAGATCACACATATGAAGCTCAACTTCAACAACTTTGAAAACCGACCAAGTGTTAGATCAAGACATGCAATCAACAATGTTACTCCACCATTGAAACCGAAACATACAAGACATGCATGCATCACCTCTACAAATAATTGCAATGGCATCACCTCCACAACAACCATCTCGACTAAGGAATGACAAGCATTACTTTGACAGGGTGGGAATACCAAGCCATGAACTTCATCAGTCCCACAACTCAAAATACATCAAGTTCATGAGAATTCTCTCAAATAGTTTCTGTAATATCTTCCTTTTATCATGTATTATAGCTTTGATTTCTATTTATTTTATCTTATTGTTCTTATACTTGTGATTTGGGATACATAAAGGATGTAAGCTTTTAAATATATTTTTATTACTTAAATGATAAGTATTAATTTTTTTTATAATTACATATAATTACTTTTTTTTTTTTACATAATTTCTTAACAAATTAAGTTTAAACATCATGTTTTGAAGCATTAAAACAGCAACCATTTATCTATTTGTCATTTTTTCTTACAACTAATCTCATGTTAAAATTGATAGATGAAATTAATATTAATAAATATTTTGAAAATGAGTTTAAATCATAAGATAAAATAGTAATATACTTTCATTTGGTATATCCTCTAGATCTATGAATTTATTCTTCAAAAGAATCGATTTTATCATATAAAAAGGCTTAGCAACGCAACTTGTTGTTCGTTTGCCTTCTTATTCGTTATATAAAACTAAAATAAATATAATGTATGCGTTTAGTTTATCCGCAAAACATTCACTTAAGAGGGAATAAAAAAGGGTTGGGCTAGTCAAATATTGACTTTTCTTGATCTAATTCTTCGAAGCGGTTTTAAAACTGATCTGGACGAAAAAATTGTTTTGTGCGCCTGTGCTGTAGTGTAGAAGTAGAATAGTTTGGAGTTTGGATTGCAATTGAAAAAGGTGCGCAAAGATAAACCAGCTATGAATTTTAAAAGCAGTCAAGCGCAAAATGAGAGTGGTTAAAAACTCATTGTCTTGACCGCGAATCTCGCTAACCGTTGAATTTTGGTAAATAGCACGCGCTCACGCGCAGCAGAAGCAGAATACGCGTCGTCTGGAATACTCACGAACATACCGCGTTTAGCTATTTCTGGGATCATACATCTGGTTCTGGAACGTTCTTGGCTACTTCATCTATATTGCTTGCGCCCCTTAAACTTTGAGGTATTTGCACAAATGGCTGAAGAGTTTTTACTAATTTTAAAGAAAACCACATTAATGTTCATTTTCTTATGTCAAAGTAATTGAATCTTATTTTACATTTGCAAATAGAATGCCACCTCTATGAAAAAAAAAAAAAAACACATCGAAATATGTGCGTTATAATTACGGAGATCTTGATGATTATGTAATATTTATAATTTACAGTCAAACTAAAATAGTTGAATAAACTACAACACTGTTTAAGAGATAATGTTGCTATTTAATAATCGTTTTTAATTATGTTTTAGTATATTCTAATTGTTTTAGAAAGTGTAGTAAGTGTATAATAAAATTAAGTAATATAAGCAAACTCGTATTATATAAATTAGAACTAATTGTTGCAACTAAATGCACCCCCATAAAATAATTAAATTAGCTTAAACCTACATAGAATATATCAACAATAAAATTTAATTTCATCATGTTCGGTGCTTGTTGAAAGAACTTCTTAAGGTCCTATATATGTGATTTCACACTCATATGCATTTCAGAAGACCACATAACGACGAGCAACACTTCGTTTGTACTAGAGTACTAGACATTTAAATAAATTTATATAATTGCAAATAATTTTGTATCTCAAATAAAATATAATTGTCCATCATCTTGCTAGTATATCACATGAAAAAGGTTATAAAAAAACAAATAGATATATTCCCGTTGTATATGTCTATGTGTGGAACATAGTAGTCCACCATGCAAGTTTGACATTCAAATGACAATAATCACAAATGCTTATCATATAGGATGTTAAACACTTCTATCACGTCGATAAGAGTCAGGGTTGAACCTGAAGCAGGGTACAACCGCACAAAGTCTTTGATGTGAAAGGGCCCACAAATATTAATCCGTCATTAATCATTTGCTATCTGTTTTGCTAATCCATCGCTATCCCCACAATGGAAGCATGGCCATTGAAGAGTGGATTCAACACAGGAAGTTTAAGATTCAAACTTTGGCATGCCTAAAAAGTAGTTAGTGTTTTACGATTGACCTTCCATGTAGGCCTTAAGGTGAGTTGACGCAGGCTCCATAAATGACATTGTTTGCCATTCTTTTTTAATACAAAACTTTAGGTATACATTTTTATTGTGCGTAAAGGCCTTAAAAAAACTACGGATCAACCTAGTTACGATAAGTAATACTTATAGTCATGGGACACACACTCAATCAAAAATCAATCAATCAAACCCTAAATACATGTTTGCAAGTAGTGTACGATCTTCATATATATATATATATATATATATATATATATATATATATATATATATATATATATATATATATATATATATATATATATATATATATATTGGTTTTGGAAACAATTGCCTTACTTAAAACACTAATTACTATAATGCCATTTCATTAAACAATTTAAACTAGTTTAATTATCAATATTTTCTCCTACGGGGTTACCTCCACAAAGCATTTTTCCTTTGAAGCCTCTTTATTTTTCTTGTCCACTTTCTTCAACATATTGGATTTTAATGTGAACTAATTTTCTTTTTAAATAATTTTCCTTTTGAATCCTTGGCGTTATTGATAAATACATCAAGACCCTCTAGAACTAGGTTAACCGTTAACTTATAAAAAGAATCAACATCTCTTATGATGATACCAAGTTATAAAATAATTAAAAATGTTGACCATAGCTAACACGTAAGGACCAATCTATTCACTTCTTCCCTATATAAACTGCACATTTCTTGGATCATTTCTTATCTTTTTCCCTCACACCAAAATAGATCTTCTTTCTTCGTCGAAAACATCTCTCCGTTGCTGGCTGCATAGATATTTGTAAGTATTCTTAATACTTTTAGATCATTTTATCACTTTATTTCATTACATTTTTATCTTTTTCTTGATTTTTCATACACATACTTACATTTAATTATTGTTTTTAAATTAATATTCCTATTAATATAACATTTCAAAATCGTGCAGAAATTTCATCTTCATCCTTCGTCGATTAGCATTGAGTACTTAGTTTTCCGGTTTGATCAAGAACTCCTCTTTTAATCTTTTTCACTTCAATATTTCTTTTATTTATTTATCCATTCATTTTATATATAGTTATTATGGTACTCCAAGTTATAATAGACTTTTTTATTTATTCAATGATCTGTGGCATTATCTCAATATAATTTGTTGTCAACTGATTAACAGCTAATTATCTTCATCTATGCCTTTCTTAATCAATCACTTATAATTTGTTTATCTAACGTTTAATGGTTTTGGTGTCAATTGGTGTTTAATTTATAGGAAAACACTGTTTAATCGTCTCGTTTATCGATGTTGATATATTTAATCATTCATTATAACTTGTATTTATTTGTTTGTGGGCGAGGTGTGTTTAGGAAGTCAAACTTCAGATCATATTGTTCTGATCGGAGACTAATTAATTATATGTTTGAGGATTGTTATTTAATTTTCTGATATGAAACTCCTCGTATGATTCGAATGCAATTTATTATATTTACAGCAAGCATCAATGACGACCACTCCAATGACAATTGTTCTTCAAATCGATCCGTTCTGTAACTGTGAAGGACACATACATCAGGTGAAGAAGACACTCCGTGATATTGGAGGTGTCAAATTGTTAGCAATGAACCCCGAAATGGGGAAATTCACCATCTCAACTGCTAAACACCCTGAAGTAATCAAATTTGCTTTTACTCAAACCTTTCGAAAGAAAAATATCATTTTGTCACTAGAACATCCAAATCAATTGCCTGGTTTTAACAACCCAGATAATTTGATGAATATTAGTCGTCAAACTCCTGTTTCTTTTGTAACTCCTCTAGGTACTGCTGATGTTCATGATATAGCTAAAGCATTTGTGACAATGTCACATGCCAAAGGATTAAAAACTATGGAATTCACTCAATCAAATACTATTAAGATGAACTTCACTAATCGTGATAATGATCAACCATCTACCTCTAGGTCATCTTTAATTCACAATGTTCGTGATGATCCTAATGATGTTCATGTTAAATATGATGGTTTTGAATATGGTCCTCCATTGACACCACCTCCCCCAAATACTACTAAGCCATCAGCCCCACTCATTCCTACAACTGAAAATTATGTTTATGGGCATCCTGCTGAGTTATATGGTGTCCCAAGAAGTTCAAGGTATGATGATCCACATGGCTGTTGCACCATTCTTTGAGCTAGTAAGTATATTTGTCTATGTTTCATATTTTGTTGTCTTGTATTAGATCCATTTATTTTTCTTTTGTTATATTCCATGTATTTCAATTCTTATTATATTTTTGATCTTATACTTGTAATGAGTGGGTTGTTTAGTTTCAGCTATTAATGGTTGTTTGATACTTTTTCCTTTCAATATATACATTTTATATTTGTTTTTGTTCAAACATTACCTGGTTCTCAAAGGTTTACATGGTAAAAGAAAGTTATAAAGTATTCTAATACGTACATACAAACAATTCTATTGTAAGAGATATGCAAGTAGTATGTGGTGTGACTTTTGCTTAAACGTATCACTTAATTTTGTATGCCTTCGAGTGAGAGATCAATCGACACATATGGCTTTACACAAACTATGACATACAAATTTAAGCTTGCCTAGCTAGGACAAATGGTTATAAAACCTAGCATGGTGCGGTTTGGTGTGGTTTTCAGACCAAACCGAACCGCAAACCGCATGGTGCGGTTTTTGCATTCTTAAAACCGTTGGGTGCAGTTTTGCAATGGTTCGGTTTTTCGGTTTTAAAATGCGGTTTCGGTTTGTATCGGTGCGGTTTCGGTTTTTAAACCGTGTTAAGAATTTGGTGCAGTTTTTTTTTTAAGGTTTTTTTGTGCGGTTTTTTTAAACTGTAAGAACTAAAAACCATGTGCATATAAACTTGTATTGTTCTGTTTTTTTTAATACATTCATTTTCAGCTCAAAACAAAATTACATAATAAAAAATTGTAAGTCGCTTAAAATACAACTTGTGACCACTCTCACAAACTAATTAATGATTGAAGGTTGGTTGATTTTGACTTAATTTGCTACAAGTTTATTACATGTAATCGATTAGTACGTTTGGCTAACAATAAAACATTTTTTTGCACCCCATATAGTTTTATACAAACACAAAATAAACATATAATAAATATATTGTCGTTTATAACTATTTTAAATAGAATGTATATAATATACATTGATTGATTTATTACTATACACGCTTGTGGTGCGGTTCGGTTTTGATGGACCGGTTTTTAGGATAAAAACCGCACCGCACTGTTAACCTCGGTTTTTGCTAAAATTAAATCCGCACCATTGGTTTTTGCATCGGTTTCGGTTTTTCGGTTGCGGTTTATTGTGGTTTTGTCGGTTTTTCTTTAGTCGGTTCGGTTTTTGCTCACCCCTAATAAAACTAAAACCCAATCTACCAGGTACAATACTTTCAAACCATCCCCCTACGGTTAACAACTACAATTTATATTTTGTGCATATTTTGTAAAAAACATAATAATTAATGTTTTTTAAAAGCAAAAACACCGCTTCAAATTTGACTAACTGTTTGTAAAGAGCAAATGTATTAGATGGAACGTGTTTTTTGTAATACTTTTCATCTATAGGGTTCCGTTTGTAACTTCCTATTCTATTCATCCAATACTATAAATGAAGTATTTTTTTCTTTCACTCACAAACTCCAAATTCTTCATATTTCCATATAATTTACTTAATTTATTAACTTAAATATGTTGTTACTTATAAACATTATCATAAATAGAAGATTTCTTGAATTATTAATATAATATACTAAATTTGTTGACTTCAATATAATGTTAAATACATAACTTCAATTAAATATTAAATAAAATGAAAAATATAGTGTAAATTAAAACCTAAACTAAAATATCAAATAAAGTTTTAAAAATTCAACATATATTTTTTAAAATAGTTAAAAGAAAATTATTAGATTCGATAAATATAAAAATATTAAATCTAAAAGTCGAATTAACTAAAAGATATCTAAAAACTATTTTTTATAATAACTAAAACTCAATTAAGTTGTTTTTAAATTAATTTATAATAATAATTAAAAATAACATAAAGTTATAAATTAAATTATGTTACATTACAAACAGTGGTTGATAATCTATCTATATCTATATCTATATCATCATATATACTTATAAAGGAAACATTTATCCCTTTACCGCATTCATTTGAAATTCACATGCATTTTTCCTTTCATTATATTCATTTGAAACTCCCATGATTTTTCAATTTCTTTCTAATAATAACTATAATTTGGTTAATTAGGTTAAATAAATATTAAACCTAAAGTGTAGTCATATATAAACTAAATTTCAATATTAAAATAATATATTTACTTCTATTTATAAAGTTATGTTTTTTATCTCTTAACATATTATATTTAATTTATTAATTTTAATATATTGTTGGATGTAAATCATTATCGTTTTACAGATATAATTTTGGAATAATTTGTGTAAAATACTTAAATTATTAATTTAAATATAATATTTCAGGGTCAACTTAAATATAAATTTTAGTTTAACTTAAACAACCCAAAGAATATTTTGTAAATATTTAAAAGTGATAAATTGTAGTGTCTTTCTAATAATGATTATAAGTTGGTTAATAAGGTTAAATAAATATCAAACTTAAACTGTAATCATAAATAAATTAAATTTCAATTTTAAAATAATATATTTACTTCTACTTATAAAGTTATATCTTTAACTTTAATATATTATATTTAATTTATTAGATTTAATATGTTGTTATATGTAAACCATTATCAGTTTAAAGCTACAACCTTTGAAGAGTTTGGACAAAATAATTAAATTGTTAACTTAAATATAATATTACAATGTCAACTTAAATATAAATCTTTGTTTCCACCTATAAAACCAAAGATTATTTTGTAAATAGTTATAGGTGATAAATTGTAATAATAAATGCAAAAACTAAATTGTAATCTCAAATTTAACTAAAACATTTTATAAAGATACTTTTATAATCGTTAAAAGTTTTCAAATAAGTAGCTTAAAATAACTTATAATAATAACAGTTAAAATTAACTCTATACAAATGATTATATTGTTACCTTTAAAATCAAAAAATTATGTTTGATATTTTAAATAGTTATAATGATATAAATTAAAGCATTAAGCAAATATATTTTAAAAAATTAATTCAAAATAACAATTATAAATAACATTAAACCATATATTATATTTAATTTTATTCATGTGTAACTCGCATGTAGAAGTCATTTAAACAATTTAGATTATGAAGTTATAATAAATGTATAGATTTTCATATAATTCAAAATAATCAATATATTATATCAATTTAGTATACAAATTATTATATCAAATTTAACAACATTATTATTATTTTTTAAAAAAACATATATTTGTAAAGACTTAAACTATATATGTGTTTTTGCGCATTACAATGTCAACTTAAATATAAGTTTTATTTCCATTTAAAAAACCAAATAATATTGTGTAAATAGTTAAAAGTGATAAATGCAAAAACTGAATTGTAATATTAATTTAATTAAAATATAACAAAACTGCAAATTTAGTCCTTGTGGTTTGCAAAAAACTTTGGATAGGGTCCAAAAAATTTTCGAGTTGCATGGAAGGTCCAAAATAAAAACTTTTCCATGAATTTGGTCCAAATAAATATGAAAAGACTATTTTGCCCTTGTTATTTCTTTTTTTACATTTTCTTTGTTTATTTTGATTGTTTTAATATAAAAGAAAAAAAAAACGGGCATGACCAGTTGACCATACAATACCCACCCTACATATGTATTGAATGAGAATGCTATACATGTTTGATATTTATTTAACTTAATTAACCGAATTAACCTGTATATCATTCTCATTCTCAACTCTGAAAGAAGACTGATAACCTTTGAAGTTGGAGATTCGATTTTGCTTAAAGTCTCGCCGTGGAAAGGACTTATAAGATTTAGTAAAAAGGGAAAGTTGAGTCCAAGGTTTATTGGACCGTTTAAAGTTCTTCAAAGGATTGGGAACCAAGCTTACAAGCTCGAATTACCCGAAGAACTGAATGGTATTCATAACACTTTTCATGTGTGTTATTTGAGGAAGTTCACGAGAGAAGTTCCCGACATGATTCCATTTTCAGAGTTGAGAATTGATGAAAATAAGAGGTTAATTGAAGAACCAGAGGTAATTATTAACCGAAAGACTAAGAAGCTTCGATGCAAGATGGTCGAATTAGTGCTTGTTCGTTGGAAATATATGAATGGACCAAATCTCACCTAGGAAACGGAGAGTGACATGTTGAGTCGCTATCCGCATTTGTTTGTTGATGTGTGATTCCGGAGACAGAATCATCCTAAGGGGAGAGAATTGTAACGTCCACGTTTCCAGGTTAGGCATGATTGTTGATGTAATAGCCTAAGTTAACCCTTGTAACTCTTTTTAAAGTATTAATGATGAAATATTTGAGTATTATGTAATTTATGTGTTTATTTTCTGAATTATTATAATTTAATGAATTAAGAATAAAATACGCGTCAAAATTAAAGTGTGAGATAAGCTCGATATCTTTGCATGAAGATGCAGTGGTTGAAACAAGGATTCCATAGATATAAAGAATGGCGAAATCTGAGTTATAACAAAGAAGTTATTACATGTCGAAGTTTCGCGATAGAACTGGCAACGCTGAATGATGTAAATAGTGAATTTACGATAGAGTGATATTTAGCCTTAGTAATGTAAATGAAAGTCTTAGAATACGTTAAACTGAGAGCGTGAATAAAAAGAACGCCCAAATCTGACTTCGTATGAGGAAGTTATGATTTTTCGAAGTTTCGACTTAGCGGTATGCAGCCCGAATACTCGATTTGAGATTGAGCGGTTTTTAGCTGACACAATCTAAATGAGAATACAAGATCTCGTCGATAGTAGTCGAACGGTAAAAAGACAGACGAAAACGGAAATGAGAATACAAGATCTCGTCGATAGTAGTCGAACGGTAAAAAGACAGACGAAAACGGACGTCAGATGAAGAAGTTATGAATTTATAACAGAATTTTCCTGTACCAGCCTACTAAAAATAAATAATAAAAAATAAATTCAAAATTAGCCGACAGAGTCTAAATGAAAGTTGTAGAGCATAGTCTCACCTACGTCGAAAACGGAGTTCGTATGAGGAATACATGAATTTTTGAAGTTTATTGAATAATTAAAATAATAAATTTAATTATAAATTCCGTTATTATCCAAATGGGGGGAGTCAGCGACCTTATCCGGGTTACGCCCAACGTAACTAGGATTTACGCCTAGAGTAAATCGAGGATCCAGCCCCCTATAAAAGTAAGTCGAGGCTGCCGAGTTTCAGCTGCTATTTTCTTTCTTTCTCTCGCGTTTTTGCCTCGTTTTGCGTGCAAATTATACCTCGAATCCCCAATATCATTCCCGAGCCCCGAAGCTCTGCCCGCGAGAAGCCCGGTTTTTGTGAAGATCTTCCATATCTACCGAAGAATACTACTTTTACAAGTCGTAGTGCTGTCCGATCATCTTCTGATCAAGTGAGTGTGTAGTTATTTTCTTCTAACGCATAGTTACGAAGTATTTTATATGAAATATGTGTTATGTGTATATTTTGTTGGTTATATGTGTGAATGTATATTCACTTTCTTCTATCTCATAGATATGATTTATTCTCTATGATATATGTGTTATGTGTATGTGTCTCATCTGTTGTTTGGAATATGTATTGAATGAGAATGTTATACAAGTTTTAAACTATGTATAAAAATATATATTTTTATCTACTAATATGTTGGGTAGAACATGGGTAGATAGTTGATGTGTGATAAACAGATGAGAGGCCTCAATGTTGTTGTTGTTGTTGATCTAGTTATTCAGCGGAGTATGGATAACGACCACAGACTCTTTCTAGACAGTCCTGTGGAACGCTAGCAAGCTCATAACCTGTAGGTATTATGAACGATGTGTTCACCGGTGTACTCTATCCCCCTCATGGTTGCCTTTAGGACATCTATTGTTGAGGAAACCCCTTTGCAGTAATGTCCGTCCCGATGAAAATCCTAGGTTAGGTCCTTTGAGATAGATGTTGTTTTAGGGACGTAAAGTGAGGATAACGGGAATGGGTAATCGGATTATTGTTGGTTGGTAAAAGTAAATATAATTATTTGTTGCGGGTTGAAAACCCTATATGCTCACCAGGCTCCCAAGTCTGACCCACTCAATTTATTTGTATTACGGGTAGTGGCGCGAGGTCATAAGATGGATGAATCATCAAGTTATTTTGTTTATTAGACCAGTTGTTATATGTAACTATTGTATGGTCTATCTTTTGTTGTTTATGCTTTTGTGTCTGTATCGGAACATTACATCCCGAGTTTTGATTATATAATGAAAATACATTTCTTTATGAAATGCTTTGATAAGTATTATTTTATCATATTTTGTTTTTGGGCACATTCTGCAACTCTTTTAAATCAAGAGGATTTACTCTGAAATTATTTTAAAAACATAAATGAAAACGGTCTTTTATGGCCGTGATTTTGGGGATGTCACATCAATGATTCTTATGGTGTGGGCCTATGGTTATTTAGGATGGGCTAAACCAATATAGTAGTCCATGGATAGTCCATGGAGGTTTAACCTATGGATCCTAAGTAATATGAAAGGTCATGTCCATTAGGATTTACATGGATGTAACCTTAGACTTTGACACACTATGTAAGAAGTCCCTAAGCTCCTAAAATCGACACTAGTGATATTTGGAAGAGCTATAGCTGATTTTGTGTGCAAGTTACCCTCGCTCAAGTCCTCCATTGTTGGTGGTGTTTTGTGAAGCATTTGAGACATCACATTTGGGGTGCTAGGCTCTTAAAGGCTCAAGTCAACTAGCTACAACAAGAGGTAAGTCATCTAATTAATTTTTGATATACAAGAACCCATGTTTTGTATGCTAGTTAGGATAATGCTTTGGAAAATCAAATTGCATGTATAATTAAGAAAACATAGATCCAAAACATTTAGGGCTGTATGTGAACCTTAAGGTTGTTAGAGTGCTCAAAACCCATCAAGAGGTTGGTAGTGAGTTAGGTGATGATGATGTTGATGCTATGTAATGGGATGACTTCTCGACCAGGTTTTGAGATGAATTTGCACCGACGATTGAGATGAAACAGTTGGCGCGAGAGTTTCTGGATGTCTGCCAAACTACTGAGACTATGGCAAAGATCACTGCCATGTTCCGGGAGAGGGCTTTATTGGTACCGCAGTATGCATCAGATGAGGAAATAAAGAAGGTGAGATATCATGATATGCTGCAGGATGACATCAGGGAGTTTGTGTTCAGAGTGAGAGACCCTGAATGATATGGTTTCTATAGCCCGAGTGTGGGAGATCGATTTGGAGCACCTCAGGAAGAGGGGATTCGATCAATTGCATACAATAGAGGGTCCCGGGAAGAGACCCAAGACTTCTGATCAACATTAGAGAGGCCAACAGAGTCGGGCTCAGTGCGGCACGTGTGGGAAACCACACGATGGAGTTTGTCATTCCAGGGGTTTGGGCTGCTACAAGTACGGCATCGTTAGCCACGTCAGCAGGGATTATCCTCAGGGGTGTAACCCCATTATGTTTCCGCTGCTATCAGGTGGGCCACAAGAAGGCCGACTGTCCGATGTTGCCGGGTGGAGCAATGAGTGCACCTTCTCCGACTACTTTGAGGATCAACGATGGACGAGAGGGTTGGGCAGGAGCCCTAGCGAAGAGGAATCAGGATTTGTAGTGTCAGATAGAGGAGGTTAGGACTCCAGTAGGTGATGTTGCGGGTATGTATCTTTTGCTTTCTTTTTGGTTTTGTCTAAATTTTGTTGTTTGGAATCTTACATCGGTTTGGGTATGCGTATCTTTGGTTTATTTCTCTGTTTATGTTTGGGTTATATCTTCAAGAAAAGTTATATGCCATTTGCATGCCATGAATGATTAGTGGTTTAGTGAAGGGTTGTTTCTCTTATAAAGGGTTTGGAGTGTTCGATTTTATCTTGGTTTGTAGTCGAGACTGGTTCTAGCGCATTATATGGAAGGTTTATGGTCAGGATTCAGCGGTTTAGTTATCCAGTATTGCTAGGATTCAGTAATTTTAGCATTAGTGTGCGGATTGGCTTTTGGGGGTGCCGAGGGAAGTGGTTTATTGTTGAGGTTCAGGTTGTAGCATTCGTCTTCGGGACATCAATATTAGAGTGTGATATAATTTTAAGGATCCAGGGTTATCAATGTTGTTGGGATTCGAGAAGTGTTCAGATGGTCTTTAGGGTTTGTACGGTCTTTGGGGTGGATAGTGATGGAACACTAGCATTGGTAAGCATCGGTTGTCAGCAGATCGATCATTGGAGGGTAATATGGATTAGAAATCCTTCAATTCGCGTGTGTTGTGAGGACTTAGTTAAGTCAAAATGGTGGATAATCGTTCAGGTATTCAGGACAGAAGAAGGTATGAAACTAGGATGAGTTTTGCATCCCCATCGAGGAGGAAGGCGGCCCAAGTGACTATCTGGATTGAGGATCGTGTGAGTTGGGAGTTCAGGAAACTTCCCACCATTAGGTTCACATCTTCTTGGTGCTCGATAGCAGGCTTTGGGTGTTGGGTCAAGTGCGTGCTCGACTCTAGTCATGACTCAAGTTCAACTTGGGTGTTGGGTCAAGTGCGTGCTCGACTCTAGATTTGCTCGAATTGATTGATTAGCGATAAGGCTTTGGGCGACAGTTGTGGCAAGGTGGAAGTGATGTAAGATTGATGGGTGGCCTGTAGCATTCGTTAGTTAGCAACTAGTATAGAAGTATTGTAAGACTGTAGGGGTGGCCCGTAACATTCACTATTGGTCAGTTAGTGTAGGAAATGTTGTAAGACTACGGGGTGGCCCATAGCATTCATCGGTCCCCTGTACAGGGGTGAGATTGTGGCAAATCTGTGATTTGCTCATATATTTCTTCAGATGGTTTAGGCCAAGGTGAGTCTGTTCGCAAGGCTATGCGAGGGCCACAACATGTTTGGAATTAGGAATTGGATGGTTACAGGAGACTGGGTATGAGATAAGACTATAGTTGGTCATATAGCGTTCAGTTTAGCATCAGGTTGGTGTCGTGATGGTTCGGGTAATTATTGCCAGTCGAGGTTTTCTTTCGGAAGTCGTGTAGGGAGACTGTCTGAGTGTCTTTTGGCTCAGAAACCAGGTGGGAGTCTGGTATTTTAGATAGTTGAAACAAGGGAGTTCTGGGCTGCTTTGGAAAGCAGCTAGAAGGCGGTTTGATGTTCCTTGACCAGTACTAGTGATTTGGGATTCTTGTGTGTGGTAGCTTGTTGATCGGAGAATCCTTAGCCTCTTTCAGTGGGATTAAATAATCTTAGAGTAATTGATTTGAACCTATTACGCAACTCTCTCTTGAGTCTAACCGTTTTAGGGATGTGTCTTCTACTCGAAGGATTATCTGAGCCATCTGTTAAGTATGGGAGTTCTACATCTAGTTATGGTCAATAAAATTTTCCTGTTAGTAGCGTCGAGATGATCAGGTTTGGAAGTGTTACGTTTGGTCTATTGTTTGTTTGGAATTTGGCATGGAGTTATTTCAGCGTGGTTGGTCTGACGGGAGTTAGACCAATGTAGATTCCAGGTTTCGGGAAGGGAAGAAGTGGTTTCCTTTGGGTGCTCAAAGTTTATTTTCTTCGGTTGGAAAGTTCTTCTTGGGTTGGTTTCGGTTTCTTTGGGAAGTTTTTTGTATGCTCAAGGTTGTGATTGTGTCCCTCAAGCTGTCGGGATTGCTGGGGATGGTAAGGAATGATTTCAAGGACGAAAAAGGATTAAAGTGAGGGGGAGTTGTAACGCCCAGTTTCTAATCGCTTCATTATTTGGGACCGTGGCCCGATCATCAGTTACCATAAGGCTTAGGGCATTGGGAAAGAAAGGTTTAGACCCATTTGGATGTGGGTGGTGTTGGTTATGTGATGATAGAGTTCAGTTTGTGTTTTAGAGCCTAAGGGTATCGTTAATTCATTGGTTCGGGCCTTTTATGAATTTTGGAGTTTAGTTCTGATGGATTTTAGGCTGAATAAACTTGATATACGTGTAGGTCTTCTTGTTACCTTTCCGTGGATATAAAGGATATTGAAAACGGATAAGGGATACAAAATTTATGATCATTTGAACTTAGAAGGGTTTGGACCATACCGGGTATGCATGGCGTACAAGGGTGGTACGTATGACGTACATAGGAATTTGGACGTGGGAGCATTTGGGAATACCCTGCATTCCCCAAGGGAACGCGCTGTGTTCGTCAGGCCAGATTAAACCCTAATTTAGGGTCGTGGACCCTATTTAAAAACCTTAACTCACCTCCAACCCTCCTTTCTTTCAGACTCTATCATATCTAACCCTAAGAAAGAAATCCTAGCCTCCATTTGAGTATTTCTCGAGCTTTATTGTGGTTTGAGTGTGTTTTGGTGCTTGAGGAAGAAGAAGGGATTTCTGGAAGAGTCATTTATTGGCTTGGAGCTTTCGGAACCAAGATTTATTCAGATAGATCTAGCCTTTGGAGTTGTAAAGTCGTAACCTTGATGGTTTTCTGACATGGATTTACTTGGGTCGTGAGTTGTTACGTTTTGTACCTTGAAGAAGAAGAAACTAGGTAATCAAGCCTTGGTTGGAGTTAAGCTTCTAGATCCAGATTCTTCATCACAATTGCAAGCCACTAAAGGTATAAAGCTCTCATCATGATGTTTCTTTATCATAAGATCTAAGTTAGGGATTAAAACATGCATGTTATGGTCTTTTGAGGCTCTTTGTGAGTTTGGGTCACTCCAAGAGCCTAGGATTCTAGATCTTGCCTTTTTTGAGTTGGATTTGATATAAAGTTGGAGTCTTGATGCATTAAGTCCTCCCATGCTTGAGTTATTGGTCACTTTATGAAGTTTAAGTGCTTAAAATCATCATTGGACCTTTTTAGCCATGTAAAGGCTAAAGCATTTGACTTTATGGATTAAGTCTTTGAGGTTCCGATATTCTGAATTTTGGCGTCATGGCATAAGGTATTAAGACCTTAGGGTGAATTTTTGGTCAAAGGTCGGGAACACCACGCACTCATCTCAGGAACGTGGTGCATTCCGACAAGCATTCGCGATCCTCGGTCAGGACAAGAGTGCCCATCGGTCCCCCAGGGAATGCATCATCTTCTTCTAATCAGTGGAGTGTTTGGTTGTTGGGCTTGGATTTAACTTTGGTTGTGGGCCTTGTTGTTTGGGCCTTTGGGCCATTTGAGATTTATTATTGGATAAGGAATTATTAGGCTTTAGGATAAGGCCTATATGATGGTTGGGCCTAATTTAGAAAATTAGGCCATTAGTGGGCTTTTATGGATCTTCTAGTTTTAGGATTGGGCTTTAGTTTTGGTTCAAGTTGAGTTAGGGGTAAAACAGTCATTTTACCCTAATAATGGATTATGGATCATAGTTTGGAACCTAATTGCTAATTAGGTGTTATATTGGTATTAATAGCTCGGGAAGTTGTGAGGGCATCATCTAAGGATTTCTTTTGGTGATCTTGTATATTCGAGGTAAGTCTCCCTTCATGAATGTTACGGGTCGAAGGCACCAAGGCCGACCCTTTATTTATTGTATAATGTGATGGTTGTCAGTGTGATAATTATCATTGTTCATGTATTGTTTGATGATCATGTGATTTATGTATGTTATTATTTGGTTGTGGTAGGGGTGAAATAGACCTCGTAACCAGTTAAAATAGACCGGATGGTAGTCGGGCACCCAGATATGCTTGGCAGGGTAGGTCGGGCAACCCGATATACCTGACACGGTAGGTCGAGCACCCATATATGCTCGACAGGGTAGGTCGGGCACCCATATATGTCTGAAAGTATGTTTATGTTGTATGTGATTTGGTGGGGGAAACTCACTAAGCTTTGTGCTTACTGTTTTAGTTTGTGTTTCAGGTACCTCTAGTTCGAAAGGAAGAGCCCATATTGATCGCAGTGTACACACCTATGTTTTTCCACAACTTATGGTTTTGGGAATCACTCTGATAATTGTTTTAACTTGGAATACCTTAATGTTCTAATAAATTAAAATGGATGTTTGAATCTATATGTTAAAAAATGAAATTTTTATCCTTGATTTTTGGGAAGTTACATACCTCCATTTTACCTAAACCTTCCATGTGCTCTTCTTGTCAGATGGCGAAGGTACAATGGTTACCTTTTGTAAAAAATTATAAACGTGCTATGAAAGTTTTGGATATTATACACTTGACCTATAGTGCCCATCCCCAGTTTGTTTTGTTGACTCTTATCGTTATTATGTTTCATTTGTGGATAACATTTCTCGCTTTACGTGGTTCTACCCCTAAAGACCAAGTTCGGGTTTTGTGATATATTGGATGTGTTTCTCAAGTTTGTACATACTTAATTTAGCACCAAAGTAAAAGTGTTTGCAAAGTGATGGTGGCACAGAGTTCTTGAATCGCAAGTTCCGGTGTTTACTTGACCATAATGGCACGTTTCATCACGTCTCTTGCCCTACACTCCCACTTAAAATGGTAGGGTGGAACATAAGCATCGACATATTGTCGAAACTGGTCTTGCAATGATGTTTAATGGCAAAATTCCTCCTGAGTATTGGGTTCATACATTCAATTCCACTGTTTACATTATTAGTCGACTACCCTCATTCGTCTTATGTACCAAAACCCTGTATGAGTTGCTTTATGGTACACCACCCTCTTATGCTCACTTTCTCCCATTCAGGTGTCGGGTTTACCCGTACTTATGAGACTATGCGGATTATAAGTTGTCTCCATGCAACCTTCCTTGTGTGTTTATTGGACATTGTTCTCAATATAAGGGTTTTCAATGTTTGGAGCCGACTACCCAATGAATTTTTATCACAAGGCATGCTAGGTTTGATGAAACCTCCATTCCATTAATCGACAACACTATGGCTTCTTCTGCACATATGCTCACTCTCACCTACTTTCACGATGCATCGTTCCGAGCTCCTATATTACGTCCCATCACCACAACATCAACACGTTCTACCTCCTTATCTCCATGTAATCTCTGTGTCGATCCACCCACATCTTCCGATGCTTCCGATCCAAATCCAACGTGGATCCCACTGGTGTTCCCTTCTCTGACGATGATACTACTTACTCTGACACCAATGATACTTCATCCACTGCAAGTGTTGACTTGTCTGCGACCAATGCTGCTCATACTAGCAGTCCGCCATCAGCTGCCTCACTACCATCAGATGCTTCACCAGTGCCAACTCTACCTGTTCCACTTGCTCACCCGATGATCACATAGGCAAAAGCTGGCATTATTAAACTAAAACATCGAGCGGACATGGCCAGATCCCTGTCTCATGGGCTTCTTGCAGACTTCACACTTCTAATGACCCCAAAAGGTACAAAACTATTGCTCGTACTCCTCACTGGGTGTAGGCCATGAAAGATGAACTTGAAGCTCTACGTTGCCACAACACTTTTACCCTAGTTTCTCGTTCCCAGAATCTCAATGTTGTCGGCAGTAAATGGATCTTTCGCACCAAATATCTCGCTGACGAATTGTTGGATCATCACAAATCCCGTCTTGTTGCTTAAGGTTTCATCCAAATTCCGAGATTAGACTACTCTCATACATTTATTCCCGTGGTTAAGGCGTCCACTTTTTGCGCCGTCTTATCTCTCGCTGTTGTGCACAAATGGGATTTTCACCAACTCGATGTCAATAATGCTTTTTTCTGAACGGCTCCTTAGATGAACCTGTGTACATAGAGCAACCACCATTTTTTCACAATGCAAAATTTCCTAATCATGTAGGTCATTTGAACAAAGCTCTCTACGGCCTCAAGCAGACCCCGCATGTATGGTTTCATCGGCTTAGCATGATCTTGGTGGCAAATGGGTTTATGTGTAGTCGAGATGATCCTTCTTTTTTTGTGTTCAAAAGAGATGCTTGCATTAATTTTCTTGTCTATTTTGATGACTTGATCCTCACAGGTAATCAGGAATCTGTAATCCATTCGTTTTTTTGAGAAATTGCATCTCGAGTTTGCCATCAAAGATCTCGGTCGTTTGAACTATTTCTTTGGCCTTGAAGTTACTTACACTGATGATGGCATGTTTCTTGTTCAATCCAAATACGCTCATGACATCCTCAAGTGAGCCGACATGCTAGATTCTAAATTGGCCACCACTCCTCTTGCACCAAATGCGGTCTTTGTCACTACCGGCGACCCTTATTGTGACCATACTCACTATCGCTCTCTTGTTGGTGCACTTCAGTATCTGACGATTACACGACCCGATATCTCATATGCTATAAATCAAGTCAGCCAGTTTCTTCAAGCACTGACCATCTCGCATTTTCAAAGTTTCGTATGGATCCTTCGCTATGTCAAGGGCACCGTATCCTTTGGCCTTACCTTCTCTCATCGAAAGGTTCCCTCTACTCTCCTCCGGTTTTCAGACGCTGACTACGTTGCTGTCTTGAGATGCGGCGTTCCACTTATGGCTACTCCATCTTCTTAGGCAGTAATCTTATCTCGTGGAGTGCTAAGAAACAACCCACCATCTCCTACTCTAGTTGTGAATCTTAGTATCGGGCGATGGCGAACACTGTTGCTGAACTCGTTTGGCTCACTCACCTGTTGTGTGAGCTCCATGCTCTTCTGGCTACTCACCCCACTTTACTATGCGACAACAAAAGTTCCTTGTTCCTCACACAGAATCCTGTCTCTCATAAGCGTATGAAACACATTGAACTTAACTACCACTTTATTCGAGAGCTTGTCTCTTTCGGGAAGCTTCAGACTAAGTTTGTTTCTACCAAGATTCAAGTAGCTGACATCTTCACCAAGATCCTTCCTTATCACCAATTTGAGTTCTTCTGAGGCTTGCTCACCATTGGTCCTCCATCATTCAGCTTGAAGGGGGATATTAGATGTAACACAAGTAAGTAGTGTTTTTTTTGTAATACTTATCTTCTATATGGTTCTGTGTGTAACTTCATATTCTATTTATTGTATCTCTTTGCCTCTTGTGGGTATCAGAGAGTCATTCCTCTCAAAATGCTTACAGCTATAAGGAACAACCTTAAGCTCATGAGAAGACCTAATTATATGCATATGTTGTTAAAAGACCATAATAATGTTTGTTGATTTCTAAGGTTATTCTCTCCCATTCTAAACAAAGTACAAGCATCCAATTCACTCTAATACATAAATTGTGATGAATTTTAACTATGAATTCAAACATCAAACTTAAATAATAAATGATTTAAAACGTACTTGAAAATTTTCTTTAACACAATACTTATGTAGATTGCATTATAGCACACCATTCTCTACTAAAATGTTGTTGTCATTTAGATTGAAACCTTGTATGATTTATTTTTAAAATACACAAAATCCCTTAAGTTTGAGAAAAAAATATGGTTTACCCTACGTTCAAATTTATGTTTGTATTTGAGAAGTTTTTGTCATAAATGGATTTTATCAAAAAAATTTAGAACAATGAGATTATATAGAAACCCCAAACTAGCAAGACGTTAGAGAAAAAAAGTCAGAATAAAATTAAGCATTATTTGACTTTTATCAGGTTTTGCCCTTCGTAACCGGTCACCCATGTCATGTCCGAAGCGCATGTGACATAATTAAGCCAAGTAGGATGCCATGTAAGTGAGATGTGGCCAAGTATATGTTTGTGTGTATTATCTTTTGTATCATGTATGTATGTGTTGTAGGTATTAATCTAGTATAGATAAAAGAACGTTTTTTTTTTTTTTTTTTTTTTACAAATTTAGTAGAGATTATTGGAAAAAGCTTATTAACAAGAGAGTTTTTTGAGATTTAATTTGAAAACACAATTGGTGCATTGGGATGGTGTGCAGTGTGCATGATTGTGGTGGCTTGCAACCGTGACCATGAACACTTACATTGTAAGTACTCCAAATGGCCTAACTCTAAAGGATTCACCCGGTAGTTTAAATGAGCGCCACAGTACATTGTCCTTGCAAGTCATTTTCATATATTGTCCGCCTAATGTATATTTACTTCTCTCTATCGTCTAATATTCCTCATAGGTGCTACTAACTACCAATATGGAATGTCACCAGCCCATGTCTTAAAGGAACATCCCCAGCCCACACATCTTCCCAATATCTTCTTGAAGAACAAAATTTTATGTCGAACATAATTTAATATAAAATGGAAATCTGTAAAAAAAAACTACAACAATAGTTTTATATTCTTTTGTTTGATTTATTTTTTCCTAGTTCCACACAACATTTAAAATTCCAAATCCATTGTTATTTTATTAAAATAAACATTAAATTTTTGTTTGTATTTTATACATGCCACATAAACCGAAACCAATATGAAAACAAATATTGGATATAATGAAAAACAAATATTTCAATAAATGATTAGTTAACATAAATATATTTGTTTTTTAAAATGTAATATATCCTATTGAAAACACAAACTAAACTCACCTTATATATACAGCACCCTTGTTTGAATAAATCTAACTACCTTCAAAACAAAAGTGACTCTACCACCAATTACTCGAAGTTGAAAGAGATAGTTGTAAGTAATGCCCTTTAACTAATTATGATTATTTTTTATTTTCTTAAACCTTGTGTACAAGGAATATTCTACATTTAAATAAAAATCTTGGTTATTTTCTGTGTTCAAGATGTTTAAAAAAGAATTTGATTAATGTCTATTCAACTTTGTTTTAGAACTAAAAAAACTAACTTTGTTTTAAAACGTTCCTTATAATTTGTTTGGTTAATATTAGGGGTGAGCATGTGAACAAAGTACCCGCTTTAGGAACCGGAATTGCCATGGAATCACCGGTTCTGGAACCGGAATCGCCTTAGGCGGTTCCGGTTGCAGTTCCCAAAGATTTGGAACCGCCTTATACGGTTCCGATTATGGTTCTTTGTTTTTTGGAACCGTTAACCGCTGGGTAACCGTCGGTAATATATATATATATATATATATATATATATATATATATATATATATATATATATATATATATATATATATATATATATATATAGTAATTTAAACGACTTACACAGTTATGAAAGATTTATTGAATAGTTTAATTTGTTATTGTGTAATTGTTATCTGTGATGTAAATTAATTAGTTTCAAATTTAGCATCAAATTGATGTCTACACACAAAAAATGTTAGTACGTTTGTATGATTAATTTTCTATTTAAATGGGTCACACATGCTTTTTAGAGTTATGTTACAATTATCGTTCAATTCTTACTTCTTGATGCTTAATGAATGACTTGTTTGATTTTATTGATAATTATTTTTTTGTAAGTATGGAAAATATATAGGTTTTTTTAAGATATTAAAAGTCTAAAAAACTAATGAACCGGGTACCCGTTTTGGAACCGCTACCCGCCGGTTCCGGTTCTGGTTCCAATATTTTAGAAACCGGTATCACCAGTTCCAACTTTGTAGGAACCGCCAGTTCCGGTTCCAGTTCCAATCAAATATGGCGGGTACTTGCCTATGCTCACCCGTAGTTAATATAGATGTATGTTTTATATTTTAATGGTTTGTGTTACCTTTTCAGAAAACATCAAACATGACATTTCCAGTTAAATATACTTTTCAAATTGATTCGTTTAATACCTGTGATCGATTCGTACGAAAAGTCAAAGAGACACTTTTTGAGCTTGATGATGTTTTAGTAGTAGCAGTGAATGCTAACAACGGGGAAGTCACCGTCATAAGTACTTCTCAATCTCCTGAAGGAATCAAATCTGCTCTTGAGGGTGCATTTCCAACAAAACAAATCTTTCTATTACAAGAAATTATTCATCAAGATCCACCATCTACTCTTTACACACAACAAACCCCTGATCAAAGTTCGTTTGATCTTTCTAGTGTGGCTAGATCATTGCCAATTGCATCTGATCATGTTGATGGGTTACAAAATGTGGAGATTGAGTGTAGTAGGATCAACCAATCAAGTACTTCTAGTTCTGGATCTATAGTCAACAATACGACTCCTGCACAATCATCATTAAATATTCAACAATCAGAGAACTATAGTTGGATTTACAAAATTGAAGAGATAGATGATGATTAACTCAAGATCAAGATTATAGCTAGTTATCCGACTATATACTAAAGGGAGTGAACAAGTTATATAATTTTATGTTTTTAATATGAATAAGACACAACATGCAATAAATGAATGAGATTAAGACATATTATAACACTATATATGATTTATGATTATTGATTTTTTTTCTCTTTCCTCTATAACATAGTAATCTCCCGTGTTTGATCCAATTGACTAATTGACATTTATATTACGTTGAGCAGTATCGGTTGGTTGAGGTCCCAAAAAAAATTTCCATTCTTTAAGGTGTACTATACATGTCGAGCTTTTTAATATTATGCTAATTTCTTACAATTTATTGCTAAAACCTTTAGGAATAAATACATTTATATACTTTGGCCTACATATAAATAATAAGTAGTTTTATTTGGAGGAGAAAAAGTTACTTAATTTCTGAGAGCTCGTTATATTTCCAACAACTGATGTTGAATTTAATAATTAAACTTCATTGTCAATTTTCTCGAAGGAGCACATAGTTAGAATACATATATTTATAGATGATTTGTATACAACAAATTTCTTCTATACACAAAAAAAAATGTATTTTAAAATGTTGTACTCTACAACCCTTTCAAACATAAATTATTGTGTATAGAAAAAAAAATGTTATGAATTAATCACTTTCATGAGTGAGGCTCACTTTTGGATCCCATGTCAACCTAATATAGCCAACCCTTTGGCCTTATATTGATACAAGTATACATTGTATTGTACAATTATGTTTAAAGATGATGAGAAACACTATAATCAATATTGCATCAAAGATTGTTCGATCCTTCTTTTCTTTTTTCTCTCGTAAAAATCATCCTCTATCTTGGCCGCATCCTTCCTCGTGCTAACACCATTTTTACATGCTCTCTTCTCCCTTTGGATCAACATGATGAGCACGTCATATCACTCTGACTAGGTTTTCAGTGTCACCAACATCAAATCCTACATACCTCTTATGCTAGATCTCGATCGCCTCTTCTATGACGTGTGACGGGGGATCTCATCCTTTCATTGCATTGGGTTTGATGTTATTGAAAACATAAATGACACCTAAAAAGAATCGGCCCCAAAACCTTAGGATCCTGAATGGAAAAAATTCGACATGATTTTGAAACTTTGGATCTATGCACCATTTCTAACATGGATGAGTTTCGAATATGATCATCGGTTTTGAATGGGTTCTTCATATTCAAAATAATATATGCATCTAAATGAGCTACATATGTATGTTTTATAGATTATTCTATTATACAAAACATGCTAATACACAAAACCAACAAATACAACCTTAAATTTAGCACGAAGAAGTTTGAAACTAATCAAAAAGTTTTCCACTTGTTGTTCTTGAACAAAACCCTAATTTGAAGGAATAATAAGTTAGGTAAACTTTAAACGGTGAATACATAAATCAACCTATCATCTTTCTTATTAGTATCATAGATTTATATCTATGAAAAATAAAAATAAAAATAAAAACTTATTCAAATTTACGGTAAAATAAGTATGTAAGTACACCCTAAATTAGATCATTGGTTGATTAAGAGTTTTTCTTTAAGAGAAAAAATATTAGAGTATATTATTATTATTTGTATTTTACCATGTTCATTTATAACACGTTGGTATACAAGGTTAGGGAATTCAATATCGAGCAACTACATAGGTTTATAATTTACTTCGTAAAAATTAATTCAATAATCATAGTGGCGCAATGGAAGCATGGTGGGTGTATAATCCACAAGTCCGAGGATCGGAACCTGGATATGATAAGAGAAGCTTTCGTTTAGTTTTTAACTAGTTTATCCATGCATACATCTAGGACATCATTTCACATATTTTCCATTGGACTTCATTAGTTGGTCTCTTTACCATATACTAGTAATCAACTGACAAGCATTTCATTATCCCGAAGTCAAAACAATTAATTTGTTGGATATAATAACTTAATAAAAAAAATTAAATTAAAAAAAAAAGATATATATGATTATATTAATATTCCAATGCATTTGACTATTTAATCTTGAACAAAAGTTTATATTTTAATCACTAAACCCTATAAAGATTAAACCTATAAGTTAATGGGTATAAAACCATTTTAGTAAAAGATTTTATTATGTAAAAAGCAAAAACCAAACGAAATGCTCATATAACGTTACATAGTGAGTGCACGTCAAATGTGCCAATATCTAGTGAATATGACCAAAATTACACATTAATGGTATGATGCATACAACGATGTGCTTATGGCTTGTAGCATGCTCATATTCCAAAGTAAAAGTAAAGTTGTAGCAAAGAATAAAAAGATACTTCTTGAAATTAACTTGTTACATAAAACCTTTTGCATGTATTAAGTTATTGTGACTAAATATAATGGGATAAGAAATATTTCTGTCATCCATCCTTCTTATCATTTTTAGAAAGTTTGAACTTTTCCAGGAAACTATTTTCGTCTCACTAGTTGTACTTTCAGATCCATTATAATTACTTAGACATATTACGAGTAATGAATCAACTAGTGGTTTCACGTGTACAAACTTATGATTATTAATTTGTTTTTGATAAGGCCCATAATCCAAATCTCTCTCATGTGGGGCGTCTATTTAGATATGACACATAATATTCTTATATTTTACCAATATCTGCAGGGCCGGTTCGGAGATTTTAAGGGTCCTGTGCTAAAAAGAAAAATGAGGCCCTAAATATAATTTTTAATATATAACGTAAACAAATTTAAGACGGTGAATTGTCGTTACGGAAAACTTAAAAGTAAACAAATTAATTAAAATGGAACATATGGAATTTTATAAGAAGTTCAAGGGTTAATTATGTAACTTTTAAAAACTGATTTGCTAAACATTGGAAGTAAGGGTTGATTATGAAATATATAGCATAAAGTAAGGGTCAAAACTGTAATTTGAATTTAAAAAATCAAAATGTCGTGCATATGAATCGAACAGACTATCGCTTGGTTGAAAAGGAGAGACGCTTTTGCCAGTTGAGCTATACACATTTTATGGAAAAATTTGAATAGTTTCATATATATTTGATTATTAAATATATAACTTAATTAAAACTCGGGCCCTATTTTTTTCGGGGCCCTGTGCGGCTGCACCTCTTGCCCTCCCTTAAAACCGGGCCTGAATATCTGTGATTATATTCTCATCAAATTATCAAATGTTAATCGCTTATATTATAATGAATTTTTTTATAATTTCTAAACCTTATATCATCTATCCAAGGCTTTATAGGCTATAGCCCAACCATGTATTTTGTTATGCATATATCAAGATAACAACTAGTGAGTAGAAGACTATTAGACCAAATGAAGTAGGTTGTGGAAATGGTGAAGTGAAGTCTATATGGAATGCCTTTGCTGCAGTGAACAACATTCTATTGAATGGTATGCGTCTCATGGAAAGAGAACTTGACTCCCTAATGTCAAGCTCCTCCTCCTCCTTATTATCTCTCTCTCTCTCTCTCTCTCTCATGGCAAAATGAGAAAAGTGATATACATTTGTGGTGTATGGTATTCCTAATGGTAAAATAAAGTGGAGCTCGACAAGAGCTCCCCTTACTCCCTCTAGCCTTATGGTGTAACATCCATAAAAAATCACGCCAAATTTAAACTTTTTAAAACATTTTCAAAACCAAAGATTATTACAAAACCTATTTCCGAAATAGTATAATGTTAGAGTATCCCAGAATCAATCATAAAAATCATGAAATATGAGGAGCTGTACGATCACGTCATTACCTTCCCGCGATCATTAGAAGTTTCTAAAACAATAATCGATAAATGTAAGTTCGAAGGCTTAGTTAGTTACCCCCAAAATACAAATGCCATAAAACATATCAATAACATATAAGCAAACAACATGCATAATGAGCCTTCAGCCTGTCTGGACCGCCTCGCAGACCTTCAACCTATCATGAGTGCTCTTAAAGCCTTCGACACGTTTGGACTGCCTCGCATGGCCTACAACCTATCCAGACCGCTCGCCGGGCCATTGGCCTGATTGAACCCTCTTGCAGGGCCTTCAGTCTATCCGGACCTCCCTGGGTATATTGGCCTTCAGCACAAAGCAAGACCGCCTCAACCCAACCCCCAATCAAACAAATATGTGCACATAAATATCATACGTTAGCATATATAATAGTCAAACCGATCTAACTGATCACTAATCATAGCAACATCCTATAACAAGGATACAGACCTAACCGATCACTAACATAACATCATCCTATATACCAGGATACCAACCTAACCAAGTCACATAAGCATATCACCATCCTAACTACCAGGATGCAAATCAATAAGTATATCATGAAATAACCGGATACAAATCCGTAAAGGGACGAGGTTGGTGCCTTCGACCCTGTTAGTATAGTGAGGACAACTCACCTAGCAAGTAGTGCTTAAATGAACTGAAAGTCTCCGATCATTGTCTCACCAAAAATCCCGAACTTTCCAAATAATAAATACTAAGTCAATACATGGGATATCAATCTTAACTAAGGGTCCACATAATCCATTTTGTCTTTTCTCTCTATTGGGCCAAGGCGCAAATGCCAAATCCATGATCTTAAAAGTCCATATATCCAAAGCCCATTAATGGCCCGATTTTCCTAATTAGGCCCGGCTTCCTAATTGGGCCTTATTATAGGATCCATTATCAAAACTGGCCCAAACATAATTATTCAGAGAGTCCAGCAAGTCCCAAGTCCAGTTACTCCAAAGGCGGCCCAAACCCCGAAGCCCAATTCGTCAAAAGTCCAACAGAGGGCGTACGTGGGGCATACTCCTTTGGTACGCTGGGCATACTTCCTTTTGTGTTGACCACCATCTGGGTGGTTGACTCAGTATGCTGGGCATACAAAAACTACACGGGGCATACGCGAGTTTCACCAAAACTCTAATAAGTGCTTAATAGCTTAAGCACTTAAGCCCAAACTTCAGATCCATCGACCAAATATGCCTAAGATTCATAACGTCTCAAACTTTAACACTTTGGACGTCTAGAAAGAGCTTAATATGTGGTCTTAATCCATTAAGACCTTCGTACTCCACGTATGAGACACTTTAGCTATTGGGACATCATTTTTATCACTTAGGACCTCTTCAAGGATCTGAAAGGGCAACTTATCTGTAACATCCAAAAAATACAACCAATTTCAATTTTTCAAAACCACCTGATTTTCATTAAAATGTTTACAAAAAGGTTTTCAATACAAGTCATTAGAGTATTCCCAGAATCACATTGCTACAAAATCATGAGGAGCGGTACGATCACGCCTTCGCCTTGCCACAGTCTCCTGAAGAACCTGAAAAACATTAAACCACAACTGTAAGCCCGAAAGCTTAGTGAGATACCCCCAAAATACCAACCACGCATACGCCCTTCCAGGCTACGACCTTCCGGTCCAAAACATATAAAACATTCATAACATAACAGAACATAAAACAGCCATGCATATCGGGTCTACCGTGTGACTAGTCCGCCGTATCGGGCCTTCAGTCCAACGGATCCATCCTCCGTTTCTAGTCATGTCCTTCGAGTCTACAGTGGGGTTGGTCCGCCCGCATCGGGCCTTCAACCCACTGGTCCACTCTCTGAGTCTACAGTGTGACTGGTCCGCCCGCATCGGGCCTTCAGTCGGCCTGGTCCACTCTCCGAGCCTCGGCACGTCTGGTCCGCCCTCGTGGGGCCTACAGCCTATCCGGACCGCTCGCTGGGCCTTCGGAACAACCGGTCCGCCCTGGGTATCTTGGCCTACAGCACAAAGCAGGACCCACCTCAACCCATCTCCAGTCCAAACAACCATGCGCACAAAACATACATTTATATAACAGTCATAGTCAACAAACCGAGCAAGCAGATCACATAGCATATCATTACCCTAACCGGGTTACCGACCTAACCGGTCACTAGCATAGCATCACTCTGTATATCGGGAAAACTGACCTTAGCAAGGCCTCCTAGCATGTACCATCCTAGCTACCAGGATGCAGACACATCAAACAATAATATAATAACCATAACCGAATCTCAATACAATAAAGGGCCGGCCTTGGTGCCTTAGACCCTGTTGATATAGTGAGGATAACTCACCTCGAAACTGCCGGCTGAAAAGATAAGATCCCGCTGCTCCGAACTCTAACACGAACTCCTCCACTAAACATCAAAACATACAACTCAATAAATACCCTTAATTACCAAAATACCCCTGGAAGACAACTGGTCAACCTTGGACGAGTCAAAGTCAACCCCTGACTGACCCTACTCGCCGAGTCATCCCGATGACTCGCCGAGTCCTTATGCTCAGAACTTCCCTCAATTAGCAACCCAACTCGCCGAGTCACTCCAAGACTCGTCGAGTCCAACAACTCTGAGTCCACCCGCACCCACTCACCGAGTCATCCCTTGACTCACCGATTCATCGACTCAACCAGAAATATTGGGACTTCCTCGACAAGACTCGCCGAGTCCAAGGCCATCTTCAACCTACTCGCCGAGTTGTTCTTCCAACTCGTCGAGTCCCAGGCCATCTTCAAGAAACTCGTCGAGTCCACCCATGTGACTCGTCGAGTACCACCGTTCTGAATCCATACAGAAGCATCTCGGGCCATGCAACTGATCCAAAACATAGATCCAACCTCCTACAATCCATCCATCACGTAAAGTGGCAAACTTTACGTGAATCTAACGAGATCTAAGCCATATTCACCTTAAAACCAAGGTTGGTACATGGTGACTTCACTAAGCACACAAACACAGGAACTTTAATGCACTCTAGGCCCTCAATATTCTAGATCTGAGGTAGCAACCTCAGATCTAACCTCCAAACTCCAAAACATTGCAAGATATACTCCCCACAAACCCCAAAATGATGAAACTAGGAATGCACAGCCTAAGGACGAAGATATTACCTCCAAAAGATGCCTCAACAGCAGCCAAACTCGAATCCAAGCAAAGCCCTTTGATCCAAGCCACTTCTCCTTCAAGATCTCTTCAAGCAACACCTCTCCAAGCTCTAATTTGCTCCACAAATGATCTCTCCACGAATGTAGGGTTTCTGGAACTCAAGGGGGAAATAAGGGAGGCTGTGGAGGAGTATAATGCTCTTTATATAGGGCTCAACCCCGAAAATTAGGGTTTTCTCCATACAACACCTACTCGCTGAGTCCATCTAGGGACTCGCCGAGTAGGCCACTTGACACGCGACCATGACTGCGACCTGACTCGCCGAGTCATCCATGGACTCACCGAGTCATCCTCTAAAACTTACACTTTCAGCCCTTCAACTCTACTCTTGCGATTCCGGGATGTTACAATTCTCCCCCACTTAAATTAGGCTTCGTCCTCGAAGCCTTCGGCATCTCATCTTCAAATTACTTTCCACGACGCACCACTTGACCTTGACCGAACCAAGTCCCTCAAGGAACAACCATAGAACTAGAAGCTTACTTTCTCCTTCCATACGGTGTCCCCACCACCTACTCAAACAGGGCACCAACTGTACCCTCCGATAACCACACTCAACAACCGAGAATTACCCATGATGCTTTACTGCTCCAATTCTCATCCTTCACTTGACTCATATGGCTATAATGCCTCGAACCATCGGATTCCCGATCCGAATTCCACTCTATCCATCCCATGACGACCAAAAGACCCATTCTTCCATTTCGGAGCAACTCCTCCGGGGTTCTTCTCTCGCAATCACACACACATGCTGATCTAGCTCTAGCACCCTCAGGTTTGGAAAAACTGATACACTGATGATATCCTCGAACATCCTTCCAGGATGAACCGCTAAAACGTAGCCAAAACCCTGATCAGAATCACACTGAGAGTCCAAGACTCTTTCTCTGTATCCCTTCCGAATCCCTCTCCCTGGCTCTACATCGCGGTATTCCCTCCGCGCCCAGAGCAACATATCAAGTCGAATGAGCTTTTATTCCACCGCCGCAACACGCTACTCAAAGACCATCGACGGACCACTCCAATCATAACTCTACACTGCCGCTTTCACTTTCGTGGATTCGCATTCCCTTTTCGGAATTCCATTCCTCCCTCTTTCCTTATTAAGGAAACCACTCGTCCGCCCAGTCACCATGACAGGCACCATGGTGCTCATCCCACGCTACATTACCTCTTTAAAGCGTACCCATCATCCATGCATTACCACTACCCTGACTCTCATCACAGGGACTCTCAAGCCCATGCACTACCTTCACTGCTCAAGATTGCTACCCAGGGCCAGACCTCCCAATGTAATCACACTGCAACATACGCAACCCATAACCTCAATCCGATCCAACAATACTCGCAGAGTCTTCAGCATGACTGGACCGCCTCCCCAGGCCTTCAGCCAATCTGAACCACTCTCAGAACCTTCAGCCAATCTGACTGGACCGTCCTCCGAGCCTTCGGTCTGACTGGTACGCCTACCGGCTTACAGTCTATCCGGACCGCTCAACTAGCATTCATCACTCCGAACCATCCCTTCGGGAAATCCTCCCGTGCATACCGTTCTAGCCCTCTAGGGGTTCCGAACTCTATCTCCATCATACATGCTCGATCCCGGCCTGCTCCCATGCCTTCCTCAATCAACTGCTCTAGGTATGTATTCCGCCCCGCACGCCTGTTACTCCCTCATACGAGCCTGCTCTCGACTAATAGAAATACCACTGAATTCCCCAAGCAGCTAGACAACCTCTCAGGCCCAACGATCATCCGGAGAATTTCCAATTCTCCCCCACTTAAGACACTGACAGTTAGTCACTGGTTGCCATCACCGATCTCCCCAAGCAACCTTGCAGGAATCAACACATGCACTCAAAATGTTTTTCACCAGCACCAACAACTTTCATACAATCATGTTCCCATGCTGCACAACCTGCTCGAAAGGAACCCAATCTTCAACTATCAATTCCTCAGACTACAGAATCTAACTGGCCTTCAAACCAACGCCGCATCCGCCACCAATCCTCACAAAGATAATCAACGATAGCTCGAAGTACAAATCCATAACCATAACGATCCTTCAGGGAACAAAAGATGAAATCTCGATCACAACTCGCCAAACCCTCAAGGAACAACGGATGCCACACTAAAACCCGAAACGCAATTCAACGAAACCAACAGATAACAATACTCCACAACAATCATAAATAATCAAAACATCGGAAAGAAACATACCCGCAGCAGCAAGCTGAAAACACAACCCTAAGCCCTTGGGGGCTCCGCTCCACCCTGATCTCCACCTGTGATCCTCAACGTAGCCGGTGCTGGAGCCTGCACCGGTCCTGTAGCAAGCCGTGGACAGTTGACCTTCAAATGTCCAACCTGATGACAATGATAGCATATCCTCAAATCCCAAACCGGCACTGACTGCCGACAATCCCTCGCATAGTGTCCCTCCTTTCCGCACTTGCGGCATGCTCCACCGGACCGACAAACCCCGGCGTGACCCCTTCCACACTTTCCACAGACGTGGCTACCCTGATCTCCCATCCTGGAATCAACGGTCTTAGACCGTTTCGTCGCCGGCTGCGACTGAACCGGAGCTTGCCTCAGTTCACGCATCTGTAACTCAATCTCTAACTCACGCCGCCTGGTGGCCTCCTGCAACTCCAGCAAAGTCTCGCACCTCTGCGCAAACACAAACTGTCTGATGTCTCTCTTAAGCATACTCAGATACCGGGACATCTGAGCCTGTTCCGAAGCGAACTCAGGGAAAAACATCACCCTTTCAGTAAACATCCTGGTGATTTCCGTCACCGATTCCGAATCCTGTTTCAGCTCCAAGAACTCCTGAGCCAACCTCTCCCTCTCGACCTGTGGAACATAACGAGTGCTGAACATCTCTCTGAACCGATCCCATGAAATCGCAGCCCTCTGCGCATCCGAGTACGACCCCGTGGTCAATCTCCACCAATCCTTTGCTCCGAGCCTCAACAGGTTCAAAGCACACCTCACCCTCTGATCAGCAGGGCATGAACACGTGAAGAAACATCCCTCCACATCTGATAACCATCTCATAGCAACGATCGGATCCTGAACTCCATCAAAAGTGGGAGGCTTCGTATTATCGAAGTCCCGATACTGAAAACCTCTACTGGCTCCTCCCCCTGCCGCTGCTACTGCTGCGGTAGCCGCCGCGGCAGCCGTCTCCGTGAGAGCCGCATAGCGCTCATCAAAATACTCCACCATGGCGGTCTTGATCGACCCAAACAACTCTGGCAGCTCAGCCCGAAACAATGCAGCAACCTCATCATGCAGGACCTCACGAATCCTTGCATCCAACTCGTGCGTACTCATCTGACTAACAACCTCTGGCTGTACAGACCCACCCGGAACTCCCTCTCCTGCTCCTGATCCTGACCCGGATCCACTCCCAGCGTGCCCTGAAATCTCCATACTGAAAATAAAACACCAAATCTCAGACATATCCCACTATCCCGGGAACCAGCTCCCATCCGAACCCTGGAGGTCATGGTTTCCCTGATACGCGTATGAGTCCGTGCTTTTAGTAGTACGGGCCCATACTACCTTCCACACCAACCCATATTTGTATGAAGTACTCCCACAACACCCTAGCGATACACATAACAACGCTCTATCCTCACAACTAGAGGAACACTAGAAATCTCTCACAAGGAACCCTAGGCTAGCAGGCATCATAAATCAGGCAACTCATCAATAAATCCTAAAGATCCCTAGCCTAACTCTAGCATGCTGTTCTATCAAAGCTCAATAAAACAATTGTCATGTATGGTAATTTGGGGTTACTTACTGGCTCCGGCTGATCGTACCTCCGCGTCCTCCTTTACTTATTTTGAAAACCATTTTAAATTCTCTTTTTGAAAACTCTCCTCGATTTGAGACTGGAGTCACACAAGTGTTCCTCCAATTCACTCAAACCAAGGCTCTGATACCAACTTGTAACATCCAAAAAATACAACCAATTTCAATTTTTCAAAACCACCTGATTTTCATTAAAATGTTTACAAAAAGGTTTTCAATACAAGTCATTAGAGTATTCCCAGAATCACATTGCTACAAAATCATGAGGAGCGGTACGATCGCGCCTTCGCCTTGCCACAGTCTCCTGAAGAACCTGGAAAACATTAAACCACAACTGTAAGCCCGAAAGCTTAGTGAGATACCCCCAAAATACCAACCACGCATACGCCCTTCCAGGCTACGACCTTCCGGTCCAAAACATATAAAACATTCATAACATAATAGAACATAAAACAGCCATGCATATCGGGTCTACCGTGTGACTGGTCCGCCGTATCGGGCCTTCAGTCCAACGGATCCATCCTCCGTTTCTAGTCATGTCCTTCGAGTCTACAGTGGGGTTGGTCCGCCCGCATCGGGCCTTCAACCCACCTGGTCCACTCTCTGAGTCTACAGTGTGACTGGTCCGCCCGCATCGGGCCTTCAGTCGGCCTGGTCCACTCTCCGAGCCTCGGCACGTCTGGTCCGCCCTCGTGGGGCCTACAGCCTATCCGGACCGCTCGCTGGGCCTTCGGAACAATCGGTCCGCCCTGGGTATCTTGGCCTACAGTACAAAGCAGGACCCACCTCAACCCATCTCCAGTCCAAACAACCATGCGCACAAAACATACATTCATATAACAGTCATAGTCAACAAACCGAGCAAGCAGATCACATAGCATATCATTACCCTAACCGGGTTACCGACCTAACCGGTCACTAGCATAGCATCACTCTGTATATCGGGAAAACTGACCTTAGCAAGGCCTCCTAGCATGTACCATCCTAGCTACCAGGATGCAGACACATCAAACAATAATATAATAACCATAACCGAATCTCAATACAATAAAGGGCCGGCCTTGGTGCCTTAGACCCTGTTGATATAGTGAGGATAACTCACCTCGAAACTGCCGGCTGAAAAGATAAGATCCCGCTGCTCCGAACTCTGACACGAACTCCTCCACTAAACATCAAAACATACAACTCAATAAATACCCTTAATTACCAAAATACCCCTGGAAGACAACTGGTCAACCTTGGACGAGTCAAAGTCAACCCCTGACTGACCCTACTCGCCGAGTCATCTCGATGACTCGCCGAGTCCTTATGCTCAGAACTTCCCTCAATTAGCGACCCAACTCACCGAGTCACTCCAAGACTCGTCGAGTCCAACAACTCTGAGTCCACCCGCACCCAACTCACCGAGTCATCCCTTGACTCACCGATTCATCGACTCAACCAGAAATATTGGTACTTCCTCGACAAGACTCGTCGAGTCCAAGGCCATCTTCAACCTACTCGCCGAGTTGTTCTTCCAACTCGTCGAGTCCCAGGCCATCTTCAAGCAACTCGTCGAGTCCACCCATGTGACTCGTCGAGTACCACCGTTCTGAATCCATACAGAAGCATCTCGGGCCATGCAACTGATCCAAAACATAGATCCAACCTCCTACAATCCATCCATCACGTAAAGTGGCAAACTTTACGTGAATCTAACGAGATCTAAGCCATATTCACCTTAAAACCAAGGTTGGGACATGGTGACTTCACTAAGCACACAAACACAGGAACTTTAATGCACTCTAGGCCCTCAATATTCTAGATCTGAGGTAGCAACCTCAGATCTAACCTCCAAACTCCAAAACATTGCAAGATATACTCCCCACAAACCCCAAAATGATGAAACTAGGAATGCACAGCCTAAGGACGAAGATATTACCTCCAAAAGATGCCTCAACAGCAGCCAAACTCGAATCCAAGCAAAGCCCTTTGATCCAAGCCACTTCTCCTTCAAGATCTCTTCAAGCAACACCTCTCCAAGCTCTAATTTGCTCCACAAATGATCTCTCCACGAATATAGGGTTTCTGGAACTCAAGGGGGAAATAAGGGAGGCTGTGGAGGAGTATAATGCTCTTTATATAGGGCTCAACCCCGAAAATTAGGGTTTTCTCCATACAGCACCTACTCGCCGAGTCCATCTAGGGACTCGCCGAGTAGGCCACTTGACACGCGACCATGACCGCGACCTGACTCGCCGAGTCATCCATGGACTCACCGAGTCATCCTCTAAAACTTACACTTTCAGCCCTTCAACTCTACTCTTGCGATTCCGGGATGTTACATTATCTTGTCCTAATCATATTATGCACCAAATTGGGACTTTTTGGGACAAGAAATGGTTCCATAAAGCTAGCATGGCAAGATCTATATCATACAAGCATAAAGTTTGAAGCTACTTACCTTCTAGAGCTTCCAGTGCACAAAGAAACTTCAGATCTACAAGCTTGTCCTCCTTCTCCAACTTCTTGATGCAATACCTTCTTCTCCAACTACTCAAGGCACACTCTATTAGATCACACACTCAAGAAAGAGATTAGGGTTTTGGGGAAAACGACTCAAAGCTATGGAGGTTGAGGTAAGGGAGGGTTATGATCTCATAAGGACCTTTATATATCACTCAAACCCTATATATTAGGGTTTGTATCTGACATGAGTATGCTTAGTGTACACAAGTGTATGCTTAGCGTTAGAGGTAGTTAAGCTCACCCATCATACTCATTCTAAATTTGATTTTCATCAACTCAACAAACTCGTCACTAAGGTCCTTGCTGCTTGAACAACATATGATGTCGTCGATGTAGATTTTCACAGTGATCAGATGGTTGTTGTGGATTTTCCTAAAGAGAGTGAGATCAATAGAACCTCTTTGGAACTTGGAATCTTCTAAGAACTTGGACAATGTTCCATAGCATGCTCTTGGGGCTTGCTTCAATCCATAGACAGCCCTTTGAAGCTTATAACATTGGTTGAGAAACTTTGGACCTTTGAATCCAGGAGGTTGTTGAACATAAACATCCCTATCGATTTCTCTATTTAAGAATGCACACTACACATCCATTTGGTAGACCTTAAAAGTCTTGTTTGCAGAAAATTCCAAGAAAATCCTAATGAATTCTATTCTTGCAATAGGTGCAAAGGTTTCATCATAGTCTATGCCTTATTGTTGCGAGTAGCCTTTGACAACTAGTCTATATTTGTTCCTGATGATGACTCCATCTTCATCACTTTTGTTCCTACAGAACCATCTTGAACCAACAACTGATACTCCTTCTGGTGTTGGCACTAAGTCCCACACGTTGTTACGTTTAAATTCAGCTAACTCTTCTTGCATTGCTTTTACCCAATCTACTTCTTGTAGAGCCTCTTTGATTCCTTTAGGCTCTATGATGGATAGAAAGCTTGCATATAGACATTGATTCTTGGTTGTTGAACGAGTCACTACTCCAGAATCTAGATCACCTATGATTTGATTGGATGGATGATCATTTGTCCATTTTGTGAGATGAGCTTCCCTATTGATTTGATGAGTGCAAACTACCTCATATTGTTCTCTTGGACGAGGAGGGTAGTCAGAAGTGAATATTCCTTCAAAAAGATCATCTTAAAAGAGTCCAGAACTACCTGAAACAAAAGGTTCTCCCTCAACCGTTGCATGTTTGAATTCAACAGATGAAATGGATGTGAAGGGACTTGAAGGAATGGAACCAGTCGAGTGGGGTTCCCCCTGAAACCATGGATCGGATGGTTGGGAGTATTGTAAATTACCTTTAAGAATGGAACCATGCAAAGGTGGTTCCCCCTCGAGAGGTGAAGTGACTGGTGTTATGACTGGTCCAAATTGATGATGGGATATTGGATTCGATGGTTCAGAAGATTCTAAAGGACTTTTAGGGATAGAATCATTCAAAGGTGGTTCCCCCTAAACCAGAGCTTTGCTGGAACTTGAGACTTTTTTTTATGATGGATGAGGTTGAGAGACATCGAGAGAAGCTGTTTTTGTGAGCTTTTTTGATGCTAGGGCATGAGGTTTAGTTGGAAAGAGGAAATCAAAATCTACTTCAATAGCATGGACCGAAGTGGAAGCATTAGCAGGTGACGGTTGGTTCATTTTATCAAATGGTACTACCATTTGAAGACCAAAAAGGTTTGGATCCAGAAACCTTACATAAATTTCATCAAAAGGGACATCACTGCTTTCCTCTATCACCCTGGTTCTTTTGTTCAGTACTGTATATGCTGCAGCATGAAGGCAATATCCAAGAAATATACCTTCATCAGCCTTGGGTGCAAATTTCACTAGTTGATCCCTATTGTTCTTGATGTAGCAATGACAGCCAATGATGTGACATAATTTGATGTTGGGCTTCCTTTTGTTAATAGCTTCATAGGGAGTGACTTCAAGCCTGTTGTTGATTAGGGATATGTTTTGAGTAAAACAAGCAGCTGCAGTGGCTTCAACCCAGAAGTATTCTGGTAGGTTTGCGAAGATCAACATGGATTGAGCAACTTCACATAGTGTATGATTCTTCCTTTCAACTACACCATTCTGTTGCGGAGTATAGGGTGTAGAAAAATTGTGCTCGATGACTTTAGATACAAGAAAGCTATCTAAGTCATTGTTCTTGAATTCTCCACCATTGTCACTTCTCATTCTTCTAAGTGGTTTGCCTACCCTAACTTCTATGTAGCGAATAAAGTTGATTAGCTCATTGGTGGTTTCAGATTTGTTTCATAGAAAGTACACCCAAGTGAATTTGGTATGGTCATCTACAATCATAATAATGTATTGCTTACCACTTAAGCAAGGAACTGTAGTGGGACCACACATATCAATATGTATAAGCTGAAGAGGTTCAGATACACTGTGTTTTGTTATAATTTTGTGCAGAGATTTCGAAATTTTGCCTTGTTCACAGGCAGCACAAAGTATATCATTGTCAAGTTTTAACAATGGTAGTCCTCTCATAAGATCCTTTCCAATGAGTTTATTAATATAACCAAATTTGAGGTGAGAGAGTCTTCTATGCCACAACCAACTAAAGTCAGAGGTAGCTTTGGAAAGAAGACAAATATCTAGAGTTCCCTCAGTTAGTTTAATATCAAGAGGATACATGTTCCGATTTTCTTGGGGAATCAACAAGGATGTGCTTGTTAGTATCCATAATTAAACTCTTGGTTTTGATGAACAGAACCTCATGATCATTGTCACACACTTGTGAAACACTGATAAGGTTATGTTTAAGAGCATCTACATACGCTACACGCTTAACGATAAATTTCATGTTTGATATGTTTGCATGTCCTATAACTTCTCCCTTCATGTTGTTTCCAAAAGTAACATACTGACCTGGCGTTATGTAATGCCCGTAAATCCGGGCTAGTCAATTTAAAGATAATAGGGGTCGAAAACGACTTTTCGACAAAAGATTATTTATAATAAATAATCTTAACCAAGTTGTATAATATGTCTCAAGGGTTCTGTACATATAAATAACGCCGAAATCCGAGTTATAACGAAGAAGTTATGGCCCGTCGAAGTTTTTCGGCAAAACCGGCACAACACCGGGAGACGTAAATAGTGAATTTAAGATAGAGGACTGTTTAGCCTTAGGTATCTAAATGAAAGTTGTATAATAAGTCTCCACCTACGCGTGGATATAAAGAACGTCAAAAACAGATTTCGTATGCAAAAGTTATGGCGTTCCGAAGATTTAGCTTTTAAAAACCCTAAACTAGCTAATTCACGACGTGAGAATTATGACACTTAATAAGTTTTGTCATAATATCTAGAAGCTGCGAGAGGATAAGATCCAATTCACGACGTAGGAGTTATGACGCTGACGTAATTCTGTCATAATTCGGAATCTAGAAGCTGCAAGAGGATAAAATTCAATTCACGACGTGATCTTTATGACACGCATGACGTGAGGTGTCATGGCCGCTATCCGAAGCTAGGGACGCAAATGGCAAGTCTACGGAGTGAATCATGAGATTCACGACATGAGTGTTATGACACTCAAGACGTGAGTGTCATAAAAACTTACTATAAATTATATGCGAGCCATTCCGAAAATCTCACACCTTTCTTCATTTCTTCTCTCTAAACTTTCTCTCTCTAAGGGTTTTAACCCTCCCCTAAGCCTAGGTGATCCCCTAGCACCCTAAGGAAGCCCCGAGGCTCCCGGAGTCCCGAGAAAAAGAGTCTTTCGGTTTCAAAATGTTGCTCCAAATAAAGCTCGGTTTTCTTTAAAATCCGCTGTAAGAGAGCTACGATTACGCAATTTTTAATATAGCTTTCAAATAATTATAGTAATGTTATAGGTCCTTAAAATAATTATTTGGGCTATTATTATGAGTTATATTGAGTGTTATTTAACGCTTATATAATAATAATAAGAGCTAGACTATTAATTAGTCACGGTTGACGTTAGACTAAACCCTAGTGGAATTGATACTAGGTTTTATCGAAGGAAAATTATTTTGAGAGTATCGAAGCGTTGTCTGAGTGCTGAGTCACCACCTACTCAAGTGAGTGCATTGTTACTTTCATCTTACACATACATATGAAGTATTTTACATAAATTACGTGCTATGTGTACATATTATCTGAATACTTGTTGTTTATGTTGGATGAATGATTTATACATGTTTTAAATGATTTAAACTGTATATTTATTTTATATCTACAAATATGTTGGGATAAAACATGGGTAGATGAAATAGTTGGTGTGTGATGAAATACAATAATGAGAGATAGGTGATGATCCTTAGGGAGAGTCCTTAGGAACAAACATATAAGGAAATGCGATGTAAGGAGATGAGAAGAAAATATGATGTAGGAGACGACCCTTAGGATAAATCCTTAGGAAAGGTACTTAGGAATAAAGAAGATAATGGGGATGGGTAATTGGGTTAATTGTTTGTTTATTAAACATAATAATTATATTATTGTGGGTTGAAAACTCTATGTACTCACCAGGTTTCCCAACCTGACCCACTCAATCTACTTGTATCACAGGTGACGATGTGAAGTTACATTACACTGAGAGATTAAGGAGATATAGATCACTAGTGTAAATGAATGTAAGTTCTGTTTATGCTTATGTTTCTGTATTGACGATGACATCCCAAATGTTTTGAAATGAATAAAAATACATTTCTTCGAAAATGCTTTGATAATGAAATTATCATGTTTTTCTGGGAACAAATTCCGCAACATTTTTATTAAAAGAGATACTCTGATTTTTTTTATAAAGCATAAACAATAATCGGTCTTTTCTGGCCGTGAAAATGGGGATGTCACACGTTGTGATCTTGAAATTTCTGAGATATCCTTTGTGCCCGGTCATGTGCCTGGAGCATCCACTGTCAATGTACCATGTATCGTCATATGGTACCCAACAATTAGAGAGAAGGTTTAGGTACCCATGTTTGTTTGGGTCCTTGAGTGTTAGATTCATTTGGACTTATGGGAGTTTGGACAGTCTTTTCATGTTTTGCATTAACCTATTTGGGTTTTTCTTGTTTTTTAGTGACCTTGGTTTTTGTTTTCTTAGGGGTCTTCTTTAGAGGTTTGGTATGTGAGAAAAATAGAGAGTTGGTGAACTAAGTAGTAATTCCTAGATAAGGAAATCCATAGTTCACAAGCATTCCAAATTGATCAAACATGGTAAACTAGGTATTTCCCCTGAATTGATTGATCATTGGAAACCCAGAGTTTCCCCCAAACATGAAATTCCCTCCTATGGACGGAGAAAAACCACAATATGGACTAAGAATAGAATTTATAGGGTAATTAATATTTTGATACATGAAAGGGTTGGTTTGAACATGTATTGGTCTCATCATTTCAGACAAATCAAGAGGATTGTTAGGTCTAAAATTATTTTGATGGTGAATTCCAGTTTGGTTTGGAAATCCAGAATTTAAGAAGCCATGATTGGAAGGAGTGGTTCGCTAAGACCTTGAAGTTTTAGGGCGACTGGTATGTTTGGTCTTCCCTTGTATTGGCTTAGCCTTAGGTACTCTCTTGGTCTTCCTATCCTAGTCAGTATTTGTAGTCTTAACCACTTTAGGTTTTGAAGAATGTACTACAGTTCGGCCTTGTTCTTTAGAGACATCAATTTTCTATTTTCCCTTTTCTTTAGAGATATTAATTTTCTCTTTCCCCTTGTCTTTAGAGACATTAGTTGGATTTATAATTGTCTCTTGTTGTTTAGGAATGGGTGAAGAGATGTTGATTAGAACAAAAGGTCTCTTGAGTATTTCAACAATAGTTTTCTCAATACTCACAGTCTTCAAGGTGTCATCCTTGTTGACTGGGATTGGAGACTTTCTAGTCTGTTGTTTCTTTGAATATTTACATCCTAAGTCCTTTGTTCTAGAGACGAAAGCATTAAGAGATGGAAATGTTTCTTGATTGAGGAATTCAATGGGTTCAGTCTTGGAATATCCTATTGGCTTATATGATTTGGGCTATTTATCACTAGATTTAGAGTCACGGATATTTGATTTTTCAGAAGTGGCATCTTCTAAATTGAAACTTTCCATGGTGGTACATTCAAGAGAGAATTCCACTGGAGAGTCAGACTTAGAGTCCAGGTCTGGAAGATCATGGAATACTATGTGTTTTAATAGGATACTTGAGGATGAAGTAGCAATTACATCAGGACTGCAAGTTACCACCTCTTCGGGATCCTCATTGTCTCCAATGAAGAGACTTGGATCACATGCTAACAATTCTAGTTGAGTATTGAGACCCATGATTTACTTGTTCATTTCATCATAACCAAGACCATATTTGATCCATGATAGTTTTGGTACCTTAAGAATAGCATGTGAGTTCTATTCAAGAAGGTTTTTGGATGCCTTATAACTATTGATTTTTGTATTGATTTGGGCGTACATCTCACGATTGTCTTTTGCAATAATAACACATTGATTAAAACAATTTCATATTGTTCAACTGATGTAAGATGTGCCTTGGTTTTGATTGTGAGGTCATTTTCTAACTTAGCCATATGACATCTCAATTCTTAAAGTATGAACAGAGTGTCAGTCAGCTCATCTTCGTAGTAACTGACACACTATTTAGCATTGGTGACATATTCTTTGATTATTTCAGAAATATGGTTAATGTCATCATGAAAAGTCTAAATAGTAAATGATTATCATGAAGCATAAAGCGTACCTTTTCAACAACTTGTTGATGGAGAGGAGAAGGCTCTTTTCATCATTAGCCATGAATCAGAATTAGTTCTTATAGGATTTAGTTTCTTTTTCTTGATCCACTTCATCATCTGTTTCCCAAACTTCCACATTTGGAGTTTTCATGACCATGAAAGCTTTGTCTTTTAACTGCTTCTTGATCTGCTCCGCTTTTTGAAGGTAGTATGTTTCATATTTGACCTTCTTGCTTTTCATTTTGCAATCCTTGGAAAAATGATTTTCACCTTGACATTTGTGGCACCTGATTACTTCATTATCGTCATAGGACTTCAACTTGTTATCTTGAACCCTTGAGTTTATCCTCTGAGAATTGTAACTTTCAGAAACTAAATTATGAGAATTGAAGCTTTATTGATTGTTGCTTCCTCCTTGGAAGTTTCCAGAGTTTTGATGATAGTGTTGGGGTTGCTGATAACTTTGTGCTCTAATGTTCCCAGTTGGCTTGTTCACAAACTTCTTGAAGTTTGGATTGAACTTGGTCAGGAGTTCCAATTATTCTTCATACTCCTTTTCCTAATTGATTTGTGGAGATTCCATTGTGGTTCCAATGAAAGCTTGATGATTAGACATGTACCCATATGCGATCTGAAGAGGTTGTTGAGTTGGCATTTACAGATTCTGGTTGTACTGTTGAGCCATGTTCGAACTTTGATAAGGATATGCTCCATATCCTTGGTTGCCAAACTGATCAGCAAAGTGGTTTGGGATTGGATTGTGATGTGCAATCAAGTTTTGAGAATGATTTACCATGGGTGCTGAATTTACTAGGACAAGTCCTTGATTATCAAAGGAAGTTACTTGAGCTAGCTGGTTGACTTTTGGCTCATGTTGTTGCAGTTCAACATATAGATCAAACAGAGACATGATGTCTAGATTGGTGGTAGTTTGTAGTATGATCATATACATTGTATCCCATTTTGGAGATAGACTGTTCAATAGTTTCATATTGAAATCCTCTTACGATGTTTCTCCTTTTAGTTCTTCACCCTATTGACAACAATGTTGTACCTAGAATATGCATCAAAGAGAGTTTCATGAGGTAACATCTTGAAGTTGTCAATGTCTGTCAATGCAACTTTCATCCTGTTTGCAAGGATCTTATCAGTTCCCTCAAATTGTTTCTTAAGTGCATTCCAGCCATTGAAGGGTGAACTCTTGTCTTCATCAGGAGGTTGCTCATAGATTTCATGTGGAATTCTAGATAATAGCTCTTGCATTGACTTAGCCTCAAAAATTTTGATTTTCCTGTCATCAAGTTGAGCATCAGAGGACATAGATCCAGAGATAACTTTGGAGGTTTCAGGATAGACATCGGTTTCAGGAACTCTGATGTCCTTCAAAAATTCTGGAGTATGTTTCCTAGTGGAGATGAAGGTCCATATGTTAGAGTCATGACCTTCCATGTAGTACTTTATGCGATCTACCCATGAAGTGTATTCACTAGGAACAAGGATAGGTGCACGATTTCCTGCTCCAAGATGTTTCAAACTGAACATGAATAGAGAATATTTTGGTTTTGATTCACACTTGCCATTGAGAACAGGCGATACTAGTTTGAAACTTGAAAAAGTGTTTTTGTGAAAAAATTTCTAAGTCTTAAAGTCGATCACTCGAACTCTGATACCAACTGAAGAAATGAGAAAAGTTCAGTAAACCTAAACTAGGATAGTCCAAGTGTTAAAAATACTGAAACATAGTATAAGAATCGTCAAGTGGCAGGTAATGTAGAAAATAAAGAGTTGTGAATCAATGAAATTAATAGAAAAACGTTTTTTAGACTTAAGATCAACGATTCAAATGTGTTTCATATTCATGAAGATTCAATTACAAGTGTTTAAATGTAAAACACACTAAAACTCTCAAGTGGCTCTCTGAAGACTAGTCTAAACAGCAATTTGTGCAGAATGAGCAGGAATGATCAGAAAAGAGCAACTTTATAATGGATCCCAAGGGGCCTCTTTATAGGCTTTGGAAAAGCCCATGATATGGCTTGACCAATCAGGTGTTACACGTCATCATGACTTAGTCGTCAGTTGACACCTTTGCCATACTTAACGGAGAATGGATGGAATATTCCAATTCCGTTAGTATTCCATCAGGTTTCCATCCAATTTATGAGTCTTCATAATTATTAAGCCTTCTTGATCAACACTGAAAATTTGATGAGCAACATGTTGCTCAATTGTCTTCTTAGATGTCATCAACTTTCAAAAGTGTTGTTGACCAAGTTAGGTTGTTTCTTGATTGTTGGACTGTATCTTGAACTTGAAGATGTACCACCACATGTTCATGATGGAACATGGACGAAATTCATGTGCCTTTGAGCATTTGGACATGCCTTTATTGTACATGATGTGACATGTGCAGTCTTGTTGAGCCATCAATGTGATCATGTTGATCCATTGACTTGAGTTGAGCCACCAAGTATTCATGTTGTGTCATCAACTCTTTTTGAGCCATAGAGTTGTGGATAAGCCTATAATGTGTCTGATGAGCCATAAATATTCCAAGTGATTCACCAATATCCTGATGCTCTACATATGATCTAGATGTGTCATCTGAGATCATGATGATCCAACTAGCTTTCAGCAAGTGCTCCATGTCAACAGATGTGTTCCATGTGTACAAAAAGTGCTCCAACATCTGATTATTCAAACACTTGTTGAATCTTCAGTATCTTTCCAACCTGAAACATTCTAATAATGTTTATTAGAAAATGTAAATCAGTACTCAACTCATTTCAAGTGACAATCACATCAAAATATTTCCAACAGTATATGTGACAAGGATTCTGTACATATAAACAATGCTGAAATCTGATTTCGTATGAAGAAATTATACTTCTTCGAAGTTTTGCGATTAAACCTACATGACTCTACATATCGTAAAACGTAAATTTTTGATAATTTTATTTTTTTAGCCTAAGAGGTCTAAACAAAAGTCGTAGTAGTCATTAAACCGAGAGCATGCATATAGAGAACGTCTAAATCTGACTTCGTGAGAGGAAGTTACGATTTTCTAAAATTCAGCGTAGCAGTATACAACTCAGAAATCGAATTCTAGATCGCTTATTTGTTAGGAAAAAAATCTAAATGAGAGTTGAAGATCTCGTCCATATGATTCCATCGATATAAAGACAATCGAGAACAAATATCGTATGAGAGAGTTATGAATTTTAAACAGACTTTGACGGTCTAAGCCTATTTAAAATATAACTTTAAAAATAAAGTCAAAACTAGCCGACGGAGTCTAAACGAAAGTTGTAGATCTCGTCTAGATCTTTATGAGGATAAAAAGAATGTCGAAAAAGAAGCTTGTATGAAGAATTTATAACATTTTAAAAATCTAGAAATTTGCACACTCTACACCTAGCGCAGTGATGACGTGTCACCATGAGAGGGCACCAAGTGGCATGGTCGGCTGCCCCCTTACATTATCGAGAAGAAGACATGGCACCACGAGAATGAGACACATGGCACCAAAAGAAGAAGAAATGTGACACCCTTCTAGAAGCAATGACGCGGACAAATGACAAGACTACACTTGGCGCATGGCAGGAGGAGCCAACAAAGCTCATGTGTGCGGTGCACACCCCCTTGAACCCCTATAAATAGGGTGAAAAACTTACTTATTTCACCTCATAATTCATCCTAAACTCTCTTTAACCTCCATCCTTTCTTGAGTCCGATTTTCTTGAGGTTCCTAGCGATATTTAGTAAGGTTTTGAGTAGGCAAGGTGTCCGGCAAATAGAAACGTTCGGTTTTGAGATTCTGTCCGCGTAATTTTGCTTGTTTTCATTAAAAGCCCTGTAAGTTAAGCTACACTCTTCTGTTTTCAGTGTAACTTATATTTATAGTCATAAGTTTTTATTATGAACATATAAATAAGATTTATCATTAGTTCCAAGTCGTTATACTGATTGATCTACTTACGAGAGAGGTGTCTAGAATGGTCATGTTGGCTTGCTTTTGGATTTCAAAAAGGCTATATGTTGAAATGATCCTGGCTCCCAACTGTCCCGCATGGCTAAGCCTTACTTGATGGATCGTGATGCAGACATTGGGATTAGTGAGGAAACTAAACTATAATTATTGTAGTTGCCAGAATTGAGAAACTAGACTAAGGCTTAGTACTCTTTGCATCTAGTTCTTTTCAATGTACGAAGCGAAGCACTGCCAAAATCATTAGTCAGTCATTTTTATCAAGGTGAGTGCATAGTTACTTTCATCTTACATATAGATATGAATTATCTAATTAATAAATTTCTATATGTGCTTATGTGCAAAGGTGTTATCTATTAAATGGTATGTTATAAAGATATGTTATATGATTATACCATATATGTACTTGATAAATATAGTACATTGGGTAAGAGTGGTAGTAATACATGTCCTAGTATACTGCGAGATGTAGGAAATGATAGAATGCCACAGCCGTAGGAATGGTACTAGTGTACCAATGATATAATCACCTAACAAAGTGTAAGTGACAACCACCAGACTATTCTTGACCATCCTGTGGAGCACTAGAAGTGATGGCCTTTGTGCCTAAACACTGGTAGTGATGAATTACATGCATATCCCTTAGGATAAACCCTTAGGAATGAAAATAAAAAGTAACCTACTGACATGTATTATGGAGAAAATCCCATAACAGTATTGTCAGCAACAATGATTAAGATGACCCTTAGTATAGATCCTTAAGGGAGAATAAATAAGTAAATGAGGGTGGGTAACCGGGTTAATTGTTTGACAATTAAACATATTAATTATATTATTGTGTGTTGAAAACTCTATGTACTCACCAGGTTTCCCAACTTGTCCGACTCAGTTTCTTTGTATCACAGGTAGCAATAGGAAGGTACTGATAGATAGTTATCTGCTGAGAGATTTAATGTAATGCGTAGACTGATAGAATATTGATGTAAGTCCTATGTTTATGCTTATGTTTCTTGTATCAGTTACGAAATCCCAAGATTTTATAAATTAATGAAAAATGTTTCTTTAGAAAAAATTTTACGGGACCATATTCCGCATTTATAAATAGGCTCTGTTTTTATATAAGCATAAACAAAAATTATAAAATGACTGTGAATTTGGGGAGGTCACATCCATCATTTCTTGGGTTTAAAATTTTTTCAGAGTAGGGAAGGAATATTTATTAATCAAGAGAAATACACACAAAACCTGCTTAAAAGATGTGGAATGGAGAATTGCTTAAAAGCTAAGGTTTCCATGGTAATTAGCACTAGCTTAGGTTCATCATTGTATAAGCCAGTTGTTGATCTCAAAACATATAGAAGCATGATAAGCTCGTTAATGTACTTAAATTCAAGTCGACCTGATATAATGTTTAATGTGTGCAATTGTGCTAGCTATCAAGCAAATCCCAGTGAACCCACAATGGTAAAAAGTATTTATCGTTATCTTCATGGCACTTCGACTCTTAGATTATGGTATCCATTAATTATAGGATTCTTTATTCAAGATTTCTCAGATGCTAATCAAAGAGGTTGTCAATTAGATTAAAAAATCACTACATGCGGATGTCAATTCTAATATGGAAAGCTTGTGAGTTGGCAGACGAAAAAGAATACGTGTGTATTGATTTTTCGACAATTAAGGCTGAATACATTGTTGCAGCAGCTTGTACTTCTTAAGTGATATGGATCCAAAGTCAACTACATAACTATGTGATTAACATGAAGGAAATTTAATTATATTGTGATTTTCAAAGTGCACTTCGCATATGTCAAAATCCAGTTCAACATTCCAAAACTAAGCATGTTGCACTTCGATACCACTTCATTAAAGATCATTTTGAAGATGAGAATATTGAAGTTCATTTTGTTAAAACAAGTGACCAACTTGCTGATATTTTTACAAAACCATTATATGAAAAATCATTTTTGAGAATTTTAAATGGGTGGGGAATGATGGAAGCTTGTTATGTTCCTAATTATTTATTCAAGATTTCTCAGATGCTAATCAAAGAGGTTGTCAATTAGATTAAAAAATCACTACATGCGGATGTCAATTCTAATATGGAAAGCTTGTGAGTTGGCAGACGAAAAAGAATACGTGTGTATTGATTTTTCAACAATTAAGGCTGAATACATTGTTGCAGCAGCTTGTACTTCTTAAGTGATATGGATCCAAAGTCAACTACATAACTATGTGATTAACATGAAGGAAATTTAATTATATTGTGATTTTCAAAGTGCACTTCGCATATGTCAAAATCCAGTTCAACATTCCAAAACTAAGCATGTTGCACTTCGATACCACTTCATTAAAGATCATTTTGAAGATGAGAATATTGAAGTTCATTTTGTTAAAACAAGTGACCAACTTGCTGATATTTTTACAAAACCATTATATGAAAAATCATTTTTGAGAATTTTAAATGGGTGGGGAATGATGGAAGCTTGTTATGTTCCTAATTCTAACTAATTTTCTCTTAAATTTGATGTGCAAAAATTTTGGACTAACTTTAGTTAACTGTCAAAATTCTATTTAGAGGTTATTATTCCCACTCAGCATTTGACTCGCTTCACTTTCGACATTGTCTCTGATTCGTTCAACACATGTTGACATCTAGCGAATGGCAAGATTCTCTAAATGGGAAACGCATACTCCTCGGAAGCATATGTTTATGGGATGCACTCGTTTATGAGAGTAAATAAAACATTTCTATTTAAACACCATACTGATTACTCATTATTTATCGTTTACTGTTTCGGAAAATCAACTTATTACTCAAATTACAACAATATGTTTCCTATGGTCCTTACTTTGTGAAATAGATCAATTGAAAAACTTTTCCAATGATGCTCATTTCACAATTCCCAATCCTTATCATTAGTGTTAGAACACAAGGTTCTTGCCACTACTACAATATGCTAGATTCTAACATTTTATGCAACGATCCTTTCGCAAAATCATAGCACAAAAGTCACCAAGACTTGGCCAATGAAATTTCAAAGTACTCTATCAGAAATTGTTACAAGACAATTCCATAGACGTGAAGTCTCACATTCAAAGTACATTCCTTTGAACATCCTTCTTGCATAAAATTTTCTAATCTAGACATAGACTCTCAATATCCAACTCCCAATATGGAAACATTTCCACATTTGCCATATGATAACTCATTCTTAATAGAATCTTATCTATTTATAATAATGTTGATGTGGTCCATCCAATACCATACTTCCAACTACTCACAAGCTACCAATCCTCAGCGAACTTTGGATTGTCTTTTGATAGTTGTTAATTATTTTAGTCAAAACCGATTCTAGTCATTTTTCCCTCTTAATGCGCTAGACTTTTGGAAAATTTTAGAATTCTCAAATATTATTGCATTTGCAATCAATCCTATACCCAAAGCGTATGGGACACGATGCATAATGTCTTATAAAGATATGATACTTTATCAATCTTCTGCCATAATATTTAATGTGTCACGTTCTCACAATTCGAACTATGAAGAGGGATGTCGTAATCATAATCGAAATTTAAGAACACACTATTTATTCTTTGACTAAATTTTTTAAAATTTCTCAATCTAAGCTTTAGATTTTGAAATGAAGTATAATATTCTCTCCCTTAATTATAGCAAAACAACTTTTCAAACCATGCAACTTTGCAAATTGAATCTTTTTTTTTTTTTTCAATAATTAATATTGCTAACTTGTAATAGCCATAATAACCATACAAGCATAACACTTATGCTCCCACTATCATGATGATTATTATTATATAAGCATAATACTTATGCTCTTACTAGCTTTGACATGTATTAAGAAAACAACTGAACTTCCAGAAAACAATGCTTATTGAATTTCTGAAGTTCATATTTCTAATACCAGATGCTTCGATAAGCCTTTATCTAAGCTTCTTAACTGCTGACAGTGCTCAATCTTGCACCCACTCTTCTTACTATGTTGAACTTTCAATTGTAACCTTCAGGTTACAAACCTGATCTTTATTAGAGACTCCCGCTCCTTCATAAAAAGACTTAACTTCAGATATGTTCTTTACTTCGATTATTGTAACAGACCGATAGGTCATGTTCTAATGACCTCTCATCGTATGATGCAACGCTTAGACTCAAATATGTCGCCCTTTTTTTCTGTCTATATTGCAATATCTCTATTAATATTTTTCCCCATTTATATAATCATCCCCAATCCGAAACCACACTCTCTATCTCAATTTTAATCCCTAAAACTCACTTAGATCTTGATATTTTGGAGCTGACAGCCTACGATTTCTCTCTACACTCTACCCATCTGTATTCCGACACCACGAATCATCGGCCATGTATTTGGTCATCACTATTGTCGCCACCAAAAAACACACAGTCAGACTACTATTCCAGACCCAATATACTGACGATGGTCCACTTCTAAGCCCTTACCAAGGTCTCTTTCTTTCTCTCTCTATATCTCTCTCTCTCTCTCTCTCTATATATATATATATATATATATATATATATATATATATATATATATATTTGTGTGTGTGTGTGTCAATTTTATGGATTTGTATCTACGCCCATATGAGATTTATCGGTTTTATAGGGACCTGGCTACATAGCCTTCTTCACATTGGGGGCTTGGAAGGTTAACGGAGGTTGGGGTGGAGGTGCAAACCATCTCCGTGGCTAGAAAGCCTTATTCTCTCTCTCTCTCTCTCTCTCTCTCTCTCTCTCTCTCTCTCTCTCTCTCTCCACACTACTGACTTTCTTGAAGAAACCCTTTCTCCGGTTTGAAATTTACATCTTAATAAGTTTTTATGTGTTTAGGTTTCTTTCAAAATCTCATATACGTTGTCTTGTAGGCTTAATAAATGGTTTTCAGATTTAGATGCGGATGAACCAAAAGGGAACGAAAATGGTTTTGAATATGGGTTATCAAGTTGCTCATTAGCTTAAACCCATTAAGGTAAGTTTTATTGCTTTTTTTTTTTTATTATTGGTCTTTTTGTCTAATTTTAGGGTAAATTATGAAGATTAGGTATCGAAAACATTAGTACTTAATACAAACTAATTACTCATTTGTATTGACGAATTTGATGTACATGGGAACAAAATTATAGATACATGTTGATGATCATTCTATTTCAAAGAGGTAAATAAATTATAAACATTTATTGTTTTTCTTTGATAGTGAGTTGGATTGGTTAGTATTAGATACATGTTCTGACCCTAAAAACCATATAATCTCTCTGTCACTTGATTCTCATTCCTTGATGAAGAACACCTGCAAACCACGGTTTGTCTAACCCTATTTCTGTCTCTTGCTCTCAAAAGCTTCTATCGTCAGCTTCTCAACCATGATTACTCTATTAATTTTCTGATTATGAAATTTGTGTGTTTGTGCTGATGTGTAGCTTGAAGAACCGATAGTCTAAGTTTCACCTACAACGCATCTGTTTTCTCTCTTTCTCTTCCTCTTTGTCTCCTAAAATAATATTCCTTAAACATGTATACAATAGGGGATAAATTGGAAGGACTGAAAGCTTAATTTTGTGTCATGGCTTTGTAGGGAAACAAATTTTGTGAGCATGAGTATTGATTTATGCTAATGTTAAATCTAGCACGCTTGATCAGGTGATGAACCTCTATCAAAATGACATGGTTACCAGTTAACAGTTGGGGACAGGTATGTTTATGCTTATATTTGGACTCGAATTCACGTGTTAGTTTGGTAAGCCATTTTTTTTTTTTTTTTGATTTGTACTCCCTTTGATTAGGGCTTAACTTTATTTTGACTGATATAGTTGGTGGTATTTGTCTATTCCTCCATGGCTATCTTTATAAATTTTCAAGTGTTGATTTAGTTTGACATTAAGGGTTGAAATTAATAGTCTAGCTGTAAAAATTTGATAATGACCAGTTTGCCCTTGGACCAAAACTAAAAAACAATAACGACAAGGACTAACTTTGTAATTTTTGCATGTCCTTGAATAAAAATTTATAAATCACAGATGTGCTCTTCTTTTTAAAAGTTTGTAACAAAATCAAAGGATAAGAGCTATTTACAAATTTACTTTTTGTAGTGTACTTTTTCCCACTATCCAAGGGCAAAATGGTCGTTTTAAAAGTCTTAACACTAGGCTATTAGCTTAGAAAAATTGTAGAAAACATTTTGGGACCAAAATTGTAAAAATCAAGGACCAAAATGTAATTTACTCGAAAAAAGAAATTAACTTTTCATTAAGTGTATTTCATTTATAACATCTTACTTTCCGTTATATGTGTACTATAGCATCGTACTTCCATTTCGTTTTGGAAATAACAATATGTTTTCAATGTTCCATCCTATATTCTGTAATATCTATTACAACTTTGTACTTGAAACATTATGTAATATCTGTTTACGTGTATTTCATTTATAACATCTTACTTCCCTTAAAATTGCTTTTTAGAGTCCTCACTTTTTCTTTTTTGATTTCTGCCACAATATTTTTGATGAATCCTCGAGTTGTTGATTTTGCTATATAAGGTTTATTTTTTCTGCACTTCTGCCACACTCTACCAATGGCTTTTCCAATGGTCCTTGAAATTGCACTTGTTGTGGAGTTTTTATAACCTCATTTGTTTGATTCTTCATATTGTGATAATCTGATTCGTGTACAAGCATGATTTGTATTTACTTTTTTTTATGTACTTCCCATATAGATGTGTTTACCCAACAACTAATTACTTTGACAAAAACAATGTATTGACTTTAGGATTAATATATATTATTGGGAGGGCAAATAAAACGGAGAAAATTTTTATTAGCCAAGCCTTTGTAAAAACAATTAAAAGTGTTCCTAACATCAGAGGTGAAATTGATGAATTTTTGGCTGTCTGGAAGATACAAAACGATGTATGTCATGCTAGAGCTTAATTGTGGAAGATTTGAAAGTAAACAGATTTTTTGTGGAATAGGATTTATATTAGATCACTAATTGAATACTTTTTATATAAAATTTTCACAAGATTATTATTAATACTATAAAGCTTGGATTATATAATATTTCTACAAAAAGAGTATGTAACCTTTGGATTTATGTTTGATGCATTTTTTCATACCAAGTTAAAGAGTTTTATAATGAAAAGAGTCTATGTGGTGACTTTTATTTAAAACTTTCTACGAGATTAAGAAAACACCCGGTTTTTAAAATATGAATTAGGGTGAATAAGTTAATTTCATGAAAAAAACATAATTAATAGCAACCTTTTAAAACCCTAAAATAATATGGATTGGTAATATGTGGTTTTAATTACCCTAAACTAAAGTAATTTTTTGTATATTTCAAGGAAAATTATATAAAAATAAGGTATTTTAATCAAAGTTTTTATTGTAAACTTTAATTTATAAATAAAAAATAATCATTTTACATAATTTATCCATATGGTCTAAAGACTAAAGCAAAATCTAAAATTTAAATAAACAAAACCAAATTAAATTTTTTAGCTAATGTTTATTAATCCACAAGCAATAATAATTAAATGCAAATAAATAACAGTTATATAATTGTTAACACAAAATAATGATATGATTTTATTTTAACCAAACAAGGGCTATCCCCATTGAATGTGGTGTATAAACACAAACAATCTTATGTTCATGAACATTTATAAATAATCTCAAATTTTCATTTTTAATTATTATTGATTTCGTTTATGCTACCGTGAATTTTATTGATAATTGTTTAGATGTTTTAATTATTTGCGTAAAATAATTAATTTCTTCTACAAATTAGTTTCTAAAAGAAATTATTCGTACCCATCGTTTGGTGCGGCTAAACGGCTAGTATATATATATATATATATATACCCGGTAAGAAATTTTTTTTGGTAGGAAGGTAAGAAGTTTTTTTTTTCTACATATTTTTTTGACGAACAAAATAAATGATTCACAAGAAAAAATTCCCAAAAAAACATCTTTATGATTCATCTTACAAATGAATCATCTAATGATTCACTTTGTTTGTTCGCGAAAAAATATGTAGAAAAAAAAAACTTCTTACCTTCCTACCCAAAATTTCTTTCTTATTTGATCTTGACTCTATATATATATATATATATATATATATATATATATATATATATATATATATATATATATATATATACACACACACACACGCACACACACTTTAGAACTCGCAATATACAATTTTACCTCATATAAGCAATTTTACCCCCACCCCATTGATCCTCTCAATGACACGATCCATACTCTCGGATCTAAAATGAACGGCTTTACCTAATCCATACTGTCAGATCAGGTATGAACAACTATGTTTAATCCATGCTCTCGAATCAATGAAAAATAACTATGCCCAATCCATACTCTCGGACTAAGGACAAATAACTATGTCTAATCCATGCTCTCGGATCAATGAAAAATGTTAGAGTTCTACCCTCCGTGAATATCTCACCCGTACTTTTAAGGAGATACTACCTAATATTCATCTCAAGTAATTCAAGTTTATTTTGTAAGTCCTAAATCATCATATGTTATCAGCTATGTTCTTAACACGTATTTCAAGCAATATCAAATATCTTACACTTAAACATATATTTAATACTTTAATTAATATTTGTATTAAAATCACCTTCATTAAAGGGACTATGTATTCACTTGTTAAAGTGATGACTCGAAATTCAGGCATCACTTCAGTTCTAACAATTTTCTTTTCCTTTGATGAAACCTAGTATCATTATTACTAGATTTTAGTCTAATATTTATTGCGATTAATTATTAGTCAAGATTCATCATTAACTTAAAGTACACTTCATGATCTATCAAGTAAAGAACAACCAGGTAGGATCATATCGAAGGTAAGGCATGTTTGGTATACGAAGTATACTGTTTGGAAATCTCACTTTAAACACCTCACTAAATCACAACCTAGACATCATCCCCATAAGTAGATAAGTTAGTATAACAACTTGGAATCACTGATAAATCTTGTTTATAGGTTCATAATAATGATAATGAACTTATACATAAGTTATACTTAAATTAGGGTAAGCATAACTCACTTCCAAGGGGGTTTAGCAAGGAAACGGGCTCTGTGCGGGTAGAACTTCTGAGCCGACAAACTTCTTGGGGACTTCTGGTGCTCCGGGACTCACTAATAACACCTAGGAGGTACTATGGAATAGCCTTGAGGGTTTGAGGAGGTTTCAGAGAGAATGGGTTAGAATGGTGTGAGAAATGGAGTGATTTACGCCTCTATTTATAGGTTGTGAATTGGTGTAACATGGATTGTTACTGGCTAAACATGAAGTGTTGAAGTGCCAGGTGTCGGGATCGTATGCAAAGCCTTAGGGAAGAAGGTGTGGCTGTGATGGTGCCACGTATCACCTCCGGAACTTAATAGAAAGGTTAATTATCTTCTATAATCCGTAACTTTCGCATACAAACTCCGTTTTTGACGTTGTTTATAGCGATATGATCTACAACTTTCGTTTAGACTCTGTCCACTAATTTTGACTTTATTTTTAAAAGGTATATTTTAAAATGCTTAGACAGTTAAATTCTCTTCAAAATTCATAACTTTGTCATCCGACGGTGCCACGTGTCACCTCCGGAACTTAATAGAAAGGTTAATTATCTTCTATAATCTGTTACTTTCGCATACAAGCTCCGTTTTTGACGTTGTTTATAGCGATATGATCTACAACTTTCGTTTAGACTCCGTCGACTAATTTTGACTTTATTTTTAAAAGTTATATTTTAATAGGCTTAGACAGTTAAATTCGCTTAAAAATTCATAACTTTGTCATCCGACGTCCATTTTCGAATGTATTTATATCGTTTAGCTCCTATTAAAGAGATCTTCAATTCTCATTTAGGTTGTGATGGCTGAAAATCGATCGATCTAAAATTTGATTTCTAGGCTGTATACTGCTATGCAAAATCTTAGAAAAATCATAACTTCTTCCAACGAAGTTAGATTTAGATGTTCTTTATATGCACACTCTCAGTTAAACGTCTAGTACGACTTTTGTTTAGAGCGCTAAGGCTTAAAAGTACTTTTTACGTTACGCGGAGCCGTGCCAGTTTAATCGTAAAACTTTGATGGGTCATAACTTCTTCGTTATAGTCGGATTTCAGCGTTCTTTATATGTACATAATGCTTGTGACATATACTACACTTTGGTTAAGACTATTTACTCTAAATAATCTTATATCAAAATGTCATTTTAATGCTTATTGTCTCTAAATTGACTAGCCTGAATCTGTGGGCGTTATAGTTATATCCCTATTAGGATGATTACGTCCTAGAATCATCAACGAAATAGGGCTTGTATAATGACTCCATACACTATCTTTTCATCCTACGTAATAACTGTAACTCTTATGTCCTTTCAAATTAGCATCTAACTATTGGACTTCTTGACTGCTGACAGTGCTCAATCTTGCACTCGCACTTCTTACTATGTTAGACTTTCAATTGTAATCTTCAGGTTACAAACATGATCTTTATTGGAGACTCCTGCTCCTTCGTAAAAAGACTTAACTTAAGATAAGTTCTTTACTTCGATTATCATACAGACCATTGGGTCATGTTCTAATGACCTCTCATCATATGATGCAATGCTTAGACTAAGGTCTTTTTAGTCAAATTCTAGAATGGGATATACCTTCTTTCATGTTCTAATGTGATATAATCACATTCTAGCATGTAGCACTTATAGCTATAAGATTATTACTTAACAGCGACCATGATACTTTAATCCTTTGGTTTAAGTCGAATACTAGATCGAACTTGGTTCTCTGAACCATGTATCATACTTATCTTAGTCGGACTCGATTTGATATGAACACTAGGTTTGGGATAATAATCATATTCTTAGTCATTATCGGAATGATGGTAATGAAAGACATGAACAAAACGAAATATATTACTAGTGCCTTGGTAACCTTGTGACTTTTCCTGATCCAAGTATGAGTCTTGTACGTCCGGTAGTATAGGCCTCTACTACCTTTCACACTACTCATACTCGTCCCAAGTATTTTCTCTTAATTCTCCAAGTTAATATCACAAAAACAATTTTAACACATATAAATGTGTCCAAAAAATCATAATTTTTTCCCTAGAATCTACTAGGACTTCTTCCATGCATATCTTCAATCATTAATTCTGCTTCAACTCAGTTGGTGGAGGAAATGCTAAATGATGGTATTGTTGGATTAGTGTCTAAGTCCATAACTATTTTGGTATGTACTTGACCCGATTATGAGCATGGTCCTTTTGGGTTGCCTTCACCATAGCAATATGTAGGATGATTTAAGGAGATAAAGGTTTAAATATGATTTATTAATATATTATGAGAATAATATATTAAAGGAGAAATCATATTGTTTAATTAATATTAGTCAAGAATTAATTAAGAATTAATTTTGTGGCTAAAAGAGATTAATTAAATATAGGGGACTGGACTGCAATTATTGGATAATTGAGTTATTGGGCTAAGGAATGCTATAGGAATAAGGGGTGAACGAAATTATGATGGAAGCCCATCATATTTTCGTCCATAGCCTTGTCCAGAAGGTTCCATGGGCTGCTTAGAGTTTAAGCTGTCCATTAGGGTTTTGACTGAAACCCTAGAAGCCCACACTAGTATATAAAGGACCCCTTAGGCCCCAAAAACGTGGACAACACTTCCATTAGGGTTTCCAGCCGTTTTTTGGTGCCTCCTTTTCTTCTCCTCTTCATCCAAGTTGCATATGGTGTTTGTGACTCCATTAGAGGTACTACACTTGTGGTACTTGCTTTCAAGAGCTAAGGAAATTCAAGGAACTAGTTGTTATTGCTATATAACAACAAAAGGTATGTATTCTAGCTTTATATATGAATTTCGAAAATTATAGTAGCATGCCAGGTTTCTTTTTGTGTTCATAAAGCTGTATAACTAATAGTGAAAACATAGATCCAATACTAGGGTTGCATGCACACATAGGATTGTTTGTATTAAACCCAACAGTGGTATCAGAGCCATTGGTTTTTGTTTTCAATTAGCTTTTATTCAAATTTATGAACTTGACATATTAGGGTTTATGGCTAATGAACCCTAAAGGCTAGGTAATTTTCGCAATTAGGGTTGCAAAACCCTAGATGGCGATTTTTGCTAGGGTTTCCCAAATCCTTTCCTTAGCCTCCAAGATTTTGAAATCTAGGGTTATCCAACCCTTGGATTTCGAAATTACCTCCTTCCCTAAGGTTAGATCCTAAATTTTAGGGATTTGGATAATCCCATATCTTGTAATTATCTTTTAATTGTTAAATATGGTAATTAAAGATCTTGAATTATCCCATCCCTTATTTTCGAGATTTAGAGAGGGATTCAAGGGATTAGGATATCTTAGATGTATAATTGGTAATTATCCTCATGATCTAGATAATCCCTTGTGATTTAATAATTTAAATTAATTGTTTAATTTATGGTAATTATTAAATCAAGAGTTTTAATATTTAAAATTTAATTTAAATATCTTAAATTCGAAAATTTTAAGTGAGATTAAAACCTAATTGTTTTGAAGAGTTTCAAAACTTGCCCTCAAGTTTTGGAATTTAAATTGTTGATTAAAAGTTAATTTTGAAAGTCTAAATTCCAAAACCCTGATTTTGAAAAAGTTCAAATTAAACCCTTATGGTTTTATTAAATTAATTAAGTGTATAATTAAAAGAGATTTAATAAATCCATAATGATTTTGGTTAGTTAAAAGTATAATTTAAACCACCTAGTATTTTAAAAGTGTAAAATACACCCTTATACTATATATAACATTAAAAGTTTAATATTATATATGTATAACTAAAAAGTCAGTCTTACCGTTAGTAGGCCTCATTCACGAAACTAGTCTATAAGGGGTGTTTAAGGAAATTGCCTATAAAATGGCGATTGAATGGGTATCCACTCTTACCCACCGCACTCTTGACTAGTGGAGGGTCGTTAGCCGAACGGGTAGGATAGGACAGAAACCTTCCATTATAAGTATAATGAAGTACAAAGTAACTAAATGCTTTTTCAAATTCCCAAATCATAGTTACTTTAGGAAAAATGTGAAATTGTATGCTAACCCATGGAATTACACTTCGTACCCTTGTCAAACATTAGTGGAGCGTGTGTGGTTAACCGGCACACTAATTTGGGGATGACATTGGTAGCGAAGGGTGACTCGATGTTTGTCATAGATCAATGGAGCGTGTGTGGCTAACCGGCACATTGATTAGGTGATAGTAACATTGGGTGCACCATGTGATTCGTATGGTTATTTACACCTTGTTTGTGATCCTCGGCATCCCAGTCACAAATAGTAGGGCATAATCGAGATTAAACATGCCATTGAAAAGTTCAATGAATCTCAAAAGATCTAGGAGTTTCAATTCATTTAAAACTTAAACTTCTTTTTCGTTTTTCATGGTGGAAATTGGTAAATCGTCATTTACCTACCTTCAGATATTCTGCAACTAGATTACGGCATCCCTCTTCTAGGTTGTAGAGTATTGTGTTGGATCCTAGCTTGATGTTTCATTTGGGTGTTGCATCAAGAATTCTAATCAACTCAACTTGAATTTTCTCCCGTTTTGTAGATGTCTGAATCTTACAATGGTCTTCCCAAATCCTTTGGAACAAGCTTTCCAAATGAAGATGACGTTCCAAGATACGATCAAGGAAATGAGAGTCATGCTTCACTTCCTCCACCTCCTCCAATTATTCTCCCTGACCCACAAGTTCAAAGGCTTGAAAAGTTCAAGCTCACTCAAGCCCTTTTGGCAAGTAAACACGAAGATGGGAAACCTGTGTGTGCGCACGTCTTAGAGATGAAGTCATACATTGATAGGTTAAACATGTTGGGTGTCGAGATTTCAAGTGAGTTGGCTGTTGACTGGGTTCTTCAGTCACTTCTTGAATCATATAGTGAGTTCGTTAGAGAGTACTATATGATGGACCACGATGTGACCCTAATTGATCTCACCTATTTGCTTATAGCTGCTGAATCAGCAATGATTTGGCGTGCTGGTCAAGCAAATTTGTCTAGTGAATCAAACTCCCAAACTTCAATGGACACTGGCAACATTGGAAGTCCAGAAAGAACTAAGTCTGTGATTGTCCGATGTGTTGTGCCAAAGGAGTCTATTTGCTTTTATTGCCAAAAGAAGGGGCATTGGAGACGAAGCTGCCCTAATTACCTGAGAGATCTAAGAGATGGGAGAGTCAAGACGTATGGCTCTGCTTCAGGTAAAATCCATTAACTAACTCTTTTAAGTTCCTATTCTAGATTCTTAATACATGATGTGATAAGATTACATTTTGATGTTTTGTAGGAACGAAGAAAAGAGAGGAAGCTTGAGAAAAGAAGTGAGCTGAATCTAATCATGAAGAAATGGATTTCGATCGCATTACTTGAAGAATGGATTCTTGAGCTACTACTTGGAGTTAGAATAGATTGTTAAGAAATATGTAATAACATAGTTTTTTCAATTGAATTGCATTGTAAGGACAAAATTTTTTCTGCAATAAAATGAATTTTGATTTTATCTTATTTATTTATCCTTGCAATGGCATGTATGAAAAATTGATGTTTGAAGGTTTTTATTATTAGCAATAATGGATTTGATTCTTAATTATATTATTTGTGGAAATATCAAAAGTTTACCAAATAGGGAGAGTTTCTCATCACCCAAGTTTCAATTGGCAGAAACTTGGAATCATGCAATGTGTATTGTATGATGAATGAAAAACTTTCACGTTTGGGAAACTTAGATTAATTCTTTGACAAAGTGTCAATTGAAGGACTAGGAGATCAAGTACACTAGGTTGTGTGTTGATCAAGTCCACCACAAAAGTGACAAAGATATTCATCATGATTTACTAAAGCTTAGTAAATATGATTATACTTATAAGATTAAGTATAATTCTGAGTTGATTGAAAAAGTTTCAATGAATAGTAGAACGGATAAAGAAGAATCAAGTAGGCAGAAAGATAAAAGTTTCTCTATTCTAAGAAGAAGGGAGAGTACCTTTTATTGTGTTTTATGATAAGTCTTAAAGATTAAGAACCGTGTCTCAATAGATCCTCTAAGTGAGTCTTAGTGCAATTGCATGTCTAAGAAGAGGTATCAAGTATTGTAGAAATCGTTAAATCAATAAGTCAATCATACTTCGTTCCAATATCAAGTCTTAGAGTCAAGATTGTGACATTGAGTGAAAAGTCTTAAGTAGGTTTATAACACTCATCAAATGTGGAATTTGGAAAAGTTTTCTTATTCTTGCACATTTGAAATTGGTAAGTTGTGCTGTCTTGGATAAGACAAAGACCAACTAGGACCAATTGTGTGAAGTGTTTTGTCTTGATAAATGCTTCACTAACTCTTGAATATTTGTTTGTCAAGAAATGTTTCTTGACAAGAGAATCTTATATGTCAAGAAGTCAGTGGGAGTCTTAATGGTCTTAAAAAGTTTCAAGAACAAATCAAGAATAAACCTTATCGATCATCACTAGCACACGACTTGAGGTTTACAACCTATCGTGCTGACATTGTTTTGTTTCTGTGCCATTCCAATTGAGTTAATTGTGTATATGAGTTCTATGAGTTCTCATTTGAATACACACTAAAGCCTTAGTCGATGGAAAGTAAATTGATATGTAAGGACAAGTTACTAAACTACTTGGAAGGCATGGTGGGCACTCGTGTTACCATAGGGCAAGAAATCAAGATTAAGAAAGTTCAGTCCATATGAGTTTGGATTTGTCGCAAATCTTGGTTTTGGCAAATTCACATGGATAGGAACTCATACACCATAAAATCTAAGTGTCATAAGATTCCCCCCTTCATGAAAATGACTGTGAGGAAATGCTTTCACTAAGAGAGGTTTTAAGAAGATAGCAATTGTGAAAATTGCATTCTCAAATTCGATTATGGTTACGGCATCCCTTTCCATAGTTCGAATTGTGAGATTTGGCAATTAGTTTCAACATTTGGAACTTAGTAACATAAGTTATGAATTGTTTAAACACACATATGAGCTATCTAAGGCAAAGGTGTATAAGGTTAAGAAGCTTAGATAAAGGCTTATCGAAGCATCTGGTAGTAGAAATATGAATTTCAGAAGTTCAATAGGCATTGTTTTCTGGAAGTTCATTTGTTTTCTGAATACATGTCAAAGCTAGTGGGAGCATAAATGTTATGCTTATATGATAATCATCATGATAGTGGGAGCATAAGTGTTATGCTTGTATGATTGTTATGGCGAGTATTGCAAGTTAGCAATATTAATTATAGAAAAACAAAGATTCCATTTGCAAAGTTGCATGGGTTGAAAAGTTGTTTTGCTATAATTAAGGGAGAGAATATTATACTTCGTTTCAAAATCTAAAGCTTAGATTAAGAAATTTTAATATTTTCAGTCAAAGGATACATTGTGTGTTCTTAAAATTCGATCATGATTACGACATCCCTCTTCATAGTTCGAATTGTGAGAACATGACACATAAAATATTATGGCAAAAGATTGGAAAAGTATCATATCTTTATGTAAGACATTATGCATCGTGTCCCATACACTTCGGGTATAGGATCGATTGCAAATGCTATAATATTTTATCATTCTAAAATTTTCCAAATGTCTAGCGCATTAAGAGGGAAAAAGGACTAGAATTGGTTTTGACTAAAATAATTAAACAACTATCAAATGACGATCCAAAGTTCGCTGAGGATTGGTCGCTTGTGAGTAGTTGGAAGTATGGTATTGGATGGACCATATCGACATTATTATGAATAGATAAGATTCTATTTAGAATGAATTGTCATATGGAAAATGTGGAAATGTTTCCATATTGGGAGTTGGATATTAAGAGCCTATGCCTAGATTATAAAGTTTTATGCAGGAAGGATGTTCAAATGTATGTACTTTGAATGTGAGACTTCACGTCTATGGAATTGTCTTGTAACAATTTCCGATAGAGTACTTCATAATTACATTAGCCAAGTCTTGGTGACTTTTGTGCTATGACTTTACGAAAGGATCGCTGCATAAGATGTTAGAATCTAGCATATTCTAATAGTAGCGAAGAACCTTGCATTCTTACACTAATGATAAGGACTAAGGAATTGTGAAATGAGAATCATTGAAAAGGTTTTCAATTGATCTATTTCACAAAGCATGGACCATAGAAACAAGGTGTGCATGCTTAGAGCATGGGACAATTGTTGTTGTAATTCAAGTAATGAGTTGATTATCCGAAACATTAAATAATAAATAATGAGTAATCAATATGGTGGATAAATAGAAGTGTTTTATTTACTCTCACAAGTTTGGGTCCATATAGGATTGAGTATTATTATTATGTTTCATTTTGCATGTTTTGACTTCCAGAATAACTAGGTTATTCAAACATCCACAGTCAGTCATACGTTGGGAGTAGGTATGAATAAAGACTGTCATGAATCTGTCTGTAGATTGTCTGAAGTGTTTAGACATGGCACAAGTTTGCTGCAGAGTTCATGAGTGCTTTGATAAGATTAGAGTATTGGATTAAACCCACGCTCAATTGGATCACTTCATGGATTTATCACGAGTGATTAGTGAGACGATAATATTGTATATTCTTGAAACCGAGACGTGTGAGTTGTTATTTGTTAATCGGTTACACATTGATAATAAGTAAACGCACCAGTAACTTGGTGTTATAAAACTTATTGTTGTGTGTGATTCGATCAGTAAATACAAGCGAGCATTTGAGTCGAAGTTTATCCATTCCTTTTACCCAAAGTGGGATAAAAGCGATATCTATGGGCCTCTCGATGATTTAGTGATGACACCTAAGCGCTTGGCCAAGCCGGGACTAAGTTGATGTGTTCAATTGTAGTCTGTTGTCAGTCATCATAAATCGGAAGTCGGGAAACAGTATAGAGAGAATGATTGAAATTCATGTCTTATGTCTATACGATATCTTGAGAATGGAGGAATATATAATCCCTTATCTAGAGGATACGTTATCTGATAAGATCAGAGTTGACAGCGGCTTTTGAAAGCTACGATTGCTGATCAGGTTCTGAAGTCATACGGAAAATAGTTATTAGACTTATCCAAGTGGGAGACTGTTGGATTAGTGTCTAAGTCCATAACTATTTTGGTATGTACTTGACCCGATTATGAGCATGGTCCTTTTGGGTTGCCTTCACCATAGCAATATGTAGGATGATTTAAGGAGATAAAGGTTTAAATATGATTTATTAATATATTATGAGAATAATATATTAAAGGAGAAATCATATTGTTTAATTAATATTAGTCAAGAATTAATTAAGAATTAATTTTGTGGCTAAAAGAGATTAATTAAATATAGGGGACTGGACTGCAATTATTGGATAATTGAGTTATTGGGCTAAGGAATGCTATAGGAATAAGGGGTGAACGAAATTATGATGGAAGCCCATCATATTTTCGTCCATAGCCTTGTCCAGAAGGTTCCATGGGCTGCTTAGAGTTTAAGCTGTCCATTAGGGTTTTGACTGAAACCCTAGAAGCCCACACTAGTATATAAAGGACCCCTTAGGCCCCAAAAACGTGGACAACACTTCCATTAGGGTTTCCAGCCGTTTTTTGGTGCCTCCTTTTCTTCTCCTCTTCATCCAAGTTGCATATGGTGTTTGTGACTCCATTAGAGGTACTACACTTGTGGTACTTGCTTTCAAGAGCTAAGGAAATTCAAGGAACTAGTTGTTATTGCTATATAACAACAAAAGGTATGTATTCTAGCTTTATATATGAATTTCGAAAATTATAGTAGCATGCCAGGTTTCTTTTTGTGTTCATAAAGCTGTATAACTAATAGTGAAAACATAGATCCAATACTAGGGTTGCATGCACACATAGGATTGTTTGTATTAAACCCAACAGGTATAACTTCATGGATTATACCAAAAATCTTTCTTTCTGCAAATTAAAAGTGTACTTCTACCGTACTAGACATATTATTTATTAGATGCATTCTAAAGGCAAGATAGCTCTCTTACGGTATCTTCCAATAGGTATCATTCACCATATATATATATATATATATATATATATATATATATATATATATATATATATATATATATATATATATATATATATATATATAGACACACACTTTAGAACTCGCAATATACAATTTTACCTCATATAAGCAATTTTACCCCCTGCCCCATCGATCCTCACAATGACACGATCCATACTCTCGGATCTAAAATGAACGGCTTTACCTAATCCATACTGTCAGATCAGGTATGAACAACTATGTTTAATCCATGCTCTCGAATCAATGAAAAATAACTATGCCCAATCCATACTCTCGGACTAAAGACAAATGACTATCTCTAATCCATGATCTAGGATCAATGAAAAATGTTAGAGTTCTACCCTCCGTGAATATCTCACCCGTACTTTTAAGGAGATACTACCTAATATTCATCTCAAGTAATTCAAGTTTATTTTGTAAGTCCTAAATCATCATATGTTATCAGCTATGTTCTTAACACGTATTTCAAGCAATATCAAATATCTTACACTTAAACATATATTTAATACTTTAATTAATATTTGTATTAAAATCACCTTCATTAAAGGGACTATGTATTCACTTGTTAAAGTGATGACTCGAAATTCAGGCATCACTTCAGTTCTAACAATTTTCTTTTCCTTCGATGAAACCTAGTATCATTATTACTAGATTTTAGTCTAATATTTATTGCGACTAATTATTAGTCAAGATTCATCATTAACTTAAAGTACACTTCATGATCTATCAACTAAAGAACAACCAGGTAGGATCATATCGAAGGTAAGGCCTGTTTGGTATACGAATTATACTGTTTGGAAATCCCACTTTAAACACCTCACTAAATCACAACCTAGACATCATCCCCATAAGTAGATAAGTTAGTATAACAATTGGGAATCACTGATAAATCTTGTTTATAGGTTCATAATAATGATACTGAACTTAAACATAAGTTATACTTAAATTAGGGTAAGCATAACTCATTTACAAGGGGGTTTAGCAAGGAACCGGGCTCTGCGCGGGTAGAATTTCTAAGCATAAAGCTCTTCTTCTCGGGGTCTTTTGGCGCTCCGGGACTCACTACTAACACCTAGGAGGTTCTAGAGTAAAGCCTTTAGGGTTTGGGGAGGTTTGAGAGAGAATGGGTTATAATAGTGTGAGAAATGGAGTGATTTGTGCCTCTATTTATAGGTTATGAATTGGTGCAACGGAGTGTTGTTGGCTAAACACGGAGTGTTGAAGTGTCGGGTGTTGCTATTGCGTTCGAAGCCTTAGGGAAGAAGGTGGGATTGTGATGGTGCCACGTGTCACCCGTAACTTTCACATAAGAGCTCTGTTTTTGACGTTCTTGATATCCACGTATAGGTAGTGACGCGATATACAACTTTCGTTTAGACTCCTTCGGCTAATTTTAACTTTATTTTTAAAGTTATATTTTAACAGGCTTAGATAGTTAAAGTCCGTTAAAAATTCATAACTTTTGTCATTTGACGTCTGTTTTTGACTGTCTTTATATTGTTGAGCTCCTATTAATGAGATCTTCAATTCTCATTTAGGTTGTGTCAGCTAAAATTGGATGGATCTAAAATTCGATTTCTGGGTTGTATACTACCATGCAAAATCTCAGAAAAATCATAACTTCCTCTAAAGAAGTCAGATTTGGACATTCTTTATGTGCACACTCTTGGTTTAACGTCTAATATGAATCTTGTTTAGATTGCTAAGGCTAAAAATAATTTCATCAAAAATTTACTTTTTATGTTACGCGGAGCCGTGTCGGTTTAATCGTAAAACTTCGACGGGTCATAACTTCTTTGTTATATGTCAGATTTCAGCGTTATTTATATGTACGAAATCTTTGTGACATATAATATACTTTGATTAAGACTATTTATTCTAAATAATCTTCTATCTAAAAGTCATTTTTAATGCTTATTGTCTCTAAATTGACTATCCCGAATCTGCAGGCGTTACAGGAAGCGATTTGACGGAGATCTCGTTGTGGCTAGTAGTCCCTTTTGAGAACACTAGATATTAGGTTAATAGGCACTTTGGCTGCTCAGGTTAAGTATCAGTTGTCGATGGATTGGTTAGCTCGTTGTATTAACTACTATTTAAAGTAGAGGAAGAGTGGTTATTGATATGTCAATCAACTTTAGACTTGGGTATGTGTATTTTCGCATGGGCTTTGTTCAGTAGATTGTTAAAGAATTTGATTAGTTTTCAATCCATTTTCACTCATTGGTTATTTCGTTCATTGTTAACAACTGAGGTTGTTCGAAGGTTTTGAACTATGTTATAATGAAAAGGCAGCTGGTGCATTTAATGTTCGTCAAGTTTTGTTAGATGTATATCGAAGTTTCTAAGTAAATTCACCTTTGGTTGATCGATTGTGGATTTTCTATTATAGTAGGCATACGTTTAGTAGTTGTCCTTGGATATTAAAAGTTTAGATGTCGGAGTGTTATTGCTCAATTTTCCTGGTGTGACATTGGGTCTACATAAAGTCTAGTTTGAGATGTCACGTTTTTAGGGTCGGCATTTAAGGACTATCCGATCAAGTTCTGGTATCACTTTGCTAATTTTGGAATCTTACCCCGAGTTGGGATAGTTATACATTGGTGGGATTTTTTTAAGATTGAGATCTTGTTTCGGTTATCCGAATAATGATTCTATTAACAGTTTAAGTGAATTAATTAGTTGGAGCCGTTTGCATTTCACCCTTTAGTTAAGGTTATGGTGAAAAAAGGAACATCGTCGACCGGAGGAGGGTTTTGTGTTCACATGAGGAATGTGGAATCTCGATATTTCAACCAATTTTTTCTTGCTCTTAGGCTAAGTTCTTGTATGATTTTTTCTTTAGGGGTGGAACGGGCATTCCACAACTTTCAGGTCTCGTCTAATCATGTTTTGTATGATGTTTTGTCAGTAACAGTATAGACCCTGGTGAGGTTTCACTGTTATTGAGTTGTGTGTCTCGTATTGTTTTTGGCAAGTGCCGAGTGGAATGTTGATTGGCTTCTTGTTGGTCGGTGAGATGATGGTCATTTTCTTATAGGCCCACTGAGGTGCAAGGCATGGATCTTCATGCCCACTGATGGATGATGTCACAAATGGTGTAGAACCATGAGCTTCTCATTCTAATGGTTTATTAGTATCACAACATAACATGAACCATCATGGATTTGACTTATGGGAGTTGGAATCACAATTATATGGTGGAGACCTGTAATTTATTCGTTAATCGTTTGGTATAGTTGGCTGTTTGAGCAGTATAGTAGTGGTACTGATGACACAATGGTTGGCATATTTAGGGAGGGCGATTGTAGGAGGTGACCTGATAGAAAAACCACTCTTGTTTATCGACAGTTCCTTGTTGAATTCCTTCTTAGTAGGTACTTGCTCACTTTTGTGAGAATAGTTCGCATGAGTTAAGTTACCCATGATGGAGCTCGTTGTAGGTCTCTTGGATGATTTGCCAGACGATGGTGCACCTGCGATGGTGTATGATTTGGATGCCATGCAAAATTTATGTTAGATTAATCACTATTTCGCATGTAGGAACAGTGGATTAGTGATGACTTTTCTGGAAGTCAAATGTTTATTTAAAGTGTTTTGGACCTAGTTTCCAGATTTAGGATTTCTTGGAATTCATGTTTGGGATGCTTTGAGTAATCATTTTGCATGGTTGGGGAGGTAATCACATCCAGAGATTAGGGGTTGGTGCGATAAATATATGATCATCAATCATGAGTATGGTCTCTGGAGTTTATACCGATGAGTTCTCGATCTGATGAGGTGTAGTGATTGAGTTGGTATGTAGTTGTAGTTATGAGGGTCTTTCGGTTTGAGTGGTTGTCATTAAAGGAAGTGATTGCTAAGGTTTCCTCCACCCTCAACCTTAATCACCTCTAAAAGTAATCTTGAACAACCCTAGCCTCTTTGCAAGCTTGGAGCTCATTTTGGTGTTTATCGTGCACTTTAAAGGAAGAACAAGAAGAAGAAGAAGAAAATGATTCTAGTGCAAGGATCAAGCAAGCAACTCCTCTCTATCTTTAGGATCACTCTTTAGACTATTTGTAAAACTTAAAGAATTAATCTTTTTGGTTCCTTCTTAGTAGATGTTAGATTCTATTCATAGCTGGGTTCATATTTGTGGTTTGAATGGTTTAATCAGATAAAGTTTGCAACTTTATGACTCATCAAGATCCGTTGAAATTAATACTTTCTGGATGTAGAAGTTGGTTGAGTTTTTAAAGTTATGCATGTGGTTTAGGTTATGTTTCTCATATTTTAACCTAGTTTGAGTAAAGGGCATGCATGTCCATAAAATTTAGATTTTTATGAGCCTCTAGAGTCCTAAGAATCTTTCTGGAAAGTTGGAACAAAGGACTTAACGGATTAAAGGCTTAATTCGTTAAGTTGTTTAGAAGCAGTAACCAGGACGTGACATGGTTCTCGCCACGATGTGGATAACGTAGTATGCACGATTGTTTTGACGTTAACTGCCACGACGTGGCCATGGCTTGGCCACAACGTGCTGGTTTTCTGAGTTGACTTTTTGACTGTTGACTTTGATACGTTTGACTTTTGGTAATATTGCTAGTTTTAGAAGGTAGATTAGGGGTTTACCTTGTATAACTCACTAGTAGGTGTGTAGCACCCGCTTTTCGACTGTGTGAGCTTGTTAGCTGTCGACTACGTTTGTGAGGTGAGTCTTTTTGCTATACTATGTAAGACACTAGGTGTTAGATGTGCTTGTTGTCTTTGTGACTCTTGTTGTTATGTTTGCAAGAAAGTCCATCGGGAAGGCCATAACAATTATAGGAGTGTTGTAAGACTACAAATTTTGCTTGTAGCATTCACTAGGGATGAAATAGGCCCGTTGGCTGAGATAGGCCGTTGCAAGAGTGATTGCAAGTCTATAATTTAGTCCATAGTATTTCACTTGTGATGAAATAGGCCCGATAGTTGAAACATGTCGTGTTGCAAGTTTATGGTTATGTATTATATACGATATTTTGAGGAACTCACTAAGCTTCGTGATTACAATTCATTTTATTGTTTCAGGTACTTTAAGTTCCAAATGGAAGGGTCCAACTTGATCGCATTGCATCCCATGTAGTTTTATTCCGCACTATCCTTTTTATGATTTTATGATGATGCTTTGGAATACCTTACACTTTGTTTATCTTTTGAACAAATGAATGAATGGTTTTAGGTTTCTGAAAAATGAAATTTTTAGGATGTTATATGATTGTACATTTATGTCGAAGTCATACTCTTATTCGACTTCTGTAGCTTTTTTGTGATTTAGCTCTGTTTAAACATTATATATTTTTTTTGAAACAATGAATATTATGATATGTTTTCAAAAAAATGAGTTTTCAATATTTATAATAGTTTTAAATAAAAAATTTGGTTTGAAATTTAGGACATTACAGCTAGTCTCACGTAAGATGTCACATGAGCAATACTTAAAAAAATCGATCATAAAAATTAAATATGTAAAACACAACCAAGATATATTTTACAATGAAAATATATTAAAAACTTAATATATACAAACTAAAAACTTAATTTGGAGCATTTAGTCATAAGACTTAAAAAAAATCAACATCGTTCGTGTCTTATTTAATCGATGAAAACAATGATAAATTACATGTCCATATGTACAAAAAATTTGGAACAAAATTTTCTTCTAAAAATATAGTAGATTTATTATTCATCATGAAGAATATATATATATATATATATATATATATATATATATATATATATATATATATATATATATATATATATATATATATATATATATATTTATTAATAGTGCTTTTTATTTTTGATTTATGGATGGTGAAGATGGGTGGATGTACCACCACTACCTCCTACGGTATCACAATGTGGATCTCTGCTAACACCACACTTGTTGATACTTCTTGTGTAGTGACATCATTCCGCAATACAAAACCCCCGCGCGTTGTCTCTTTTCTCATGGCATGTACACAACTTAATTTTCATTCAAATATGAAAAACATATTATTTTCATGAGTCTATAATACACATACACTCTTCATGATTCAAAAAGCTATGATGTATCTAATGAGCTATTACCTATATTTTGTACAACCTTTAATTTTTCCATGCCAAGCAAGAAGTATTTATTATTATTATTTTTTTTTATATATAATTCAAGAAGTACAGAGAAGCCAAGTTAAATATATTTTTATTTATTTAAAAAAATAATAATAACAATTAGATTTGTGACTAAGTAACTGACCCAGATCAGCGTAGGGACCAAGTCATTGACCTCTGGCTCTGGTATATAAACCCTACGCATCAGATGAACACAAATACTTCTATCGAGATCGGACATCCTCCTCCACCCCCGCTGCCTGTAAGCACCAAAAGTAAGGTTTTATATGATTTTGATAAGTTAATTTGCTTGCGTTATATTGCTTTATTGAATTTGGGTGTATGTGGATTTAGATCTGATTGCAGTTTAGTTTTTATTTTATTATGCTAAAAACCACATTCTAAATCCGAATTGATGCGTTTTAAGTTTTAAGCTATAGTGAGGAAAATTAGGGATTAAGATCCGAATTCATTAAACTTAGATATCATTGTTATATTTTTATTGAAAGATAGGTGTTGTTTGTTTTGTACTTTTGTTGGATAGGTTGAATTGATGATGCTTTTGTTTGATTTAATTTTTGGTATTTTAATTTTATTGGATTCTGATGTGGATTTGCATTTAATGATGCAGAAACTTCGTCCCCTTCCTCTGCCGTCGAGTTTTGAGCTTCTTCCTGGTTTGAATATCTCCTTTACAGCTAGAATACTAATTCTATTTCCTGATCTATCTTTGTATTTAATATTTGTTGTATATATGTCAAATATAACTATGGATCTTTATTCATCTATTGCTTCTAACATGATTTTGTGTAACCAATAGATAATGCAATCAAGAGCCATCGACAATGTAAAACTGTATGTATGCTTGATCTTACCTTTATAGTATAAGAATGTCTATATATTTATACTGTTTTTCTTTAGTGCTCTCAAACCGGATTTGGATCCGAATTCATGAATAGGTACTGTTATTAATAATATATAACTTTTTTTTGACGTTTCATTTTTATTTGATGTATCTGTTTTTTTTTTTTTAATTAACCATGTATATTACTATCTGTTTATCTATGTGTTTTTGTCCAATCGATTATTATTACTTGATTTCTAGTTTCCCAGGGATTAATTGATAAAAAGGTTAATGGCCACCAAGGTAAGTCAAACATAAAAGGTCATATGTTGTCATGAATGTGTGTGAGTGTGTGTATGGGTAGGTTTTGCTGGATGTAGAAGCTGTTTTGTTTTCTTACACGACAATATGGCATGTGTTTTGGTTTTATTTTGGATTTATTCAGAAATATTATTATTATATATACTCTTCAAAATCAAAGATGGCGACCTCAGTAACAAGTGATGTTCAAGTCATACCGTTTCATAACTGTAAAGGATGCATAGACAAGATGAAAAAGGCATTCCGTAAACTTAATGGTGTGGAGTTGATAGGAATGGACCCTGAGATTGGGATATTTACAATTTCAACCCTTGAGAATCTTGAAGGAATCAGGGCTGCACTTCAGAAGAAATTCCGTAAGAAATCTATTATTTTGTTGCCAGGGCCACTGCCACCACCGCCGCCACCAACAGAGCCATCGGCTCCACCCATGGCAATAACTCCTGAAGAAGATTACTATGTTATTGGTTATCCTATTGACTTAACAACTACCGAAGAAGATTACTATGTTATTGGGTATCCTGTTGACCCTTAATACTTCGGATGATGATTATCTAGATTGGTGTTGTAATTTTTTTATGATTGTGTATTTTTCATGTATAGTTGTGATCTAGAATTTGTAAAGTGTGATCCGTAGGGCTATGGGGTTAGGCCTGTTGACCCCCAAAAAATTAATAAATCTTTATTTATACTTTGGTTTATCATTTTCACAGTAAGATGATTGCTCCAAAGGCTAGCTAGAACAATATTCTGTTTATGATTGTGGTAATTCCTTGTGTTCAAATCATATCTATGACAATTGAAAGGTTTTTAGTTTTGTTTTAAGCAACTCACAAATGATGAAAGAGAAGACATGGGATACGTAATAGGCAACAATTGTATTTGAATAAATCAAAATAAGATGATCCAAGATGGAAGACAAAGTTGAGTAGCTTTACCTCAAATTTGGGAGTTGTATTAGGGCTTGGTCTTTTTTGTTTGAGAGAGAAGTAGATGGTTGTCCGGATGTCAGAGACGAAGAGAAAGGTGGGATAACGACAATTGGGGTTAAGCTACACATGAATGAATATAAAACCTGTCTAATATGGAGATTATAAAACATCAAGCCATAAAGAAACAGTTTACTACTTTAGAATTTTTATTTTTAGCCGTAAACCGAATCATGGTTAAATGTTTTTATACGATTCGGTTTGGTTTTTTAAGCAATCGGTTATGAAACCATCGAAACATGCTCCTTTTCATAATGGGTATTTTGTAACTAGTTATAGTTGAGTAAATTACAAGAATAGTACCTATGGTTTGGGGAATTTTATGCATTTGGTCCATAACTTATTTTTTAACTCGGAAGGTCCCTACTGTTTGTTTTTATTGCGCGTTTGGTCGATGTCTTACTTAAAACGACTATTTTACCCTTGATTTTTTAATTTATTTAGATAAACACACCCCCAACCCACCCTCACCTCACCTTATCTTTACATAAAAAAAAAATACTATTTTAATTAATTAAATAAGGGCGTAATAGTCCTTTAAGATAAGACAGAACCAAGTGCGTAACAAAAACAAACAATAGAGACCTTTCGAGTTAAAAAAAAGTTAGGGACCAAATACGTAAATTACCTCAAACCATAGGTACCATTTGTGTAATTTACTCTTATAAGTTTCACACTCATTAATATGGTAAGGGTTGTACCACAAATAACTTTGAAGTTTGTGTGAGGGGGAGACATATAATGCCGAACAAGAGTCGAACTATTACGACATATTGTAATGTCTAAGTCAGTAAAAAAATTTCTATATTCTTGTAATTAGAAACAAAGTTCTTTTGGGTTGCTTTCATAACTAAAACTTGATTAAAATGATATTTATAGATAGATGATGATTCATTAGATTATTATATGATTAATAAACTAATTAGAAATTATAACAAAATGATTTGTTAATATATTATATAATTAATATATTAATTGGAAATTGATGGTTGATTTATTAACTTATTATGTGATTAATAATTAGTATGAGATCAACTGATAAAGTAAATTGATTTGTGAAACATCCCCAAAATACGGTTCAAAATTTTCGTTTTAAATCATTTAAGAAAAACCATATTTCATCAAACATCATAATAACAAAACCACAATTATCAAAATGTTATAAATCATGTATCTCAAAAATCTCAAATCGTATATCAATGTGTCAAATCATATGTCAAAATATCAGAGTGAATCCTCCCAGGCTAAAAGTTGTGGTGTGTGCCATGCAGTCATCCCGAGCTCTTCCCTTTACTAGCGGAAGTATCTGAAACCAAAACTGAAAACTGTAAGCATGAAGCTTAGTGGGTCTCCCCAAACTACCACATACCTTACACATAACATGCAACTATGAGATATGGGCCCCACCCACTCTCATGGAGATTCGGGCCCCATCCACACTCTGCTGTCTCGGAGATTCGGTCCCCGCCAACACTCTGTTGTCTAGGAGATTCGGGCCCCTCATACATTCCGTGTTCTAGGAGATTCGGGACCCTCCTACACTCCGATGTCTAGTAGATTCGGGCCCCACCCACATTCCACTGCCTAGGAGATTCAGGCCCCGCCCATACTCCGCTACTAACATGCATAAAAGTATCACACAGACAACAAGTATATCTATTCCTATCTATGACATCCCCAATTTCACGGCCAGAAAAGACCGATTTGTTTATGCTTTGTTTCATAAATAAGAGTAATCGTTTAAAGAAAACGATTGTGGAATTTGTTCCTAAAACAAGATATGATAATAACTTATCAAAACATTTCTCAACTAGAATGTATTTTATTTAATAATAAAACCTTGGGATGTCATGTTCCGATACAGACCAAAAGCATAAACAATATAAAATAGACCTTACAACAGTTATTTATAACTACTGATCTATAATCCAAAATCTCTTGTCAAGTCCATCAACTTATACCCTTGTGCCATTACCTGTAATGCAAAGAAAACTGAGTGGGTCAGGCTTGGGAGCCTGGTGAGCATATAGGGTTTTCAACCCACAATAATACATTTATTATATTCAATTATCAAACAATCAACCCAAATACCCATCCCTGTATCTACTTTATTTTCTCAAGGGTTTACCCTAAGAATCCACTATCCTTTATTCATTCATTCCTAAGGATTTACATAAGGAATTAGCACGAAGTCCATTGCTGCCAAAGTTTATCTATCAGGTACTAAATCCATAGCTATCAGACACTAACTCCATAGTCACCACGGTTCACTCAACAAGCGCTAACTCCATAGTTACCAAGGTTCACTCAACAAGCGCTAACTCCATAGTCTCCAAGGTTTACTTTAACAGACGTTAAGTCCATAGTCACCAAGGTTTATACAATAGGCACGAAGTCACATCGTCACCAAGGTTTATCAATAGGCACTAAGTCACATAGTCGCAAGGGTTTACTCAATAGGCATGAAGTCACATTGTCACCAAGGTATGTCAAATAGGCACTAAGTCACATAGTCGCCAAAGTTTACTCAATAGGCACGAAGTCACATCATCACCAAGATTTATCAAATAGGCACTAAGTCACATAGTCGCTAGGGTTTACTCAATAGGCACGAAGTCACATCGTCACCAAGGTTTATCAACTAGGCACTAAGTCACATAGTCGCCAGGGTTTACTCAATAGGCACAAAGTCACATCGTCACCAAGGTTTATCAAATAGGCACTAAGTCACATCGTCACCAAAGCTTACTCAATAGGCACTACGTCTCATAGTCGCTGCTATTTCATCTACCCATGTTCTACCCGACACGCTTGTAGATATAAAATGCATATACAGTTTAAATCATTTAACACACATATAAAAACATCAATTCCAAGCCGATCTCAAATAGTCAAATAATACATAACACATACCACGTAGTTCATAGCTAATACTTTATATTTATGTGTTAGAAGAAAGTAACCACACACTCACTCATATAAACAACAATATATATACACATAGCACGTATTTTATAAAATACCCCATATCTATGTGTAAGATGAAAGTGACTATACACTCACTTGATTAGACAACGCTCGGACAACACTATGGCTCTTCACACACCTAGTTTCTCGCGAACAGAGCTTCGGCTCGGAAACTCTTTTCTTCTCGGGATCTTCGGGCTTCGGGACTCGCTTCGGATCTCGGGATGATACCGGGGCTTCGGGGGTACTTTTTTGCATGTAAATCGATGCAATACAGATGAGAGATGAGAGAATGAGCTACCAAACTCGGCTGGCCATTCAAATCTATTTATAGGGCAAAATTGGCCCTTGCCACGTCGTGGCACCTTTTTCCACGTCGTGGGCTTGGTCGTCACTGCATACGTCATCGTCCACTTGCTCTTTCAGGCTCCAGAATGCATCAAAAGTCATGCCCCGTCGTGGCCACTGTTGCCACGTCGTGGTCTCTGACACAGCTTTGGGGTTCGCGCCCTGAACTTCAGAAATTCATACCTTTCGTATACGAACTCCGTTTTCGACGTTCTTTATATCAACGCGTAGGTGAGATTATGATCTAAAACTCTCGTTTAGACTCCGTTGGCTAACTTTGATTTTATTTTTAATATATTATAAATATATTACTTATATATTATTTTTAGTAGGCCGGGACAGGAAAACTCCGTTATAAATTCATAACTTCTTCATCCGACGTCCGTTTTCACCTATCTTTTTATTGTTTCACTACTATTAACGAGATCTTCGATTCTCGTTTAGATTGTTTCGGCTAAAAACCGCTCGATCTCAAATCGAGTATTCGGGTTGCATACCGCTAAGTCAAAACTTCAGAAAAATCATAACTTCCTCATACGAAGTCAAATGTGGGCGTTCTTTTTATGCACACTCTCGGTTTAACGAACTCTTCAACTTTCATTTAGATTACTAAGGCTAGATATCGTTCTATCTTAAAATCATATTTTACGTCATTCGGCGTCGTGCCGGTTGTTTCGCGAAACTTCGATAGGTCATAACTTCTTTGTTATATCATGGATTTCGGCGTTCTTTATATATACGGAATCTTTGTAACATATACTATAACTTAGTTAAGGTTACTCATTCTAAATAATCTTCCATCAAAAAGTCATTTTTGATGCTTATCGTCTCTAAATTGACTAGCCATGATCTACGGGCGTTACACAATTAAATAGTCACATAACTATACTCAAATAATACTAAAAGATTCAGGACCTGCCTACACTCAGCTACTATGTGATTTGGGCCCCGCCCATACTCAGCTACTAACATATCACATGTATGGGTCGGCCTTGGTGTCTTAGACCCGTTCCTACTGAAGGAAACTCACCTCACAAAGCTAACTACTAAAATCTCGAGTGAGGAATCTCTGATGGCTGCTCCAACGACTCCCTGACTATTAATATCATAATAACACTTAGTCAAAACCTAATAATCCTCCTTAAGGTAAAATGATCTTTTTTTCCCTGGTCAAAGTCAACGCTTTGGGCAAATTCAACCTTCTAGTCGACCCAATTCGCCGAGTTTCTCCATCAACTCATCGAGTCCTAGAATCCTAAAAAAGCAATCTTACTCATCGAGTCACCTCCTGACTCGTCGAGTTCCCTGACTACTCTTAATCGCTATTTATAGAATCAAATCGTTGATTCCCCTCACCAACTGATCGAGTTATGCCTTAAGCTAAAACGGGAGAACATAATCCAACTCGTAGAGTTCCACAATGGACTCGACGAGTTCCTATGTATGATTGTCTATTTTAATAGATTAAGCCTCTACTCTCCAAATCTAACATCCATATTTCATCTACATACTAGAAATGATCTTTTAAGGGTAAAGTTTCCAACTCTACCCGTTGATAACCCTTCTTAATGGGTTTAGCTAAAACCATAATTCTTTTAGGACATAAATCTTTGTCCATCATCCTTATCACTCCAAACCAATGCATGAAAACCCAGATGTAGGTCCTATATACCAAAAGAACATGTAAGGCCTCAGACTTTCCTTCCATGCATGGCCTTTTGGGGCAAAAAAGGCCATAACAACACCTTTAGAGCTTACATGGGGGCATCAATGACATAAAGTTTTCACCTTTATGCCTTGACAACCCTTAATGATCTCAGATCTGAAAGGATCCTTGCTTGGGACATCCAAACCCCAAGGGTCAAGCTTCTTGAACCAAAACCCTCAAAAAAGTGGAAATAAGTAGATTTAATGAATAAATGATCAAGTTATAGACTTGATTATGTTGCTTCTGGATCTACAATCTTCTATTGGAGGCCTCAAGCTTCTTCTTTTTCTACAAGCTTCCAAAACACACAAGAACACTCAAAAACGGCTCACACACTCACACAATGCCCTAGGGTTTCATGGATTAGGGTTTGGGACTTGGAAGCTGGAAATGAGGCCAAAAGGTGGGGATTAAGATGCTTAAATATGGTGTAAAACCCCAAAATTAGGGTTTCACTATGGCAAACCTACTCGTCGAATCGAGGGCTCTCAACTCACCGAGTAGATAGCTTAAATCCCGTATCCAAGATTCATTTCTACTCGACGAGGATGGGGCTTCCAACTCGTCGAGTAGCTCTACCAAAATCAATAATTTACAAATAAAAGCATACCAGAAACCAAGCATTACAATTCTCCCCCACTTGACTTAGACTTCATCCTCGAAGTCTGTTGCGTCTGGGAACAACTACGAGTAGTGCTCCCTCATCTCCTCCTCGGACTCCCAAGTCCACTCAGAACCCTTGCGGTGCTGCCACTGCACCTTCACTAGCTGAACAACCTTATTCCTCAAGTTTTTCGTCATACGATCAAAAATCTATACCGGCCTTTCTATGTAGTTTAGGCTGTCGTCAACCTGAATATCCTCTAAGGGCACAATCGTTGAATCATCCACTAAGCACTTTCGCAATTGAGAAACATGGAAAGTGTTGTGGATCTCGTTGAGCTCTACTGGAAGATCCAATCGATACGCCACCTTGCTCACTCGGACTATAACCCTGAAAAGGACAATGTACATGGGGCTCAGCTTGCCCCGCTTCCGGAACCGGATGACACCTTTCCAAGGTGGCACCTTCAGGAGGACCATGTCGCTAACCTAAAACTCTAAGTCTGAACGCCGCTTGTCGGTGTAGTTCTTCTGTTGGCTTTGAGCAGCCTGGAGCCTGTTCTGGACCTGCTGAATCTGCTCTGTAGTCTTGAGTACTGCCTCAGTACTCTCCATAACTATCTGACCGAACTCAAACCAACAGATTGTCGTCCTACACTTCCTCCCGTAGAGCATCTTACAGGAAGGTCGGTCTATGCTGGCGTGGTAGCTGTTGTTATACGAAAATTCTGCTAACAGAACATACATATCCCAATTGCCACCAAAATCCAAAACGCATGCACGCAACATGTCCTCGAGATATCGAATCGTCCTCTCGCTCTGTCCATCCATCTGGGGGTGGAAAGCGGAGTTGAAGTGGGAACGAGTACCCATCTCGTCGTGAAACCGCTTCCACAATCTGGAAGTGAAACGAACATCTCAATCTGAACCACTGAGAAAGGCACTCCATGTTGTGCCACTATCTCACGTATGTAAATCTCGGCTAGCTTCTCGGCCAATATTCTCTCCTGGATTAGGATAAAATGAGCACTCTTGGTCAACCGATCCACGATGACCCATATCGAATCAACTCCACGTGCGGTCTTGGGAAGCTTAGTGATGAAGTCCATAGTGATATCTTCCCATTTCCACATGGGAATGTCTAACGGTTGTATCTTGCCATGGGTCCTCTTGTGCTCTGCCTTGACCTTCATGCAGTTCAAGCATCTCTCAACGTACCAGGCTACATCCCGCTTCATGTAGGGCCACCATTAATCAGGATGAAGATCTTTATACATATTTGTCTCCCCAGGATGGATGGAGAACCTGGACTTGTGGGCCTCATCTATCAGAATCTACCATACTCCACCCCAGTATGGTACCCAAACTATCCCATGCAGGGTCAACAACCCACGACTGCCGTAATCAAAGGAGGCCACCTGGCCTATGATCCGCTAGCACTTTCGGCGCTCCTCCTTCAGGCCCTCAACCTGTGCCTCTCTGATCTGCTCTAACAATGGAGTAATCACTGTTATCCTCAAAAAAATATTTCAAATCGGGGTCGCTACCGCCTTGTGGCTCAGAGCATCGGCCACCATATTGGCCTTGCCCGAGTGGTAAAGGATCTCACAGTCATAATCCTTCACCACATCTAACCACCGACGCACCTCATGTTCAGATTCGGTTGATCCATGAGGTACCTCAAACTATTGTGGTCCGTGTAAATGGTACAATAGACCCCATAGAGGTAATGCCTCCAAATCGTAAGGGCGAAAGCCACAGCCCCCAGTTCTAAATCGTGTGTCAGATAGTTAGCCTAGTGAGGCTTCAACTGCCTCACTGCGTAAGCTATCACGTGACCCCAATGTACTAATATTGCTCCCATGCCTGTGATCAAAGTGTCACAATAAACTACAAAGTCATTAACTCCTTCCGACAAGGTCAAAATCAGTGCCTCGCATAACCGTTGTCTGAGAGTCTCGAAAGTTGTCTGCTGCTCAGGCCCCCAGCAGAAGGTCACCGAATTCTTTGTCAGTCGGGTCAAGGGAACAACGATCTTAGAGAAATCCTGAATAAATCTATGATAATAACCCGCTAGACCTAGGAAACTCTGAATCTCAGTTGGAGACCTCGAAATTTCCCACTGCATTATGACCTCTATCTTGGCCGGATTGACCAGAATACCCTTCTGGTTGACAAGGTGCCCCAGAAACTACACCTCGTACAACCAGAACTCACACTTGTAGAACATTTTAAAAAGTATCTCCCTCCTCAATATCTCCAACACCTCCCTCAGGTGTTCCTCGTGGTGCTACTGAGTCTTGGAGCAAAACAAGATATCATCAATAAAGACTATTACAGACCGATCCAGCATCAGTCTGCACACGCGGTTCATGAAGTCCATGAACATGGATGGAGCATTGGTGAGCCCAAACGACATCACCACAAACACATAATGACCATAGTGAGTTCTAAAAGTTGTCTTCTGCACGTTTTAATCCCCGACTTGCATCTGGTGATAACCCGATCGTAGATCAATCTTGGAAAACTAAGATACGCCCTGTAGTTGGTCAAACAAATCATCAATCCTCGGGAGGGGGTAATGGTTCTTCACCATTACCTTATTAAACTCCCGGTAGTCTATACACATGCGATGTGACCCGTTCTTCTTCCTCACAAACACGATTGGGGCTCCGCATGGCGAACTACTAGGACTGATAAATCCCTTATCTAGCAGCTCTTACAGCTGCGTAGATAACTCCTGCATCTCGGGAAGAACCAACCAATATGGTGACTTGGCTATCGAAGCCGCCCCAAGGACTAGGTCAATCCTGAACTCAACATGTATCTCCAGAGGTATCCCATGTAAATCCTCCGAGAATACATCCGGGTACTCTCGCACTACCAGTACATCATCCACTGTCGCCTTTACCCTTATCCCACGTATCCATAATATAGGCGACATACCCTGCGCAACCCTGTTGAAGGTAATGCCTCACTCTCATTGCTAAACATACCGTCAGCCCATGTTGCGGCCTCTCGCCCTTAGTCACCAGCCCTCCTCCACTAAGAGTCTGAATTCTCACTAGATGATGCTCACAACTGATCACTGCCCCATTGGGGCTCAACCAATCCATACCCACTATAACCTTATTCCCTCACAGGGGAATGGGGACCAAATCCAAGGAAAACTGCTCATCGAACAACTGTAGTGTGCATCCTTGGTGTACCCTTGCAACCCGAACAGTCCTATCATCAGCTATCTCCACATCAAGTGGGCAATCCAGCTCCCTCGGAGCCCCTACAAAAAGCTTGTTGAGCGCAAGCGACACAAAAGATCAGGTAGCCCCCGAATCAAACCGTACCAAAGCTGATATAACATTCACTAAGAATGATCCTATAACAAAACAAGTAAACATAAAGCAATATTTAATATAAATAAAGAGATAAGGAGAAGATACATACCCGTAACGACATCAGGAGCTGCATGTCCCTCCTCTGCTGTTAACCGGATGGCTCTGCTCTTTGCCACTGGCACCTCTGTTCGTCCCTGACGGCCGTCTATAATCCTCAATATAGCAGGGGCGGGTGCATCCACCTTCCCTGCTACTGTTAAACTTTGACATTGGGACCTCTTGTGGCCCCTCTTATTGCACTGAAAGCAAATCAGATCAGATGATGTGATGGTGGTGGTAGCAGTAAATCCCTGTTGACATGTCCAGTTTGGCCGCACTTGAAGCAACCCGAACTACCCACCCTACACGGCCCATCGTGCCCATGCCACACTTTCCGCAACGTCCTTGACCCTGCTGGCCCTTCCCCCTGGAATCTACCTTGGGCTTTTTGCCAAAGCCCTCCATGCCAGACACCGACTTTGGCTTCCTCTTCCTTTCCATCTCTAAATTAATCTCTCTCTCACAAGCCCTAGGAATCATATCCTCGAGTGTCTTGCAGCTGGAGCGACTCACAAACTGATAGATATCACTCTGCAACATCTCATAATATTGGGATTTTACACCCTATTTAAGTACGCACCACCTATGCCTTGACCAAAAGGTGGTCAGTGTCCCATTTTCTGGTCAAGGCGAGTATGTTGTACAGTTAAGTACGCACCACGTACTCAGCCTGTTGGGCTTAGCTATTTTGGGCTTCGGGTATTAGGTCATCTGTTGGGCCTTGATGCTTGGGCTTTACTGGATCATCTGGATAAGTATAATTTTGGGATAATTAGAGAGTCGGATCTTTGGGTGAGGCCCAATAAAGGATTTAGTCCTAGTTTGGAAAATTGGGCCAATTGTGGACCTTTAAGTATTTAGGCTTTTGTATCTAAGATGTGGACTTGGGCCTTGGCCTAATTAAGGAAAGGGTGAAGTGGAAAAGTACCCTATGTTTAGGCCTTTAGTCAAGAGTGGTATTCCAATTGTTGATTTAGTGTTTTTTTATTGTAATAGTTCAGGATTTCAGTGAGTCAGCAGTCGGAGGTTTCAGTTCAGTTCGACATTGTGAGGCGAGTTGTCCTCACTATACTTTCGGGTCAAAGGCACCAAGGTCGGACCATTGATTTGGTAACCTGATATTGTTGATATGTTGTGTATGATATAGATATGCATGCTAGTTTTGATATGCTAGTCTGGTAGACCTGTAGGACTACCTGTGAATTGCATGTTTATCTGTTTATGATATTATCTGTTATATGTCAACATATTGTATGGATGGGTTGAGGGAGTACTGCTTTGTGTTGTAGTCAACAAACACTGGATACCAGATATGAGCTGAGGGCCAGTCTGGGCATGCCAGACTCATACTGAAAACTCATGAATATTCCAGATACAAGCTGAAAGCCAGGCAGGGCATGCCAGACTCGTACTGAGGGCTTAGTGGGTAATAATGTTTGTAAAGTTATGGACCCATTACATGCTATTATTATATTTTTTGCTGATTGTTATGTATCAGTATTTTGGTGTAAACTCACTAAGCTTTGGGCTTACAATTTTGGATTGTGTTTTAGGTACCTCAATGGATCGCAGGAAGGCGAAGGCATGCTCGTGCACCTCCTCATGTTTTGATTTTACTATTTTGGGATTTCTCTGATATGAAACTTATTTTGAAAACAATTTGTAAACAATGTTGGTTTTTGGGTTGCTTAAAAGTTTGAAATTTATAAGAATTTTATGAATGTTACAAGTTGGTATCAGAGCCTTTGTTTGAGTGAATATGAGGAACACTCGTGTGAATCCAGTCTCAAACCAAGGAAAATATTTGCAAAATGATTTTCAAATGGTTTCCAAAATACTCAAGGAGGATGTGATGTGTACGAACAGTCGGAGCCAGTAAGTAGACCCTAAAATACCATACTGTTATTTGACATTGTGATATGTTAGAGCAACATGCCAGAGATAGGCTATGGATCTGCAGGAATTGCATGATAAAATTACCTGATTATATGATGCCTAATAACCTAGGAGATTTTCTCTTATAGAATTGAAATCATTACTATAGTTGCTTAGTGTATGTATCATGGTTATATATAACTAAGATCTTATAGCCTGAGAATGTTTGATTTGGCCTTATTTCCTCTTCTTGTTTGATGAAGGTCTTAGGGTAGGATTAGATATAGGGTCCATTGTTATGTATGCCTAGCATTCATGAGTGTTGCACGGTTGGTGGAAGTTTCATAGATGAGTCATGTGGGGTCAGTCGGCCAGTTGATAGATGTTTAGCCTTTCCTCTACAAAGTGAGGATTCAGTGTTCAACTATGATTATGAGTATTGTTGGGGCATTGTGATGATCCTTGAGACAAATACGGGTAGTTGTTGAAGGTAGTATGGGCCCGTACTAGTGAAATCACAGTACCCATACACGTAGCAAAAAAGTCACAACCCTTAGGGCTTCATGGGATTTGGTTCCCCATTATGATATGTGGATTATCTGATATTTTATTGGTATATTTTCAGTATGGTGACTATGAGACGAGTTGAGATTGGATCCGGGTCGAGATCAGGAGGTGGTAGTTAGGGTGGGCCAGTGTTGTTAGAGGACCGCGTCTGGGAGATCATCTGCTAGGAAGTGGTTGCTATCGTTCGGAGTCAGATTCCAGAGATGTTTGAGTCTATCAAGACCGCGATGATGAAGTTCTTTGATGATCGCTATGCAACCGTTGTTGAGATGGCTACTGATGCAGCATTCGCGGCCATAGCAGCTGCAGGTGTCGGGACAGGGCGGGTCTTTCAGTATCGGGACTTCAATAGTATGAAGCCCCCGAATTTTGATGGAGTTCAGGACCCGATCATAGACATGAGGTAGCTATCTGATGTGGAGGGATGCTTCTTCACTTGTTCATTTCCTGCTAACCAGAAGGTCAGGTGCGCTCTGAACCTTCTGAGGTCCGGAGCAAAGGATTGTGGAGGATTGCTAGTAGTTCTTATTATGTGGAGCAGAGGGCTACTGTGACTTCGGAGTAGTTTTCAGAGATGTTTTGCTCTCGATATGTACCGCTGGTGGAGCGGAAGAGGTTAGCGCATGAGTATCTGGATTTGAGACAGGGATCTGAGACGGTGATGGAGATCACGAAGTTGTTCACGTAGATAGTTATGTTCTGCCCTGAGTTTGTTGCATCTGAGCAGGCTCAAATCACCCGTTACTTGAGCAGGATCAAGACGAAGACCTGGCAGTTTGTTTCTACTCACCACTACATTTCATTGTTGGAGATGCAAGAGGCTGCCAGGTGGCATGAGATTGCGATCGATCTTTAGACAAGAGAGCAGAGGACAACCCTGGTGTAGTCGCAGCCTGCATCAAAGTGGTTTAAGACCATTGATGTTTGATCTGGGGACGAAAGGGTCGCACTTGTGGCAATTTTGGGCACCACAATTGTGGTTGGCAGGGTCGCATGGCAAGGGATTGCCGCCAGTAGGCTCTAACACTCAGTTCCAGGATTTGTTATCATTGCAACCAGGTTGGCCATGTGAAGGCCAACTGTCCATCGCTCTCTTCCAGGCCGACGTAGACTCCATCGTCGGCTACTTTGAGGATCACTGATGGGAGTCAGGGCAGAGTGGAGCCTTGGAGGGCTCGAGGTCGCACTTTCCAGCTTGCTGCCGAGGAGGCCAGGACAGCACCGAATGTTGTGACTGGTATGTTTCTATCCCTTTATCTTATTTATTTTGTTTATTTTGTGCTTATATATGTTTGTACCTCTGCTAGGTACATTCTTAGTGAACTCCTTTCCTGCTTTAGTGTTGTTCGACTCAGCTGCGAGTCGGTCCTTTGTTTCTCAGTCTTTTAGTAGGGAGTTTGCTTTGCCCGTCGAGGAGTTGGAGTGTCCCTTGTGAGTTTCTATTACCAACGAACACGGGGTTTCTGCTTCTTCGGTTTATCGGGGTTGCGTTATTGAGATCTTCGGGGTATCTTTTCTGATCGATTTGATTCCTATTCCCATTGGGGATGTTTGTGTTATTGTAGGTATGGATTGGCTGAGTCTTTTCGGTTTCATGATCGACTGTGAAGGTCAGTGTGTGTTTGTTCGAACCCCAAGTGGGGGAAAACTGGTTATTTATGGAGAGGGCACCAGGATGTGTTCAGGGTTTTGTTTGGTAGCTAGGTTTCGATAGTATATTCAACATGGGGGTGCAAGATTTTTGGCTTATGTTGTGGACACACAAGCTAGGGATTAGGTGTCGGTTGCTGATGCTCTATTTGTTAGGGAGTTCATTGATGTATTCCTGGAGGAGTTTCCCGGTATGCCTCCTGAGAGGCAGGTTGAGTTTAGGATCGACCTTGTGCCAGGTACGGCCCCTATTTCTCAGGCGTCGTACCGCTTGGCACTGCCTAAGAAGCAGGAGCTGCTGGACAAGCAGTTCATCTGTCCGAGCAGTTTTCCGTAGGGAGCGTCGATTCTTTTTGTCAAGAAGAAGGATGGTTCACACTGAATGTGCATCGATTATAGGGAGTTGATCAAGTTAATGGTGAAGAATCATTATCCCCTTCCGCGGTTTGATGATATCTTTGATCAGTTGCAGGGAGCATCTTGGTTCTCCAAGATAGATATGAGGTTTGGGTACCATCAGGTCAAGGTGAGGGACAAGGATGTGGAGAACACCGCGTTCTGGACTCATTATGGGTATTATGAATTCATGGTGATACCATTTAGGCTCACCAATGCACCTACAATATTTACAAATTTGATGAATCGGTATGTAGGCTGATGCTTGATTGCTCGTTCATTATGTTTATTGATGATATCTTGGTGTATTCCAAGACCAGAGAGCAGCATGAGGAGCATCTTCATAAGATTCTGGAGGTTTTGAGGCAACAACGACTTTATGTTAAGTTCTTGAAGTGTAATTTCTGGTTACGAGAGGTTCAATTCCTTGGATACCTTGTTAACCAAGATGGGATTTTGTTCGATCCGGCCAAAATCAAGGCAGTGATGCAGTGGGAGGTTCCTAAATCTCCCTTGGATATGTGGAGTTTCTTGGGTTTGGCAGGGTACTACTGAAGATTTATTCAGGATTTCTCCAAGATTGCAGTACCTATCGCCCATTTGACGATGAAGGGGGTGGATTTCCGGTGGGTACCTGAACAACAGTAAGCACTTGAGTCCTTTCAGCAGAGACTTTGCGAGGCTCTAGTTTTGACACTCCCTGAAGGAGTCGAGGATTTTGTGGTTTTCTGTGATGCATCCATCACAGGGTTGGGGGCAGTCCTCATGCAGAGAGGACGAGTGATATGTTATTCTCCACGACAACTAAAGTCACATGAAACAAGATATCCCACGCATGATCTTGAGTTGGGCGCGTTGGTTTTCGCCGTCAATATTTGGAGGCATTACCTCTATGGGGTCAGTTGTACTATCTACACGGATCATAAGAGTTTGAGACATATTATGGATCAGCCGAACCTGAATATGAGGCAATGCAGGTGGCTGGACGTAGTCAAGGATTATGACTACGAGATCCTTTACCATCCGGGTAAATCGAATGTAGTGGCGGACGTCCTAAGCCGTAAGTCGGCTGGATCTTCTGTTCCAGTGTCATTCATGAGGATATCTATGGATTCACCGCTTGTAGGTTTGATTAGGGAGGCTCAAGATGAGGGTGTTTAAGAGGAGAATTGGAAGATAAAGAGGATTAGGGGTGAGATTACTAGATTGGTTCCGGACAGTCGTGGTTTGTTGACCTGTTGTGGTTGGGTTTGGGTTCCTGTGTCTAGTGGGTTCAGACAGATTGTATTAGAGGAGGCTCATAAGTCTCGTTTTCCTATCCACCCAGGTGCCACGTAGATGTATCTGGATCTGAGGTTGAGTTATTGGTGGTCGTGCATGAAGAGAGAGCCTGAAAACAATCTGAATGAATCTCTACTCTGACATCCAGCTCTACAGGTCACCTATTCAACAGATAGAGACCAAGGCTTAACTATAGCTCAAAATACCCTTAAGTTAAACTTGGTCAACCTTAGTCAAAGTCAAATTCAACGGTTAAGGTCCTAAAAGTCAATATCCCTTCCCATCGGAGTACGTCCTGCATACCAAGAGACTACACCCATTGTACTCTGATGTTGACCAAAAAGCAGGGAGCTGGCCGTGTACGCGCAACGTACCTCCAGGTACGCCCAACGTATGCAGCCCAGTCCTAAAACTCCATTAAGAGCTTATTCTATCAAGCCCTTCCATCCAAAACTCATATCCAAGCCCCAAAATGATGTCCTAAGTCATTAAGTTTCCAACTTTATGACTTTACATGGCTATTAAGTTCTTAATGTCCAAAATACTATGTTCTTAACCCAATAAGACCATCTAACACATGCATGGGTTACATACAACACTCAAGATCATAATTTTATATTTCATAATAGCTCCATAATGGATAAAGTTTCCAACTTTATCCATTAGAATGGTCCCAACAAATAAGATCTAGTCTATAAGTCTCAAAGGGACCCAAAAAGTGCATCTTATCAACTTAATCCATTAAGTCCAAGTCTCTAACCTTTAGATCTGAATCAAAATGATTTTTAGATGGATAAAGTTTCCAACCTTATCCATAACAAGGTCACAGACTTTCAAGATATAAACTTTATGGACTTAAAGTGACCAAAAACTCATAACACCCTAAACTAGCTAGATCTAACAATTTCATCATCAAGATTCAAACTTTATGCCTCTAGAAGAAAGATCAAGGTGAACAGAGTTTGGATCTACAAGCTCCAATGCAACCAGCACATCTTCAATGATTTCCTTCTTCTCCAAGGTGCACCAAGAACACTCCAAAACATTGAAAACATCTTCTTTTGCTCACAATGCTCAATCTAGGGTTAGGGTTTCAAGAGAGGGTGTTGGAGAGGTGGAGGCTGAGAATGGAATTGGTTTTGGGAAGTTAAGGAGCTTAAATATGGCTCAAACCACGTAAATAGGGTTTGAGCATTGATCACATACGCCCAACGTATGCAATTTATGCCCAACGTACTCAGGCATACTTAGTACACCCAGCGTACTCAGACATTCTTAGTACGCCCAACGTACTCAATTTATGCTCAGCGTATGCGGCTAACCCAAAAATCATCATAACTTCAAACGGCCATAAGCTCTTTGTTACAACTCCGTTTTCGACATTCTTTATATCCATGGAAAGGTGTAGAAGAGCTCTACAATATTATCTAAATATCTTGAACTAAAAACTTCTCAAACAAAAATCCATATTTCACATAAGAATTCGGCCTATGGCTTTTCTCTTTCTACCTTTTGGCCCAAAACACAATTCAAGGGTAAAATTTCTTAACTATCATTACCTCTTTCTACAAGGACTAAACTCTGCCTCCTTAAGGCCGAAAATGCCACACAATCAACTTCCGGTTTGTGGCTCAGAAATGACAGGAAACAAGATGTTACACTGTCGCTATTGCTTTCCGTAGCTAGTTCCTCGGTAATTTACCGATGGATAACGTCGTTAGTATTCCGTAGTTATTCTGACAGCATTAGTTACCCATGAGCCAATATCTTAAGACCCTTTTTACATCAGCAATTCATCAGTATCATCCTATTCCAACGAAATATTGTTGTCGGTACTTCTCAATTTTCTAGTAGTGAGTAGAAGGTATACGATGTACTCAGTGCTTTAGAATAACATCTAAAAGTCGATCCCTCTCACCGTATCTTTGCAAAAGCATGGAACCTTGGTGGACGACCGAAAACCCATTTTTTTTAACAATTGCACGATTAATAAATTAATCGTTTATTGTCACATTCAACTAAGTTTGATACATATTAATATAGCAATCGAAACTTAATAAAATAATCACTAGTTTTTCTTTTGTTTCTCATAAAAAGTGATTAATACATAAAAAAATTTGTTTTTTATTGGTAAACCAATTAATAACCATTTGTATCATATAAACATATAATACCAATAGTAAGGGTTAGTAGTTTATATTTAAGAATTATAAATTCTAACGCTTAAAGTGTACAATTGATCAGCAAAAGATATATAGAATGGCAAAATAATGGCAAAAAGTATTTAATAAACTACAAAGGTTTTTCATAATTTAAAAGAAACACTGAAAGCTTGCAATGTGATCGAGTTCGTACCCAGATGACACGTGCTCAGGGCAAAACAACGCCCTCTCATGGAATATCCGTGTGATCACAGTCACCGAATCCGTCCCCTGCTTGAGGGACAAAAACTTATGTGCCAACCATTCCCTCTCCACCAAGGGAACGTACTCGTCTCTGAACATGGTGGTGAACCTCTTCCAGGTTACCTCTGAAATCTCTGCAAGAGTGAAGTTCACCGTCACAAACTTCCACTAGTCCTTCGCTCCCAAGCGAAGCTGGTTCAGTGCACATCGAACCCTCAAATGCTCCGGACACGAATAGGTGTAGAAGCATCCATCAATATCAAAAATCCATCTCATCGCAGCAATCGGATCCTGCGTCGCAACAAACTCTGGTGGCTTCGTGTTGCTGAACTCCCGGAACAACATAGAGTCACCCCCCTGAGGTCTAGCAGCAGCCACCGCTGCAGCAGCCGCAGCCTCAGTAACAACTGTGTATCTCTCGTCAAACGTCTCAATCAAAGTGGTCTTGATAGACCCAAACATCTTCGGTATCTCTGCGCGGATAGCCGCAGTCACCTCCTTGTGGATCATCTGATGAAGCTCCTCGTCACTCACGTCGCTGGTCTCTAGTCGGTGGCATGTCGCAACCATGATGTATCTGAAATACAACATAAAAATATTAGAGACTTGCTCGATTGTACTCACACTCGACAACTTAACCCTACTTGTTCCTTAGTACCCTAAGGATTCTTACTTGGACTGCGCACTGATCCGGTGCTTCCAGTAGTACGGGCCCTATACTACCTTCCACACCGCATCAGCATTCATTCCAAGTCCTCCTCCTAGGATCCCAGATCACAAGTACTCTACTTCTCGCTAAGCACCGGCTACCCTTCGGTAGGCCCCTCATAAGCTCCTCACTGCTACCTATTAACTCTCAAACATCTCATAGCAGCAGTAATCTTCTAGGTTAAGGCATCACAGATAAGGCAACTCTAGTCCTAATATGAATATCTAGCCTACTCTAGCATATCATATCATATCTCATAACACATAACGTAAGGGAATTTTAGGAAATCACCGTTCGGGCGCTGACAGATCGTACACACTGCTTCTTTCCGCTTTCTCAAATTCTTTTACTTTTTAGAAAAATTGTTTCTTGTATGAAAGCTTTTTCAAATCCTCAGTTTGAGTTCAGATACGCCCGAAGGTGCATCCGAATCCCTCAAACCAAGGTTCTGATACCAACTTGTAACAACATAAATTTTCAAAACAATTTTTCATTTTTCAAATAACATAAAACTCATTCAATATTCTCAAATTTCATGTTAAACAAATGTCATCATGATAAAAACATATCCCAAGATCATAAAATAAATCTCCTGCCAGTGTGTACGGATCATGTTGGCGCCTTCCCGCGATCATCGCTAGTACCTGAAACACATAACACATAATACTGTAAGCATAAATGCTTAGTGAGTTCCCCAAAATACCACATACAACACATATGCCACTCAAGGCCATAACTCTATGGGATCTTCCGATCCATGTGTCTTAGGGGACTTCCGTCCTAATTCTGGTAGAACTTTCGGCCCTACTCGTATGACCTTCCGGTCCTCATCATCTTGGCCTTCCGATCCATACACTGTTGACCTTCCGGTCCATATCATGGTACTCATAACATATCATAACACATACATATCACATATCACATACTTCGCATAGTATATAATACATTCCGGTCACACATAGCTACCACTCTAGGTAAAATATAGTGAGAAGACTCACCTCGTATAATGTCTAGTAATTCACATGCTCGGTATCCCTTCCCTATGTCCAATAATCACGTAAAGGTCAAATCTTGACACTCATGCAATGCACCCAAGGCTTCTTTTGGTGAAATGACTTCTAAAATGGCATCCTAGGTTCATTTCCTTCATGGAACCACATAAAGCAGGATAGATAATGCTCTTTGGACCTCTAAAGGTCCATATCCAGAGTCTAACACTCAAAGGGACAACATATGCATCAGTTCAAGCCAATAAAAGGGTAGAGAAAACCCTAAATTCAAGGATCTTGTACAAAACAGAAGAAGAGATCGATTTACTACCTCAACAATGAAGACCCAAGCTTGAAAACCAAAGAATCACAATCCCCTTGACCTTCACTTGCTGGAAACACCTTCTTCTTTGCAAAGCCACAACAAAAAGGATCAAAATAGCTTTCTCTCTCACACAACTCGCTCAAGCTCTCTAGGGTTTCTCTCTCTGGACTGGTAGCCGCAAATGAGGGCTATAAGGTCCCTTAAATAGGGCACATGCCTGGAGATTTAGGGTTTCTGACCTCAGCGTGGACTCATCGAGTCCACCCATCGACTCGTCGAGTCCGTTCATTAATCCAGTCAGCAAATCGCGATCCTACTCGACAAGTCTAAACGTCAATTCGTCGAGTCCCTCCTCATAACTCAAAATAAACAAATAAAATATGATACCCGGAAATCCGGATGTTACATATGAAGTTTTTAAAACTTTATTAGAAATTATTTATTAATTATTATTAACCAACTGGAGTGTTTTCTTTTCGGGTGGGACACAAGATAAATGAAACCCTGCATGGATTGCATGGGACATAGCTTTAACAATCAAGCATGCATGTTCTCGATAAAAAAATGACGTTTTGGAGATTCAGCTCGTGTCGCATACGTGGTTTGATGCTATGAGGAAAAACAAGTTCAAAAAATTGGCTTGGTTAAACTGGTGCTGGAACCCACAAGAAGAATCATGAGCTAGATAACTGCGTGTTTGTAATTCACTAATTCTAGTCTTGTTTCTGTTGTTGTTGTTGTCTTTTTAGTTGCTCTTTTCATGTACTAGATCTTTCCAAGCTTCTTGGCTAGTTTTCTTTTTTCATATTTAATGACCGTTCAAAAAAAAAAAAAAAAAAAACTGATCAATTAATAAAATCTTGTAATCGTGATATCCATGGATCCACCAACCCCTACAAAATACCACCTACGTACGGCTCCCAGTAATTGTTTTTAAATTATCAGCTTAGGGACCAAGTCATTTCATTCAGCTATATATATATAACCCCAACACCCCACCCATCAAATGTGTCTCACACTCTCACCTCACCACAATTATCTTTCCTTTTCCCATGTCAATCTTGATTAGAAGAAACCCGAGAAGGAACCCTTGATTAGAAGCAACCCGAAGAAACCCGAAATTAGAAGCAACCCGAAGGAACCCAAAGGTACGGATCTATCTATATGTCTTGAAATTGTATATATATGTGCATATATGTACATGCATGGGCTGGGTTTGGATCTGATTGCTGTTTTAATTTCATTGTAGATCTGATTGCTAGCTGTTTAAATTTTATTATAGATCTGATTGCTGTTTTAGTTTTATTGTGCTATGAACAACTTTTAAATGGTGAGTGAAGGCTTGGAATTCATTTTTTATTTCGAATTACTCTCTAGCTCATATTCTTAATATCAAGTGCGTCGTAGTCTGTACTAGACTTATCTACCGTATGTATATTGTTAGAAGAAAATCAACCAATGGTTTCTGTGTATGTCCTGAATTCTCTCAAATATCTATGTGATTATCTTTGGAATTTTGGTGAAGTTACTTACAAGTGGTTTGTTAAGAGACGAATTCAGTAATCTTGTGTCTTGCTTGTTGCCTTGTTAACATCAAATTACTTGATATCTGATTTTATTTTTTTTTGGAATATATTAAGGAAAGCATATGCTTGTACCAAATTGTAGAGTTTTTGTTTATCAATTTAAATTGTTGCGTGTTCCGGTTTTTCGTGAATTCTGACGTGGGTTTACGTTTTTATGATGCAGGAATTGAACGTTGTTAGCTGAGAAGGGTTGACCATGCTTATTTTTTTTAATCTCTTTTCATTTAACTCAACGCCAAGTTTAATTACAAATCTTTAAATAATTCATGTATCTTTTTTTGTCGTGAATATGTTTGTAATATGTGCATGCTTGTTTGATCTTGCCTTTTAAGAGTAAGGTAAGTTTTGGATCCGAATTGATGGGAAGGTAAATTAATGAACTTCACGTTGTCATGGGCTGTGTGTGCGCAAACGTGTGTGTATGTGTGTGTACTCCTGGAAAAAAAAAAAAAAAATAAACTGTTTTATTATCTAACACAATCATTTGGCATATGTTTTGGTAGAATTTGTGATCAGCAATATTCAGTAATCAAATCAAGATGACGACATCAACAAGTGTGTTTCAAATCACACCATTCGAGAACTGTGATGAATGCATAAGCAAGGTCAGAAGGGCAGTTCGTCAAATTGGTGGTCTCAAATTGATTGGAATGGACCCCGAGAAAGGTATACTCATCATCTCATCAAAGCGCCATGAACCTGAAACAATCAGGGCTGCACTTGAGCCAAATTTTCAAAATAAATCTATTATTTTGTTACAAAATAAGCATTCGTCTGGAGTGAATGTGAATCGTGATGAAGCTGGGCGTAGTACTGTTGATTTTAGAGATATGACGGGAATGTTGATGACGTTACCTGAAGCTGGAAGAGTGCGAAGAGTGGAGTGCAGACAAGATGTTTTGAGGGTCGACTACTATGAGAAACCATCGATGATCTCCAACGTTGCAGCAGCAGACGTTTCGGATTTTGTACAAGTGTCAGTGCCACCAACGTCTACCAAGCCATCGGCTCCACCGATCTCTACGCCGTATAATGGGTATCCTGTCAATGGGTGGCCCTATGCTGATCACTATACCACTCCTCAGAAAGATGATTATCCAGATTGCGCTTGCACCATCATGTGATCAATGACCAGCTGATCATTCAGTTTTGTATGTCTTCTTGTATTTTGATTGATCTTGGACTCAATTTAATTTTCTTCAAGTTTTGCTGTTTCATTGTATCTTTGTACGTCGTTGTAGGGTACTGTGTGTGTGTGAAACTTGTGAGCCATTTTGGGGATGTTAGGCCACTTAAGTCTTAACCCCCAGGGAACCAATAAATCTTATCTTTTGGTACACTATTTCTATATTGATTTCTAATTTCCATTCAAATAACTACTATTTCTATACACTCTTTCATGCCATATAATGACATTCACCACACCCCCTCAGCACTACAAAAAATATGTCACCACACCCACTCAACATTTGTCATTTAGTGCGTACAAAAATGTCACTAAAAACTCAAAAAAATGACACTAAAGGCTTCTTAGATATTGTGCGGACACATAATAACTGACACTAGAAACGCTCCCACTAAAACCCTCTACTTTTTGTTTTTGCCGCTGCAAATTTTTAGGCTTTCGTGACACTTTATTATTTGTCACGAGAAAAGAAAACTTTTTCTTCGCACATATTTTGTGCCACTAATGCTCATTTGATTGAAGAGTTTATGCTATTTTTAATTACATGTTTTAAAATTTTAGTGGTATTTTTTATTCGTCATAATACAAAAAATTATTGTGGCACATTTTGAGCGTGTAAATACACATAAGATTCAAAAACATTTCAAAAATAAATAAACCGTTATAATTGTGATTTGTGAGGTTTAATTTCAAAATTTTGAAGGCAAGTGAAAGTGGGTATAAACGAGCCTCCACACGAAACAAAAATGAATTAATCAATAGAGACCCAACATTCTTAACTCTGTAACATGGTTGTAACATGGTTGGGTCAAGTTCAGTAAGACCCTTATTTACTTCTCTGTCTTCTACAATGTACTCCTATTATACCAACTTTCGTCAATAAAAAGTCAACAAATTCAATACATACAAAAAATCAATCATAATTAATAATATATAACAATTTTGAGTTCTTGCTTGGCAAGAATGTGATAGTGGCTTTCATTGATTCGTTGTCCACATATTCTAGCTATAAAGAAACCATACTACAATCCCACCAAAACAATTGCTAACACTGTAATTATAGAATTTGAAACTAAATAATCAATATAAAGCCTAAATATTAATTTTCCCAAAATATAAAACAAACAAAGAGATAGATTTGAAGTTATCAGCCATTGTATAAAACCCATATGGGTGCACTTCATATCCAAACATGTCTTTGAGTTCATCTCCATAAAATTTGTTCACCAACACACCTAAAAATGCCACAATTTGCTCAAAGTGTCCAAACAAAATTGTTATATTATCATCGCAAATGATCAAGAAAATAAAATTTAACAATATAGTAGATAAAATAAATGAGTTGCATAATGCATACCAGTTGAAAAATAACCAAAATGAAGACTTTTAAATGTAGTATAAATACTATTCTACATTCTGTGCAATGAGAGAAAGCAAACCCTTCTTGCAACAATTGTAGATACACATCAACAATTATACATCAATAGAATCAAGTTATTGATATAAAATATTTTAGAACTTACCCTGGTTAACCTCCAATTGTCTAGACATGACATGTGGACATATTTATGAGTGTTTCTTCAATAACACGGTGCAATCAAATATTCTCCTGTGAATTAGTTAAAGAGGATATGAATCTTCTTAATCACATGAATTACATCCATAAAATTGTTTACAACACAACTCGAAAGCTTAATGAAGAAGACAAAGTTACAGACCTTCTGTATCAAGGCATATCGGTACTATGGTTGGTCTGAAGTAACCATATTAGTAGTTCATTGGCATCAGAACTTTCTGAATCTTCAACAACTATAGAACAATCATTGGTACCTTCAGTTCTTATTTCAAATGTAGATGAATGGTTGTCAACTCCCTCATCACTTCTAGATTCATTTAAGATGGTTTCGGTTTTTTGAAGAGCCTTCTCTGAGATTGTCATTTGACATTAATTGCATCTTGAGAAACTTGGAATTAAGGAGAGAAGATGTGATCATGTCTTCACTTTTCTTGTCTCTCACGAGTTTTCCTTCACCTCGTTACCCTGCTTCTTTTGTTTTTCATGATCATATCTTCACTTTTCTTCTCTCATGTTTTTCCTAATGTAACAAAACCAAGTTACTTTGATATCTAATAACACAAATCTTGATTACTTATAATTAAAAATAAGGATTTGAAACTTCAATCAAAAATATTTACCTCCAACGCATTCCAAATTGTCTCACCAATTTGATTAAGGGGATAAGATGTGACTCTATCCAAACCCCCTACATCTCTAATCTTGGAGCACCCTCCATTTTTCTTCGAATACTCAAACTGAATACCATTGAAGTACAACGAATTTCAAAACAACATTATATCTTACTTACTACTATATGAAGGATTTATACTAATTGATACTATGGTATACCTTAATCAAAAAATAATGAAACTACAGAAAGCTAATAAGAAATGCAAACATTGATGTTCACCTGGTCACTTGTTGTGAAACTAACTTCTTCTAGCTTCACACTGCTATGAGCATTTGATTGTTTAGGGCTTTCATTATCAAAAATGGATTTAGCTTTCCATACTATAACGCCCCAAAGGCCTCATTTTTCATTTGTGCTCTTCATTGAAGTATAATCATATGTAGCAGAACCTTTGTTTTCCATGAATCCTGACTGAAATCCTAATGTTCAAGGCAAATAAAGCTAGAAATGAGGAAAGGGTTAATATCAAATACAAACACACAATTCTGACATTTATGTAGTTAACACACGGAGGAAAATTTATATATATATATATATATATATATATATATATATATATATATATATATATATATATATATATATATATATATATATATATATATATATATATATATACATATATGCATGTATGAATGAATTTTGTTAAATAGAATAGAACAGAAAGCCTTAAAATTTAGCATGAGAACAAACTAAAAGTACAAGTAATTGAAAAAATTAGTTCCATTTTTGAAAGAGGCATGAAAGCTACCAAAGAATTGAGAAAAGTAGAGACGATGGTCGGAAGCTCTATTTGGTTGAGGGTCGAAAGGTGACAAAGGAGCGGGCTGCAGCAGATGATGTGGTGGTATCCTCTTGGTCTTGCGGGCGGAGAACCCCTTCATTAAACGTGGAGGACCAAGAAAGTCCTTACCATCTATGATTATATAAATATATGTATACAAATACAAATATAGAGTTCGGAGGCAACGAGAGAGAAATAATGGAGACGTAGTAGCGCATCAGAATGACCTAGTAGTACCACCGTCGGCCACCAGAACGGCAATCCACCGATTGGCGGAGAATGAAATGCTTTCAGATCATGAAAAACATCGTAGAATGAGCAACTCATTTGCCAAGTGTGTGTTTATTCTTTTCAGTTCAGTTGATTGACCAACGTTTGTTTAAATTGGGGAAATCTGTGATGGATAGGGTTAATGATGGTTGTGGCAAAGGTGAAGATGTCATTTTTGATGATGGAGAAGGCGGTACGAAGCATAGAAGAGTGTGAAATGTTGGAGATCGATGAGTTTTTGAGAGAGAGTTTTTGTAACTTGAAAGCTAGGTTATGTTTATAACAAAGGATTTTAATTAAGCATATTCAGGACACACTCTATAAAGCAAGAATCGATGTCTAAGAAAAGGGGGGAAGATGGAAGATATGAGAGTGAGATGTTTTTTTCTTTTATGGCATATGTGAAGTGCCATTATAAACCTATATCAGTGGCACAAAAACTAAGTGTCACTCAAAATATGTGCCACTAAATTGCCTTTTTGTAGTAGAAACTCCGGCATACATACTCATTCACACATTTAAATGTTTAAAAGGGATCATATCATAATCGAAGGAACGCCTTTCTAAACAAGAAAGATATTGATACAACAAGTTTTCTCCAAAGTAATTAAAGAAGCACACAACCATATAGAAAGAGACCAAGACACTGGAAATCTATATTGTTTACTCATCTTTGAACCATACTTGTTAAGTCTAAGTAAACTGCCTACCATCAATTTGAACATCTATAAGGTCCATATCTATAACAAATTTGTTACAAACTTAATCCCTACCTAAAAAAGGACTAAACCAAATCTCTCTGATCCTATGTGAACATCATTACAACTACCAAAAAATAACATACGCCCTAACCCATGATGAATATCATATAGGAGATAACTCCACATTTTCACCAAAAATAACATACTCATGATCCCTAACCAACTATCAATATCATATAATATCATATAAGTGTTAACTCTACAACCTCTTCTTTTTAATAATATATGGTGGAGCATAAGTATTAATAAAGGTAATTGTGGGTCTTTATAGCCACCCAAATTCCCTCTGCAAATCGACACAAAATACTAGTTACACATAATCCTTTCCTTGGAAAAAAAATTGAAGGATACAAAATGCTTTTTTTTTTTGGAACGGCGATGGAAATAACATTAGCAAACATAAAAAATAAATAAAAAATAAATAAAAAAAAAAACTTAAGAGAGGAGCTCAAGCCATTACAAGAAACCATTTAAGATGGGAGAATTGCACCAACTATGCTAATCAATCAAATTCAAATTACACAAAAGCTTAATCTAATTAAAAGTGAAAATACTAATGTCATCCCCAATAAGCATAATCGTTTGCCTAGTGTTTCAAAAAAACAATAGCATTTCGCTCCTTCCATATCATCCATATAGTGTTATACACAAGAGAAAACCTCAACTTTTTCATATTTTGTTGCCATCACTCGCATTGAGCATCTCCTTCAGATCATCAATAGAAGAAGGTGAATGATAAAAGACCTGATGACTATTTTACCAGCCATATAAATACCTCTATAGCAACAAAAAATGAGAAAAAAATGTGATTTATATTCTCTTCTCACACCTTACATAAAGGAAAAAGACCTAAAGTAACCGCAATCCCTCTTTTGAGCAAGTTTGAATAGATAGGAATCCTATTTTTCAGCATCCACCAGACGAATCAATTCATCTTAGGGGAATCCAACTAACCTATGTAAACATGTTACCATTCCCTCTATCCCCGATCAACGATCAAATGCTTAAGGTCTCTAACTGAGAATGTGCATTCCCCATTGTCATTCCACAATCATTTTTCCAAGCCATTCGAAATTGAAAATCAACCACATACTCCATTAAACACGAAAGTTGTTGAATTTCTCTCCCTCTTCTAAGCTGTCTACACCAGACCCAACTCCACCTGTTACTAAAATCTACCCCAATGTTAATATGAAATATAATTAAACAATTTTTGTTTGTCTCCAAGGCATATAAATTCAGACATAGCTCCTTCAAGACTACATCACCACACCAAGCATCTTTCCAAAAATGAGTTTTGTCACCCATACCAACCACCCTATTAAACAAGTTGAGCTACAAAATCCCCTTATCACCCAACTCCAAATCAATTTGAGATTGTAACACCCCGAATTTTTTCAAACTTCAAAATGTTATGGTTTAAACAAAATCATTATGGGTATTAACCCTCATTTAATAAAAAAACGGTCGCACAAAAACATCTACAATTAAAAGTTCGGTGTTACCATTAAGCATCATAAAAACCATAGAAAGCAAATAAGAATTGCATCCATACAATAATTAAGGAGCTTAACAAGTTCAACTCTATTTTCTATGTAGCAGCCAGTGTTTCAGGCAGTTCATTGTTTCCAGGCAGACCAGTGATTCAGATAGTTTTGGGTCTCAAGCAGTATTGGTAGTGTGGGATTGTGTCTACGGGACTTCAGCAATGTGAGGTGAGTTTCCTTTCAGTAGGAACAGGTCTAAGGCCACAATGCCAGCCCGTTTAGTAGCAGTAGTTTCCGGACTTTGGTCCGATGCAGTTCTTAGTTTGTTTGATGCCTTCGTGGCTCAGACAAGAACTTATGTGTTAAGTGTTATGGGATATGGCCTGACGTAGTATGCAGTATATGAGTTTATGATCATTTGTGTTATGCTATTTGATATGTGTTTTTGCTATGTTATGCTATGCCCAGTCAGTTTCGGACTTCGGTCCGATGCAGTTAATTTCGGACTTCGGTCCGATGCAGTTAGTTCCGGACTTCGGTCCGATGCAAGGGACAAGGTCCCAGTCAGTTCCGAACTTCAGTCCGATGCTGTTAGTTCTGGACTTCGGTCCGATGCAGGGGACAAGGTTTCAGTCAGTTCCGGACTTCGGTCCGATGCAGTTAGTTCCGGACTTCGGTCCGATGCAGGGGACAAGGTCCCAATCAGTTCCGGACTTCGGTCCGATGCAGTTTCCGGGCTTCGGCCCGATGGAGTGGGCAAGGCCCAATATGTGTTTATATGTTATTGTTGTTGGAATAGTGTCTAAGGCTGTAACTATATTCGGTTGTGCATGGTCCTTTTGGGTTGCCTTCACCATAGTAACTTGAAGGATGATTTGTATAAGAGAGAGTAAATATTATAAGGAATAATATTTGGCTATTTGATTAATATAAGTCATAAATTAATTGGTATTAATTTGGTGACTTAAAGAGATTAATTAAATAAGAGGGTATAAACTGTCAATTGTTTGATAGTTAGACTTTAGACTGTAAATCCATTAGGGTTGACCTTGGACGGATTCTAGGAGCTTTAGGATAGCTCAAATCGTCCATATGGTTATCTATGGAATGGATTTGGATAGCCTTAAGAGAAGATTATCCAATTAGGGTTTAGGGTGAAACCCTTAAGGAGTCTACAAGTATAAATAGACCCTATGGGTGAGGGAATTCGACACACAACCTTAAGCAAGGATACTCTGGCCGAATTCCTCCCCTCTCCTCTCTCCTAAATCATCTTGCTTGCTATTGGTGTTTGTAAGCCATTAGAGGAGTGACATTTGTGACTCTAGAAGCTCCAAGACAAACAAGATCAACAAGGGATTCAAAGGTATGATTCTAGATCTGTTTCATCATTGTTATTTAGCCTAATTAGCTATTAGAAGTCTTGGATTCAAAAGCATGTTTATTAGAAAGCCTAGATCCAAGCATTAGGGTTTTGCATGCGCACATAAGAAAGTTCTTATGGCTAAAACCCAACAGTGGTATCAGAGCCTAGATTGGTTTTCTACAAATTGTTGCTTGAATAACTGAAACAAACCTGCAAAATTCGAATTTTTGGGTTTTGAGTCACTGACTCGGCGAGTCCCTTTGTGCACTCGGCGAGTCCAAGCGTCAGGAAGGGCCAAATTCGGGATTTCTTTGTGTTTATCTTATCCAAACTTTCCATAAACTAATTAGATCAATATGAATCCGATTTCTTGATAAATATAAGTGTTATCTTGATCTAGTTAAAGGTAATTATCAACTAATTAAATATTTAGTTTCCTTATATGATAATTAATTAATTATTTTGATTATTTTTGGTAATTATCTTCAAAGAAATCAAAGATAAATCAAATAAAGATAATTAAGATATTAATTGTTAATTGAAATTATTTGTTATTTGATCCTCCATGTTTTAAATGTTTAAAACCTACCCTATAGTTTTGAAATTTATATTTGTGATTAAAAGTTCTAATTTAGACAACTTAAATTTCAAACCCTAGATTTTGAAAAGTTTAAAATGCAACCCTATAGTAATATGATATTAATAGTATAATATATATATGTATAACTAAATGCTAGTCTTACCGCTAGTAGGCCTCATTCACGAAGCCGATCTATAAGGTGGGTATAAGGTTGCGGCCTATAAAATGGCGCTTAATGGGTGTACACTCACACCCACCGCTTGCTTGATTGGTGGAGGGTCGTTAGCCGAACGGGTAGGATAGGGCAACCTCATCCTCTCATTAAAAGTATAATAAATACGAAGTAACTAAACTTTCTTTTTAAATTTCCCAATCTTAGTTACTTTAGGAAAAGTGAATTGTTGCAATCCCATGAAATTACACTTTGCACCTTGCTAAGATGTTAGTGGAGCGTGTGTGGTTTACCGGCACACTAATTGGTTCTAAGCGAAGGTGGCAAAGGGTGATTCATTGTTTATCATAGTTCGATGGAGCGTGTGTGGTTTACCGGCACATCGAATAGGTGATCGTAACAATGAAGGCACCATGTAAATTTGCATGGTAATTCACACCCGCTTTGTGATCCTCGGCATCCCAGTCACAAACAAGAGGGGCATATCGAGATTTAAACATGCCATTGAATAGTTCAATGAATCTCATCCGAACCTAGGAATTCTCAAAACACTTAGGACTAAAAGTTTAAGTTTTGTAATGGAGAATTAGTGAATCGTCATTCACTTACCTTCAATTTATTTGCATGTTGGATTACGGCATCCCTTTTCTAGTATGTAAATGTCATTGTTGGATCCTAGCCCTAATTTTCTTATTGGGTGATAATTAGGGATTCTTGTTCTAATCTATCTTTGTCCTTTCTATAGATGTCAAACGCAAACAACGCTGCTGCTAGTTCTTTCACGTTGATGAGCCTTTGCCAAAAGGTCACCTTCGATGGAACGAACTTTGGCGAATGGATAAGATACATTCGCACCATTGCTCGCTATGAGGATAAAGAGTATGTCCTCGACGAGAAGCTCGAGAAAATCAACCCCGAAATTGCTACTCCCGCTGAAATCACCGCCTTTGAAACCCATGAGCGAGATGCAACGAAAGTACATTGCATCATGATCGCCACCATGAACTCCGAATTCCAAAAGTCCTACGAGGACATGTATCCATACGAGATGCATCAAGACTTGTTGGAGAGGTACCACCAAAACGCGAGACAAGAGCGTTACGAGATCTTCACTAACATGATTTCCGCTAAGATGGGTCATGGAGAATCTCTTACCGTGCACTTGCAAAAGATGCAAAGGTATGTCGACCGCCTTCGCAAGTTAAATGTTGACTTCGGCGAAGACTTGGCGATCGACATGGTGCTTCACTCTTTGCCTCCAATGTACAATCAATTTAGGATGACCTACCATATGAACAAAGAGGAGGTCACTCTAAGTAAACTCCAAGGTCTCTTGAGGGTCGCTGAGAGCAATTTCAAGGACAAGTCTGTTGCACCAACTCCCAATCCGTCTGCTGCTCCTGTCTTGGCTATTGGTCAAGGGAAGGGAAAAAAGAGGAAAGCTTCTTCGAATAACTATCGAAAGGTGAAAGCCCGAGATGGTTCCTCTTCTAGTGGGACCAAAGTTGATCCCTCTAATCCCTGCTCTAACCCGAAGGAGGCAGAGTGCCACCACTGCCACAAGATAGGACATTGGAAGCGAAGCTGCCCGGACTACCTGCAAGCCATCAAGGAAGGAAAGATCAAGCCATCTTTCGTAGGTATATATGCAATAAAATCTAACAATTCTAATCATGCTATTTCTTGGGTTCTTGACACCGGTTGTGGTTATCACATTTGTTCTAATGTGCAGGGACTAAGAAGAAGTAGGGATGTGGAGCAAGGAAGAATCAATCTAATCATGGGGAACAGAAGATCGTCGCCTGTGACCAAGATTGGAGTGTATTCTTTAGTGCTTAAGAATAGTTTAGTTTTAGATTTGAACAATTGTTGCTATTCGCCAGAAATGGCTAGAAACATCATTTCATTTCATGGTTTATATAGACAAGGTTTTAGATTTTCTTTTAATAATGAGAATGGTTCTATTTTGGCTTATCTAAATGGTGTCTTTTACTTTGAAGCTATACCATGTAATGGAATATATGAAACTGTTATGATTGTTGATAACTTAGGAAATGATGTTTTGAATATTGATTCTTCCACTAGTATGGATAAAGCATCCTTGTGGCATTGTCGTCTTGGACATGTCAACAAGAAACGCATAGCCCAACTCCAAAAGGATGGAGTGTTGGAGTCATTCGACCTTAGGGAAGATGACACATGCGAGTCTTGTTTGCTTGGAAAGATGACTAAGTCACCCTTCACGAGTACTTGTGAAAGGGGTGAGGGCCTATTGGACCTAATACATACCGATGTATGTGGACCCTTTAGATCCACCACGAAGGATGGGAACCGCTTCTATGTGACTTTTACCGATGACTATAGTAGATATGGGTATATCTACTTAATCAAGCAAAATTCAGAAACCTTTGAAAAGTTCAAAGAGTTCAAGAATGAAGTGGAGAATCAATTGGGCAGGAAAATCAAGATGCTTCGATCCGATCGAGGAGGAGAGTACCTAAGTCTTGAATTCCACGAGTATCTCAAGGAGTGTGGAATAGTTTCGCAATTGACGCCTCCTAGGACACCACAATTGAATGGTGTGGCAGAAAGGCGTAATCGAACCTTATTGGATATGGTTCGCTCTATGATGAGTCGTGCTTCACTACCTATCTTCTTTTAGGGGTATGCCTTAGAGACTGCCGCCCATATCCTTAACCGAGTCCCTACTAAGAAGGTTGCCAAAACACCTCACGAGATGTGGACGGGGAAAGCTCCCTCGTTGGCACATATCAAGGTTTGGGGTTGCGAGGTTTTCGTAAGACGAGATACTCACGACAAGCTTGAACCTCGAAGTGAGCGATGTATTTTCATCGGCTACCCGCAAACTTCCTTTGGATATCTCTTCTATAGACCGAAAGATAATGTTATCTTTGTTGCGAGGAGAGGAGTTTTCCGAGAGCGAGAACTCATAAGCCAAGGAGACAGTGGGAGGCAAATCAAACTTGAAGAGATTCAAGAGTCGATAGATGAAGGAACCTCTACCGCTGGCATTCAACCCGAGGAGGAAACTCCGGTTGAACCGATTGACGAATCCTTACCTCTTAGACGTTCCGATAGAGTTAGAGTTCATCCCCAGTTTTATGGTTTTCATATTACTACCGAAGGGGACACGTATATTAGTGATGGTACACTAGTAAATCTTGATGAACCTAATAGCTATAAGGAAGCCATGGCAGGCCCGGAGTCTGCGAAATGGAAAGAGGCGATGGATAGCGAGATCCAATCCATGTACGATAACCAAGTTTGGAATTTGGTTGATTACGTGCCCGAACGTAAGACCGTAGGGTGCAAGTGGATCTTCAAGAAGAAGACCGACGTGGATGGGAACGTACACACATATAAGGCGCGATTGGTTGCGAAGGGCTTTACTCAAACTCCCGGAGTTGACTATGATGAGACCTTCTCACCAGTTGCGAAGATTAAATCTATTAGAGTGATGCTAGCAATTGCCGCATTTCATGATTATGAGATTTGGCAAATGGATGTCAAGACTGCTTTCCTTAACGGAAGGTTGGCTGAGGATGTTTACATGGCTCAGCCAGAGGGGTTTGTGGATCCGAAGCATCCGAATAGAGTGTGTAAGCTTGAGAAGTCAATTTATGGACTTAAGCAAGCGTCTTGCAGATGGAATCTTTGCTTCGATGAGAAAGTCAAAGAGTTTGGATTTATACGAAGCGAAGACGAATCTTGTGTATATGTCAAAGCCAGTGGGAGTGTAGTAAGCTTCCTCGTTCTATATGTCGATGACATATTACTCATAGGAAACGACATCCCGACTCTGCAGGAGGTTAAGTCCTAGCTCGGGAAGTGCTTTGCTATGAAGGACCTCGGAGAGGCTTCTTACATTTTGGGAATAAGGATAGTAAGAGAAAGAAGTAAGAGACTAATTGGACTTAGTCAGAATACTTACTTGGAGAAGGTACTAAAACGTTTTAGTATGGAAAACTCAAAGAAGGGAGAACTACCGATACAAGGAAATGCCAAGTTGAGTAAGACTCAAAGTCCGAGTACCGAAGCTGAGATAGCAGAAATGAGCCGAGTACCATACGCTTCCGCAGTTGGCTCAATCATGTACGCTATGACTTGTACTCGCCCTGATGTAGCCTTCGCTTTGAGCATGGTTAGCAGATATCAAGGGAACCCTGGCAAAGCACATTGGATTGTGGTGAAGAACATCCTTAAGTACCTTCGGAGGACGAAAGAATGGTTCTTAGTCCTTGGAGGGAGTGATGACTTGAAGGTGCGAGGGTATAGTGACGCCAGCTTTCAAACCGACAGGGACAACTATCGTTCGCAGTCGGGCTGGGTTTTTACCCTAAATGGAGGAGCAGTGACATGGAAAAGTTCCAAGCAGGAAACCGTAGCTGATTCAACGTGCGAATCAGAGTACATCGCAGCAAGCGAAGCGTCGAAGGAGGCAATATGGCTGAAGAACTTCATCGGTGATCTTGGAGTTGTACCGGCCATAAAGGAGCCCATGGAGATTTTCTGTGATAACGAAGGTGCGGTTGCCTTGACCAAGGAACCGAGGGATCATGGTAGATCTCGACATATCGACATAAAATATCACTTCATTAGACATCGTGTAGAAGAAGGACAACTCGTAGTGAAGAGGATATCATCAGAAGATAACCCAGCAGATCCGCTTACGAAGGGACTGAGTAGGGTTAAGCACTTACAACATGCTAGGAGTATTGGGCTGAAGGATGATATTAGCATAGATTAGATAGTATTAGAAACGTATAATAGATAAATGTAATTGACATTTGATGAATAAATAAAGAAGTTTTATTTATGAGTAAAGTTACTATCACATGTTAGTTGTTTAACTATTGTTTCACTTTGCATGTTTTGACTTCCAGAATAATTGAGTTTATTAGGAATAATCGAATTATTCAAATGGTCCACAATCGTTCATATGTTGGGAGTAGATATGAATGAAGATTGTCGTGAATTGGTGTGTAGAGTGTCTAAATGGTGTTAGACATAGCAAGAGTTGCTGCAACGTTCATGAGTGCTTATGAACTGGTTTTGAGCATTGGAATAAACCCGCGCTTGCTGGAATCACCTTATGGAATGCGATATAAAAGGTGATCGCAAGACGATAATATCATATGGTCTTAAAACCTAGATATATGGTTTATTATTTGTTAATTAATTGTGCATTGATAATGCGAAAACGCATTAGTAACTTGATGTTATAAAACGCATTGTTGTGTATAGTTGGTTAATGAATAAGTAAATGCATATAAGTAGAAGTTTATCTGTAAATTTTGTCCTAAGAGGATAGAAGAGATATCTTGGCCACTCGATGATTTGATTTGACTTATGTGCCGGGCCCGGTCAGAACTGAATTGATGTGTTCGATTAAGTTCTATGTCAAATAAATCGAAGATTGAGAAATCTAAATGCTAGACTAACCGTTCCATAGGATTGTCAGCATGATATCTAACAGAGGACTGTACGATCCCTTATCTAAAGGACAAGATTGATTAGATCAGAGTTTGATAGCGTCTTTGAGAGCTACGATTGCAAACCGAATTGTACTTGTATAGTTACTAGACTTATCCAAGTGGGAGACTGTTGGAATAGTGTCTAAGGCTGTAACTATATTCGGTTGTGCATGGTCCTTTTGGGTTGCCTTCACCATAGTAACTTGAAGGATGATTTGTATAAGAGAGAGTAAATATTATAAGGAATAATATTTGGCTATTTGATTAATATAAGTCATAAATTAATTGGTATTAATTTGGTGACTTAAAGAGATTAATTAAATAAGAGGGTATAAACTGTCAATTGTTTGATAGTTAGACTTTAGACTGTAAATCCATTAGGGTTGACCTTGGACGGATTCTAGGAGCTTTAGGATAGCTCAAATCGTCCATATGGTTATCTATGGAATGGATTTGGATAGCCTTAAGAGAAGATTATCCAATTAGGGTTTAGGGTGAAACCCTTAAGGAGTCTACAAGTATAAATAGACCCTATGGGTGAGGGAATTCGACACACAACCTTAAGCAAGGATACTCTGGCCGAATTCCTCCCCTCTCCTCTCTCCTAAATCATCTTGCTTGCTATTGGTGTTTGTAAGCCATTAGAGGAGTGACATTTGTGACTCTAGAAGCTCCAAGACAAACAAGATCAACAAGGGATTCAAAGGTATGATTCTAGATCTGTTTCATCATTGTTATTTAGCCTAATTAGCTATTAGAAGTCTTGGATTCAAAAGCATGTTTATTAGAAAGCCTAGATCCAAGCATTAGGGTTTTGCATGCGCACATAGGAAAGTTCTTATGGCTAAAACCCAACAGATGCCTCATAAGAGGTTTAGAGGAATCTACTGGGTGGTACCTTCCCTTTCGTGAAGTAGATATCCTATGCATAATGCCGTGGTGAATTGATTTTGTTTTTTCCACCTTGATCTTGGAAATTATGCATTGGTGGGTTAATTTTGTTCTTCCCACCTCGGTCTTGGAAATGATGCCTTGGTGGATTGATTTCTTCTTTCTACCTTGGTCTTGGAAATGGAAATGGAAAAGAAGTTAATGAATGATAAGATAAGATATGACACATACGATATGAAATGTTATGTCATGTATGAAAATGATTGAAAATGCTTTATGGTATGAAGGTGATGGAAATTTTTTATGATCTGAAAAAGATTTTAAATGCTTTAGGGTTTGAATGAAATGATTTTTCAAGTAAAATGTTATAAATGGTTTTGGGTCATAAACCCACGTAGCTCATAAGACATTATTGTATTACGTATCTCTTTTTAATTCCATGTATCACAAGTTGTATTCAAGAAGAAAGATGATAGATGGAAGTAGAAGTTATGAGATAGAATGTAACATCCAAAAAACACACTCTGAAAATTTCGTTTTAAATCAGAAATAAAACCATATTCATCAATGTCATATAAGAATCATAAACAATGTATGTCAAAATATCATAACAAATGTCAAACATATCAGAGTATAAATATCCCAGGCTGAACAAATGGTGTGTGCACTGCAATCTTCCCGAGCTCCTCTTTTGAAAACTGAGTACCTGAAACCAAAACTGAAACTATAAGCACGAAGCTTAGTGAGCTCCCCCAAACTACCACATACCATACAATAACATATAAACACATATTGGGCCTTGCCCACTGCATCGGGCCGAAGCCCGGAAACTGCATCGGACCGAAGTCCGGAATTGACTGGGACCTTGTCCCCTGCATCGGACCGAAGTCCGGAACTAACTGCATCGGTCCGAAGTCCGGAACTGACTGGGACCTTGTCCCCTACATCAGACCGAAGTCCGGAACTAACTGCATCGGACCGAAGTCCGAAACTGACTGGGCATAGCATAGCATAGCAAAAACACATATCAAATAGCATAACACACATGATCATAAACTCATATACTGCATACTACGTCAGACCGTATCCCATAACACTTAACACATAAATTCCTGTCTGAGCCACGAAGGCATCAAACAAACTAAGAACTGCATCGGACCAAAGTCCGGAAACTACTGCTACTAAACGGGCCGACATTGTGGCCTTAGACCCGTTACTACTGGAAGGAAACTCACCTCACATTGCTGAAGTCTCGTAGACACAATCCCACACTACCATTACTGCTTGAGACCCAAAACTATCTGAATCACTGGTCTTCCTGGAAACACTGATCTGCTTGAAACACTGGCTGCTACATGGCTGCTTTCCAACATCTATCGAGACCTTCCTGCTCTCAATTCATTCGTCATTCATCTGAAATATTGGGTTCCAGCCCGGCTGCGGAGCCAAAGGACTCCAATCTAGTCGCCTCACACGACTTTTGAACAAATTCCTTCTCTAGAACTACCTGCCACTAATTACCATGCCATTGAGGCCCTAATAACTTTCTAATCTAACTGATCGAGTCCATATGTCGAATCCTGACGTCACCAAACCCAAGGCTAAAAGTGATTGCTACATGACCATTAGTAGCCTCATGTCATAAATGACCTTAAACAGTCCACTGCTTCCTTGGTCTCATCTCTGCCTTCCTTGATTCGAGTACGAATCCTCTGCTTTCAGTAGTACGGGCCCATACTACCTTCCACATCTATCCGTACTTTCCTCAAGTACTTCCTCGACTCCACCAAGTCACTTCTACTACAACTGATCTTTGTTACTCTCATCCTAGGCTTTCCCTAGGGAAATATCTGACTCCACCAAATCCAGTCCTCAGCTGCTGAAGGCCTCCTTGTAATGCCAATTAGCCATTACTTGAATACCATCACATGTGATGAGACTCAGATAATCCTTCGAGTAAAAGACTCGTCCCTACAACGGTTAGACTTAGACAAGAGCTGCACAATAGAGCCAAATCCAGCACTCTGAGATTATTCAACCCTGATCACATGTGACGTGAAGTATTCACCTAATGGCTAACTCCCATCACTCAGAGTCCCATAAAGCACAAAGCAAGCATCATTCAGACACAGGAAACCACTCAAGCAATTCTATTCTCATGACAATAAACTGTACTAGCATACAATGCTAGGTTCATACTATCAGACATTACCTAAACAGGCTATCCTACTACTCTCTACTCAATACTAGCATGCAATTCTCATAAAGTTGGAACATATAAAGCAAGCACATAAGGCATCTTCCTAGATCCTTAGTCCTATTCTAGCATGCTGTTCTACTGAAACTGAAACTAATAATCATAACATAAACTTATATGGGTAATTTGGGAGTACTTACTTGAGCTCGACTGATTGCATGCACCACACCCTTTTTCTCTTTTCAAAGTTCTTCTCTTTCTAAAAATTCTTTTCGCTTTTTCTAAAACTTTTTTTTCTTTTCTCAAAACTCCCTTTTTACAAAAATGATTTTCCTTTTTGAAAATTCCTATACCAATTCCTTAGTTTGAGTTCAGACACACCTGAAAAATGTGCCCGAATCCCTCAAACCAAGGCTCTGATACCAACTTGAAACATCCCAAAAATACAGTCTAAAAATTTCGTTTTAAATTAGTAACTAAACCATATTCTTTAAACGTCATATAAGAATCATAAAGAACGTATCTCAAAATATCTTAACAACTGTCAAATATATCAGAGTATAAACATCCCAGACTGAACAAATGGTGTGTGCACTACAATCTTTCCGAGCTCCCCTTTTGAAAACTGAGTACCTGAAACCAAAACTGAAACTGTAAGCACGAAGCTTAGTGAGCTCCCCCAAACTACCACATACCATACAATTGTTGGGTTTTAGCCATAAGAACTTTCCTATGTGTGCATGCAAAACCCTAATGCTTGGATCTAGGCTTTCTAATAAACATGCTTTTGAATCCAAGACTTCTAATAGCTAATTAGGCTAAATAACAATGATGAAACAGATCTAGAATCATACCTTTGAATCCCTTGTTGATCTTGTTTGTCTTGGAGCTTCTAGAGTCACAAATGTCACTCCTCTAATGGCTTACAAACACCAATAGCAAGCAAGATGATTTAGGAGAGAGGAGAGGGGAGGAATTCGGCCAGAGTATCCTTGATTAAGGTTGTGTGTCGAATTCCCTCACCCATAGGGTCTATTTATACTTGTAGACTCCTTAAGGGTTTCACCCTAAACCCTAATTGGATAATCTTCTCTTAAGGCTATCCAAATCCATTCCATAGATAACCATATGGACGATTTGAGCTATCCTAAAGCTCCTAGAATCCGTCCAAGGTCAACCCTAATGGATTTACAGTCTAAAGTCTAACTATCAAACAATTGACAGTTTATACCCTCTTATTTAATTAATCTCTTTAAGTCACCAAATTAATACCAATTAATTTATGACTTATATTAATCAAATAGCCAAATATTATTCCTTATAATATTTACTCTCTCTTATACAAATCATCCTTCAAGTTACTATGGTGAAGGCAACCCAAAAGGACCATGCACAACCGAATATAGTTACAGCCTTAGACACTATTCCAACAGCATCATGACCTAGAGAGTTTTCATTATCTCTATAACGTCCCAAAAATCTAAGGAAAAATTTTCATTTTTAAAACAATAATTTATATAACAAATTGTTCTCAAAACCATTCAAGATAAAAATAGCATTTAAATATCAGAGCAAAATTATCAATGTGGAATAAACTCTGGGGGATGCTGTAGAGTCACACTGGACCCTTTCCCTTTCGAACCGAAAGTACCTAAAACCATAAAAATAAACCATAAGCACAAAGCTTAGTGACTTTCGCAATATACCACATACCATACATATCATTGGGCCTAGCCTGCACATTAGACGCAATCCATAATAATGGGCCTAGTTTATCCTACTCATTTGGCCTAGACCAACATACAAATAGGCCTAGCCTATCATACAAAGGGGCCTAGCCCATCATACAATGGGCCTATCCCAACCTATAATAATGGGCCCAACCCTCTCACGCAATTAGGCTCAGCCCTACATGTATAGCCTTGGTCCCAACCCATCATATAAATGCAAGAGTCACAAATAAAGTTAGCATTCTATATAACATATCCTAGTGGGTCAGCATTGGTGCCTTTGAGCCATGGGTACAGTGAGGAGACTCACCTCTATCTGAGATAACCGAAACACACACTCACTGCTGCTACCGGGATCCTCACACTAGACATATCCAAAAATCATTCCTAATTAATAATTAAGACAATCATTCATAATCCAAGGCCCAAGTCATATATTATCATACCAAGGGGTAAAAGACTATTTTACCCTTCCCACATCTAATCCAACAACTCATGGCCTAAATCCAAAAGACCTAAGGCCCAAAAATGGCCCATCATGGTACTTGGTGCGTACACCCCACATACTACCCCAGTACGCCCGGTGTACTACATGTTGAAGCCTAGCATACAACCCGTCACAATAAGGAATCGAGGAATAAATGCATTACGTTAAGTGTACACATACGTACGCCCAACGTACTCCCTTGGTGACCAAATCTCATTTTTAGAACTTAATGCTTAAGACCAAAACATCCAAAACACAGATCTAGCCTCTAAGGGATGTCTTAAGTCATAAGTTTTTCTGACTTTATGACTTTGCATGGCTTAATGGTGTCCAGCCCAAAGCCCTAATTCCATAATTTCATCAAAAGGTCATTATCTCTTGCATGGAAGAATAGTACTCATCAAAATCCATTTTTTATGACTTAGCGACCTAAACAAAGACCTAATATGAGGCTGAAAGGTTCTGGAGTAACTTCTACTCACAAGAACCACAACCATGGGATCAAAACATGATCTTTTTCAATGATATGAAGATCGAATCATGGAATAGCATATAAAGATGAAGACGAAGGATTCAATGGTTCTTAAAAGTTTGATTTACTTTTAACGAATTTTTCTGCCATTTAAATATATTTTCCATTATTTCTGGCCTAATAAATCGTTTTTTGCATTATATCTTGGTAAGTGTTTACGTTAACCAGTGTCTTTATAATTATTGTATAAAATATAGAACATGTGTATTGCTATATATACAAACATATCGATAGTTGCTTCAGTCTTGATCTTAATTATTTGTTTTTAGTGAGATTGAGATAGCATGCATGAATGGAGAATTACCATTTTAAAAAGACTAGTGTGATTATTTCTATAATTATATTACCGTTTTGACCAATTATGAAATTAAGTTCAAATTTGGACCATTTCTAAAAGTATGTTACTATATTGATCCTATAATAACCTTTTTTTTTCCAATTTTAACAACCTAAAAATAATTACATGTTGACAATGAACTTGAAATTCGTGACAATGAACTTCAAACTGGTATAAACATATTTTCTTTAATTTTCATTAATATGTATTTTGCCAGTTGCATGTATGCATGTGCACCATTTTTGTGTTTTTATTGACATCGAAACCAATTAACTAAAAGCTTCATTTGAGATTGTCTTTGCCAATTTGTTTCAGTTAGCATATGTCGATTTCCTTTTGGTTGAAAACAAGGCATGACATTACGTTTATGATATGGAAGTTAGTTCAACGGTCATACAAGAAACGGGTAAATACAAGATAAGACATTATATTTTTCATTGATTTCACTTGAGCATTTTCATTTTGGACCAATTATGTATAAAGATTTGGTTGGTTTTCAAGAAGTTAATTTATATTGATAGATTTAATGGCTATAAACTCATAAATTTAATGGCTTATATTTGCATTTAGTTACAATGAAATTAATTGGATTGTAAAGGTAATGTATAAAATGTTATTGATAGTTAAATTTGCATTTAGTTGCAATGAAATTAATTGGATTGTACTTAAAAATGTAATGTATGAAGTGTTATTGATCCTATCCAACAACGGTATGGAGAGATAGTTCACAAGGAAAGTGGAATCATATATGCTTTTAATGTGGGACTAGAAAATAAGTTTAATTTAATCAGTTCAATGTAACTCAATAAAATCTTCTCGTTTTGCCTATTTATTTGGCGTATCCAATACTACAAAGTGGGATTCTTTCCTAGTTTTAACTAAAATCAAGCTAGAACGTCTCTGATACAAATATGGTTATGAGGTTCCAAAACTATTCTTATGCTAAAATGCTTAATAGTATTTACTATTTAAATATTTGTAATGAAGCACCAACATCCTTTTTCATGTGGGATGGGAATGGGAATGAAATTCACTTGTAGGCACATTCAATCTTAATTTTCCATCTTTTTCTTTTATTATATAATATATTTATAAAAATATAAAATTTATAAAAATATAAAATTTATAAAAAAAAGATGATCTTCGAATTGAAAGTTTTGACCTAACCATATTCATTTATTTTTCTTGTAGTGTCATGTCAACCATATTATTTAAATATATTGAAATCTCTTATCTAAACATGTTTAGTTTGTGTTAGGTTGTCGTGACGTGTCGGATATTGTCAATCTTACTTGAATCGGACCAATCTAGAATTAGCATTTTATATTGACCAAAAATTGGACCGAATATTTATATATGGTCCCGATTTGGTTTTGGTTTTAGTTTAGATTTGGATTTTTGGAACCAAGATTTAGAACCGAATATCACCTCTGAAACTATGTAAATCATCTAAAAAACTTTATCACATAATACCTTTCGTGCTTTTCATGTCAATAAAAAAAGTACCAGAAAGTGTAAACAAAAATAGGCATACTAACTATACTATACTGACCAATTTACATAATTACATATATATTTATTATGTATATGTCACTTTTCGCCGAGTTTTGTGGGTCGTTTAGTCTTTGTTCTTATCAATCCGAGTTGGACATTGGTCACCTGTTGTTGTAATGTGCATATCTTTTGGACATTTCGTTTTCTCAAATATTCCATAGTTTTAACAAATGTCAAATGACATTAAAAAACTACATGTTAAGTACAACAACTTAAATTTATTCTAAACGAAACTCATGCATGATTAAATATACTTGATAATACTTATAGTACAATATTTATAAGTTTACTTAAAAAATACTTTGAAATATATGTTGGGATCTCAGTCAACTAGTTATCATACTTTCTTTGGTTTAATTGTTTATAAGTTTATAAAAACTTCATGTTAATATATTAGCTAAAAGATTAACATATTAATAAAAAGTATATCTAAATATTCCACATATATATATATATATATATATATATATATATATATATATATATATATATATATATATATATATACAACATCGTTCATTTGACCTTTTTTGTTTTTTCAATTGAACTTACATCTATCTCTCTCTCTCTCTCTCTCTCTCTCTGTGTGTGTGTGTATATATATATATATATATATATATATATATATATATAAAAAACTAGGTTCAAGTATTCTAACTAGTTATTGTGGGGATATCGTATGCTATACGAATTACTAAGATAATAAGTTGTTAAGCAATACGAATACGTTCAACCTTACAAAAATATCGTCATTTCAATGCATTCTCACTAATTATTATTTATTTTTGTTCTCACACATCGTTTTTCACTCATTTTCATTCTGACAAAATACGATCCAATAAACATTGTGACAGAAATGAGAATAATAATAATAAGTGTATAATAATCTTATAGACGATTTAATAAGTGAGAATGTGTGTTAATAACAATAGTTATGTAAGATTGAACGTATTCGCATTGTTAAACAACTTATTCTCTTAGTAATTCTCATAGCATATGATATACACACAATAATTAGTTAGAATAGAATAACCTATATATATATATATATATATATATATATATATATATATATATATATATATATATATATATATATATATATACTTACTTTTATGATTATTAACAAAGTCTGAAAATAATAATCATTTTATACCTAACTCAATCGGCATCTATAAAATGCAAGGTTCTAAAAAGTTTATCATGGTTTCGCCATAGCACGGCTCCAAGGCTTGTACTTGCTGCCAAACTTTAACAAAATGTAGTCTTAAGTCATATATATGTCTATATATATATATATATATATATATATATATATATATATACATATATATATATATATATATATATATATATATACTCACTTTTTATGATTATTAACAAAGTCTGAAAATAATAATCATTTTATACCTAACTCAATCGTCATCTATAAAATGCAAGGTTCTAAAAAGCTTGTCATGATTTCGTCATAGCACGGCTCCAAGGCTTGTACTTGCTGCCAAATTTTAACAAAATGTAGTCTTAAGTCATATGTGTATATAAAAATAAATAATATAAGAAAATGCATATAAAATATTAATTATATACAAAATCGTCACCTTAAGTCAAGCATTACAAACGACGTGGTTCACCAATGCTCGTAAAAACTTGAGGCTTGACATTGTCGTCAAAGTCGGATCTTATGTTATTTAGAACCTTGATAAAATGTGTCATGAAGACCATGTAAGTATTCATGGTCAAATAAAAGATGTTGGTTGGACTACCTAAGAGCATCCACAATGGTAAGTTCAATGAGACAGATTAATGAGGTGACATATCTAGTTGAAAATCAATTGATGAAACTCTACCATAGTGAGATGTCACATTGATATTCAATGGATTTGAAGTTCAATGACCATTGAACTCTTCAATAGAAAAAAAAAATAGAAAAATAAAAAAGTAAAAAAAAAAAAGTTTTGTAATCTTATATATATACTATAAATTAGTTTTTGTAACTTACTATTAAACTTTATAGAGTTCGATGCATTATAAGAAAAAATGATAAAGTTGTTTTGAGTGTAAAAAAAAATGATATGGCAATCCATTGAACTCTATCGAGTTCAGTGTATTGTGGATACCCTAAGTAATCAAACAATGTGTCTCTTTCATGGATGGAATACTTTGCACATCCTAACTAATTTTATGCATGAAGACAAACTAATCTTCCCATTTAAAGCCCTAGTATACTAGATAAACGCTTTATTTTAACAAATTTAAAAAGTAGTTACCCACAACAAATAAGTTGAACAAAGTTTTTCTAATTCAATTCTCATCATGTTGCCATGTGCTTAGAGTACTTTCCCCATTAGATTCTTGCTGTGTCGCCAAACCAACAAATAATAACGGGTTTAAAACATATTGCTAGTTGTATCAAGAGATAATATAGCTTAAACAAAGACACAACTATTGTTATATATACATCTATGTACAAGGTATAAGGTTTAGTCGTGACCCAAAAATAAATGACAATTAATATAAAAGAGGAGGGTTATTAAAAGAAATAAAATAATAACAAAATAAAAAATAAAAAATAAAAAATTGTGGTTCCTTGCTTGTTTCAACAATCAATTGTGAATTGATGTTTAGATATTTTTTAAACCAAAATTGGTACTAAGTAATATTAACAAGTTATAATATCATTTTTGGTATCTAGTTAAAACAATCTTTTTAACTACATCTAGCCTAACTAACCCTAATCCAAAAAACCTCTTAAAATAAGATTAAAAAGTTTGAATTAGATTCTTACAATTATTCCCAGTTTATCTAATACTTCTTTTAAGCTCCAAATCCTAAAAATATTCGATTTTATGTTTACAACAACATTAAATCCTAACAAAGAACCAATTCATTTTTTGTATACAAGTCGAAAAGTTGCATTAGATTTGATACAAGTATTCCTAAAAATATTTACTACATCGCATATAAGTTCGAAAGCCTAAAAATATGTAATTTTATATATAAAACAAAATTAAATCCTAACAAGGAACCAAAATCATTGTTTGTACACAAATTGAAATGTTGCCAAATTTTTGGATTTTGCTTTTTAGGCAACACCTTCAGAACGAATACATTGGTTATGGATGCTCCGCCAGTGGAACATTGTTGCGGCATGCCACAATCAAATGTCATTTTTGAAATGTGAAAAAAAAAAAAGGATATGAAATATTAAATATTAGGAAAATACCCCACAATTCAAAACCAGGTATGAAATGTATCTGATAATTTGAGAAAATAACTAAACAAAACGAATTATCGAGATTGCAAAAATAACCGATATTGCAATAATAGAGATCATTTTTGAGTGGTGTGGTTCGTGTCTTTTACTAGGACTTCACTTGATACACAAGGCACAAATCCAACCAAAACACACACACACACAGAGCTCGATTGAGAAACCTTTCAACAGCCTAAATAATTAACTATCATTGGCTTCCAGTGGCAGACCACTGAATGCTGAAATATTCTTAATCGACTCCTCTTCCATCTCAACCAGCCGTCTGCAGAATGTCTCCACATCTCTTGCTTCTTCCTTCAAAACCAATCTCAACTCCTTCCATTCGTATTCCTCCATCGTGGGTCCCACCACCTTCCCCAACAAGTCCAGCCCTTTCCTATCTACAGACACCACCACTGCGTCCTGCACACGTGAAACATCAGAGACCCGGGACAGAAATTGCTTTTTTTTTTTTTTATCTCTCATCTGTGCAAAAAGACGTGAATGCCCTTCTCGTTCTTATAATCGAAAAAATAGCTTTTAGAAAGACGTGAATGAGTATGGTGTTTGAGATCATACATACCTTCACATTCTTATTCAAGTATGTAGCACAAAAGATTATGAGGGCTCGACGTCTGCCTTCACTTTGATTAATTCCATCAATCAAGCTTCCAGAAAAAACCGCTACAAAAATACTATAATCAATTAATCATAAAAATCAACTACATTCTCCTTATCCCATATATATATATATATATATATATATATATATATATATATATATATATATATATATATATATCATCCCTAAACAATACAATTTACTTTACTCAAATACCAATGCATTTTCTTTTTTTACCCATATATGTACATTGTTATACAAATAGGTTGCTACTTCCTTAGAATAAATGCACATGTAAATATCAATATATCATGCATGCATGTGTACAAAAACACTTACACAAGGGGTCAGCCTTTGATTCTTCCATATCCTTCAAATCCACTTCATGACTGCTTCCCTTTCCTTCTATGTAACTGATTGAACTGCATGTAAAAAGACTTCTTTTATCAAATGCAAGTCCACATTAGCAATATATGTATCTAAAGGCATATTCTTACCTTGGATTAAACTTATAAATCCGGTATTGTTGATCTTCTTCATTCAATAGGTCTTGGAGATTTTCAGCACGAGATGTAGATCTGAAGTTAGATGAGCTTAATATACCAGAAACTGAATAACTGAACTCTTTAATTGCCTCTGCTTCTGATATTATCATCTCTCGAAGGCTTTCTGCAGCTGACTTTGCCTGACACAATTCCATAAATAATACTAGATTTAAACATAAAGACCATCAGCAAATCTGTATTAGCTAAATTCTTAATCATGCTTGAAAGATGAAAGTTGAAGACTTGAAGCAAAATTAGACAACTTATGTTTAGCTTATGAAATTGTACCTTTTTATCACCAAGTGGAAGGACTTCACCAACAAGAGCAATCCGATTAGGAGGCTGTAGAAATAAGAGACTTTTGGTTATTAACTTATTATAATTGGGATTAAGACAACATAGTTTGGTTTCAACTTTCAACACTCTCATTCAACTCTCAGATCACAAAGCTTTGTAGGTTAAAGAAAATTAACTGACCTTCTTCAAAGAATGAAGCAGACTTGCAAGTGACCCTGGTAAGGGACTTGTGACAGCCAATGAGCCACGTTCATCTATAACTGTATTCTTTTTTAGAAAAATACACAAATAAGAACACTAGAAGGCCATATCTAATGATGTACAATAATTCAGATTATGCATTTTTCAAAGAAAGTAGAAAAGATTACCACCCCTATTCTAGTGTAAATTATATCACTCAGACAGGTTATAAGAAACTTTTATTGACAAACAAGCACACGGTGGTAGAAATTGTTCATGGTCTAATCAATTCATACCACATTATGCAGGTCATCTTCAGGTACCCAAATGTAAGGCCTCCCCTTCTTCACAAAGTATTTTACTTTTGAACTGTAAATTTCTTCCTTGCTGTAAAAGGAAACACACACACGCACACAAACAAAGCCGTATGTAACGACTGATTAATACACTTAAAAAGTAGGATATATACACTCATACGATCGCTATAAGATTGCATTACCTAACAAAATCCTAATAATCAAAGCAAATAAAATTAGATCGGTACCTTCCGGTAGCATCAGCCTTAACTGTATTGAGACTACCTTGCCAATTTGACGCCAATATATTCTGCAAAAATACGATCATCACTCTCATACCAATTTGACAGGTGTGGTTTAGAGAGAAATTTTGTTATATACCTTGCATTTTTCAGCGAATGTTAGAACAGTAGTTCTGCTCCCCTTCATCGTATTGAAAAGCGAGTGACGCACACCAACTGTTTGATATAATTACTCGGAGAAAGCAAGTAACGAACATGCACTGACGCAGCCTCGGCTACTAAACCGAGCTAGCAAGGCCGGGTTGAGTCTTCCGCGGACGTGTGCGTTTGAGAGAGAGAGAGAGAGAGAGAGAGAGGGTTCAGGGTTTTGCAACAAGCACCGTAGCAGGGTGTCGACGGGCACAAAGCCTTCTATCGTAATCATATAATTAAACAACAATTTAACGAGTATTTTTTTTTTAAGGCAAATACTAATGAGAAATTAAATTGATTTCTACTTTTTATACCTACAAATATTCCTACCCAATAAAATTGTGAGAAGTGTCATCATTCCATATTTATTTAACTAACTCATTAAGGCTATATTAGGAATATATTAAATACAATTAAATTGAATGATGATTTGTCATAACTTTAGTGGGTAGGAATAATTGTAGGTATAAAAGGTAGGAGGTAATTTAATTTCTCAATACTAATATATACCAATATTGATAAGTTCAATAAATTTATATTTTGGGAAATTAAAGATCTAATCGTTTTTCTAATGTGTATTTATACATAGCAACTAAAAAAATTAACAAAAATAAATTTTTTGTCCGAAATAGGCGTTTCGAACAAAAAAAATAAAAAGATATTTTTTTAATCAATTTTAGAATGATATTCTGGATTCCGAACCAAGATTTTGGCTTTTGGAAAATTAAAAAAAAAAAAAACTGCTAAAATTTTAAGAACAAGTACGAAATTCAAATAAAAAATCCATAATTTCAAGAAAAAAATCATTTTTTTTGTTTAATTTAGCAATAAATTAAACAAACATAGATATATATGAAGTATATATAATATTAGTGCATAAAATTTGATATTTATTGAAAAACAATAACATGAAATATTATGAAATATATCATTTGGAATCCTAAAAAAACAAAAAATCTATTTGAAAATTATTTATAAATAAATACATAAAAATAAAAAAAACTCCGGAATATAAACAGTATTCTGAAATGAGGGCATTCCGAAGAAAACTGTTATTTTTTTAAATACTGAAAAAAAAAATTAAATTTTTTTTTTTTTGAAAACTTCATTTATAATTGTTAGATTGCTCAATTTCCCTTATATTTATATACAAGAATAATTTATCTCAACGAGTATAAAAAAATAAAATATACGGTAAATTTTACTACTAATAATTTTTTACAATGTTATGTGGAAACACCGACAGGCTCATCTAAACAAGTTATGTGGAAACACCGACACACTCATAAACTGTAGGCTGTGAATTATGAGTTCATTCGATGTAGTCAGTGTTGCAAAACTCGGCCGATTACTCGGAATCGGCCCTTAACCGAGGCGAGTAATGTGAACTCGGCCAAAAAATTCGGATTTAGAAAAACTCGGTCAAAAATCGGTCAAACTCGGTCAAAGGGTCAAAATTGTCATAAAAAGAGAAAAAAAAAATAAGAATTTCAAGATTAATATGTATAACACATTTAATGATTTATTATTTAACACACATGTGATTATTAATATATATATATATATATATATATATATATATATATATATATATATATATATATCTTAAATTTTCAGTAATTATTTACATAGTGAGACAATTGTGTGTATTTCAGTTTTTATATATTCACATGTATCTAATTTTGGTTATATATTCCAATCAAATTATGATTTTAACTTATGATTTTGGCATATACTAAAAAATATATTTCTACACAAATATCGAATCCGAGTACTCCCCGAGTAATCCCTAGTACACGCTACTCCCCAGTCGGCCGAGCAGGTACCAAGTAGCGATTTCTACATCCTTGGATGTAGTAACTACGAATTCATGCGATGCTACTCTAACTCTTATTGGACACGTATTGGGGGAGTAATCCCCAAATCAATACTGTCTATGTGATGTAGGCGATGATCCTTAGGAAATATCCCTAACAATAAATCATTATGGAATAAAAAATAATAAAACGAGGATAATAATTGGGTTAATTGTTTGATAAATAAACCATATGTACTCACTTTCTCAATTTGATCTACTCAGTATACTTGTATCATAGGTACTGATGCAAATATATATTATATAGAGAGATTAAATAAAATGTAGATCATTGATGTAAATTAACGTAAGTTCTATTTATCCTTATGTTTTATATTAGTTATGACATCCCAAGTTTTAAAAAATATCAATATTGAACGTCTCTTCGAAAATGTTTTATTATCTCACATTGAAATATTTGGGACCAATTTCGTAACAAAAGAAATACTTTGTTTTAAAATAAACATAAATAAAACTTTTAAATGACTATAAATTTGGGGATGTCATATCTAGGAACAATTTGGATGAGGCAAAAGGGCTAATAGATGACATGCTCGTCATGCAAGAAAATATAGTAGCCTCCATTGTCACCTACAAGATAACAATGAGGAATCTTCCCGATGAATAAGGTTGGAGTATATAGACGCATGAAGTAGATAGTTTTAATTTGTCTATATTTTCATCTCTTTTCTATGTATTTATCTATCGGAGTCCTTACGAAGACTACCTAATGAAAAATCCATATATTACTTAACCTCTACATCTAACAAATAACAATGCATGCAACAAAACCAAAAAAGTCTAATCATGGAGAGCACGAGTTTTTTATTCTATTAGTTTATGTAAAATATTGGGTTGATATGTATACGATGAATCAAAATTTTACACCCCACGACTCTATCGTACATACAACAACTAATGTTTGATTGGTTTACTCTTTAAATTATTAAATTGTACAAAAATCATCTACACCGCACCAAACGCATCGCACCGCATAACACGGTTTATAACTTTTGCGATGCGGGTTGTTGACTTGTGGTTTCCGAAAGTCTCAAACCGTACATGCGGTACAATTTTAATCCTAAACCGCATCAAACCGTCTGCCCACACCATACAAATAACCACAGAACTTGCAACCAATACCCACCATTAAACACCTGGGTGGTGTTTACATTAGTGTTCGTGACTAGCTAGACGATTAATATGTTGGTTGCATGCACTCCAATTGGTCAAAGATCCAAATCAAAATTTTAAAAACCTTAGTTAGATTACTTAATTTCCCTAGTTTTAAATATTTGATATTAAAACAGTAGCAGCATTTTAATTAGATTCTAGAAAAGTTAATTGTAACATTAATGGTTTAGAATGTCAAAAGTCGTGTGATATTTTTTGAATTGTAGAACTTCGGTGTACTTTCTGCCAAGATCAAGGGACTGTTACCACCGGTTCCAAGCGACCGCAACCTTTCAATCGCCGGTCCGGAAAGATCTGAATGGCGGATGATGATGATTTGCTTTGGAGCTCTTCTACGGATCGAGGCTCAGAAGTTCAATTGTTCGATAGAAATCGACACATAATGTATCTGCAGATGAATTACGAGATATTGCCATCAGGATATGAGGGTCAAGAGATCAATCGTCTTACACTTGCTTACTTTATCATATCCGGTCTCCACATCCTCCATGCGCTAGATCATGTGAGCCCTCATCGCCTATTTCCTTGATATGTAAATCATTTGTTCTCGTTTATTAGCGAAAAGCTGTGATTTTTGAACTGATATTGCTAAATTAGGGTTATTAGTTGCTTGAAGTAATCTGCTCTCAGTTTCCGAGTGTTCCTCAATAGGAATTGACTTAGAAGTTAATTACTCAGTTGGCTGAATAATAGCATTCCGAAGCTATTATTCTTGTGGCGTGGCCAGTGTTTAATTAATACATGTGTGGGATTACAGATTTCCAGGGGAATTGACTCTACAAACATATTAATATGATATTTTCTAATGATTATTTAGGTCGATAAAGAAGCTGTTGTCAATTGGGTTTTGTCATTACAAGCTCACCCTAAGAATGAAGCCGAACTAAACAACGGTATGAATTATGGATTTGCCACTTTAAAACTGCACAGTGTTCCTCCTCTCTTTCATCACCACAATGTAGATATCACTAAACCTATTCGTGGGTTGTTTATTGCAGGACAATTCTATGGATTTCATGGCTCTAGAAGTTCTCAGTTTCATTCTCTTGATAATGAGGTATAAAGTCAGGTTATCACTATGTATTTATTCAAGAATTCACCTGTTAAAGAACTATCAAGTTTTCATTTTTTTATAGTTCAGTTGTATTTTTCTCACTCTGCTATATGTTTACAGGTCTCAGTTCCTAATAACAGTCATTTGGCAAGCACATACTGTGCATTAGCCATACTAAAGACAGTTGGCTATGACTTTTCACTTGTCAACTCTACTTCAATTTTGAAGTCAATGAAATGTCTTCAACAAGCTGATGGGAGGTAACCCTAACACTTATTACATTTATGGTTTATTGGATCTTTTTTCCATGACATTATTCTTGCTTCTTTATTTCTTTGCGTGTCAGTTTCATGCCCATTCATACAGGGGCAGAGAAGGATTTAAGGTTTGTATATTGTGCTGGTAAGCCCCCGTGTTTCTTTCATCTACCTTCATAATCTTATTATTCCTTTTCAGGATTGATATTTCATTATAACCACTTTGATTTTTTTTTAGCTGTTATTTCATCTCTGTTGGATGATTGGAGTGGCATTGATAAAGAGAAAGCCAAGAATTATATATTGAGTTGTCAGGTATATATGTTCACCTTCTATTTCTGATTTTAAACTTTATAAAAAAATAAAATAAATTAATGCATATGGCTTATAAGAAGGTGTTCCCTTGCAGTCATATGATGGTGGGTTTGGACTAATCCCTGGTCAAGAGTCTCATGGTGATAATGATAATAATCTTGTTTCCTTGATTTTATTTTTTTTAGAACTGAAATTTTTTATTAATCATAAATACCATTCTTACTTCTAGACTCACAGGTGGTGCAACTTACTGTGCTGTTGCATCTCTTCGGTTAATGGGATTCATTGAAGACAACCTAATTTCTCAATCCACATCCTCTTGCATCATAGATCTTCCATTGCTTCTAGATTGGTGCTTACAGGTACCACCACACTTCCCATTCCAAGGGCAAATCAGTCATTTTAACTCAAATCATCTTTCTCAATGTTCCAGAGGCAAGCACTTGATGGAGGGTTTCAAGGAAGACCTAATAAAACCAGTGACACCTGTTATGCTTTTTGGTGAGCTCACTTCACTAGTTCACTTTAAGTTTAGAATTCAAATTTGTTATCTGAATTCTTTTTGGGTTCAATATTAGGATTGGTGGAGTTCTAAGGATATTAGGCGCTCACAAGTTTATTGACGAAAAAACCCTTCGCGAATTTTTGCTCACATGTCAATCCAAGGTGCAAAAACGTCAATATACACAAATAAATGAAAGTAAAGTAGGTTGCTATTTCTTTCATTAAGTCCTTTTGTTTTGTTTTGTTTTGTTTTACAGTATGGTGGATTCAGCAAGTTTCCTGGACAATTTCCGGATCTTTACCATTCATATTATGGATTTACAGCATTTAGCATGTTACAAGAGACTGATCTCAATTCTTTCAGTGTAGAATTGGGTATAAGTATGATCTGATTTCAGAGACACTTTCAGTGTCGTGTGTTATTTATCGTGTAATGTTTTATTGTTATTATTATGTTAATCATGGGAATTATTTAAAGCGACACTGTTGTAATGATTTGTTTGTACCACATGCATGAGAAGTTGGACGTTGTACTACTTTTGAACATCACAATTTACAACACAAAAGACAAATGATTGGACATTTGAGGTCTTGTTTGGATCTTCAGTTTGTCCTTTGCTATAAATTACTCGGGTGTATTTATTTACTCTTATTCATCTATTATTTATTGTACAAAGTTATAATTCTACACACATTCAATTATAACAATTTCAAGCAACAAATCACATCATAACTTTTATCTTTTGTACCATAATATTTAGTATAGTTGATTATTTGATGTTACTTATTTGTTATTATATAATCACCTTGAACATATAAAATTCAAAAAATTCAACTCTAGTCAGATTTCACGTCTTAGAATATTATTTGAATAACCATATTTATCAAAATTTGTACGAAGTGTTTGTTGATAGTGTTTACCCTCTGTTTTCTTGATTATTGTTCATGAATTGTATTTTAATTTTAGAGCAACAATCTTACATATTAATTATTGTAACTTTTATTACACGAGAAAATTAAGTGTTGCGAAGTTTTGAAAAGAATTGGGGGTAGAATAGGCAGTTAATGGTAAATGGATGTGCGAATGCGATGTGGGGGTTGGTAAACTTTCGGCGAATTCCACATGTGCCCCTGTCACGGGCTATCTTTGTGGCCATTTGTTGTTTAGGTAAAAGTCCAACTCATTACAAACACAAACAAATTCCCAACTTGTTTTTATTACTTTTCCTATACAAGTCAAAGTGGGGGATGAAATCTAACTGACTCCATTCCCCCAACTTTCCCTTTTTTCAATCAACCCCTTGAGGTTTTCACAAGAATGCAAACAAAACTAGATAATCATATGTACACAAAGTAAGACAATTAATTGTCGTATAATCAATATGCTTTTGAAATTTCCACCAAAAAGTGTAAGGTCCCACTTAAACGTGATATTGTTAAAAAATAGTTTGATGGTATGGGCCTAATAGGTATAAAACAGAACTATAGGGTTCTATTTGGTAGTACTGAAGAGGTTAAAGGTTTAGTTGTAAACTAGTTTAATCTTTAAGGTGATTTTGGTAACTTGCTCTTGAGTATTTGACTGTTGATGTCTTGTTCTTTCACCGGGTGTGATTCATCATTGTTGGCTTGTCAGTTGTCAATCGTTTAGTGGTCCCTGAACTATAGGTTCTTTATAAACATGGTCCTTGAACTATAAGTGAATTATACCTATGGTCCAAAATCCGATGTTCATTTATAACAAAAACCTAGTTTAGGTTATGCTATTAAAGTTGTAATCTATGAGTCTATGAGTCCATTTTTGACATCTACCTTTTTCCATAAAATACACCTCCTTGTATTACAATCTATCTATAGCTCGTGTAATTTTTAACAAGATACAAGGTTAATATTGTGTCAAAATAGATTCATTCGTATGATATTTTCTTAGCTAGAAAGTATGATAAGTACTACACAAAATAGGTCTAAAAGGAGAAATAGTAACCTAACTTACTTTCTTATTAAAAAAATATTTTTTATTTTATTTTATTTTATTTTTTATGTTGAAAAAGAAAGAGTTAACAAATGGAGATTCATCTTTCTACCTACTAATTTAGAAGAAGAAAAAAACGCAAGTCAAGCCACAAAAATTGACAATATCGCATACAAAAGTTTTATTTGCCCAATAAGATTATAAAATCATATAACCGTATCTAATGTTGAAGGTAAGAACTGTATAATAAGTAACATGAAAACAGACTCTCTTGATAATGATGGAAAATTGATAGAGAATAAAACAAAAAGAGAAAAAAAAAAAAAAAAAAAATAGATAGTTACACTTTATCTGAAGCTAAAATTCTGGATCTAAAACATGTTCATATTTGAGATAATTTAATATAAAAGTTATTATAATAAGATTGATGTAGATAAAGTGTGTTTAGTATAAAGAGAGTTGAGAGTTGAATCCACAATCTTTTGATAAAATTAATCAACATTATCCCAGGCAATCAGTTAGAAGATGAGTGATTAAATTTGCAATCTGAAAGAGAATGTTGTCCCCCATGATCCATCTCATAAAGAAAGTCCTTACCCCAAACTTGGTACCCACACAAAAAAATAAACTATTTATTTTAGAGATTGAAAACCGCATTTAAAGACGTGACAATGAGTCAATTACTAAACTATCAAAAAAGTAATATGGCAATATATCAACGACTAAATTCATAAAGAAATGACTCATGAATTCATGGAGTAACTTTTTTCTGATTGAAAGTGATTTCGTGTTTTATTTGTGAATTTATTAAACGGTAAAATCCTAAAAAACTTATTTTATCCATCAACGCTGGAAAAAACAATTATATTATTTTTATATACAATAAAACCATTTTATTTGTAGATCATGCCCAAACTAATGCTTTGTAGCTGGAAAACCTTTGATAGTCGCTTACGTAACATTTTTGACATCAGAAAAACTCAACTTATAATCCTTTAATGTTCGAAAAAACTATTATGTTATTTTTTATACAAAAAAAAAACATTTTGTTTTTTATTATGTATAACAAAACTCTTTTCTGTTATGATTTTATACAATAAAATATTTATTTACTCCGTTATGCCCACATGTGATATGCTAGGTTTGATGGTTTGGATTTGTATTCGGTAGTAGAGGCTACTTCATATGTTTTTATTGACTCAAGTGCCCAATCTTAGGTGTTGCAAAACCACATCTTACATGATAACAATATATGTGGTATGGATTATGATTATGTTTGTGCCTTGACTTCTCTACTTAACAAGTTTCCGGACATTGACGTTAGCAGTTCTACTTAACAAGTTTTCGGACATTGACATTAAATATGTGGTATGGATTCTGATTATGATCTTGATATTTCCAGATGACGAGATATGTTCGGTGTACTACAAATCGCGTTTGGACTCCTTTAGAGAGCATGTAGTTCATTGTAAAGAACTCACATGGTTCAAATACGGGCATGATATGGTTAGGGGTGTTTTGTTTAACATATTTAAGCGTGTCGGGGTTTCCGCCAAGAAAGAGACACCTGTAAATTTCTTGACTGGCCTGACAAAAGGAATGTCAACCCTTATACCGATTGACATTTTGATTCTTGTAAGAGTTTAAGGGAAACACGTCTGTATGGATCTTATATAGGTATCCCCTCTCGTGGGCTTGAGAGCTAGGGGTTTTAAGGAGGGACAAGCTACTTTAAAAGCTGCTACATGCAAGGCCACAAAACATGAGAAATCGTGCATGGAAAATCAACACGTGTTCATACCATTTACGTTTGATACGTTTGGTTTCTTCGCGTCGAAGACTGTGGGAGGTTCTTAACAGAGTACAATGGATCATGCATAACAATGTTATATCGCCTAGATTTATGGATATTGTCTTCAAAAGAATTGGTTTTGCCATACAAAAAGGCTTAGTGACACAACTTGTTACCCATTTGCCTACTCACTCGTTGTACTGTGATAACTAAGTTATTAGAAATGTCCTTATTCTTAAGCATGAATTTGGTTGAATAGATGATTAATTACCCATGGTTTGTTCACTAGTTGTTGCATTTGGTGAATACAATGTTAATGGTAGTTCATTAAAAGTTGCATGTTTAATTTGATGAACTATAGAATTATACGGGTTGATGTGTAGTAAATAATACTTTGCCTAAAACCTTATCTGCACTTTAGGGTGTCTTTTTTTTTTTTTGTGTGTGTGAAAAGAGGACCCATAGGGAAGAGCTTAGGCATGATCAAAAGTATATTGTATGTAACCCAGTTGTAACATCCATAAAATTCATAAAAAAATTTAAACTTTTAAAATATCACAAAACCATTCATTGTTTACAAATTGTTTTCAAAATAATGTATCATCAGAGAATCCCATAAATCATGACATACAATGTGTGGAGGTGCACGATCAAGCCTTCGCCTTCCTACGGTCATCCGAAGTACCTGAAACAAAATCCACAACTGTAAGCCCGAAGCTTAGTGAGTTCCCCCAAAATACCAATGCCATACAAACAGAACAATATCATAAACAAACAACATGCATACAGAGTCTTCAGCATGACTGGACCACCTCACCGAGCCTTTAGCCTATCTGGCCCACTCTCAGAACCTTCAGCATGTCTGGACCGCCCAACCGGGCCTTCAGCCTTCTGGACCGTTCTCCAGGCCTTCGGACTGACTGGTACGCCCCGATGGGCCTTCAGTCTATCCAGGCCGCCCTGGTTTTTTTGGCCTAGAGCACAAAGCAGGACTGCCTCAACCCACCCGCAATCACACAATTATCACATAGATATCAAATGCTAGCTAGCACATATAATAATCATACAGGCCTAACAGAACGTCAATCATACATCATCCTATACCCTAGGATATCGATCTAACAGATCATAACCACATAGAAACATCATATCTACCAGGATACTGATCTAACAGAACACAACAGTGATAAAGCAGGATAACAATCCAAAGGGTCGGACTTGGTGCCTTCGACCGTACGTATAGTGAGGAAAACTTCCCTTACAAGTAGTACTGAACCGATACGATCAACCCCAACTCATAATTACGAACTCAGCTGCCTACAACCACCGTGTGAATGTCTGGATACCACCAGCTGTAGTGTAAAGTTGTATACTGTAATAGTGTTTGTATGAAAACATTTGTATGAATGCCTGGATACCACCACTTGTAGTGTAAAGTTGTGTACTGTAATAGTGTTTGTATGAAAACCTTTGTATGAATGCTTGGATACCACCAACTGTAGTGTAAAGTAGTGCACTGTAGTAGTGTTTGTATGAAAACCTTTGTATAAATGCATGGATACCACCAGCTGTAGTGTAAAGTTATGTATTGTAATAGTGTTTGTATGAACACCTTTGTATGAATGTCTGGATACCACCAGCTATAGTGTAAAGTGGTGCACTGTAGTAGTGTTTGTATGAAAACCGAATGCTTGGATACGACCAACTGTAGTGTAAAGTCGTGTACTGTAGTTTTATTAAATAAAATAAACCCATTGAAGTAGTGTTAATCCCATAAAAAATGTTTTAGTTATACTGTTGTGCGTTTCATATAACCATGCTTAATCTGACTAATGACCTCTACGACGTTCTTCAGGCGTCGGAATGTTATGACATTTGTCACCCTAGGCCTGCCGACCTAAATGTAGCTAACAATTTAGGTGTGGGGTTGTCAATCCCGTATAAATCTATACAAAAACTCACGCTCTCCCTCCAGGAGACTCTGGTTATACTTTATAGGATTTAGAACCTGTACCCTCACGGGTACAATTGAAGTAGTGCCTCATAACCTTATATTAACTAGTTTACGTGTAGTGTTGTAGTGTTCTCTTGTACTTAAAAACTGTATGTATTACTTTGTAGTAATGTACTTTGTAATGTAAATAATTATACTTAGATAATTATTTAGTAGTGTATCCTTAAATCAATATATTGTAGTAGTCTTTCCCAAAATATACCTATTATAATTTGAATGTATGTTTTGGTATCGTTTCTTGTCCTTAGTAAAATAGTGTAGTAGTTCACAAACTATACCAATTATAGTTTTAAATGTAATGTTCTGTAATGCAATGAAAATCTTTGCAATTTAACTATGTGTATGAAGTAGTGAAAAGAACCTTTTTTGCTCGATATGTTACAAAAGGGTTTAAAATATATATAAATATATTTTTAAAGATTATAGTGATAAAATCCGTTTGGACTCAATTGCAAAATGGTTTTAAAATTATTTAAATATTAACACAAGTGTTCTTGTGTTTTATTTATATCCCCCTTAAACATTGAAAACAATGAAAATATTTGGGTATGAACTCATCTCTGTTGTGTGTTCATGTTGGGATAACGTGATTGGAAAGATGATCATCGGCCTAACATATGTGGGAAAAACGACATCCTAAAATTATTTAAACACGTAATCGTATTTAAATTAGCGAAATAATAAATTAAAGTGTTAGACAACACTTGATTTATGTAAGGAATTTCTTGCAAGGATTGCCGAAAATTGTGTTGAAGTGTTGAGGAGGGTTTTCGGTCAAGGATCCACCGAAATCCTTGATTTCGGTCCTAAATCCTTAATCGAGGGTTAGGTTCTCGGTTCTAATGTGTTCTCGGTCCTGAATGAGTTTTCGGTCTATGGTGTTCTCGGTTAGCTTGAAGATTTGAAGATTGTTCTTGGTGAAAATTATGAAAATTTGAAGGATTTTTCTTGAATGTATAAATGTTCTTGGATGATACTTGAGAGAAAAATAAGATTGTTTTTGAGTGAATAAGTGAGAAAATGACTTATTTTTTGGGGAAAAAAATATATTGTGGTTGGGTTTTCGGCCGGAAAGGGGGTTTTTGGCTGAAATTCGTTTGTTGTCCGAGACTCGATTTCGGTGGGGGAGGGTTTCGGCCCAAGGGTTCTCGGTTTCAAAAGGAAAAACTTTGATTTTTGTATTTTATTTCAAATACTTATATAAATGCATCATTTATATAATTTAAATCATTTTTAACCCTCATATACTTAACGAAATAAATAAAATTCGAAATTTTATTTAAGAATGTTGACTTTTATTGACTAGAAAATAACGAGTTGTTACAAGTTTTCCCCAATCTAAATCTATTTAGCCCTTTTTAGTCGAATCTAAAGCTCCAAACTATAGATCCAGACCCCTAGGGTGTAGTTTCCACGTAAAAGTTGCCAAATTTATGTGCATGCAAGGTTTCAAAAGGCTAAAATGCTAAAACCGAACTTGATAATAGGTTTAGGGCATGAAGAAGGGTCAAAGCTTGATAAATTCGATAGCTTTATGACTATAAGGCCTAGTAGAGTTCAAATCTGAAGTTACAACTTCACTCATTCCCAACTTCCAAAAATAGGTCCAAAATGGGCTAAAAAGGCCCTAATCTCTTGAATGGAAAGATCTAACCAAAGAAAGATCAAGGTAATAGCTTTTTACCTTCAAATGGTTGCTACAATTGAGTAGATGTCGAATCTATAAGCTTCTTCTCGTTCCAAGCTATTAAATCCTCGAGTTCTTCAAGAAATATGCCAAACACACACTCTTTAGCCTTACACACACTCAATATGGAGGGTTATCTCAATTAGGGTTTGCTTATGTAGTGTAAAGACGATGAAGGAGACCACTAATGAACCATAAGTTCTTTATATAGGGTGAAAAACCAGGAAAATTAGGGTTTTCCTTACTAGCGCCTACTCGTCGAGTAGGGTCCTTATCCCGTGCCCAGAAAAATCTCTACATGACGAGTTGGAGTTCCTCAACTCATCAAGTTCCAATCCAAAACCCTAAAACTTGAAGAAACAAATATTACATGGACCAAGCATTACAAACACAATTGCTTAAGCTCTTCCCTGTAGGTCCTCTTGTCAAAAAAAATGTTCCTTGGCATATATATATATATATATATATATATATATAAGGTTTTCTGTAAAATATTATTTACTACCCCAAACCCACTACGCATTAACCTGCACAATTCTACAATTCATCAAATTAAGAATGTGATTTTTTATGAACGTCCATTAACATAGTATTCACCAAATACAACAAGAAAGTGAAAAAAAAATGGATAATTAATCATTTATTCAACCAAATTTATACCGGCATACCACATATGGGGCATAAAAGGGGTATAAATGTTTTATATTCCAAAATCATACCATAAAAGGGTTTTAAGTTTCATAATCAGAAAATAAAATGGTTTTTTTGTACAGAAATAACATAATTGTTTTTTCGAACATTAGAAGAATATATTAGGTTTTTCTAATGCCAAAAATGTTACGTAAACGGCTATCAAATGTTTTCCAACTACGAAGCATTAGTTTAGGCATTATTGACAAATAAAATGGTTTTATCTTACACAAAAAATATTATAATGGTTTTTTTGAGTATTAATGGATAATATGTTGCTAAACATGATTTTTCGAAGAAGACTAAATTTGCCGGTCACACACATCCGTAACTTTGGTGTTTTCGGGTTTAAAAATCGATTCATAAGTTTTGAACATTTCAGCTTCTAGAATCGTGAACCTGGAAAACGAGATTTCTTGTTCCTGGAATCGTGCTTCAAAAATATGAATACAATATGCATCCTTGGCATCTATATAAGAGAGATGAGTTTAAAACATAAACATGCACACTCAGGCAAAATCGCTTGGGTTTAATTATGTGTTTTTTAATCAAATTATATGGATGAACACAAACACACGATTTGGATTTCGTTTTTTTTTAATCTTGAAAAAGACGCAAAGATCTCGAGTGTGTGTGAGTGTTCGTTAGACCATCCAGTATATTCATCACATCAAGAGCGTTGTGATTACATGGAAGTTGTGGAGGAGGTGAACACCACCCCTTAGGAAAGATTGGGAGGTGTGGTTCTCTCTCTCTCTTGTGTATCCTTTGGGTGTGAGAATACCCCATGATCGTATAGCTTGTGTGTGCTTCAACCCAGAATGTTGGAGATAGATGGGTCTTCTCTTATTGGTTAACTATAAAAATAAGTTAAATTAAAAAAATAAATATTTTTATCTTTTCGATTTTTCTACCAAAACCACAAAGAAACAAGATTAATAGGACCATTATTTAGACCAAAACTTGAAAAAAAAAAAAATACATTCCACAAGTACTATTTTTTAAGTTTTGTCTATTTTCTAATACCATATATATCTTGTTAGTCATTTTGTTGATTAACTCAAAACTTTTAGATACTGCATATCACGACATTTAGCACATGATAAATTATCTTTTATAACAAATCTGTGTCTTCAATTTCCATACGCACCCAATATCGTTTAACCAACCATAGTTTTAGCTTTTGATGTGATGAGCTTCACATGATCACAGGTTTGCCGAACCACCCTAAAAATCATCTCTATCCACTACACTAAACACTAACCATAAAGATTCAAGAAATTCTTTTCTTGGAAAATGGGAATTTGTAAGAGTGTGACATTTTTAATTCATTTCCAGAATTCTACTTTAGAACGAGTATCTATCTGCGGTTTGAAGATTGAAAATACACAAGTAAATCACTAAATAAATATATCAATAAGTAATGGCCTAATGGGCTTTTTTGAATTAAAAGTTCAAATTAAGCTCTCATACAAAGTTTAAACATAAAAATGTGTACAAACAAGAACCCATTTTGTTTCGCTAATGAAACTCTAATATGAGTTTGGATTCTTGTGAAATTGTGGTCTGAATGTTGGAGGTGAAGCAGCTAAAGGGAGTACCTGCGAAGAGCTTGAGATGTTATCCTTTTCTTTAGAGACAATAAGTGTGATAAAAGATCCATTTTCATCATCTTTCACACCATCATCATGATTAAAATCATCAACTCCAAATCTTTCAATCAGTTTTCTTTTTTGAAGTTTATCTTCAGCATCTCTCAAGAACTTGAATTTCGGAGGTGGTGATGCCCAAATCCTGTTGAATTCTGCATCGGTCGATGTATGAAGAAGAGGACTAAAGGGTCTATAAATAGAATCCCTAGGAGTTACAGGAGGCGTCAAGAATGGTGGTGAAGCAAGTGGAGTGAAAAATGGAGTCTCGACTGTAAACACAACGTCACTTAAACTCCTTCCTCTCGAACCCCTTTTCGTACTCCTATCTTCTGATTCCAAATCTTCTTTTGTTTCTTCTTTGATTGTGAACAGAAATCGCGGTGGAGCTGAGAGATTTTGTAGCCTCAAAAGCTCGGTTTCGATAGTCATGTCGTCGTATTCTTCACCAAGTGGTCGGAGCCATGACGACGACGACGATGGTTGTGGTTCATGGACTTGGGTGTCTGTGTTTAGCCCTGTAGAGGTTAAAGATGAAGGCTTTTTCCAACAAAACAAGTACAAAAACTCTCTCGCTGGGCTGCTGTAAGTTTCTTGAATCTCTGTGTTCGTCACCCTCTTTTTCCGGCATAACAGATAGTAAAGCTCCGCGATAAGCGCTAGCAGTAAACACCCAAAAACGAGACTCAAACCAACTCCGACACTACTTGAAGCTCTCATATTTGTTTCAGATCACATGGAACTGCTGTTATGTTCAGAAACTTACATGATGAATCTCACAGGAGTTTTCACAAACAGTTGGTGTGCAGTGTGCAGGAGAGCTTTGGAAAATGTTGCAGGATCAATGTGGCATAGAGAACCGAAGCTTTGGTGCCCTTATCTTTATCCGAGCAGAAGAGAAGTAAAGAGCTTGGTGAGACCATAAAAACATTGGCTCCAAAAATAGGGGATATAGCCCCAATCCAAACTATTAAAGTGGGATTTTTATCTACAAAAGCACAGTGCTGAAAACAGAGAAAGTGTGGTCTTTTTTACTCGAAATCAAACTCTTAAATGATTATGTATCATTAAACTCATGAATCATAATATATATTTTTCACTTTATACCCACGAAAAGCAAACCAACACACATGACTACAATTTGTCTGCTTGTTTTCAAATTTTGTGATATAACATAAAGACAAGAAGATAACAAATATTCTTTTTATGAAATTTGAAAGTGAGATTATTTATTATCTAATCAATGAGCTACTATTTCACTATTTGCCAAACTGTATTACTAAATAAATGAATCGAGTATCGTTTAGTATTTGGCTGGTGGGTATGCTTTATTTCTGACGATGTAAATGGCAAAATGCACGTTTTGAGATATTGTTATTTTGGAAAATTTGTTACCTCAAAATCAATTATCCAACTATCGATATTTTTTTTGTAATAACTATACTTTTTTTTTTTGGTACAAATGCACGCATTTTAATTGGAGGAATAAATGATGTATGGAAATAGTAGATAAAAAGCATGAAAAATCCAAAAAAGAGTAATTTATGGTTAGAGAAAGGGATGCACACTAAATCACATGGCATCACATAAGGAAGAAAGTGATGTATCATTCAATACTGTCAGTTGTTGCCAAAATTTATTTTTTAAAATTCATTGTACTTATTCACTTTAGTAACTACCGGAAGTTTTAGAAAACTATGTTCACAAATGTTCACAAATGCTTGTAATTCTAGTTTACTTTTCACCTTTTTATTTGTTAGATAGATGTTATGATGTTTACATATTATTTGTCTTGTAATTCTACCATGCATGCTTCCTCAAAGCTTAGATTTCTATATTAATGGATGAACTAAGCGTTTAGCCAGTTACAAGGTTTGTTTACTAACAACATTTCTCATCGTAACAATCTAATTTTTACATAAAGATGACATGCATTTATGTCACATAAAACGGGTTTATTGTAACAAAAATGATATTTGGTTTACAAAAAACGTAGCTGCAAATGTGTTGTTACTATCATTGCTTGCCCATATGTTAGGCACATCCACTCATGTAGGTTATGCACATTGCTCCCATGTGATATCGTCTACAACTTATAACTGTAAATGGTAACGATATACATATAGCTAGGTTTAACGAATGTTTTACCAAAACATTTATGCATACGAGATGATGCATCACATGCTATGCAAATTAAATTCTCACCCATACATTTATATACATGGATACTTAGATAATGTCTTGAAAAGATCTTAAATATATGTACTCACATTCGTATGCATTTTACTGATTATAATATCTTTTAACTTTTTAAAACATTAATCCATAGCAATACTTATATGAATCCCTAATAAGAAGTTTTTACCATCTATGTAATTAAAACAATAAATGCAGATTGCACCCGCGTGTTCTAAAGTACGTAATTTTAATCTTAACCAAATTGTAACCCACAAATAACAATTTAGGCATTTATGATAAGAGACCATTTTTAGCCAAATACAAACGTTATAAATTTTAATTTTTTTTAAATTGAATTAAATTACAAAATATCCGAGTATCAAAATTTCAAGTGTCAATCAGCAATCCGAAACTTTAAATTCATTACACAATTTCGAATCGATTGAAACTTAAGAATATTAATAATAAGAGAAGACCAACACCTCAACTAGTCAACTGTTCAAAAGTATACATTTGGTCATTTGGGAGTTGGGACAGAGTTGGTGGGCCTACATAATTATTGGGCTAAAGTTTACTGTCTCAGTTGCCTTATTATATTTAGCCCATGACTCCATGAGAAGTTAGAGTAAGATCCATTTAGTCCAAAATCCAGATCCGTATTTTAACATAGTTTCTTTTTCCGGAATAACCCGGATCCAGTTCTTTTTATTTTTGTTGCGATTAACAAAGACTTTGACTTTCTTGCCATTAATTTACATTAATGTTTCTTCATAACCATTACTCATCTTCACCACCAATACAAATTATTAGCAAACATACGAGATTTAATTAAAAATCCGGGATTAAATCTTCATATCAGAACCGAAAATGTCAAAATTAAAGCCCAGATTCAGTTTTATGGTGGATTAAGATTAGGGTATGTGGTTCAACCAAAAAGCAATACAAAAAGTTTTTTATATGTAAAAAAAATATTGCATAATGTTTTTGTTATCTTTTTTCCAAGTATTGGTCGATTTTAGCAAATGCTTTTAAGGTGTATGTCGCATGTGAGTATATGGGCTTTTGGCATGAGTTTTAGAACAAGAAATGACACAAAATAACCTCATTTCATTTTCGTGTTGAAAGTTAAAACGCAATAATCAGATCCAGCGGTGGGCATTGGCGATGGTATTTATTAAGGCAAAAGAAAGTTGGCGTCCTTTTTGTCAAGGACGGCAGTCCGGCAATGACGGTGACTCGCCCCTCATTATTTTCTCCGTCTTTCTTCCATAAATATTTGTATTTTATATTTTTAAATCATTCCATTTTTCAGAATACATTTACAATAATATGGCTTACTATAAAGTTAAAAGAAAAAAAGGAGAGAAATATGTTTAAGCTGATCAATCATTTCAAAAAAGAATAGTTAAAAAATTATCAAAATCATCGAAATAGCCATCAATATCAATTTAAATAATGATATGATCTGAGAAAAGGATAACGTTGGCAAGCAAAACGATGCGCTTTGTCATATCAATGAAACTATATTGTGTGTTTTTTACATGAACAAAATTAATTAAATTACAACTTATTTTTGAATATATTTGTTCTAAATTACAGATGGTCATTTTACCTTAGGAGGGTATGGCCACGGGAAGAAGTCGAGAGGGCAGTACTAGCTGGAATTTTTTTTCGTCCCATTGATACAAAAATAGAGAGACCCTAATCCGAGTATGTGTACCGAGAGCTTTGGATACAGATACTGTTGGTGACTTTGTATCATCAATGTGTATTTAAATGTAATGGATTGACTTGTTGACCAAAAATCAATCTTGATGAATATTAAACAAGTAAGGAAGGTGTGGAGTGCACACTTGTTTGAGTTTATTCAAGATTCAAAGTAAACTGTCATTTAGGGGCGAAGCCCCTAAACGAACGGGGTCCAGGGGTAGCGCCCTAGGAGCGGGGTCCAAGGGGCGGCAGCCCCTGGCGGGGTCCAAGGGGCAGAGCCCCTGGCTGGGTTATATTGCTATATAAAAAAATGCCTTAGAAATCTGAATTTTCTATAAATGAACCCGGTTTTTTGACTTCGTTTTAATCCTTTTTAATGATCCGGTTTTAGTGATAGTTTGTGATTGTTATAAAATGTTTTGACAGTTGGAGTAGGTTTTGGACAAAGAAAATTGTCTTGATAGTTTTCAGACAAATGATATACTTAATCATTCTTTGGTCATCATTTTTTTCCTGGTACAAGAACAATCACGAAATCATAACTTCATATTCTCCATTCTAGAAACTCTTCTGGATCTTATCTGATTAAAGGTTGGAAGTACCACCCAAATACTTTAATCTGAAAGTGTTTAACACGATTCTCAGGATTTTCAAGTCTTTCCATACCCCAATTTTCTAACAGATACTACTCTATGAAAACCAATCTAGTTTTCTTATCTTTTAACAAAAAAATTATCAATTCTCTCTCGATTGTCAACCCTATAAACACAAATTTCAAATGATTCATTTGATAATACATATGCGTGTAACACTTTATCTTTCATTATCAAGTTCGACGACATGTCTATATTTTATAATAGAAATATATAACGCTCACGCTTTGTCTAACAATTGCTCAAACTATATTTTTTTTAACAAATTTCAAGTTCAAACAAACAAATAACGATAATAAACCGGATAGATAGAGATCCTGAAGTTACAGATGACCGTCTCGTGCATGATTACCTCCTTGAGAATTCAACCCCTTAGGTAATCTTGAAAAAAAAAATGATTAGGGATGGGAGATATCAGAAATATTGTACACACCCCCTTTAGGTAATCTTGAATGTATATATGAAATAGAATAACAAGCTTCAAGCAAGACACTTAAGGTGGAGGGGGTCATGTTATTCTGTTATGTGATTGGGTGGTGGAGAATACGTGTCCTATTATATGTATTCTCCAGGTGTTTCAGATGGCCTCGGGTCTCAAAATTAATTTGATGAAAAGTAAGTTAATTGGGATTGGTGTTGATTTCACCTTTGTTCAGTCAGTTGTTGGTATGCTTGGGTGTAGTGCAATCTAGACGCCTTTTGTGTATCTTGGAGTTTCTGTTGGTGGTAATATGAATATAATAACTTCTTGGAAACCTTTGATTGACATGTTTTTGGAGAAGTTATCTTCTTGGAAAGCTAAATTGCTTTCGATTGCTGGTCGCCTTACTTTGATTAAGGCTTTATGGGTAGTATTTCCATCTATTATATGTCTATTTATATGGTGCCAAAATTGTTTCTTAAGCATTTTGAATCCTTATGTGCAATTTTTTTTGGGGAGCGGATGTTCCTGAACGAAAACCACACTGGATTTCTAGGAACCGAGTTATTTTTTCTAAGAAAGCTGGTGATCTTGGTATTGGGTGTTTGATGGCTTTCAATCGTGCTCTTTTGTTTAAATGGCATTAGCGTGTTTTACATAACCCGAATTTGGATGGGCGAGGGTGGTCTTGACTTGTAACGTCCTAAAAGTTACAAAGAAAATTTTCATTTGAAACCAGATTAACCGATTGAAACCTTTAACTTAAAACACTAAGTGACATTCATTTGCTTGAAATAATAATGTTATGAAAGTTGAATTACATGACAATGAAAATCATTATCTTCGATGTATGTGTACAGTCCCATCGAGATCTTCACTGTTACAGGACCTTCCCCCCTGTTCTTGTCTGAAGAATGCTTTAGGGTCTAAAGTATGACCTGAACACCTAATAGAGTCTGGTAGGATGAGGTTTTGATACGCAATGTTTTTGGTTAGTATGCATTTGTGGAAGTGATGTAAGACTGTGGAGCAGCCGTAACATTCACCAGGTTAGTGTGTGGTTATGGGAGTGATGTAAGACTGTGGAGGAGCCATAACATTAACTAGGATAGGATGCGGTTGTGGAAATGGAAGTGTTGTAAGACTGCAGATCAATTATCACATTCACTAGGTAGGTAGGCGGTTGTAACAGTGATAGAAGTCTATGACTTGGCTCATGGCATTCTCTAGGATGATTTAGATCATCACTGGTTTGGGTGAAGAGTATAGATTCGGCCTCAACATTTGTAATACTTGGGTAAATCGTAGGTTGGGTTGGGGTCGATTGTGATGTGAGAACTCAGTTCGGTTTGGAGCCATCACTAGGGTAAAACGGACTTGGTGATCGTTCGTGCATTGGTTGGTTGAGTTGTCCTTCATCGGGAGTGAATGACTGATGGAGTCGTGTTAACAGATAGACCAGGACCGCCAATACCTGTTCATTTTTGATTTTGGTATTGTTTTTGATTAATATTTTTTGGTACTGGTAAGTGGTCATGAAACATCCCAATAAAACGGTCCAAAATTTTCGTTTTTAATTATTCATAAAACCATAGATACCATCCATCATCTCATAAAAAACATAAGTAATGTATCACAAAATCATCATAACAATATACTGTATCAAAACGACGTGTCAAAATTTTTGAGTCTAAAACATCCCAGGCTAAAAGCTGTGATGTGTGCCATGCAGTCATCCCGAGCTCTTCCCCTTGCTAGCGGAAGTACCTGAAATCAAAACTGAATTATGTAAGTGAGTCTCCCCAAACTACCACATACCATAAACATAATCACATAATACCATACATTGGGCCTTGCCCACTGCATCGGGCCCCGCCCGACATTGGACGAATCCGACATCGGGCCCCACCCGATATCGGACCGAAGTCCAGAATACATATTGTATATGAACAAGCATATAACATAATCACATAACATAAACATATAAGCTAAATCCTTCCTCGGGCTTGGCCCGACATCGAACCGAAATCTGGAACATATAACACACAGCATATAACTAAACATTCCTTGGGCTTGCCCCGACATCGGACCAAAGTGCGGAACATATAAACAAACACATGCAAGAATCACAAAGACATCAAACATAAAAACGTTCCTCGGGCTTGCCCCGACATCGGACCAAATTCCGGAAACATATAATATACATCGGGCTATCCCCAACATCAAAACAAAATCCGGCATACACTAACATACATAAACGGGCCGACATTGGAGCCTTCGACCTGTTCCTACTAGAGAAAACTCACCTCTCAAGCTGGCTGCTGAAATATCGAGTGGGGAATCTCTCATGGTTGCTCCAACGACTCCCCGACTATCATTATCACATTAATCACTTAGTCAAAGACTGAGAAAACTTCTAAGGGGAAAATGACCATTTTACCCCCGGTCAAAGTCAACATTCTGGGTTGACCCGACTCGCCGAGTTGCTTCATCAACTCGCCGAGTCCTAGAACCCTGAAATCGGGATCTAACTCATCGAGTCACCCCCTGACTCGCCGAGTTCCATGGCTACTCATAGTCGCGATTTGGCGAATCAACTCGTCGAGTCCCTTCACAAACTCGTCGAGTTCTACCTTAAGCTGAATCGGGACAACACTGCTCAACTCGTCGTTCCTTTATGGAATCGACGAGTTCCTCTGTCTGTTTGACCATCTTAACAGATTAAGCCTCTACTCTCCAGAAATAAAGTCCATACTTCATCTACACATTGGAAATTCCCTTTTAAGGGTAAACTTTCTAACTTTACCCGCTAATAATCCTTCTTAGTGGGTTTAGCTAGAACCCTAGTTCCTTAGGACATATATATTCATCCAAAAGCGACACTAAATGAACACGTAAAGTCTCAAACTTTACATTCATTCATGGCCTTTTGGGGCTTAAAAGGCCATAATAACGTCTTTAAGCTTGTATGGGGCTTCCATGGTCATAAAGTTTGCACCTTTATGCTATGAAATCCCTTCTATTGGATTAGGTGTCGAAGCCCATAACTATTATTGGTATGTGCTTGACCCGAGAGTAGCATGGTCCATTTGGGTTTCATAACATCAGAACAATTTAGATAGACTTTTGTGAGAAGAGGATATTTATGATTTATTAATATATTATAAGTTCTAATATATTAATATGAAATCATATTATTTAATTAGTATTGATCAAGAATTAGTTTGGAATTAATTTTATGATCAAAAGAGACTAATTCAATAAATGTGGATTGATTTGGTAAATCATTCATTCTTATATAGTTGGCTTATGATCCATACTTCTTCATGTTGGGATAAATCCATATGGTGACCCATGCATACTCCATGGAGGTCAAAACCCATGGATCATGAGGAATATAGAATGTCATGAGTTACATGGTGTAACCCTAATTTGCACACTATATATGAAGCCTCATAGATCATGAAATGGGAACTAAGGAGTGACTAGTGATAGACACATGAGGGCTAAGCCGATTTTGAGTGTATATAATCTTCTCTTAAGTTATTCAAATTTTTTGTGGTGTTGTGTGAAACATTTGAGGTGCAACACTTAGGGTACTATGCACTTTAAGGCCCAAGGAATCAAGCTACAACAAAATGTATATCATTCAACTATATTTCAAATTGTATATACCCCATAATACGCTAGCTAGGATGATACCTTGGAAAATTGATATTTGCATGTATAATAGAGAAAACATAGATCCAAGGTATTTAGGGTTGCATGTACACCTTAGGAGTGTTAGAATGCTCAAAACTCAACAGTGGTATCAAAGCCTAGGCTTGTTTTCTTATATGCTTGATGCAAATTATTTTAAAAATTGAATATTTTGTTGTCTGGACAGTGGAATCGCCGAGTCCACTGGCAGACTCATCAAATTGCATGCATTTTGCCTTAGACTTGTCGAGTCCAGTAATGTGATTGACGAGTTGGCAGTCCAAATTGCTGTTTTTCAATGTTTTTGGCTGGAGTTAAACTAGGATCATTACCCTAAGCTGTTTTTGAACTTATAAACATGTTTTTTAATGTGGTATTGATCATGCCTATCCAATTTAAAAGATAATTATCGAAGTTTCATGTTTTGTATTAGTTTATATGGTTAGGCTAATTACATGAAATTTTTTTGATAGGAATTGTCTTGTGCTTATGAGTTTGATTTAGGTCATAGACAAATTGATTGTTTTTGTATGTTAAAATTTTGGTCTAAATGTTTTTTTGATGAAATCCATAACTTGTCCTCAAGTTATGGAAAAGTGAAAAGTCTTTCTTTTAAAAGTCATTAAAACTCATAGGTTATAGAAAATGAAGAGTCCTTTTCATAAATGGTTTTATGAACACCATAACTTGTCCTAAAGTTATGGATTTTCAAGAGTCTTTTCATTTAATCCTATATTAAACTCATAAGTTATGGATTCCAAAAAATTTTGAATAGTTCAAAACTTGCCCTCAAATTTTGGAATTTGTAAAGTCACTTTAGAATACTTTAATTTCAAACCCTAGAATTTTAAAAGTTTAAAATTCAACCCTTTTACTATTATAATATTATAGGTATAATATTTATACATATGTATAAGAACAAAGTCAATCTTACCGTTAGTAGGCCTCATTCAAGAAGCCAATCTATATGGGGGTATAAGGTTACTGCCTATAAGATGACAGTTTAATGGGCGTCCACTCTCACCCACCAGTTCCTTGACTGGTGGAGGGTTGTTAGCCGAACAGGTAGGATAGGACTCTAATTCTCCCTTCATTAAAAGTATAATGAGAAATATAAAGTAACTAAACACTTATAAATTCCCAAGTCTTAGTTACTTAGGAAAATGTGAATATGGTGCTAACCCATGAAATTGCACTTTGCACCTTGATAAGACGATTAGTGGAGCGTGTGTGGTTAACCAACACACTAATCTGGACAGTAGTACGTGGAAAAGGGTAGCTTGATGTTAATCATAGATCAATGGAACGTGTGCGGTTAACCGACACATTGATTAGGTGGTGTAACATTGGGTGTACCAAGTTAATTTGCATGGTTATTCACACCTTGTTTGTGATCCTCGGCATCCCAGTCACAAAATTTAAGGGCAAATGGAGATATAAACATGCCATTGAATTGTTCAATGAATCTCAAAGGATCTAGGAGTTTCAGTTCACTTAAAACCTAATTTTTTTTTTCGGTTTTCGTGGTGGAAATTGGTAAATCGTCATTTACCTACCTTCAAATATTTTGCAGTTTGGAAATTGGTAAGAACAAGCTTTCCTCATGAAAATGATATTACACAAGAGAATCAAGGTGAAAGATTAATCCCTTCTTTGTTCTGCAGTGGAACTTCATTTCCTCCACCTCCTCTAATAATTCTCCCTAACCCACAAGTTTTAGGTCACTCAAATCCCTATTGGCAGGAAGGAAAGTTTGTATGTGCTCACGTCTTGGAGATGAAGTTACATACTGACAAGCTGGGAGAGTTGGGTGTTGTGATCCCAAGGAAGTTGGTTGGGTTCTTCAATCACTTACCGAGTCATAGAGTGAGTTCATTAAGGACTACTATGTGACAGACCATAACATGACCCTTATTGATCTTACCTATTTGCTTGTTGCTGCTGAATCAACAATGATTTGGCACACTGAAAAAGCAAATTTGATTGGAAGATCTATTCCCCAAACCTCCATGGACATTAACAATGGCAACATTGGAAGTCCAGAAAAATTTTCTCTTCCTAATGGAAAGGGATCAACCATAGTCAACCTGGTTGACCAAATGGTAAAGAGAAGGGTTAAGTTTGAGATTGTCCCATGTGTTATTCCCAAAGAGTCCATATGTTTTATTTCCAAGAGAAGGGGAATTGGTTGCGAAGCTGCCATATTAACCTGAAAGATCACAAGGATGGTAAAGTCAAATCTTTACTCTACTTCAGGTAAGTCATTGTCTAACTCTGTTAAGCTCCTATTTGGAGATTCTCAATATATGATGCGACTAGGTCGCATCTTGATGTTCTGTAGAATCGAAGAATAGAGAGGAAGGTTTAGAGTAAGAGCATGCTGAGTCTGATCGCAAAAAAATGGATTTCGATCGCATGATTCGATGATCAGATTCTTGACCTGCTGCTTAAGAGCTATGATAGATTGCTTAGGAATAGATAACAACATTTTTCCACTTGTATTTGCATTGTAAGGATAAGTTTTCCGCAATTTTACAAATAAAAAGAAAATTTGAAATTTATCTTATTTTAAAATTTCCTTACAATGGCATTTGTGAAAAATTATTGCTTGTATATTTCCATTGATAGCAATATTGGAAATATGAATTTGATTCTTTCGTTTGTGGTAGTGTCAAATTTTACCAAATAAGGAAAGATTCTCATCACCCAAGTTTCAATTGGACATAAACTTGAAATCATATGATGAATGAGAATTTTCATCTTTGGTAAATTAAGATTAATTCCTTGTTCACATGTATATGTGAGTCAAGTTAAGGATTAGAGGATCGAGCACACTAGGTGTGTGCTGATCAAGACCCACCACAAAGATCAATAAGACTATTCATCATGATTTACTAAAGTTTAGTAAACATGGTTATGCTTACAAGTTTAAGTATGATTCTAAAACATTGAAAAAAGGTTCAATGTATGGCAGAGCGAATGAGAATAATCAAATTAGGCAGAAAGATAAAAGTTTCTCCAATATGAAAAGATGGGAGAGTATTTTAGTATCGTGTTTTATGATCAACTTAATGATTATGGAAAAACCATATCACAATTGATCCCCTAAGGACATATTAGTGCATTCATATGGCTAAGAAGAGGAATCATAAATTGTTGAATTGATTAAATCAAGAAGATAAGTGATACTTCATTCCAAAACAAGTCTTAGAGTCATACTCCAAGATTGTGCCTTGAGTGACATTAAATTAAGAAAGGTTTAAAACTCTTATCAATTGTAGAGTAAAAGTTTTATACTATTTTACATTTGAAATTGGTAAGTTGTGATGTTTTGGATAAAACAAAGACCAACTAAGGCCAATTGTGTGAAGTGTTTGTCTTGATAAGAATCCGCACTAACTCTTGAATATTTGATTCGTCAAGGAATGGTTCATGACAAGAGAATCTTAAATGTCAAGAGGTCAATCAGAGTCTTAAAGATCTTGAAAGTTTCAAGAGCTAATCAAGAGTAAACCTATTGTTAATCACTAGCACACGACTTGAGGTTTGTAACCTATCGTTTTGACATACTCTTGTTTCTGTGCCCATTCCAGTAAGTTGACCGTGCATATGAGTTCTATGAGTTTTCAGTTGTTTGCACAACAACCTTGGAAGCAATGGAAGACCCTTGTGCTGCAAGGTGGCAAGAAATTTAGATTGAACAAGTTCAGTCCATATGAGTTTGGACTTGTCTCTAACATTGTCTTGTGATTATGGTTATGAAAAATTCACATGGATAGGAACACATACACCATAAAATCTAAGTGTCATAAGGTTTCTCTCCGATTCATGAAAATGATGGTGAGGAAACGCTTTCACTAAGTAGATTTTAAGGAGATAACAACTGTGATATTTTCATTCTCAAATTTGATTATGATTACTACATCCCTTTTCATAATTCGAATTGTGAGGAATGACAAAAGGTCTAAACATTTGAGACTTTCTGATGTAAGTTCTAAAAAGTGCTTAGACACACATGTGAGCTATCTAAGGAAAGATGTATGATTTTGAGAAGCTTAGATTAAGTCTTATCAAAGCATTTCGTATCAGAAATCTGAACTTCGATAATGAAAGTCAATAAGTATTGATTTCTAGAAGTCTAACTGATTTATGAGTACATGTCAAAGCTAGTAGGAGCATAAGTGTTATGCTAGTAAGATAATAATTATAATACTAGTGGGAGTATAATTATTATGGAAAGTTTTGCAAATTAGAAATGTTAATTATAGAAAACAAAAGTTTCAATTTGCGAAGATCCAGGGTTTGAAAAGTTGTTTTGCTATAATTAAGGGAGAGGAATTCATACTTCATTTCAAATCTAAAAGCTTAGATCGAGATTTTAATCAATTTTAGTTAAGTATATATATGAATGTTATGTTGGAATGGTTCAACATAAGGAATTATATATGTGGAAAGGTTAATTGCATTCTCAAAATTTGGTTATGATTACGACATCCCTATTCATAATCTAAATTTTGAGAACTTGGCAAATAGAAATAGTATAGCAAAAGAATGATTAAGTATCATGTGTTTATGTTAGACATTATGAATTGTATCCCATATATTCGAGTATAAGATCAATTGCATATGCTATAATATTCTCGTGTTCTAAGTTTTCCAAATGCCTAGGGCATTAAGAGGGAAAAAAGAATAGAACTGGATTTGACTAAAGTGGTTAAACAACTATTAAGGACAATCTAAGGTTCGCTAAAGACGCTTAAGGACAGTTGGTAGTATAAAAATGGATGGACCATATTGACATATTCTAAAGAGAGGAAACTCTTGTTCAGAAATGATAGTCAAAATGGGAATATGGAATATTTCCATATTGGGAGTTGAAGAATAGATGAAAAAGTTAGAAACTTTCATGCAAGAAGGATGTTCAAAGGAATGTACTTTGAATTTGAGACTTCATTCCCATGGAATATTCTTGTAACAATCTCCAAAAAGAGTATTTTGTAATATCATTGGTCAAGTCTCTGTGACTTTTGGCACCTAGACATTACAAAAGAATCATTCCATGATAAGTATAGAATCTGACACTTTCTAGAAGTGACAAGAATTTGGAATTCTTACACTGGCAATAAGGATTTGGAATTGTGACATGAGCGTCATTGAATGTTTTCAACTGATCTATTTCACAAAGTAAGGACCATAGACAAACATAGTGTGCATGATTGGAGCATGTCATAAATATTTTTTAAACAAACATAGTGTGCATGCTTGGAGCATGGCATAACTATTGTTTTAATTCAAGTATTAAATTGATTATTTGAAACATTATACAATGAATGATGAGTAATCAATATGGCTCAAAGTTTTGGGGCCATATAGGATTAGTATTATTCTTGTATTTCACTTTGCTTGTTTTAACTTCCCGAATAACTAGGTTATTCAAACCATCCACAGTCGATCATACTTTGGAAGTAGGTATTGAGGAAAGACTGTCATGGATAGGTCTGTAGTTTGTCTAGGACAAAGTGGCTGCATCGTTCATGAGTACTCTTGGAATAAGATTCAAGTATTGGATTCAACCCACGCTCATTTGAATCACTTCATGGATTTTATCACGAGTGATCATGAGATGATAATATCTTATATTCTTCAAACGGAGACGTGTGAATTGTAGTTTGAGTCGGTTACACATTGACATATGTAAATGCACCAATAACTTGGTTGTTATAAAACATATCGTTGTGTGTAATATGATGAGTAAGTACAAGCGAGCATTTGGGTCAAAGTTTATCCGTTCCTTTTACTCCATGTGGATAAAAGCGATATCTATGGGGCCCTAGATGATTTATTGATGACACATTAAGTGCTTGGCCAAGCCTGAACTGATTTGATTTATTCATTTAGTCGATCTTCATAAATCGGAAATCGGGAAACAACAGATGTACAGAGAGAATGATTATAATTCATGTCTCAAGCCATATGATATCTAGAATGGAGGAATATATGATCCCTTATGTGATGGACGAGTCATTAACTAGATCAGAGTTCGACAACGGCTTTTAAGAGCTACGATTGCTAGTCGGGTTGGAGTCATGCTTGCAATAATAGTTATCAGATTTATCCAGATGGGAGACTGTTGGATTAGGTGTCTAGACCCATAACTATTATTGGTATGTACTTGACCCGAGAGTAGCATGATCCATTTGGGTTAATTTGGATGGAATTTTGTGAGAAGATGATATTTATGATTTATTAATATATTATAAGTTCTAATATATTAATAAGAAATCATATTATTTAATTAGTATTGATCAAGAATTAGTTTGGAATTAATTTTGTGATCAAAAGAGACTAATTAAATAAATGAGGATTGATATGGTAAATCATTCATTCTTATATAGTGGGATTATGATCCATACTTCTTCATGTTGGGCTAAATCCATGTGGTGACCCATGGATACTCCATAGAGGTCAAAACCCATGGATTATGAGGAATATGGGAAGTCATGAATTACATGGTGTAACCCTAATGTGCACACTATATAAGAAGCCTCATAGATCATGAAATGGGCACTAAGGAGTGACTAGTGATAGACACATGAGGGCTAGCCGATTTTGAGTGTATATAATCTTCTCTCAAGTTATTCCAATTGTTGGTGGTGTTGTGTGAACCACTTGAGGTGCAACACTTGGGGCACTAAGCTCTTTAAGGTCTAAGGAATCAAGCTACAACAAAAAGTATGTAATTTAACTATATTTCATATTGTATATACCCCATAATATGATAGCTAGGATTATACCTTGGAAAATTGATATTTGCATGTACAATAGAGAAAAAATAGATCCAAGGTATTTAGGGTTTCATGCATACCTTAGGATTGTTAGAATGCTCAAAACCCAACACCTTCTACGTCTCATATCTAAAAGGTAAGCCACTTGGGACGTCCATGTCCCAAAGATCAAGGTTCTTGAACCAAAACCCTCATAAAATGGAACTAAGGAGATCTAATGAGATAATAGACAAGTTAGAGACTTGATTACCATGAAATGATGAGGATGTAAGGAAGTATCTAGATCTACTATCTTTTCCTTGAACCTTCTAGCTCCTTCTTCTTCTTCTAGCTTCAAGAACACACAAAATTACTCAAGAATGGCTTACATACTCACAAAATGCTCTAGGGTTTCGTGGATTAGGGTTTAGGACTTGGAGGATGGAAATGAGGCCATAAGGTAGGGATTAAGATGCTTAAATAGGGTGCAAAACCCCAAAATTAGGGTTTCACTCTGCTAGACCTACTCGCTGAGTTGAGGGCTCTCAAAGCGTCGAGTAGACTGCTTAAAACCCCACGTCCAATCTCGTTTCTAGTCGACGAGTCTGGGGCTCCCAACTCGTCGAGTAGCTCTAAGAAAATAAATAAATTATAGTTAAATGCGTACTGGGAATAAGGCGTTATTGGTCAGGGCATATATGTTTCAGGTATCCATAAATTTGTTCAGGGTAGATAGGTTTGTGTGGTTTGGGTTATGAAGTTGAGTCATTGTGGGAACGGTTTGGAATGGTTCTGTTTGTCCAGGAGACAAACATCGATCAGGGTTTTCAGTTTCAGGCATAACGGTCAGACACTCGTTGGCTTAGGGCAAAGTTGAGGTTCATTCTTTGTTAGGACTTGTGATTTCAGTTAATTTGGGTTCGACAACAATAAGGGTGGGTGGTCGTCAGAATGGGATGACTTCTCCATAGTTATTTGTAATATATTGAGTTCAGAAAGTATCGTTTGGTTTGGTAGAGGAGATAGTAAGGAATGATTTCGAGGACGAAATCTAATTTAAGCGGGAGAGAGTTGTAACACCCTGTTCTGGATCATTCTGTGATTCAGGGCCGTGGCGTGGAAGTCGATTTTGCAAAGGATTTAAGACTTAATCAGACAAAGTTTAGTATTTATAGAAGGAGGTAATGATGGTTGCAAGATCTTAACCTTTAAATTGCTTTTTGGGTTAAAGGGTAAAAAGGGAAAATCATGGGCCAGGGTCTTGCATGAAATATGTATTTTTGTTCGAGAAGTTTTTAGTCCAAGATATCTAGATAATATTATGGGGGCTCTTCAATACCTTTTTGTGGATATAAAGATCGTCGAAAATCGGAGTTAGAACGAAAAAGTTACGACCGTTTGAAGTTAGGATAGTTTTGGGTTAGGTCGCATACGATGGGCGTACTAGGCAAGGAGGATCATTGGGGATCAACCTGGTATGCTGGGCGTACGCGATGATACCCCAAACCCCAATTTGAGGGTTTTAAGCAATATTTAAGCTCCTTAACTCCCCCAAAACCCTTACCATTCTCATCGTCCACCTCTCCAATGTCCTCCCATGAAACCCTAACCCTAGTTTGAGCCTTGTGAGTTAAAGAAGGTGTTTTTGAGTGTTTTTGAGTGCTTTGGAGTGTGATTGGTGAATCTTGGAGAAGAAGGAACTCATTGGAGAAGTGTTGGTTGCATTGGAGCTTATAGATAGATACCTTGTCCACCTTGATCTTTCTTCTGGATGTATAAAGCTTGGATCTTGATGGTGCATTTGTTAGATCTAGCTATTTTTTAGTGTTATGAGCTTTTGGTCACTTTAGTACATAAATTTTAGATCTTGAAAGTTTGTGACCTTGTAATGTATAAAGTTGGAAAATTTATCCATCTAAACATCATACTGGTTTAGATCTAAAGATTGGAGACTTGGACTTAATGGATTAAGTTGAAAAATATGCACTTTTGGTCCCTTTGAGACTTAAAGACTAGATCTTGGTGGTTTGGACCATTAATTATAATGAATAAAGTTGGAAACTTATCCATTATGGAGCTATTAAGAATCATAAAAATATGATCTTATCTTTTTATCCCTTCTGTGCAAGAGTTATGATGTCTTAATGGATTATAAGTTAGGGTTTTGTCTTTTGGACATTTTCTAGACATGGAAAGTCATAAATGTGGGAACTTTATGACTTAGAATGATGTTATCGATCTGGATCCGAGTGTTGGATGAAAGGACTTAAGAGAATAAACACTTAATGAAAAAGTGGCATCTAACCAAGTACGCTGGGCGTACCTTTGAGTACGTTGCGCCACCAACTTAAGTGTATTAATATACGAATACACCACCTCCCCTCCGCCACCAAGCACCACCACCGCTGCCACCAACCAACTTCGCCACCTCCACCACCACCTCCACAACCAACCATCACCCCCACCACCACTCACTGCTGTCATATTCATATATGAATAATCACTTCCATTATACTTATTCATATATGAATTTACGTATTGATATATGAATACACTTATTCATACGCATTCATAAATGAATATGATATGTTCCGTCGGCCCTGTACGCTTGAGTGCTTAAGCGACAGATTCGAAATGAGTTGTCCAGATTCATTCCCTCGTTCTCAACTTTTTTTTTCTTAATTGAAGTCTCCCCTATATAGGTAGATGTTCATTTAAAACTATCCTAATTTTGTGAGACATGGGAATGCGGTCCTAACCACTCATCTTGGAGATCAAAAAAAAAAAAAAATTTGTAAACTGCAAAATAAAAAGAAAAATCCAAAATTTATGTTTTAAAATATTAACTTCGTTATTTAGTTTATCCAAAAAAATAATAGATTAACTAAAAATAAAAAAATAAAAAAATTATTGTTTTTACAAAATATACGTGAAATATTCTATTAGAATATTACACTGTAAATAATCAAATCGAATTTTTAAAATGTTAAAATATTTTATTATTCTATTAAAATTGATAGATATGTTAAAATATTTTAATACTCTACTAAAATTGTTAGATTTGTTCGAATATTCTAATAATCTATTAGAATTTTTTGAATATTTATAGTTTAATATTAGAATATTCGAACATTTTAAAAATTCGATTTGAATATTTACGATATAATATTTTATTGGAATATTTAACATATATTTGAAAAAAAAGGTACTGTTTTTTTTTTTTTTTTTTTTTTTTTTTTTTTTTTTTTTTTTAAATAATATAAATGATTAAAATAATATTTAAAAAAATTCAATTTTTTCATTTATTTTTCATTGTAAAAATATTTTTTTATCTCCAAAATGAATGACTAGGATTGCATCCCAATGTCTCACAAAATATTATGATCTCATATGGACCTAACTCTCTCTCTCTCTCTATATATATATATATATATATATATATATATATATATATATATATATATATATATATATATATATATATATATATATATATATATATATAATCTATGAATTATCATTTTACATATAAATTTATAGATTACTAAGATTTTCAAAACTTGTTATTTAGTTATTAACCATTATAAATTAATTACTGTTTTATATTTTGTATTAAAAGTAAAAATAAATTAACCAAGTGCCAATTAACCTTCAATAATTTCTCTTATTTTCATATACGATTAAAATTATATTAACCAATCTTTATAATTTATATCTTGCATTGGCTTTTCAAGACAACATACAACGTAAGATTGAATGTAATATGTTATATAGTGGTGTGTTTTTTTTTATTTGGTCATAGTTTAGTAAGTATTTTTTTCTTCAGTTAAATATTTATTTTTATATACGAAATTTTATTCAGTTTAACCGGTTAACCGAATCGAATAGACCGAAACCGAACTTTATTTGGTTTGGTTATTGTTAGATTAAAAAAAACGATAAACCGAACCGATTTAACCGAAAACCGGAAAACAAAAACGAATAACACCCCTATGTCCGATGTTGGTTAATACGTTCACGATATGTATTATATGCATGATGTTAACCCGAATCAGAACTAGATGAAAACATATACTCGCTATTTTAATTCGTTTAAATTGTAAATTTTAAAATGTTATAATTATAAAATAATCCTTAACGTTCTGTCAAATAGTTTGTCTATGTTATATATAAAAACTAAGTTACAACCCGTGGAAGTCACAGGTAAGAAAGAAAAATACTATTGATTAGTTAAAATTAATAGTTACGTTGTTATTAATATCATTGTAACAACGTAATTTTTCAAAACATTTTTCATTTCTTAAAAACATATTTTCATCCAAATCAAACCATAAAAATCTCATGTATCATAATCATAATACAAAACATGTCAAATCCCAAGATCAAATAAATCCAAATCCGACTGCATGTGTGTGTACGAGTTATTCCGGTGCCTTCCCACGGTTCACACTAGTACCTGAAACACATAACACAACAACTGTAAGCATAAATGCTTAGTGAGTTCCCCAATATACCACTTACACACATACGCCCTTCCGGGCCATGACCTTCCGGTCCATGTGTCTCAGGGGACTTCCGTCCCGGCCCGGTAAACCTTCCGGTCCCACCCGTGTTGACCTTCCGGTCCATAACTCCCTGACCTTCTTGTCTGCATCATAATGCCTTCTGGCCCATAACATAATGCCTTCCGACCCAAATCAAACATAGCATACATATCTCATACAAACAGGCAACTCATAACATACAATGCATATATCTTACAACATACCAGACCTTCCGGTCACACATAGGTACCCTTCCAGGTACAGTATAGTGAGAAGACTCACCTCGTATGATGTCTAAGTCTTTCGTGCTCAATATTTCTGAATCTCGTAACCTCGACCTAGCCTCGCCTAATCACATCAAATAATCATTCTAAATCTTTAACGACTCTCCAGGCTATACTATATTCCTTCTAAAATTCCTCAGAAGGGTAAAAGACCATTTTACCCCTCCCTGACCCAAAAGTCCACATGTTGACTAAAACCCTAAAAGTCAACAACAAGCAGTACGCAGGACGTACCAGCTCCTGTACGCGGGGAGTACACTTGTCTTCCAGAAACGGGGTACGCAACCCCTTACACGACGCGTACTGGGATTACGCCCAACGTAATGCCCAGTTTCTTTGCTCAACATATTCAGGTCTTAAATGGTTAAGACTTGCATCCAAACTTCAGATCTGGCCCCTCTAATATGTCTTAAACCATAAAGTTGGAACCTTTAAGCCTTTACATGGCTGTAAAGATCACTTTGAGCTCAAACACCTTTCCTCTTTCCATAATGAGACTATAACTCATGCATGCCACAAGATCCACGTCCAAGACTCGACTTTTATGACTCCTCAACACATTTTACACTAGAAAAGGTCAGATCTAAGCTTATGGAGACTCTTTGCACATAATGTCTCCAACTTTAAACCAAAACCCTAACAAATGGTCTAACAAGCAAAACTTATGAAGAATAAGGAAAGCTTTGAGTTTTTTACCTCAGGAAGGATCTCCAACCACTATAGAACTCGGATCTATACTCGTTCTTCAACTTCTAGCTCCAACCATGGCTCCTTCTTCTCCTTCTTCACCTTGAAAAGACAACTTCAAGCTCAAAAACTCACACACCAGCTAAAGCATGAATCTCAGCTCTCTAAGGGTTCTCTCAAGGATGTATGGTGGCTAGGGAAAGGGACTACATGTTCCTTTTATAGTGCAAGGCCACAATTTAGGGTTTTACATCTGGGCCGGTTACGTCCGGTGTAACCTTGGGTACGCCCAACGTACCCGGATGAACACGCATATGAATTAAGCGCATGAGTATGCGTGGCGTACGCCCCAATACGCCCAGCGTACTCACCAAATCATCTTTTCAACTTCAAGGGACTAAAATGCCAACTCTCCAAAATAGAAGGGCCATAAAGCTAACCTGGAATTCGGGCTGTTACAATCATGCTTTTGTAAAGTGCAATATAAATTTGAATTGAATGAAAAAACCACAATAAATTATGGAAATGACATTGCTATATGACAAATTAAAAATGACGGCATTATAATAAACATATATAAATACAACAGAATACATTATAATTATATTCAGTTAGTAGTCATAGGCTTTGTTTCCTTGATCATCCAGATTTAGTAAATGAGGTTGGTATAACATATTGTTTTTTAAAAATATATGAATGTGTTATTTGTAATTGCATTGATTGGAAAAAATAACTAAATATTTATTAAGCGATCACCAATGTGTTCTATTCCATAAGTTGTCGGATTAAATTTTAAACCTATTTTTTTTTTTATAAAGAAACTTGTTTCTAAGTAAAATATGTTAAAAATCCTATTGACATACAACATAACAAAATCGAAAAACAAAACAAAACAAAACAAAAAAAGCAAAAAAAAAAAGAACCAAAAAAGCATGTAATTACTCCAAATTTCAGTAAATGACCAGAAGGTCTTGTCAAAATCAAGGAATCTCAACAATGTACCTGAGAAAAAAAATTCATCCTCGCACTCTCCCGAGTCCGGGGTGCTTTAGTACCCTATAGAACAACTGAAAACATACAAAAACATATTTATAACAAACACCACCTCCGTAACTTGCATAACATACTATGCTTTGTGTCAATTCAATTTACAATCATAAGGTTTTATCTTTCTTTTCCCTTTCATACATAATTAAGTCCAAAGTTTCTTGAATTATTACATCATATGACTAAATATTGAAACTTTGAAGGCATTTAATGATAAAAGACTACGTGGTGTTAGAGTATGCTTAAATTTTTTTACTGGATGATGGGATTGTAGAATAAGTGTCGTAAAAGGATTATATTTCTCAAAAGTACAAATCTGTAATAGTAAGTGTAACACCGTAAATTTTCAATTTTAAATTACCAACATCACATATAATAATTCTCAAAATCTCAAATGTCGATGTCATAATATATTTTAAAATAGTTTTCAAAAGTAATTATCAAAATCCAGGATCCTCATTCATGACTCTTTTCTATTATGTGTACAATCGAGCCGCCGCCTTCCCGTGATACTGATAAGAAGCTGAAACATATAACACATAACACAGTAAGCACGAAGCTTAGCGAGTTCCCCAAAATACCACATACACATATTAGCCACTTGAGGCTATAACTCTGTAGGACCCTCCGGTCTGATGTGTCTCAGTGGGACCCTCCAGTCCCATGGCTCATTGGACCCTCTGGTCCGATCTGGGTGAGAACCCTCCGGTCTCACTACTTGTTGGACCCTCCGGTCCGGTCTAAGTGAGGACCCTCTGGTCTCATAGCTCGTTGGACCCTCCGGTCAGGTTATAATATAGCACTGTTCGTTGGACCCTCCAGTCCGATCTAAATATCACATAATATAGCACACAACACATATCACACATAAATTGCATAACTCAGGCAAGCACATAAGACCCTCTGGTCACACATAATTACCACTCTAGGTAAAGTATAGTGAGAAGACTCACCTCGGATGATGAACAGTCCCTATAAACGCTGCTGCTACGCACCGACCTCTAACTCTGTGCCAAACCCACAATTATCCTAATTAGGAACTAATTCTCAACTCTCACTCATTAGGTCTAAAGGTAGTCCACTAACCAGCCCATTAATGACCTAAAACCCATTGGGCCCACCAAGGCCCTATAATAAATGGAATCTTCCGAGGCCCAACTCTCTCATCTAATGACAAGCCCAACTCAAGGCCTAAAGCACACACACACACACACACACATATATATATATATATATATATATATATATATATATATATATATATAATCCTCTGGTCCAAGACTCTATTGCAACGATTCCAAACTCCAGGCTCAACACTCAAAGCCCAAAATGAGACTAAGCCCAAAAGTCTACAGTGAGGTTACGTGAGGCATACGTCTCTTGGTACGCTCAACGTACCAACGAATCCATATTGGCCATCGGGGACACTGGGCAGTATGCAGGGCGTACAGGAATTACGCTCAGCGTACTCCCCATATTCACTCTTTCTACTCATTTGGTCTTAAACTGTTAAGACATTACCTCAAACCCCAGATCTGGACTCCCTAATGGCACTTACTACATAAAGTCGGTGAATTTAAGCCTTTGCATGGCTGGAAAGGTCACAAACACCAAAAACACTCACTTCTTTATCTAAAAAACCTCCTATCTCATGCATGGCTTGATTCCAACATCCAAGATTGAATTTTTATGACATAACACCAACATATATACTCAAAGGGACATATATTATGCTTTGGAGTTCAACAACTCATAAAGCTTCAAGCTTTGGGACCAAGAACCCTAAAATGGACCCAAAACAAAAACTAGCACAACAATAAGCAAGTTCAAAACTTGATACCTCTGGAAGATGCACCAACAAGAGAAGAACATAGATCCAAAAGCTAGGTGCTTAAGCTATCCTCTTTCAAAGCTCCTTCTTCTTCAAAATCCAAGCATAACAAGTGATCACCCCTCTAGATCCACATGAGAAAGCCACCAAGATTCAAACTTTATTCTTTCTGGAGCTAGATCAACATGAATAGGGCTTGGATCCACAAGCTCCAAGCCAAGCAATGCTTCCTCAAGGAACTCCTTCTTCCATAATATTCACCAAAAACTCACTAAATCACCAAAAAGCTCAAGAATCACTCAAATGGAGGCTTAGGGTCGATTTCTAGGGTTTAGAGGGATGGAGGCTAAAGATATTAGGGTTAGGTTATGAGATAAGGATCTTAAATAGGGTCCAAGACCCTAAAATAGCGTTCAGGTCTGATTGGAGTACGCCAAACGTTCATATAGTACGTGCGCCGTGCTCTGAAGAACATTCGCGACCACCCCTGGTCACTACGCCCAGCGTACTCCAAAATTACGCCCAACGTACTCTTTGTGTACACCCAGCGTACCCGGTTAAGCATACAAACCTCAAAACTTTTGAAGGCCATAACTTCTTCGTTATAAATCCGTTTCCAACGATCCTTATATCCACGAAAAGGTAACGAGAATCCCTACACTTATATCAACTTTATTCTTCATGATGCCCACTCGAACTCAGATCCAAAATTCATGAAAAGCCCGTACCAGCTCCTTTAACAATACATTTGGGCTCTAAAGCACAAACCAAACTCTTTTATCACACAACCTACCTTACCCATATCCCAAAAAGGCCTAAACCTTTCTACTTCAAAGCCTCAAAACCTTCTCATACTCGGATTAAGGCCCACGGGCCTTAAATCACAAAACAAATCTGGAACATGATGTTACAGTAAGAATAAAAATGAGGATGCTATATTAAATTAACCAATACAAGTACATTGCTATTTTTCCTTTCGTGTAGTTATTATTCAAGCAGTGATATAATTTTTGTCATGTCTAAAATAGGAAGAACTAGGATTAGGATGGTATAATAAATAAACAAATAATAGTAAATTACTATTTTACCTTTCCTAGTAGTTGTAATTGTATGCAATTGTGATTGATGTTGGAAAAAATCCATGTACAGAAAAGGTCAGACATAAACAAAATTATGTGTACTTGAATATATGGATGGAAAAGTTACTAAACAATATCCATTACATGCAATTCCAATAACAATTGTTAAAAAGGGTTGATTCCCCTTACTCTGCATGGTAAGAGTAAGACGTAAGAAATATCTTACACCTTATTTAATGTAACTGTCTTTATAATATTATACTTTATAAAATAGTATTTTTTTTTTTTTTGGATTTCTAATATAGTGTGGAAAATAAAATTAAAAACATTTTCTTTTATAACATTCTTCTTTTTAGAGAATATCATTTATAGCATCCTACTTTATAAAATGACATCTTTTGAATATTTCGAACATGAAATAGAAAATTAAAAAAACACTTTCTTTTATAGCATTCCATAAATGAACCTCAAAATTAGAAAAAAGACATCATAATTGTCCTATGAGAAAAAAGCATCCTACATTCGGGTTAGAAAAAAGATTTTTGTGATTATTTTGTTAGAAAAAAGATTTTTTTGATTCTTTTAATAAATAGAAACGTACCTGGAAACTGAATATGAAGAAGAAAACCCATAAATAAAACTCAAAGTTCGACCTGCATCAAAACATCACCAAAATCAAAACCATACCCTTGTTAATGGATAGAAACAATATCAAAATCAAAAACAAAAACCACATAGTTTTATGATAAACAGTTAAATCATATACTCCAATAATAATTCTTATATCTTCTTAAGAGTTAAGATCATAGATATTTTCCATTGTTTTCATAAAACTTATATATATCAACATATATACAAATAAGATCATTAATTTAATCTTTTAGCTACATGTGTACACTTCAAAAAACAAAACTTACTTTTCCAATATATATCGATTTTAATTTTCAAAAATGAGATCAACATCACCATGCCAAGCTAACCAATGTACACTTCAGTATCAGTCCAACACATATCAAAGTCCAAACACAATAAAACTTGTTCTGTCACCTAATGTGAGGTGATGTCATGTACAACAATCGCGGTCTTTAAATTAAGATCTTAGTTTTGTGAAAAAACGACCAATGAAAAATTTACTTAGAAGAGGCTGTTGCTAGTTTCATTTTGTTGCAAGTTCTTGGTATTTTGAGAAGAAGGTGTCATATTAACTACACAATGAGAAAACATGAAAAAGTAAATCAAAAGCAATTAAACAAATAGAATTTTTTTTATAAAAAAGTTAGGATTTAATGAAGAAAGTCTGATTGTGTTGAATTTTATGGTAAGAAGTAAAACATATATACCCTCTACCACGGCCCAATCGCCTTCCACTTTTATCAAAGACAAGTCCTTGAAAGAAAATCAAGATAAATCATCATCGGATATAATAAGTCTTTAAACAATGAATAATTTGATATTTGTTGTGAGAAATTACCAGGCATCATGAGCAGGTCAACAGGTTCATTTGCAAGCATCACTGCAATGACCAGGGCCTTAATAGATTTTATAATAAAAAGCATCAAATATATTTAAAATGTATTACAAATTTAACAATTACTAACAATCTTCACGATCATTTCCATTGGCATCCACTAGAGCTGGCTCTAAAATGTTCATGGAGTTTGCAATTAAATCATCCATACAACAAATATTTAGCATTCGCATGTGGCAATTCTTGTCCTCCACCCATGGAACATAAAGTCTCTTTGTGTTTTGTGTTTCGCCATCTTCATTGACAAATAGACAGAAAATTCCACTTCTTATATCAATTCGATTGAGCGATTACATAAAAGAATTTACAGGATGTTTGGTTTACAAAAATTTCCTTCAACTTCTTACCAAGACGGTTGTAAAGCACATAAAATTCCTTCAACATATCCAGATTTACAAACCCAAAACCCTTAAAAGCCAATAGGTTGACCTAGAACACTTCTAGAGCACAAAATATGATTTATTTAGTTCCAAAAGAAATGCTTACAATGATTGGAGATGTAACGTTGAGAACTCGTTCATATGCCCTGCATAACCCTCACCATATTCTCGCACATGTTGTCACACTTCCAAGACTAACGTAATCGAAATATCCAAAATTGCAATAGCCATTCGGGTCAGTGGTATTCTCTCACATTAATTCTTTATTTTTAGTATTTTACCTTGATAATATAGGATGAACCTCTTGACCATTTTACATTGGTTCCTCACAATTAGTTCCTTTCGTAGCTCTATGATTATGGTGTTGAACGACTATTAAGGTTTTCAAAGTGAGAATTGATATAAAGAGAGGGTTCAGGCAAGAATAGAGGATGAAAAAGATTGGGATGAATGATTTCCCACGATTTAGGATCTCTGGTAAACATAAAATTGGATTTAATTCTCTAATCAAGATTCAAATTGGTTGACGATTACTTTGCCGGTTTATTGCCTAAAATATATCAATTCAAATCGGTGGATGATTAATTGTTAATTTATTGGGATAATATCATCTTTTCTAAATTTAGATTCCTGATTCAGATGGATTACATACATATAATGAAGGAAGAAAAGTAGAGCTTGAGAGAAGGTAAATTGACACTCCCTACCTGATTGTGAATTCAATCGAACCAAATTGGGAATTTTGGAAGTTCACTTACACATTTAAGCAGAAAAAATAATTTTTGGGGGTTAGAGAGTGATAAGTGGCAAAAATCTACTTGTTTATTAGATTAGAGGATGTTTGATTTACAATATGTTTTATTAGATTAGAGGATGTTTGATTTACAATATGTTTTATAAACGTAAAAGAAGTCGATCTATCAACAAAATAAAAATAACAATCCAACACAAAATAAATGCATCTTCGTTATTCTATAAAAACCAACAAATAGATCGTTTTCCATTATTCTGGTAATTAGCCTCCCTCCCTCCACTCTAAACCTCGCTAATAAGCATGGAGACTGGACTCCGGTCGACACAAACGAGGGAAACTCGCCGGAGAATAATATTGTTTCCCCTACCATTTCAAGGTCATATAAATCCTATGCTTCAGCTAGCAAACATTCTCCACACCCAAGGTTTCAAAATAACCATCATACACACCGAGTACAACGCCCCCACTCATTCAAACTATCCTCACTTCACCTTCAGCTCCATCTCCGATCGATTTCATGAGATCGAACACCAGTTGCCGACGATCCCGTCGCCGGATCCCGGTCATTTCCTCAATTACCTTAATAGAAGCTGTGTAGATCCGTTTACGGATTGTCTCACTGGGCTGTTGGCTGAATCCAATAATAAAGGGTCGATCGCTTGTCTTATCACAGACGCCGGATTCTACTTCACACAGGCGGTGGCGGACACACTAAAACTCCCTCGGATGGTGTTGCGAACAGGCAGTTTATCTTGCACCACTGCTTATGGCGTTTTACCCATTTTCTCTAAATCCAAAAATAGTTGCTTTAATCTTACAACAGAAGGTACTCAGTTTCAGATGTTTAATTAAGTGCAGGTTCATCCTGTACGTATCCATAAAAGCGACGAGTTTAATGATACATATACAGATACTCTTCATTACTAAAGTGTATCAGTTCAGTTGAGATGAGGTTGACGTTTTAATTGGTTCAAAAACGAACTCAAAACGTACAATGACAGTCGTATGATTTAATTTCCTTAGTTTTGGATCATGAATAATGTTAATGTTTACTGCAGATTTAGATTATGAAGCAACGGTGCCGGAATTTCCGCTTCTGAAAGTCAAAGACGTCATGAAAATGACAATCAATCCAAAAAGTTATGGCTACTTCCTCACCAACATGCTTAAAGAGATGAAATCATCGTCAGGGATCATTTGGAACACCTTCAAAGAACTTGAAGAACCTTCTCTAAAAACCATCTGCCAAGAGTTTCCATGTCCTAGCTTCACTATAGGCCCATTAAACAAGTACTTCTCATCATCCTCCAGCAGTTTGATCGAGCAAGACAAGACAATTCTCTCATGGCTAGACACCCAAGCTCCCAAGTCTGTGATATACGTAAGTTTTGGAAGTGCTGCGCAGATTACCAAGTCGGAATTTCAAGAAGTGGCTCACGGGTTGATGAATATTGGTTTACCGTTTTTGTGGGTGGTTCGACCAAGGGTGGTTCGTGGTTCAGAATGGCTCGAGTCTTTGCCTGAAAGGTTCCAAAAAGAAGTGGGTGATAGGGGACATATCGTGAAATGGTGTCCTCAACAAGACGTGTTAGCTCATCCAGCAACTGGGTGTTTTTGGACTCATAATGGATGGAATTCAACATTGGAGAGCATATGTGAAGGAGTTCCTATGGTTTGTTCGCCTTGTTTTACTGATCAACCAATAAATGCAAGATATGTGAGCGATGTTTGGAAGATTGGTGTTCTGTTGGAGGATGGGTTTGAGAGGAAGGGCATCCAGATGGCACTTAGAAGAGTAATGATGGATAAAGAAGGAGAAGAAATGCGTGAAAGGATAAGGTGTCTCAAGGAGAAGGTAAACCTCTCTCTCAAAAAAGGTGGATCTTCTCATCAGTCATTAAAGCGCTTGGTTGATTATATTTCATTGCTGTAATTACTTGTATAAGTTGTATGCGCGCATTAATTAATTACTTGTAAGCTGTATGCAAAAAGGAGAATATGTTAAAATTTGAATAAGATCATTCATGATAATATTATGATTAATGATAAGAAGATACATAGTATATAATATATAATATGTACGGATTAAGTTAGTCATACAATTTTATATTAATTAACTTTCTTTTCACCCATAATTAATGATCTACGTGACGGTCTTAAAGATTTAAATATCATTAAATGGAGTCGGAAATATATATATATATATATATATATATATATATATATATATATATATATATATATATATATATATATTCTAATAAAACAATACTTTTTCATCACGTAACATTTTCTTAGCTCTTCTCCAGTTTTTTTCCCGCCCATATTATCTAACCGAAATTCCAATTCTACCCTTGTGCTACTATATAATCACATGTCCTGTTAATTCCTCTTATTCTTTTTTGAAATTCAAAATTTTTGAGAATCAACTACATGATTTATATAAAGAAATCATTAATTCTAAAAACCTAACATTCCAAAGAATCAACAATTACATAGCAACAAATCAGAAAAAAGTATCATCTCCAAATCAACAATTAAATCACAATAACCGGTCAGGCTTCTCTCTTTATATTTGTTTGATTTTTTTAACTATCGGAAGCTTCAGGGGGGCATTGTAGATGTGTGTGTGTGTGTGGTTTTAGAGAAAAGAGAATGGGTTTGGATGAGTTTTGGTAAATTTTTCGATTTCAGGACTGGATCTTTGGGGGTTATTCAATTATTCAGTCGCCGTTTCGTGCTTTACCTACGCAGTCCGATTCCTTAATATGACGAAGAAGTAAATCCATACGAAGGGTTATTCATATACGAGCATACCAAAATTCCCAGGATGAAATAACAGCTGGACGATCCACACCAGGTTTAATTCGTTTATCTCTACTCAAGTTTTTTTTTCCTCAGATGATTATATTATTCATTTTAACAGGGTGTAGATTCTGTTACAGTGAACTTCAAGGAAAGAGAAATCAAGGAGGGATCACCGAAACTATTGAATAAATTAGCATTATAAAGGTAATTCATTCCATTTTTTCTTTTTTGTCAATTTCCCTATTTGGTCGATTTGCTGAAAGTAATTCTACAGGTTTCAACCCTAATTTTTAGATATGCTTATCATCAAACCTCCTTTCTCTTCTCCAATCCTCTATCTGACATCAGGGGTGATTCTGTTTCGTGTTTCAAATCTACTACTGTTTTGCTCAATATTATCATCAGACTTGCTTTCTCTTCTCTAATTCTCAATATTTTTAGATATTCTTATCATCAGGCCGCCAATCCTCTTCACCAATCCTCTTTCTGTTATTTCAGTTTTCAATCATAAGAACTTTTTATGAATTGGAGGGTGGAGGGTGTAACATCCAAAAATCGAGACCTAAAATTTTTGTTTTAAAGTATATTACTTGTAAAATAGTTAACGGAAAATAGCACTTAAAATTATTTCAAACATAAAGTCACAATCACAAGTCTCAAAACCATATTAGTAAATAGTATAATATCAGAGTACAATCCCAGGTTTCTCAAATGCGAAATATCATGTGTGAATGTGTGATGCGCCGCTACCCCACCCGCTCCTTCCACTTCGATGAAGAGGTACCTGAAACCAAAACTAAAAACCGTAATCACAAAGCTTAGCGAGTTTCCCCATCATACTCCAACCGGTATCTGTCGGGCATAGCCAGGAGCTGGGCTCTTCCTCGGTATCTTTCAACTGGTAAATGGGAACTAACCTCCCTTTCGGTATCTTTCAACCGGTAACTGTGAGTTACCCTCCCCTTCGGTATCTTTCAACCGATAACTAGGGACTATCTCACCCTTACTATTGCTAACACATACCAGACACAATAAACATATGAAGCACAATAATTATATCGGGCACAATAATCATATCTCTTATCAGCACTAGATAATTATCACAAAGACAATCATCTAACCAAAACTTTTACTTGTGGGTCTGCATTTTGGCCGTAGACCCACTCCTACTAGGAAAAAACTCACCTCAAAGTCGTGTAGTGTGTGCACTGATCTCGATATGAAAACCAACTCTCCTCGAATCCCCAATCCCTACACAACAAATTTTCTAACTTATCAATTCGTACTCGTAACCCTTACAAGGGTCAACTCAAGTCCAAGACAAAGTCAAGTTCAACACCTTGGTCAATGGTCAATCATCTGGTTAAAGTCAACATCTGGTTGACTCGACTCACCGAGTTGGTCCACCAACTCGCCGAGTCCCCATATCCATAAAATGACATAATCTCGTCCCTACTCGTCGAGTATAGTAAGAGCTCAAAAAGTTCACCTTCAACAATAGATTACAATATCTTCAATCGACTCGTCAAGTTTATCTTCATCCATAAAAAGGTGTTCAGTCTATGACTCGTTGAGTTCCCTTTGAACACGCCGAGTCCGTTTTCATGTGGTTGAGACATTTCCTTGAACTCACCGAGTCTGTTCATCCACTCGCCGAGTTCTATGATATCCAGGTCCATAGTGAGCCTAAATAACTAAGGGACCTTCAATCTTAGCATCTGGTCCATTAACAGAAAGGATTTGGTGGAAAATACGCCTCGACTCACCGAGTCCCTCTTTATCCAAAACTATACGGTTGATTATAATGGGTCTTAACGCATCAAAACCATAGATCTGTCATCCTAGGTCCATTTTATACGTAAATCTACAAACTTGATGTCCATACATGGGGCCTTTGGCTCAAAAAGCCATAAAAAGAGGTCTAAAATATGCATGGGTCTCCCATGGCCATAAAGTTGTCACCTTTATGGCATAGGGACCCTCACTGGTTCCAAATCTGAAACACAAACCCACTCCTACAACCAATCCTGAATATAAGTTCATTAAGACTTAGAAAAATGTAGAAAATAGCCCCAAATCAAGATCTAAGCAATGAATAGCCAAGGTTTCAGCTTTATACCTCAAATAAGCTGGAAATGTGCCCAAAACTCTAGATCTTCTTACTTCCTCTTGATCTCACAAGCTTCCTTCTCCTCCACAAACTTCAACCACACAAAAATGGCACTACAAAGCTCAAGAACACTCAATAGATGGCTACGGTTTCTCTGGGTTGGAAGGGACGATGGGGGCTGGGTTGGGGTGTTATAAGGTGTTTAAATAGGGTGAAAAATTACAGGTGATCTAAACTAAAGTTAAACCCCTGATCAAAAGTCGAGTCTACTCGACGAGTTGGGCCTCCAACTTGTCGAGTCCAAGAGTGAATTACATAATTACATGAATTTAAATATGTACCAGGAACCGGGTGTTACAGAGGGGTATAATGGTCATTTAGAAGAAAATAGTGAATTAGTGTGCATCTGATGTGACCGTATGTTTGTGTATGCTTTGGTTAGGTAGTGTGACAAAGCCTCCAAATTTTCTATCTCACATTCTTCTACTTTTTTGTAACCTATGGTCCTATTTGAGTTGGTGGTTATCTGAAATACCATTTTATTTTATCACAGATGGCCGCTATAACTGGTGCTATCAAGAAATAACAACGTACTCTCAACATTAAATTTTAAAATAAACGAAAATGGAGAATGCAGGGGCAATTTAGGTATATTGGTATATTGTTTTTATTTAATCCTATTTTTCATGTTATTAAAGAACAATGAACATTAGCCTAACTTTTATACTTACATTGGGTTGACATGAATTAAAGGGGAAACAAAAGGGTCAAAATGACAATTTTGAACAAAAAAATATATATTTTGTTTTAATTGTTTCATATCAATGTACTTTTATTTTTTATGTTTAAGTTGAAAAATTACGAAAATGTATTTTTGAATCAAAATAAGGTCATTTTGACTCCAAATTTCTTCAACTTAACAGTTTAGGAAGTATAATGCCAAAATGAGATGTATTTAAAAAAAAAAAAGCAAACTTTTTGTGACCTCAATATTAAAATTTTAAAGTAAACATAAATGGAAGCTGCAGGGTTAATTGGGTATATTGGTCTTTTGATTTAATTTATTGTATTTTTCCCGTTATTAAAGAACAATGAATATTAGCCAAACTTTTAAACTATACATTGGGTTGACATGATAAAAACGGGGGGAAATGGTCAAAATGACAATTTTGAACAAAAAATAAATTGTTTTAAGTTGGTAAATTACGAAAAAAGGAAAAAAGTAAAATTGACCAAATTGGACAAAAATATCATTTTGAGTAAAAAAGAGGTCATTTTGACTCCGAATTTCATAAATTTAGCAGTTTAGGAAGTAAAACGCTAATATGAGATTTATTTAAAAAATATCAAACTTTCTGCTTGTGGCATCATTTTATTATTACAGGTGATCTAAACTAAAGTTAAATAATGAATAATTTACTTTTATATAAATGCCTAAAAATATAACACTCTATTTTAAAAAACTGATGTCGTTAGCTGTGATCTTATCCAATCCACCTGGTGTTATTTTTTTTTAACATCGGGTTTGTGAGAATTTATTATAGAATACATCCAAAGTAAATTATATGGAAGGGTTGATTCCATCTGTTGAAGATATAGTTTCATTCGTTGATGAAAGGTTTTCAAGAATACATCCAAATGGAAAATCTGAGAAAGTTAAATGGTGATGATGACAATTAATCATCACTTTTCCATTTTTTTGTGTACAGTGAAAGCTGTTTAGGAGTTCCATTTTCAATGTAATTTTTTTAATTCAAAAATAATTGCTATTTTTGAAATTGAAACCTTTAATTGCTTTAGTAATTAGGAACTTTGAAATTTAACAAAGCGAATACAAGTTATTTATTAAATTTATCATCAATCAAATTATTTGATATACATAAATGGTTATCAGGTTTATCAAGTTTAATACATTTCCTTCTACAGTGAAAATGGGCTTTTTGGTTACCAGATATATAGGTTGAATGGAATTACAAAAAGGTTCTAGGTGGTAATCTTCAAATCATTACTCTTCTCTCCATCTCTCTCATTCTTTGATTAAATGACTGAGATTTGATGTTAATCTGATAGGTGGTGTATGTGTATAGTTAATGGTATGGTACAAACATAGCAACGTTAAGTCCTGCTCTGTTCAACAATGGTTTGAGTTGTGATAATCCAACAATTATCTCAACGGACAAGTCTGTCTTTTAAGGTCACCACAAGTGATGGTAAAACCATTGTATCTAACAATGTTGTCCTTGTTGGCCGGTCTTTCAGCCAGACCTTTGGTGCCCAATTCCAATGAAAAGACATTTTTACCCTTATTTAGGAAATAGGTTTTAGTGGTCACCTAGGTATTACTATTGTATTTTTTAGCAACTAGTACTATAATGACTAAGGGATTATTTTGATAGGGTCCTTTTAGTCATTTTGTTTTTTTAGGGTGCCCATATAGAATCTTTTAGTCATCAATCCGGTTGAGTTTATCATCATAAACCCTTAGTTTCCTATTAAACTCTTTTATTCTATTCACAAACTTTGGGTTTATCATCTTACCTTTATTCTATTCATAACCTTTTGGTCATCAAAAAGGTTGGGTTTATCATCACAAACCCTTAGTTTCCTGTTAACATTGTACTCCCTTTGTTTTTATTATTTGAGTTAAAGAAAAACTAAACAATATCATTTGTAATTTACTCTTTATTTCTTAAATAACAAAATTGAATGTGACGATAATATATAAGAAATATCAAGTTATAGATTTTTAATTAGAAGTGCAAATGATATTTTATTCGTATATATTGAATTTCCAATACTTTTATTTTTAATATTATTTATTAAAAAAGTAGAATATTACAATTCATAAGTTTTTCTAAATTAATGATATATTATTTTATTAGATAATCAATTTTTTTAATTCTATTTAAAATTAACACCCGTGGGTTCCACGGGTTTAACCTAGTGTGTGTGTGTGTGTGCGTGTGTGTGTGTGTGTGTGTGTATATATATATATATATATAGGGAAGGGTTATTTGGAAAACAAAAAAAAAACCCCTAAAAAACACTAAAAATCATAAAAACACATAAAAAAATACTTAGAGATCACAATTTTTTATAGAAAAATTGCAGCTTTTTTAATAAAATTGTTCAAAAAAAAATCAAATTTTAAAAAAAATTGTTTTTTTTTTTGTTTCAACGATTTTATGCTAAAAGCAGCGATTTTTTCATAAAAAATTCAAAAAAAGTTTTGTGATCTCTAAGTGTTTTTTTATTCATTTTTTTTATTTTTAAAGTTTTTTAGGGTTTTTTGTTTTCCATAGAACTTAAACATATATATATATATATATATATATATATATATATATATATATATATATATATATATATATATAGAGAGAGAGAGAGAGAGAGAGAGAAAGAGAAAGAGAGAGAGAAAGAGAGAGAGAGAGAGAGAGAGAGAGAGGCTTAGGTTGAATTCTAATTAATTATTATTTAGATGTAGGAATAATTGTGGACCAATCATTTTAGTTATATTAACAAAGACATTTATCTATATTATTAAGTTAAAAAAAAACATAATAACACTATTTAATTAAAAGAATGGTAAAAATGTACATTTCAATTACTTTCAAATTAGGAAACACAAATTTAAAAATAAAAATTTCGGATTTTAAAGGATTTTTTATTATCTTAATTTTGAATTCTGATTTTTTAATTAGTTTCTGCCAGAATGTTATTCTGTTAGAATGATGTTCTATGATATTGTTTTTGTAAAATGTTATTCTATTAGGATATTAATAAAGAATAATAAAATTCTTGAACCTAAAATTGAGTAATAACAACATTCTAATATATTCATACACATCCGAACTTAAATATAAATTCATAAATATTCTTACAGACTGATACATTTTAATGTGCACATGTTTGTTTGATTGGGGATTGGGTTGAGGATGTCCTACTTTGTGTTGTAGGCCAACATAGCTGGTGAGCGGTCCGGATAGGCTGTAGGCCCTGCGAGGAGGTCCAATCAAGTCGAAGGCTTGGGAGTGGTCCAGATAGGCTGTAGTGCCTGCGAGGTGGTCCAGTCAGGCTGAAGGCTCATTATGCATGTTGTTCTGTATTTGTTATACGTTCTAGATATATTGGTATGGCATTGGTATTTTAGGGTAGCTTACTAAGCTTTCGAACTTACAGTTTCAGTTTGTTGTTTTAGGTACTTCCGGTGATTGAGGGAAGGTGAATGCCTGATCGTACCGCTCCTCCTGCTGCTATGTTTTATGATTGGAAACTAGGATACACCGATGTTTATTATTTTGAAAACAAATTATGTAATGATTAAATGGTTTTTAAGTCTGTTGAAAAAGTTTTAATTTGGCATGATTTTATGGGTGTTACAGATTGTGACATCCCCAAAATCTCGGCCAGAAAAGACCGATTTTCATTTATGCTTTTAAAATAAATTCAGAGTAAATCCTTTTGATTTGAAAGAGTTGCGGAACTTGTTCCCAAAAACAAAACATGATAAAACAATGTTTACCAAAGCATTTCGTAAAAGAAATGTATTTTTCATTATATAATCAAAACTCGGGGTGTCATGTTCCGATATAGACCAATAAGCATAAACGATAACATTACAAGTCATTCAACAAATATATACATGTACAGACTTGTAAACAAAACAACTTGATGGTTCATCCATCTTACGCCCTTGCGCCACTTCCTGTAATACAAATAAAACTAAGTGGGTCAGGCTTGGGAGCCTGGTGAGCATATAGGGTTTTCAACCCACAATAAATAATTAAATTAATTATTATCAACCAACAATATCCCAGTTACCCATTCCCGTTATTCTCACTTTACGTCCCTAAACTAACTAACACAAGTGACCTAATCTAAGAATATATTCATCGGGGTGACAACAAATGCTGCGGGGGTTCCTCAGCAATATATGTCAAATAAGGCAACCATGAGGGGGATGGAATACAGCGAATGAACACCCAAGTTCATTAACACCTACATGTTATGAGCCTGCTAGTGTTCCACTGGATTGTCTAGAAAAGTCTGTGGTCGTCATCTAAATTCCGTTAGATGACTGGATCAAAACAACAACGAGGCCTCTCATCTGTTTATTACACACCAACTATCTACCCAACATATTAGTAGATAAAAACATACATTTTTATACATATTTTCAAAACCTGTATAGCATGCTTGATCAATACATTTTCCATATAACAGATGAGGCACACACACATAACACGTATTTCATATAGAAATAATCAGATCTGTAAGATAGAAGAAAGTGAATATACATTCACACACATAACAACAAAATATACACATAACACGTATCTCGTATAAAATACTTCATAATTATACGTTAGGAGAAAGTAACAATGCATTCATACGTATAAACAACAATATACTTAATACACTCAAACCATACTTGTATTATTATTGCGTTTATGAAAGGTAGTATACAGTCACTTGATCAGAAGATGATCAGACAGCACTACGGCTTGCAAAAGTAGTAATCCTCAGCAGATCTGGAAGATCTCTTACAAAAATCGAACTTCTCGCGGGCAGAGCTTCGGCTCGGAAACCGCACTTCTCGGGATCTTCGGGATCTTGGGACTTGCTTCGGGACTCGGGAATGATACCGGGGCTTCGGGGTGGCTTCAGGGGTAAAAACGCAGAGCTTCGGCACGAAACGGAGGAGAAATGAGCAACTATGCCCGGACCCCTCGCATCCTATTTATAGGAGGCTGGAACCTCCTCGTACGCGGGGTGTACAGGGCTCCGAAGTCATCACTTCATGCGTCATCCGAAGTGTCGACACTTCTTGCTGTACGCGGGGCGTACTCCGGATGAGTTCGGTGACTCGTCTTCGGATAAGGCCGGTATTTAATAATTAAATTTAATTATTAATTATTTAATAAACTTCGAAAATTCATATCTCCTTCATACGAACTCCGTTTTCGACGTTCTTTATATCCACGCGAAGGTGAGACTATGCTCTACAACTTTCATTTAGACTCCATCGGCTAATTTTTACTTTATTTTTATTATTTATTTTTAATAGGCCGGGACAAAAAATTTCGTTATAAATTCATAACTTCTTTGTTTGACGTCCGTTCTCGCCTAACTTTTTATCAGTTTGATACTAACAACGAGATCTTCGATTCTCGTTTAGATCACTAAGGCTAAATATCGCTCTAACGTAAATTTCACTTTTTACGTAATTCAGCGTTGCCGGTTCTATCGCGAAACTTCGACATGTCATAACTTCTTCGTTATATCTCGGATTTCGGCATTCTTTATATCTTCGGAAACCTTGTTTCAACTACTACAACATTATCTAAAGATATAGAGTTTATTTTACACTTAAATTTTGACGCTTATTTTTTTTCTTAATTAATCAAACCACATAATTAAACAATTAAGCACAAAACACATAATATTCAAAGAATACACTTCTATTATTTCAAGACGGGTTACAAAGGTTAACCTAGACTATCACATTGCTAAAAATGGCAAGCCCAGAAACACAGGCGTTACATAGATTATGGTTTCAATGGTAGATGAAAGAATGAGTGATGTAGAAACAGTAGAGGTTTCAAGATGGGAAGTGCCAAAGGTTTCGTTATTCATCCCCCCTTCACCCATGTGTCCATATTAGATACGTGCACAGTGATGTATGGGGTTTGAACCTCATCCATGTTGGACTTAGTTAACGAAACCTCCAGTGGTATGACCGTGGCCTTCACATGGATGGAAGTAGATGGAGGATTACTCAAACTGGTGTTTGTATCCGTATTAGAAACGTGTACATTGGCACCAGGACTTCCAGTCTCCTCGAAAATTTACGTAAATGGAGAATCCCTTTGGGGCGACCCAAAGCCAAAATAAGCAATGTGAATATTTTCCCTTCGCTATCACTGCCATGATCTGATTTGACAATGACTTTATCAAGTGGATCTTTAAATTGTCACTTCTTCTTCTTAATCATTTTAACCATCTGTTGTGCTTGTCGTTTCATTGAGGTAGGCAAAATAGGAGCATGAATTTCACAAAAGAGCACACCTCGTCGGTTAATTTGGAGTTTACGAATTTTCTTTATCCCCTTAGAAGAAGAATGAGTTTGTTATCATTTGTTAGGGGTTTTGACTTCAATATCTGGAATAGATGGCTTAATAGGAGAATGTTGAGGTCTTTTAGCTTGCTTCTTTGTGCGTCTAAGAATTCTTGTCTTTGAAGGAATGACTTCCTTAGAAACTTCCTCCTCCACATGCTCTTGAATAGGTTTTGATTGTGCAGTCTTCTTCTTTTTCTTTGTTACTTTAACAACCTTCGATGAACCCCCAACCCCCTTTGGCAAAAGAACTCCAACTATGTCATTTGTGTTAATAGATGCCAAATATTGAAACAGAATTGGGTTTACAGGATCAATTCGTTGCAGTGTGTAAGGAGATGAAAAGTTATGCGAAATCCCTAATCCAGCCAAGAATGAATCCAAAATTTGATTTTTGAATTCTGAACCACTGTCACTTTTGATTCTTCGAACTTTCGTCGTCAAACTTAATTCAATGTTTTTGATGAAATATTTCATCACTTGAGCCGTTTTAGACTTCTGACGAAGAAAGAAAGCCCAAGTAAACCTTGAAAATCGTCAATAATGACCAATATGTACTTCTTTTTATTGAAAGTCTCAATAGTCGAAGGTCCACATAGGTCAACTAGATGACTTTGTCGATGTTGCTTTCCCTGTTCACATGCAACACATAATGAGTTGTTATAAAATTTAAATACAGGTAGACCACGAACAAGATCATGTATAACCAGCTTGTTGAGATTCTTGAAATTCAGATGGGAGAGATGATGATGCCACAACCAACTAAGATCTGATGAAGCTTTTGATAAAATACATATAGAGGGAACACCAACTATAGGTTTCATACCGAGGTTGAACATATCTCATTTTCTTTTTGACTTAAAAGAAGAACTTCCTTCGTTTCTTTGTTAGAGATAACACTTCCTTCTTCATCAAAGACAGCTTGATTTCCAGTTCCCACAACAAGTTACAAAACACTTATCAAATTGTGTTGTAAGCCATTGAAATATGCCACTTTATTCACAGTAAATTTTCCATTCGTCACCTTGCCATATCCTTTCACTTTACATTTTTTATTGTTGCAAAACTTTATTACTCCTGCATTATCTAACTTTCGATAGTCTCGCAAATTCTCCTTTCTCCTAGTCATGTGACGAGAGCAACCCTATCAATATACCAATGCTTATCGTATTGCTCGTCACATAGTACTTGTAATCATTAAGAAGAATTTAGGTCCCCGAGGCTTTTTGCGTCCTTTGACATTAGTTTGAAATACATTTTGAAAAGATGAACCTAGGACCCACTTTCGAACCTTTGACTTTAAACTCTCAATTAAGTCAATTACGATATATTTGGGCATTGAAATGTAATCATTGGAATAGGTTCAACATTGATTTTCCCTTTTCCATCTTCAGTTTTTTGTACTTGGGAATTTCTTTCCACTTTTTCACTGATAGATTTGAATCCTGTGATGATAAACTACCATTCAATGACTTTTTTAAGTAGCTTTCATAAGCATACTTGATTTGTTCTTGAGAGTACTTTCCCGACTGATATTGTTTCCATTTTCCTTCGAGCCAATGATTAGTATTTTTCACATAAATTCTTCCTTTTGCAAATAAGGCATTCATTTTCTGCTTTGACTCAGGATTTGAAAAGTGTGCATTTATGGGTTTAAATGGTTCATTTTTCTTCTCTTTAACATCTAATTTTTCAAAGTTTTGTTTTAGAAAAGATGAAATTTTGAAAACAATTTTGATATTGATTATTATAACCAACATCATTTCGATTGGAAACCATTTTTCCCTCTTTAAAAATATCTTTGACCATGAGTATGATTGAAATTTATTTGTTTATTATTTCAGAACAAAATTCATTTGATCTTTGTTTTTAGCTAACCTCTTATTTTCATGATTTATACCAAAATTTCATGGATGTTGGTTTTGAACAAATTTTCCATTTCCTTGCTTTTGAACATTTCGAGGTCAAACTTGTTTTTGAACATTAGATTGACTTTTTGGAAAATCATTTTGCTTTTGAGATCACTTGGTTTGAACAAATGTCTTATTTTGAGAAAATTTCTTAACTAGTTCAGTTGATTTTTTCTTAAAAACGTTTTGTTTTTGAAAAGCCTTGATATTTTTGCAATAGACTTTGTTTTGCGCTTTAGAAGTCAAAATGCCTTCTTCTCTCACAATTTTTTGTAGACTTTCATTGAAAATTTGTGATTTGGAAACAGTTTCTTCGGTTTGATTATCAACTTTTGATTTTTTAGTTTTTACTTCCCACACACGTTTTGGTTTTTTTCTTTGAAAAGTTGTTGGGTTTTTGTTCAGACCATTTTCAACTGTGCTTTGGTTCGAAAATAAACCTTTTTTTGCCACAAATTTATTGTATTCTTCAACAAGTTTGTTTATTTATGGATTCACCTTGTCACCATTTCCAGAAGTGATGAACACTTGATTTGGAAATACAACCTCATCAGTGCATTTGAAGGACGGATAGACAGATGAATTAGATTCCAGATAGTGTGAACTTTTTTCTTTCAACACATTTTTGAATTCCTTTGATTCTTCATATACTTGCTTGACAACAACTCATGGAATAGTTGTTTCATTCAAAACATCAACCTCATCACCTTCATAATCTTCTACTACAACTTGATCAAAAGGATCACAAACTTTTGATGTAGATGGTTGATCACTGTTGACCTTCGCCATTGAATCATGACAAATTTATTTGTCTTTTGCTATCGAATTGACATTAATAACAGATATCTAAGAACAATCAACAGTTTCCTCTTCCTCAATTTCATTGATATTATAAAACTCATCTTCAATATCAGCAAAATTTTGTTGAGAGTCTATTGTCGAATTCTCAGTCATGTTCAAAATTTTAACTTGTTCATTTTTAGTCAGAGTTTCATTAACTATATGCACTAAATCATCAACATTCAAGCATTCATAAAATTTGATTATTCGATAAGCATATGAATCATTAGGCACTTTATCAAATTTAAAAATTTTCTTTTTGCAATCCTAAGAAGTAGCATTTACTTTTTCTCTTTCATATTCTAAGAACGATAACAATTTTCTATGTTGTTATTTGCAGATATCAGAAGAGTGATGTAGTTCAATAAGTTTTGCATATAAACGTTTAGTACTATTATAATAAATGTTTCTTTGCTTAACTAACAGAATATTGTCATTTCTCACTGAATCTCTATCTAAAGTTAAGTTTCTTATTTGTAGCTCTAGAGTCTTAATCGTACTCTTCTTAATCTCCAAAAGATTTTGACAATCAAACAACAACGTTTTGAATGTTCAACTTCTCTACTAACAAAAATCAACATATCATTAACATATGAGAGAGTATCATCAAAATCATATAAAATAGTAAGATAAGAACTTGAGGGAATATTAAAAGATTCAAGAAAAGTACGTAGCTTCAAAGTCATGGGTGACTTATCTGCGCCAGTCGATACGAAACATCTACCCCTGACCTTCTCATCGTTTGACCTGTCCTCTTCGTATTGAGCAAATATCACTCCATGAGTTGGATTCCTCATCTCTTCCTTATCGGCTCCAAATGATCAAATATGATAAGTTCCATCACTTTCACTTCCTCCCTTCACAACCAATGAAAGATATTTTGTTTTTGCCCTTATCTCCTCTATCTTTTCAGCATAGTCAGCTTCATCTTTTACTCTCTCATTCTTTTCTTCCTTCTTTCTTTGCATGACGTCTTTGGCCAAGTGGTTCGAACCATTGCAATAGTTGCAATCATATCCCGAATAACTTTTCAATTTCAATTACTTCTTCTCAATACCATTCTTACTATCCTTCTTTTCTTCCTTCAAATCCACCTTCACACCTTTTGCCAATGAACTGTTCCCTTGGAACCCACTATAACATTTGTACTTTGGATTGAATGGCTTCTTGAAAAACTTTTTCAGCTTGTTGTTAGAATAGTAAGCAACAACCTCATCCTCATAATTTACTAAAAATCCTTCTTCTTCATAATTATCTTGTTCACAACTTTCGATCTCAAAGTCCTTTGTATTCTCTTTTGACATGAATGCTAAAGGTCCACCAATGCCCAACTTTCCTTGCTATCTCATTAGTTTCACTTTCATGAGCCTTGAGCACATTGTACAAATCACCCAAACAATATCCATCAAAACTCTGTTGAGTTTTGATCATCAGACTTATGTTTCTCCACTCCTTTTGTAGTCCTATTAGAAACATAAGCTTGTACTCAAGAGTTGAACGAGTAACACCATAACGATTGCACTTGAATATCAACTCATTCAAGTGATCATAATATAACTCAATGGGTTCATTATCTTTCTTCTTGAATTCACCAAGTTCCAACAGGCATTGTTTCACAAAACTCTTCTTGGTCTTTTCACTTCCTTGATACTTTTCTTTCAGAGTATCCCAAATCTCCTTTGCAGTTTTGCATCCTAGAACATAGATGGAAACAACTAGTGGAAGATCACCACATATTACACGAAGGCATTTCTTATCATTAGCCTCCTGTTTATCCTTTTGTGCTACCATACCACTAGATGAACCTGCTTTTCCAACTTGATCAAGCCTTTCCGGATGATAATTCCCACTAGTAATGCATCGCTAGAGATCTTCGTTGATTCGTACAGATAATTCTCCATACGATCCACCTACTACTCATAATACTCTAGAATGAGCAATGGAATCTTCGTGGAAGATCCAAGCAAATGAGAAAATCTTGACATGGTGTTCATGTTGAAATTCACCATTTTCATATTGGAAAAAAGTGATGATTGATTTAAAAAAGAGATATAACGGATGAATCAACCAGAAAACGATCATGGGACACTCAATCTAACAAACTGATTGAGAAATCGAAACAAATCAATTAATGAACACAAGTTTTCTTAATCAATAATGCAAAAAACTTTGAATCGGAAAAGCGATTCAAAACTATTCAAAAAGTAAGAGAAAATTGGTATTGACTGAATGTAACCTGCTCTGATTCCAATTGAAGAGTGTTTAAATCGAGTTTAGAAAACGAAATCTATCATAAAAAAAGCATTAAGAACATGATTGTAAATAATATATGTTTTGCTCATTAATTGTCTAAATGAATACAAAAGTTCTAAAGAGAGAATAAGAACGAGTGTTCCCAAAAGCTACTCTCTACTTCTATACTAACCCTATTTATAGAGTAATATGGATGGTCTTAAAATATGCAAGGACTAGACGTTCGACATCAACATAAAAAAATGCATTGCAAAATACATACACAACGAAGTACTAGACTTCACAACTATACAGACCAAAATGAACTTTGACATTTCACTAGACATTTCTCAAGGGATTATTTAAAACTAATAATCTTAACCAAGTTGTAGAATATTTCTCAAGGGATCCGTACATATAAAGAACGCCGAAATCCAAGTTATAACGAAGAAGTTATGGCCCGCCGAAGTTTTATGGCGAAACCGGCACGGTACCGGGAGACATAAATAGTGAATTTACGATGGAGGACTTTTTAGCCTTAGCGATCTAAACCAAATTTGTAGTATACATTAAACCAAGAACATCCATAAAAAGAATGCCCAAATCTGACTTTGTATGAGGAAGTTATGATTTTTCTAAGATTCGGCTTAGCAGTGCACGACCCGAAACTCGAATTTTAGCTCGAGTGGTTTTTGGCTTATGCGACCTAAATGAGAGTTGAAGATCTCATTAATAGGAACTCAACAGTAAAAAGACAGAAAAAAACGGAGTCCGTATGAAGGAGTTACGGATTCTTCGCGGACATTTAACAGTATAATCTCCTCCTATTGTTAAATTTAAGATCGGTCGAGAATTAGCCGACGGGGTCTAAATGAAAGTTGTAGGTCTTGTTTTTACCTACGTGTGGAAAAAAATAACGTCAAAAACGGAGCTTTTATGCGAGAGTTGTGATTTTTATAATTTGGGAGGCTGATACGCGAGTTTCGGTGACGTGGCACCATCAGGAAGAGGACACGTGGCACCACCAGAAGGCTGCCACATGCACCAACTCGGTGATTCTGTGTCAAGACTCGGTGAGTCCATAAGATATTTTCACTATAAATAGAGGTGTCGGGTCTTTCCATTTCTTCACACCTCTCAAGCCTTCTTTCTCTCTCTACACACTCTCTCTAAGCTCCCTAAGCCCCCCTAAAGCCTATGTAAACCCCCTAGCACCCAAAGGAAGCCCCGAGAAAAGAGCCTTTCGGCTCGGGAACGCTGCTCCAGCGGAGACCGGTTTTCAGAAAAATCCGTTGTAAGTGAGCTACGCCTAACCTATCTTTAGTATAGCTTATAATTCAATATAGTAATGTTATTAGGACCTTATAATAAATATTTGGGCTATTTTTATGAGTTATATAAGTGTCGTTATAATATCTTTTTAACCACTCGCGGTACGGGGAATCTGGTTTAAAGGGCCACATAGGTTTGTTGGATTTTAAAAGTGATATACGCCAAAATGGTCCTTCCCTCCAGTGTTTTATGTTTATCCCCTGTTTGTACATAGTGGGTGAAGAGTATTGTTTAACGCTTATATAATAGTAATAATAGTTAGACTATTAATTAGTCTCGGTAGATATTAGACTAAACTCTAGTGGTAATGATACTAGGTTTTGTCAGAGGAAAATTGTGTTAAGAGTAACGAAGTGTTGTCCGAGTGTTGAGTCACCACCTTCCCAGGTGAGTCCATAGTTACTTTCATCTTACACATAGATATAAAGTACTTTATATAAATTATGTGCTATGTGTGCATATTATCTGAGTACTTCGTGTATTTTATATCTACGATAATGTTGGGGTAAAATATAGGTAGATTTAATAGATGGAATATGGGTTGGATGATGAGTTGAGAGGTGTTATAGACCACGAGGTGAGGGTGAGAGTTGGACGATGTGAGAAGCCTTTCCCAAATGATGGCCCTGTCATCTAGCAGAGTATGGATGACAACCACAAACTATTCTAGACATTCCCGTGGAACACTAGCAAGCTTGCAACTTGTAGGTGTTGTGAACGATGTGTTCACCCGGTGTACTCTAAACCCTGGCGATCATGCAGTGAAACGACCCAAAAATACGACCCAAAAATTTTCGTTTTTCAATATAATCAAAATCATAATATGAGTATCATAATAGAAAACATGCGCGATGTATCCCAAATCATAATAAAATACTGTGCGGAAAACTGTATCATACTACATCAAATCCAAAACACTAAAAACCATCCCCAGGATAAAAGCTAAGCTGTGATGTGTGCGATGCTATCACCCCGAGCTCTTCCCTTTGCTTGCGGAAGTACCTGAAACCAAAACTGAAACTGTAAGCACGAAGCTTAGTGAGCTCCCCCAAAATACCACATACCATACAATAACATATAAACACATATTGGGCCCCGCCCACTACATCGGGCCGAAACCCGGAAACTGCATCGGACCGAAGTCCGGAACTGACTGGGACCTTGTCCCCTGCATCGGACCAAAGTCTGGAACTAACTGCATCGGACCGAAGTCCGGAACTAACTGGGACCTTGTCCCCTGCATCGGACCAAAGTCCGGAACTAACTGCATCGGACCGAAGTCCGGAACTATCTGGGACCTCGTCCCCTGCATCGGACCGAAGTTCGGAACTAACTGACTGAACATAGCATAGCATATCAACTAGCATGAACACATATACTGCATACTGCATCGGGCCGTAGCCCGGAACACATAACATATAACACATAGCACATAAATCCTGTCTGAGCCACGAAGGCATCAAACATACCAACTACTACATCGGACCGAAGTCCGGAAACTACTGCTAACTGGACGGGCCGGCATTGTGGCCTTAGACCCGTCCCTACTGGAAGGAAACTCACCTCGTAAGCTGGCTGATGAGTGTGTGGCTCGGGAAGCTAACGGCTGCTACTCCTGAATCTCCTCGGCTACAAGTCCATAAACACACTCAATCAAATACTAACACTGCACTTGGGGTAAAATGACTCTTTTACCCTTGGTCAAAGTCAACTCTCTTTGGGCTGACTCGCCGAGTTGGGCCACCCAACTCGCCGAGTCTTACTCTCACTTCTCAGTTCTACACGCTGCTACTCGTCGAGTGTGGCATCAACTCGACGAGTACCCTCTTGATCCAAGAACTCAGACAATCTTCATCCGACTCGCCGAGCCGTAAGAACAAACTCGACGAGTTGTTCTTGATCCTAAGAAGATTGCCTTGGACTCGCCGAGTTGTATGAACAAACTTGCCGAGTCCCTCCATCACTGAGTCTACTCTCAACTCGCTGAGTCCACTCCCTAACTCACCTCGTCCACTCGACACTGATAAAACTGAAGGACTCGGGAACTCGCGACCCAACTCGTTGAGTCGTTCTTCCCGACTCGCCGAGTTGCCGCCATGCAACTGATTTTTACTCGATTTTGTTTGAATCCAATACATACAATTGATAGATCTGAGTCCAATAAGCTGATTTACCACGTAAAGTTTCCAACTTTACGTGCACAACCTCATGAATAAGGGAAATAAGGCTAAAAGATGCATAAAATGGGTAGATCTATGGTTAACATGCAATATAACTCCAAAAAGACAGTAGATCTGGGCTCTACAACACCCCAACATTCAGATCCAAAGATATTTCGACTTATTAAGACGTTCATGCAAACATAAGGCTTGGAACAAGCATCAACTAGCTCTTAGGAGAGCCCTAATGGAAGTTTAAAGCATATAACAAGAAGGAAACTCCGAAAATACCTCAATTAACTCAGATTTGCCCTTGGATCTTTGCACTACAACACTTCTCCTTGCTTCTTTCTTCTTCTCCTTCTTCACACCTTCACAAAATGGCACCAAAACACTTATAAGCTCTCAAGGGAGGATTAGGGTTCTCTCACTGTGTTCTCAGGGTGAGGGAGGCGAGAATGGGGGCTATAAGGTGGTTTAAATAGTGGGCAACCTGGGGATTTAGGGTTTCACCCAGACGGATGGACTCGCCGAGTCCATCATATGGACTCGCCGAGTCCCCGGCTCACGCGTGCTCGCAGACGCGACCCTACTCGGCGAGTCAGGCTATGAACTTGCCGAGTCCCTCTTGTAAAACTCACTATAATTACCAATAAATCAACATACCGGGAACGGGTCGTTACAATTCTCCCCCACTTGTCTCAGACTTCGTCCTCGAAGTCTGCTACGGTTGGATCTGCAAATAACTCCGGGTAGTGCGCTCTCATTTCCTCTTCAGCCTCCCACGTCCATTCAGACCCCTTCCGGTGCTGCCACTGCACCTTCACTAGCTGAATTACCTTGTTCCTCAAGGTCTTGGTCTTCCATTCCAGAATCGCGACCGGCTTCTCGATATAATTCAGGCCGCTATCAACCTGAATATCCTCTAAGGGAACGACTGCTGTCTCATCCACCAAACACTTCCTCAACTGCGACACGTGGAAGGTGTTGTGTATCTGACTAAGCTCCTCAAGAAGATCTAACCGATAAGCAACCCGACCCACCCGAGCCAAAACCCTAAAAGGACCAATAAATCTGGGGCCCAATTTGCCCATCTTTCGGAACCTGATGACACCTTTCCAAGGTGAGACTTTCAGAAGAACCATATCTCCCACCTGGAACTCCAAGTCCGAACGCCTCCTGTCGGCGTAGCTCTTCTGCCGACTCTGCGCAGTCTGCAGCCTACTACAAACCTGCTGGATCAATTCCGTCGTCTTGAGCACCACTTCGGTGCTCCCTATGACTCGCTGACCGACCTCGCCCCAACAAATCGGGGTCCTGTACTTCCTGCCATATAACATCTCAAAAGGAGGTCGATCAATGCTCGCATGATAACTGTTGTTATACGAGAATTCCGCTAACGGAAGATACGTATCCCAACTGCCCCCAAAATCTAGAACACATGCCCTAAGCATGTCCTCGAGAGTCTGAATCGTCCTTTCGCTCTTCCCGTCAGTCTGAGGATGAAAAGCGGTGCTGAAATGGAGACGAGTACCCATCTCGTCGTGGAATCGCTTCCAGAATCTGGACGTGAAACGAACATCTTGGTCCGACACCACCGATACCGGCGCTCCATGACGTGCCACAATGTCTCGCACATAGATATCGACTAACTTTTCCGCCGATATACTCTCCTGAATCTGAATAAAATGGGCACTCTTTGTCAACCGATCCACTACTACCCATATCGAGTCCACTCCACGTGCGGTCCTGGGGAGTTTGGTGACAAAATCCATGGTGATATCCTCCCATTTCCACACGGGAATGTCTAACGGCTGCATCTTGCCGTGAGGTCTTTGGTGCTCCGCTTTGACCTTCCAGCAGGTCAAACATCTCTCAACATACCAAGCGACGTCTCGCTTCATGCAGGGCCACCAATAATCAGGTCGAAGATCTCGATACATCTTTGTCGCTCCTGGGTGGATAGAAAATCGAGACTTATGAGCCTCGTCCATCAATACTTGCCGTACCCCACCCCAGTACGGTACCCACACCCTACCATGAAGCGTCAACAAACCCCGACTGTCGTAATCAAATGAAGCTACTCGGCCCACTATCCTCTCACACTTCTGCCTCTCCTCCTTGAGGCCCTCCATCTGAGCCTCCTTGATCCGCTCCAACAATGGAGTGATCACTGTCATCCTCATACACAGGTCTCTGATAGGGGTCGCCGACACCTTACGGCTTAGGGCGTCGGCCACCACGTTGGCCTTCCCTGGATGATAAAGGATCTCACAGTCATAGTCCTTCAGCACGTCCAACCATCTCCTCTGCCTCATGTTCAAACTCGGTTGATCCATAAGATATCGCAAACTCTTGTGATCCGTGTAAATAGTACAGCGGACCCCATAAAGGTAATGTCTCCAAATCTTGAGGGCAAATACAACTGCCCCCAGCTCCAAGTCGTGGGTAGGATAATTAGCCTCGTGAGGCTTCAACTGTCTCGAGGCATAAGCTACCACGTGACCTCGCTGCATCAACACTGCTCCCATACCTGTGATCGAAGCATCACAATAGACTACGAAATCCTCTACTCCCTCTGGCAAGGTAAGGATCGGAGCCTCGCACAATCTCTGCCTGAGAGTCTCGAACGCCGCCTGCTGCTCAGGCCCCCAACGAAAAACCACCGACTTCTTGGTTAGTCGGGTGAGCGGCACTGCTATCTTGGAGAAGTCCTGGATAAATCTCCGATAATACCCTGCCAATCCTAGGAAGCTCCGAATCTCAGATGGAGACCTCGGGACCTCCCACTGCATCACGGCCTCAATCTTGGCCGGATCTACCAAAATACCCTTCTGGTTGACGAGATGCCCAAGAAACTGCACCTCGCGCAACCAGAACTCGCACTTGGAGAACTTGGCGAAAAGTCTCTCCCTCCTCAAAGTCTCCAACACCTCCCGCAGGTGCTCCTCGTGCTGCCCCTGTGTCTTGGAATATACCAAGATGTCATCTATGAACACTATCACCGACCGATCCAACATCGGTCTGCACACGTGGTTCATGAGATCCATGAACGCGGCTGGGGCATTGGTGAGCCCAAATAGCATCACCACGAACTCATAATGACCATACCGGGTCCTGAAAGCAGTCTTCTGTACATCCTCATCCCTAACCCTCATCTGATGATAACCGGAGCGTAGATCGATCTTGGAGAACCAAGACGCTCCCTGAAGCTGATCAAACAAGTCATCTATCCTCGGAAGTGGGTAACGGTTCTTCACCGTTACTTTGTTCAACTCCCGATAATCAATACACATCCGATGCGACCCATCCTTCTTCCTCACAAATAAGATCGGCGCTCCCCAAGGCGAACTACTCGGCCGAATGAAACCCTTGTCTAACAGCTCCTGAAGCTGTGTAGACAACTCCTGCATCTCAGGGGGAGCAAGTCGATACGGTGCTTTGGCTATCGGAGCCGCACCAGGAACTAGGTCGATCCTGAACTCAACCTGCCTCTCAGGAGGTATCCCCGGCAAATCCTCGAGAAACACATCCGGGTAGTCTCGAATAATAGGAACATCATCAATCGTCATCTTGCCCTTATCCCGGGCATCCAAGATGTAAGCTAAAAAACCGGCGCAACCCTGCTGAACATAGCGCCTCGCCCTTGCGGCGGAACAAAAGGTCGGTCCTCGCTGGGGCCTCTCGCCCTGAATCACTATCTCTCCCCCACTGGGAGTGCGAACCCTCACTAGCTGAAGCTCACAATCAATCACTGCCCCATTGGGGCTTAGCCAATCCATGCCCACAATAACTTTATTCCCTCGCAGGGGAATAGGAACCAGGTCCACTGAAAACTGCTCATCAAATATCTGAAGGGAACACCCTCTATGTACTCTGCCGACCCTCACGGTCCTATCATCTGCTATCTCAACCTCTAATGGACAATCCAGCTCCCCTGGATCTCTGCTAAATCTCTTGCTAAGCGCAAGCGATACAAATGATCGGGTGGCCCCTGAATCGAACAATACCAAAGCAGGGATGCCGTTCACCGAGAACGACCCTAAATAAAACGTATCATCAAGTAATATTCAAACGATATACTAATAATTAAAAGATGAAAGAAATATACATACCCGTCACCACATCAGGAGTCGCTCGCGCCTCCTCTGCTATCATCTGAAATGCCCTGCTCTTCGCCACTGGCGCATCAGCTCGGCCCTGCCGGCCATCCGTAATCCTCAAGGTGGCAGGGGCAGGTGCAAACACCTTCCCTGCTGCAGCTAAACTGGGACACTGGGACTTTTTATGTCCCCTCTGATTGCACTGAAAGCAAATCAGATCTGATGTTGTAACCGAAGTGGCAGGGGTCGTACAATCCCTACTCATATGCCCAGTCTGACCGCACTTGTAGCAGCCGGAACTCCCTGCCTTGCACGCCCCCTCGTGCAATCTCCCACACTTGCCACACCGACCGTGGCTCTGCTGACCCCTGGACCTGTGATCTGAAACCTTGGGCTTTTTGCCCACACTGCCTGAACCCGAAACCGCCTCCGGTTTCCTCTTCTTCTCCATCTCGAGATCAATCTCCCTCTCTCTGGCTCTAGCAATCACGTCGTCCAGCTTTTTACAACTGGACCAGCTCACAAACATGCGAATGTCACTCCGCAACATCTCATGATAACGGGCCTTCTTCATCTCCTCATCGGCTGCATACTGTGGAACAAGAAGAGCCCTCTCCCTGAACTTGGCGGTGATCTCCGCCACTGTCTCGGTAGTCTGGGTAAGGTCCTGGAACTCCCTAGCTAACTGCTGCACCTCAATGACCGGTGCAAACTCCGCCCTGAACCTAGTAGAGAAATCAGCCCAGGTCATGGCATCCAATGCCGCATCATCCCCGATGGCATGTCCGACCTCCTCCCACCAATCCCGTGCCCTGTCCTTCAGAAGACAGGACGCCAATCTGACCTTGTCCCCCTCGGAACATCTGCTAGTGCGGAAAGCATTGGCCACATCCGCCAACCACCTGGTACTCGCTATGGGGTCCCGTGCCCCATGGTAGTCTGGAGCTCCGCATGCCCTGAACTCCCTGAACGTGAGTGTGCACGACCCCACCACGGCCGCCATCTCAGCACGGAAAGTACTCAATCTCTCATCCATCAGCTCCAAAATACCCTCCTTGATCGAACCGAAGATCACAGGAGTCTGCTCTAGTATGATGCGAGTAACCTCAGAAGAAAGGAACTCTCTAGTCTGCTCATCCATCTGCTCGACCTCCGGGCCTGATCCCGATCCTGATCCCCCTCCGGCATCCGAACTGCCGACTGCTGGCCTCGGGCGCAAAACTACCATTCTGAAACATATCATAACAACATCAGAACACTGAAATATCTCAAGGGATCATGATACTACTACTAACTTCCTGGTCTTATCTTGGCCTTCCTTGATTCGAGTACGGATCCTCTGCTTTCAGTAGTACGGGCCCATACTACCTTCCACATCTATCCGTACTTTCATCAAGAACTGCCTTGACTCCACCAAGTCACTTCTACTGCTGCTATTCTCGGCTACTCTCATCCTAGGCTTGCCCTAGAGAAAACTCAAGCTCAATACGACTGGTCCTCAGCTGCTGTAGGTCTCCTCATAATGCCAGTTAGCCACCACCTAAACACCATAACATGTGATGAGGATCAGATAATCCTTCAAGTAAAAGATCCGTCCCTACAACGGTTGGACTCAAACAAGAGCTGCGCAATAGGGCCAGTTCCAGCACTCTGGGATTATTCAAACCTGATTACATGTGGTGTGGCGTGTTCACCTAATGGCTAACTCCCATTACTCAGAACCCCACCAAGCACGAAGCAAGCAGCATTCGGATAAGGGAAACAGACTCAAGCAAAACTATTCTTATAACAAGAAACTGCACTAGCATAGGATGCTAAGCTCATACCATCAGGCATAACCTAACCAGGCTATCCTACTACTGTCTACTCAATTCTAGCATGCAATACTCATAAAGCTGTAACACATAAGCAAGCACATAAGGCATTCTCCTAGATCCTTAGTCCTACACTAGCATGCTGTTCTACTGAAACTGAAACTGAACAAGTAACTTGTATGGGTAATTTGGGAGTACTTACTTGAGCTCGGCTGACCGCATGCACACACCTCTATCTTGTTAAAAACAATTCTTTCTTTCTAAGTGTTTTCAAAATTCTTTTTGTAAAACATTTTTATTTTACTAAAATCTTTTATTTCCCTTAGTTTGAGTTCAGATACACCCGGAAGTGTATCCGAATCCCTCAAACCAGGGCTCTGATACCAACTTGAAACGACCCAAAAATTTTCGTTTTTCAATATAATCAAAATCATAATATGAGTATCATAATAGAAAACATGCGCGATGTATCCCAAATCATAATAAAATACTGTGCGGAAAACTGTATCATACTACATCAAATCCAAAACACTAAAAACCATCCCCAGGATAAAAGCTAAGCTGTGATGTGTGCGATGCTGTCACCCCGAGCTCTTCCCTTTGCTTGCGGAAGCACCTGAAACCAAAACTGAAACTGTAAGCACGAAGCTTAGTGAGCTCCCTCAAAATACCACATACCATACAATAACATATAAACACATATTGGGCCCCGCCCACTGCATCGGGCCGAAACCCGGAAACTGCATCGGACCGAAGTCCGGAACTGACTGGGACCTTGTCCCCTGCATCGGACCAAAGTCCGGAACTAACTGCATCGGACCGAAGTCCGGAACTAACTGGGACCTTGTCCCCTGCATCGGACCAAAGTCCGGAACTAACTGCATCGGACCGAAGTCCGGAATTAACTGCATCGGACCGAAGTCCGGAACTAACTGACTGAACATAGCATAGCATATCAACTAGCATGAACACATATACTGCATACTGCATCGGGTCGTAGCCCGGAACACATAACATATAACACATAGCACATAAATCCTGTCTGAGCCACGAAGGCATCAAACATACCAACTACTACATCGGACCGAAGTCCGGAAACTACTGCTAACTGGACGGGCCGACATTGTGGCCTTAGACCCGTCCCTACTGGAAGGAAACTCACCTCGTAAGCTGGCTGATGAGTGTGTGGCTCGGGAAGCTAACGGCTGCTGCTCCTGAATCTCCTCGGCTACAAGTCCATAAACACACTCAATCAAATACTAACACTGCACTTGGGGTAAAATGACTCTTTTACCCTTGGTCAAAGTCAACTCTCTTTGGGCTGACTCGCCGAGTTGGGCCACCCAACTCGCCGAGTCTTACTCTCACTTCTCAGTTCTACACGCTGCTACTCGTCGAGTGTGGTATCGACTCGACGAGTACCCTCTTGATCCAAGAACTCAGACAATCTTCATCCGACTCGCCGAGCCGTAAGAACAAACTCGACGAGTTGTTCTTGATCCTAAGAAGATTGCCTTGGACTCGCCGAGTTGTATGAACAAACTCGCCGAGTCCCTCCATCACCGAGTCTACTCTCAACTCGCTGAGTCCACTCCCTAACTCACCTCGTCCACTCGACACTGATAAAACTGAAGGACTCGGGAACTCGTGACCCAACTTGTCGAGTCGTTCTTCCCGACTCGCCGAGTTGCCGCCATGCAACTGATTTTTACTCGATTTTGTTTGAATCCAATACATACAATTGATAGATCTGAGTCCAATAAGCTGATTTACCACGTAAAGTTTCCAACTTTACGTGCACAACCTCATGAATAAGGGAAATAAGGCTAAAAGATGCATAAAATGGGTAGATCTATGGTTAACATGCAATATAACTCCAAAAAGATAGTAGATCTGGGCTCTACAACACCCCAACATTCAGATCCAAAGATATTTCGACTTATTAAGACGTTCATGCAAACATAAGGCTTGGAACAAGCATCAACTAGCTCTTAGGAGAGCCCTAATGGAAGTTTAAAGCATATAACAAGAAGGAAACTCCGAAAATACCTCAATTAACTTAGATTTGCCCTTGGATCTTTGCACTACAACACTTCTCCTTGCTTCTTTCTTCTTCTCCTTCTTCACACCTTCACAAAATGGCACCAAAACACTTATAAGCTCTCAAGGGAGGATTAGGGTTCTCTCACTGTGTTCTCAGGGTGACGTAGGCGAGAATGGGGGCTATAAGGTGGTTTAAATAGTGGGCAACCCGGGGATTTAAGGTTTCACCCAGACGGATGGACTCGCCGAGTCCATCATATGGACTCGCCGAGTCCCCGGCTCACGCGTGCTCGCAGAAGCGACCCTACTTGGCGAGTCAGGCTATGAACTCGCCGAGTCCCTCTTGTAAAACTCACTATAATTACCAATAAATCAACATACCGGGAACGGGTCGTTACATGCAGACTTGATGCCTAAACCTTGGCGATCATGCAGACTTGATGCCTAAACCATGGTGACCATGCAGACTTGGTGCATAATCCTTGGTAGTGCCTATTGTGTAAACCGTGGCAACGATGGACTTTGTGTCGATTCCTTTGGATGATCCTTAGGAATAAATGAACGAGGAATAGTTGATTCTTAGGGTAGATTCTTATGAGTAAAGAAGATAATGGGGATGAGTAATTGGGTTGATTGTTTAATTGTTTAAACATAATAATTATATTATTGTGGGTTGAAAACCCTATGTACTCACCAGGTTTTCCAACCTGACCCACTCAGTTAATTTATATCACATGTGACGATGTGAAGTTACCTTACACTGAGAGTTTAAGGATATATAAATCACTAGTGATAATGAATGTAAGTTCTGTTTATGTTTATGTTTCTGTATTGACGATGACATCCCAAATGTTTTAAAATTAATAAAAATATTTTTCTTCAGAAATGCTTTAATAACGTATTTATCATGTTTTACTGGGAACAAATTCCGCAACATTTTTATTAAAAGAGGTACTTTGATTTTTATGAAGCATAAACAAAATCGGTCTTTTATGGCCGTGGAAATGGGGATGTCACACAACAAGCTCCAAACCCTGAAAAATACCTCATGCAACATAAAAAGTCCCCAATATGATCCATGATAAAGAAAATAAATAAAATACAATGCAATAATGATAAAAAGATCTAAAAATCTAAAATAAACTAATAAAAATAAGGAAATAAAATAAGTTGTTACAAAGCGATAAAGTCAGAGACTTTATCCATTAAGGCATCCATTAGATTCAGATATGAGAGTTTGTGTGGTTGGCCTTCGGTATTAATAGCTTAATACAAAGTTTGGACATCAGCGGAGATACACTGAGTGTAGCTTTCTCTATGCTTAGTGTAGCATGAAATTCTTACGTTTTTCACCTGAAGCTTTACGTCGAGCGTAGGTATGCGCTATGCTTAGCGTAGCACCAGACAGTTGACTTTTTGTCAACTGAGTTGGTTTTTAGTCTTCGTATGGCAAAATGGTATTTTGTCGAATGGAGGATTATCTATGAACCAAGACTTTTTATGTGTTAGTTATTACCTTAACTGTTACTTAATGTTTACTGGGCGGGGACCATTTGTATGCTAGGCAGGGCCCGTTACGTGGATGGGGCCCATTGTTATGTATGGTTTAAATATTTGTGCTTATAATTTTGTGGTTTAAATATTTTTAGGTGCTTCCAGTTTCAAATGGAAGATCCCAACTTGACTGTACAGCACCCCTGATGGCTTTTTCCACATTGCTTATTATCATTTTACTTTGATATTTGGGAGATATATTTTACTATGATTGATTTTGAACAAATGTTTGTATGAGTTTGATGGTATGAAAATGGAAAATTTGTATTAGTATTTTTATGATGTTACATAAATAATGTATGATTAACATAAAAATGATATGTATATAACTTTTGCATCCAATTTTTTTGGAGGCCGGTCTCGGTTAGTCTATGAACGTTATGGTCTTTTTTAGGAATGACTTCGTCTTTTTTTCAGAGCAATCTTGGTCGGTCTTTTCTCAGTTTACTCTTTTTTTGGTCTGGTCTTTTTTTTAATTGGGTGTCTTTTTTGGGGATTTTTTTAGATCGGACTTTTTATGGCAGTAGTGGAGTGGACTAGAGGTGGAGGTGAATGGGTGTCTCCAACGCATAAATTCAATTGGTTCAATGGTGAACTTCTTTTTCTGAACAAACATACACCATTTTGACAGTGTTGGTAGACGATTCTCGCCATTGTGATGATCTTCCATCTTAACAAACTACAAGTATTAATTGTTTTTGTAGGAACCTTGAATTTGAAATGCAGACAAGTAATCATTAGCGTTCAAGATAGGTTTGATATAGGATTTCTTTGTAGGTAGTTCATCGATAGCAATGTATGAGAAATTTGGATTTGGTGATGATGTAGTCAAGATGTTCGGTCAAATGCCTCAAAGAAACTTGGTCACTAGGAACTCGATGAGCCTCAAAGAAACTTGGTCACTTGGAACTCGATGATTTCTGGTTCCCAGACAACGATTTCTCTGAAAAAACATTGATTTGTTCATGGTGTTCTAGATTGTTAAAAATAGTTTGACACCTATTATTGATACAATTGTAACTTAATTTGCTACTCTTTGGCTGCAAAGGGTATCGATATGTTATCGGGTGCTTTGTTTAGATAAAGGTATGTGATTGGGGATTGGGTTGAGCCCATTTTATTTTGTTTTATTAATTAAAATGTTATAATAGATAAGGAATAAAAAATAAATTAAAATAGTAAAATAGACATTTTTCAATAAATTAAAATAGTAAAATAGATATTTTTCAATTTTTTTCAGGAACCAAATCCAATTATTTTGGAAAGGGTAAATTACACCATTCGTCCTTCGTATACATGCCAAAAAGCGTGTTTAGTCCCTATTTTCAAAAATTAACTCGGACCGTCCCTCATTTGTTTAAAAGTTGCACACTCCATCCCTGATACGTGGTTTTGTTACAAATCTAGTCCATATAAGATCTGAAATGACCATAATGCCCTTTATTTATTTATTTTCTAATTATTTTTTATTTATATAGTATTATTAATTATAAATTATATTTAGAAAAAAAATTAACGGCCCTTCCCCTTATTTATCTTTTCTCTCATTAAACCTCACCCTCATATTCTAGGATTCCGACGAGCCATCAAACCCTCAGCCTCCAACATTCCGGCGATGTTCAGTTCAACAATTTCCGACATATGTGGAGGTAGTTTCCAACGATTGGGTCGATGGGAAGGAGAAAGGTTCTGGTGTCTAGATCATCTTTTCCCACCTCCATACTCCATCTGATGAACACCCTTCTAGCAACACCAAGAACACCCCATCAAAAATTTATGTTTCCGATGAGAGGCAAAGAGGAGATCGGAGGAAACGGGTGAAGGTTTAGTCTTCGAATGATTCCCTTCTCAATTGTTTCACTGAGCAGCTTATCCCTATTTCTTCGTTTCCCCTTCTCCATCCTTCCTAAATCGATTTTGATTTTATGTTTCTGGTTGATTTGGTTTCGATGGATTCTTCTGGAAACACGCAGATATGAATTTTTACCAAATCTGGAAAAATCACCACCATGGATTTCCCTCTCCTGTTAAAGAACTATGATGGTTCATCACATGATATCGGGAATAAATTATGTCTTGGTACATACGAATTCTCGAAACTCGATTTCCTGTCAAGTAATTTGACAAATCAAATAAAGCTATGGTCAGTTGGGTATATTCTTTTGTTAAAGCTTTATGAAGAGAGCAACCCCGACATGTACGACATTGACAAATCTAGAAAAATCACCATCATGGATGTCCTGATCGATTTTGTTTCAATGGATTCTTCGTAGGGTGGGTAATATATGGAGAATATGGTGGCCATTGTCGAATCTTGTTGCAGGTTTTAAGGGTTAGAGATGATAGTGATGATGGCAGAGTTGGTGAAGGTGGCGGTGATGGGGTTTTCGTTGGCATAGGGATCGAGTGAGAAAGAAGGAGACGAAGGCAGAAGAAATTATATGTTTTATTCGATAGGAAGAAATGGAAGGGGGAAGGGTGGGGGTATTTTTTTTGTTTATTCTTATTTTTTAATAAAAAAAATATATAAAAAAAAAGAAAATGAAAAAAAGAAATTATTAAGGGCAAAATAGTCATTTTATGTCAATAGGGATGAAACGTGCAAGTCTAAAAGAAACGAGGGACGGTCCGAGTTAATTTTTGAAAATAGGGACTAAACACGCTTTTTGGCATATGCACGAGGGACGATTGGTGTAATTTACCCTTTTGGAAATTAATATTAGGCTAAAGCTAACATACAGCACGGATTTTGATGGTTTTTCAGTATCACATAATCAACTACATACTGAATACTCATCATTAGAGCGAAGCTATTTGACTATTTCGATAGTTTTTATTTCATAACAGCCTAATAGGTGACATATACGTAATTGCGAACTAACATGCAATCAGTTAATTTGTTTTAATTAAGAGAATTAACATGGACAAGATAAGCCGGATGAGTTCTTTTAACAATAACAAAAAGTCTTAAGCCATTTCTGAAAATAACTCAAAGTTTAAGGGGGGTAAGCGCAAACACTGGATCAAGTATGAAGAACGTTTCCATAGTGATCACCAACATAGCCGACCATTCCAATCTCCACCTACGTTGTTACCGTGCATCCCAACCAATACTTACCCGCCGCGTGGAAGTTAGATTAGTCAACTGTCAGCCCGAGCATGTCCAGATTCCAAGATAAATTACACAAAATTATTATAAACAAAATAAAATAACTTTTAACTTTCTATATAGCTAGGTTATATCTTGTAATAAATAAAGTGTTTCTTACACCATTAAAGAACTCCCATGAGAGATTAAACAACTCCAAGACATCAACAATTCAACATTGATGTCATATTAGATTACAAGCGAAGGATGATACCACTTCTAGATGTAAAACCAAATTCTGATAGAATTCCATTTGTTGGGGATTTATGAATGATTTGGAGATTTCATTACCAAATTTCAACAGTTTTTTTTTTTTTTTTTACATTGCTTTGATGTCATTAATTAGACGTTGTAAATTACAATAAGACGATCCACCTACCATGAAGCATTGTTTTGCAAGTTTCGCCATCTCATCCGCCGACTTCCTAAACTCCTCCTTCCTCTCCTCCATCAATTCCCTCACCATCTTCTCTACAATCACTCGATCACACGTATCCTTCATGTCCAAACCCAACTTCCACACTTCTCCTACAAATCTACTATTCACCTGTTGATCCAAAAAGTAAGGCCAACAAATCATCGGCACACCTTCAACCACACTCTCGAGCGTCGCATTCCACCCACTGTGTGTCAAAAACCCACCCACACCACCGTGGGCCAACACCTTCTCTTGCGGAGCCCACTCAACAATGCATCCTCTCTCCTCCGTGCCTTTGGAAAGTTCCGGTGGGGTTTCAATGATTTCACTCAGGACTGAATGTCGCCGTATGACCCACAAGAAACGGGACCCACTATTCACCAACCCGTACCAGAGCTCCTTTGACATTACAGCAAGACTTCCAAAGCTAACATACAGCACGGATTTTGATGGTTGTGAATCCAGCCATGGAATACAGCTCATGTCTTCTTTCCACAGACTGTTTGATGAAGGCGGTGACGAGGAGAAGGATTCTAGGTTGAGCTTCAGATGAGCGTGTAGTGGACCAATGGTGTATAAATTTGGACAGAAAGTGCGTATTTGGGAGACGATTGGACCCTCTAAATCATCAAAAGTGTTGAGTATAAGTCCATGAGCTCTTGGGTTTTCTGTACCTTCAGAGAGATAGGTTTTGATATTTGGGTCTGACAAGTTGAAACGACAAAACAGTGGAAGATCACGGCGTCTCAAGAATTCTTCCATGCCTGGTATGCTCTTTATCGGTGTGTCTAGGTCGTTTCCTATTAGAAATTGATTAATCAAAAAATTAAATCGACTATCAAAAATGGAGGAACACAAAGCAATATCCGAACCTGAGAATGGAAGTTCACGGGATTCAATGAGGTTGGGAAAACAGAAGAAAACCCACAGACAACAAGCACTAATTGTACGAATATACATAATGGGTATTCCTATTTCATTAGCTACATCACAAGTAAATCCCATAGTTCCATCTGCAATTATACATGTTACTGGTCTGCGTGAATCTGTGGTCATCAGATCTTTGAAGAGGATACTGCTTTTGGTTTTTAAAGATTCCAACACTTCGATAAAGCGATCAATGGAGCGAGGATGGTCTTCTGGAAGGCCATCAGGTATGGTTTCTAGGTGGAAACCTGGGTAGCTGCTAAAACGGGACTGTATATTTGAGTATTTGAGGAGTTTGGTGTGGATATGATCAGTGAGAAGTAAGGTGATGTGGAGACCCGAGAGGCATAGAAGCTCAGCTAGCTTGATGGTGGAGTTCACAGGGCCTTGTAATGGCAATGGGAATATCAACACATGAGGTGGGCGTACTGTTTTTTGATCCATCACAGAAATTGTTGCTTGATTTTGTTGTTTAGGAATCTGTAGAAGAAACATTCGATAATTAATTTCATGTCACAACTCGTAAGTCATTAACTCTATCTAAAAATACTAAATCACGTCATGTCCAAGTCCAGCTACAAGAATGAAATTAGAGTAAACCAACCAAAGAAAACTCTTAATCCCAATATTGCTACCAGGTAGCTTAAACCAAAACACAATGGAGGTGTGGTCAACAGCAAATTCATCCAAGTTAAACACTAGTGACACAACAGGTAAATTACAGTGAGGACTAGCACGATTCAGCTAACCTGATTAATTAGCATATACAGATCTCACCAGAAACAAAATTTCAACTGGATTGAAAGGAAGAACTTGATTAATTCACACTTAAAAAGTAGAAATAACAAGTTCAATAATCATCCAGAAACTAAAAATCTTCATTGCGTGCAGATAAATACGAGGATACAGTCGTAATTGCCACAGCAGAAAGGAGGGGAGAGTTACCCGTGGATTCAATCAAAAACAGACTCTGCAAGGAATTGATTACATACTCGGGTCCTTTTCTGCGACTTCCTTTAATATGATTTTGGGTATTATTTAATTCTTAAACAATACTTATTATTAGTCCATACGGTATACATAGCCCGAGATCAATCGTGGTATACGTGGACCACGATTATGACCGTGCACATCATCCCGGTCGGTCGTAGTCGATCGTGGTCGTGTTCGCTCCTTGTGTGTTCCACGAAATCAAACGGAAGTGGGTATTGGTCGATGCTCAGCAACGGCTAGTTTTTTGTAACGTTTTGCTTTGTTTTTTTTTTTTTTAACCTTTCAAACATTTTAAACTTTTTCTATAAATATCACACTTTATATTAAACATACTCATACAATTTTTTTTCTTTCTTTTCTCATAAAATCTCACACTTCTTTTGCATTCTTTTAAAACTAATGGCTCCTAAAAGGATGAATTGGTCAGAAAATAAAGAAGAGAACTTAGCACAAGCATGGGTAGCGGTTTTAGAAGATCCAATAACGCCTCCTAATTTTTGGGTAAAAGTTGGAAATGTTTTCCATGATTTAATGCATTACCAAAATCGTAGTCTTGATGAAATATGTGCGAAGTTTCACAATATAAGGGTTAAATGTCTTGAATTCAATGATATTTATAATTTTGTTATAAACAATGCACATGAAGACGACTCGTGGTTGCATGTTTAAATGCATCAAGCTTGGTGAAAATTGAAAGAATACCCAAAATTTAGTGATTAAAAATAAGGTTTAAAAAATAATTTAAGTTGTTCGTGATTGCATGTTTATGTTTTTTTTATGTTGTGTATTTTAAATTAATGTAATCATGTTTCATTGAATAAAAAACTAGTTAAAAAAAATATGTTTTATTGTGTTTTTGAATTAGATTTAAATAAAAAATGAGGTAGAGTGGTGTGCTAGTGGTAAGTATCTCATGTATATGATAGGGAAATGTAGTGATGATGTAACACCTACCATATATATATATGATATGTGGTAGGTATAACAGATGGTCTTAAGGATCTAACTTATATATAAAATGATTATTCTAATAATAATAACTAAAATCGGTAATTTAACCCATATAATGATTATTTTAATAATAGTTATCTAAGTTATAAATTTTTTTTGAAGAAATCACCTCAATTTTCTATTGCTTCATTGTAGATTATTGTTCTAGAATAAATATATATATATATATATATATATATATATATATATATATATATATATATATATAAGGTCAGGTTTATTTGAGATCATACTAATTTTGTGAAACCGTAAAACCAAATCTAAAAATAATTTTAAAATGCAAAATAAATGGAAAAATCCAAAAAAAAAAATTTAAATATTATTTTCGGAACTTGAATTAACTAAAAAAAATATAAAAAAATCCCGTTTTTTTTAAAATACGTGAAATATTCTAATACAATATTACATTGACATATTCTAAAAAATAATTTAAAATACAAAATAAATGGAAAAATCTAAAAATTCTTTTTTTAAATATTATTTTCGGAACTTGAATTAACTAAAAAAAATAAAAAATAAAATCCCGTTTTTTTTTGAAAAATACGTGAAATATTCTAATGGAATATTACATTGTACATATTTTAAAAAATAATTTTAAAATGCAAAATAAATGGAAAAATCCAAAAAAAAATTAATATTATTTTTGGAACTTGAATTAACTAAAAAAATAAAAACTAAAAAATAAAAAAAAAAATGTTTCTCACGGTCTCACAAAATTAAACCGTCTCATATGAACCTAACCCTATATATATATATATATATATATATATATATATATATATATATATATATATATATATATATATATATATATATATTAAAGAATGGTTTATTCTGGGGTTTAATATTTAAATTTGAAATTATTTTTTGGTTTCCTTACTATTCTTTTTGAAAAAATATCGTTACAATTCTTTTTTTAGCCCCTTCTCCAAAGATTGTCATCTTAACGTTAGGCTATAAAATCCTTCCTTCAATTATCCACTATAATTAATTATTTTGAAAATATATTGTTTATAAATATTACATGATCCACGCACTTTTGGATTCTTCTCTTGTTTTGGACCATTAACTCACTTTTGGATTCTTCTCTTTTTTTGGACCATTAACTCGAATTATTATGTTTAAAGTAGGAATTACTATGCTTAAAATAGATTAAGTTAGATAAAGCTAAATTTATTTGGTTTAAGTTTTAATTAAATAATAATGATTTTGTCTCGTTCGGAAATGTTGGTAACAATTCTTTTAATTTATTTGATTTTTCCACATACATTCTTATTTATTGTTTATTCTGAAGATCATGATTTATATATTTATAACATATATCTCCCTAGTGCAATTCACGTTCATATTTTTATTAAAAATTTTGAAAATATATTGTTTATAAATATCACATGATCCACGCACTATTGGATTCTTCTTTTTTTTTGGACCATCAACTCGAATTATTATGTTTAAAGTAGGAATTACTATGCTTAAAATAGATTAAGTTAGATAAAGCTAAATTTATTTGGTTTAAGTTTTAATTGAATAATAATGATTTTGTCTGGTTCGGAAATGTTGGTAACGATTCTTTTAATTTATTTGATTTTTCCACGTACATTCTTATTTATTGTTTATTCTGAAGATCATCATTTATATATTTGTAACATAGATCTCACTGGTGCAATTCACGTTCATATTTTTATTAAAAATTTTGGAACGTGTGTTCAAGTTGATGTTCGGGATATAACAAACGCATTACAAATATTTAAAATAAAAATAAATTAAATTAAAATAAAAATAACTTTTGAATGGATATTTTCAGATCCAGATTACGAAGCATTGGTGCCAGAATATTCATTTATCGAAGTCAAAAACATCCTAAAAATCATTCCTAACAAGGTTTTGGGCACCTTATATATCACCAATATTGTTAGACAGACGAGCTAGGTTATTAATGGGGATTATTCGGAATAGCTTCAAAGAGCTCGAAGAACTTATAGTGGAAACCATCTACCAAGAATTTCTTAGCGTCCTCAGGTAGCTTGATCAAACAAGAATGAAATATTCTAGAATGGCTAGACACCCAAGCTCCCAAGTCTGTGATATATGTAAGTTTTGGGAGTCATGCACATATAACCAAGTTAGAATTACAAGAAGTGCATTAACATACAAAATGGCTCGAGTCCTCATTTGTTGATTTATAATAACGGTACTTTCTATTATAAGAGCACATGTGTATAGTCTTAGTCCTAGTCATACTCTTATACCGGGTCTAATGCTTGTATCTAGGAATCAATTGTATTTCTCTATATTTATACCAACTCATGTAAATGTTATTATTCATTCTCATTTAATACAAGAACTCAGTGTTCATCAGTTTACATGGTATTTAGAGCCTTATAATTTTTTTTTCCATCATCTTCTTCCTATCCATGGGTAACAATCTGTTAGTTTATATATTATTAGCCCACTTGTTTATGGGCCCTTTTGTCTTTAGCCCATTAGGGTTTCTGTCTAACTAGTATTTATATCCGCTTTATTCCTTGTAGTATTTATGCTTTTTTCTGAGAACCCTTGTAGTTTCTCTTTGTTATAATCATATGACAATGTTATCATGGTATCAGAGCAGAGGTTTGATACATTGTTAGAAGTCCTTGTAATTTCTCTTTGTAGCAGTCATCTAGGGTTACTGTAGCATGCCGTTTTCGTTTATTGTCACTGGTATTCGTTTTTTTTTTTTTTTTTTGATGTGTTGATTCGTTGCTGTTGTTGGTTCGTTTCTACTGTTGGTTCGTTGTTGTTGTTAGTTCGTAATTGTTGTTGATTCGTTATTCAAGTGATTGTTTCCGCTGGTTTGTTACTCATTTCATTCTCAGATTGTTATATTGTCATTGTGGTTATTCATTCACTATCAACATGACTGAAAAGGATGATTCCCTTCAGTCAATCAATACTCGTTTGGATGGAAAGAATTATACGTATTGAAGTTACGTTATGAAGAACTTCCTTCGTGGGAAGAATATGTGGGGCTATGTCACTGGGACTAAAGCCAAACCCTCAGTGGCTCAAACTGAGAATTTTGATATGTTGCTTGATGCTTGGGAGACTGATAACTCCAAGGTTATTATTTGGATCAATAACTCTGTTACTCAGTCCATTGGTATGCAGTTGACTAAGTATGATATAGCAAATGAAGTTTGGAATCACTTGGAGAGACTGTATACTCAGTCCAATTTTGCTAAACAATACCAGTTGGAAGATGATAGTCGTGTCCTTCAACAGAATGACTAGAGCATTCAAGATTTCTATGTTGTTATGTCTGATCTTTGGGATCAATTGGCTCTTACTGAATCTAAAGAGTTATCAGATTTTGACCCTTACATTGCTAGGAGGAAGAAAAACACTTGGTTCGGTTCTTGATGGCCTTGCGTTCTGATTTTAAAGTTCTTCATGGAATAATTCTTCATCGCTCTCATCTTCCTTCAGTTGATTCAGTTGTCTATGAGATAATTGTAGAAGAGACTCATATCAAGTCCCATGCAGATAAAGGGTTTAAAGCAACCTCTACTCCTATTCTCACTCCTGTTGTGCTCAATGGCGCATCTAGAATAGAAACTAACGTGGTTCACTAACTAGTGTTGGTTCAAGAAAAAAAACGGGTTAGTCATACATGACATTTTTTTTTATGTGTAAACCGATCATTTCTTATTTTTTTTTGGCTAAAATCAAATTAAATTTAGAATAAAGCCGATTTCTTAAATTAGTTATACATGATTTACTTTTTCTTATCTACACATATTTAAAAAATAGACATGTATAAGTAACATCCTTTCATGTTTTACCAATATATCATATTTATTTATAGATGTGTAAGTTAAATATATATACAATTTTCTTTTAATCAAATAAATATATCATATTTATTTATAGATGTGTAAGTTAAATATATATGAAAATCTATTTAGAAAAAAAAAAAAAAAAAAAAAAAAAAAAAAAAAAAAAAAAAAACTAACAAAAAGATATAGATTCACGATCAAACCAGTTTTCCCCAAAGCACGAAAAGCTAACAAAAGAAATATATTCATTTTTATTATAATAGAAATAATAAAATAAAAAATAAAAATATAATAATTATAAATAAAAGATAGCCCATTCTCCTAAATGGACATGACATTCTTCCCAAGTAAATTGAATCTAACCCTAACAATGTCTCTTTTGTAGATCCCCGTTCCATTTCTTCATTTGCATTTCAATATGTTTTTTTTTTTGTTTTTGTCAACTCAAATCTCTTCCTCTCTTTTTTTCCTTCCTCTTTTCTTTTTCTGTAAGGTAGGCCCTTCTAAAATCTTAAGGTGGTTCATAAATATTTTGGTATATAATTTCTTGTATTATTTCTAAAACTAGGTGGTTCATGTGACCCACCTTGAACATGCATAAACTCGCCCCTGGCTATGCTTGCTATCTCTTCCAATCAGTCTCGACAAGCTTCAAATTCGACCCGACTTTGAGCTTGCAGGGAGTAATAACAGTACATTCTATTATAAGAGCACGTGTGTATACTCGTAATCCTAGTCATACTCTTATACCTGATCTAATGCTTGTATCTAGGAATCAGTTGTATTTCTCTGTATTTATACCAACTCATGTAAATGTTATTATTCATTCTCATTCAATACAAGAACTCTCAGGGGCTGCTTGTTTTTTGTGTGAAGATCTGTGCAACCACTTTTGTCTGCGCTGCGTAGACAACGCGCAGACATATGCCATCGCAGATTGTTTGTTTTTTGAAAGTCCGCAGATCAGAAAACGTCTGCGCGAGGTCTTCCTGGCGCAGACATGGGTCACTGTCTTCAAAGGTCTTCAGACCTCATTTTAACCTAAAAAAAAAAACATGGGTCACCGTGCAGTTTCTTTTTTCTTTCTTTTTTTTGTTAAACATGTATTTTTAATGTTTATGACATGAAATTAAGTTTAAAAATTCAATTTATTTTAACAGCCCGCAGACGTTAAAAATAAATAGTCTTCTTATTACAGACTGCAGACAGAGGCTTGCAGATGTGGTCCGCAGACTGCAGACATTTTGATTTCAAAACAACAAACGGCACCTCAGTGTTCATCAGTTTACAATTTAAAACATAAAATCTATGGCATCCTTGTGTTGTGAACCAAGTTTCCATGATTAAAGCTTCAATTTCAAATTGTATTGTTGTGCTATTTTTGGTTCGTTTTAAATCGACAAAGATGGAGCTTTAAACCATTATAATGCACGATTTTTATGTCTTACATGTCACTTGAGCTAAAAATGCTTTCGTTGAAAAAGGTTGATCAAATTTTGTAAAGAGTGAACGAGGAACTCATTTATTTATCAGACGAGTTTAGCCCAACACCCACGAGACTTGGGCCCCTGGCCTTTTAGTGATTAAATACGGAATAAGCCCTCTTCTTTCATGACTCATACCCATTGTAAGTTTATATGGCTATTGAGTATTGAGCATTCAAAATATATAAAAACCATATTTAAAAGAAAAGGTCCATCTAGTATTCTTTACTGCATTTTATCATGTTAATCCTATTGTTTTATTTATATATTAATCGGTTTAAATAAAACACACCTTTGATAACAATTAAAAAGATCATGCGTATATCTTCATCTTCACATGTGGGGTCACATTATAGTTTATATCTCCATCATAGACAAAATTGCAAAAATGTCCCTGTGGTATGCATTTTTTTAGGGTTTCAGTCCAAACCTCGATTCTTTTGGATTCATGGTCTTTTTGATATAGTTTGTACGTAGAAATGGTCCCTCGACTTAACTTCCGTTAAGTTATTGTTGTTAACTCCCTCATGTGCATCTCACATGAGGGTATATTTGTCTTTTCACATATAAATGATCATTTTTGCACCTAAAAAATATATCTTTTTTTAAATATTAATTAATACATATTTATTTATTTTAATAATTAAAAAATAAAAAAGGTCTCTCTCTCTCTCTCCAAATAATCGATAATCCCCTTCTACCATTAATATCCATCAAGAACAAAAAGGTATAGCAGAGGATATACGACATTTGTTTAGAGACTCAGTTGACCACCATAACCCCGCATCTCTCTCTTTAAAAATCCCCTTTCGTCACCTCCAAGCATCTTCCATCGATGGAGATTCAGATTCGGTGTTTCCCTTTGAAATCGTCACCGGATTCACCTCCATCTCGGTGCCATACATCTTCTGGCAGTGTTTTGATTGATGGTCCTGTAATGCACACCTTCAAAATTAAAACCCAAAATCTCCACAATTATTGATTCTAAAGAAGAAGGAGACGGAAAGGAAGGGTTGGGGTTTGGAATCAAAGAAAGGAAAAGGTGTAAGATGGTTTGGAGATTATCCCCATCTAATCATCCATCGATTGACTGTTGCTGAACCGAACCTCCTATTCAGAAGAAAAACGAAGAATTGTAAGATAATGTAAATCTGGGCAAAACGAAATCGTTTGATCCTCATTCAGGAGCATAAATTTTGGAATTCAAATGTATGTAAAAAAACTATGAAATCGAACCTCTATATCTCCAAAACCCAAAATCTGATAGAAACAAGTTAGTCTTTCTCTCTCTAAAACACTTGCAGTTGATGAGCTTATAAAGATCTTATATGAGGTTTGATTCCTGCTCTATCTAGCTGGCTGGAAGGTTTGTCATTTCTATGAACTTTTGATGAAACATTTCAGGTTCTTTTCATCCCCTTCTGAATCGATTATCCATAACAGAGCATCCCTCTCCTCACAAGCATGTATAAAACAAAACAATATATAACCTCGCGAAGAAGAAAATGTATGATCTTGAAATCCGATTCACAATAGGTGTGGTGGGATGACTGATGAGGTTGGTGTTAGTCTGGCCCATAAACAAAATAAAAAATGATTTGCATAATCGATTTTCAGAGTATGTATATGTGTATGTATGAGTTACAATATAGAAGACGATGAGAAAGAAAGAGAGAGAGAGAGAGCTTTTTTATTTTTTAATTATAAAAATAAATAAATGGGTATTAATTAATATTAAAAAAAAGATATATTTTTAGGTGCAAAAATAGTCCTTTATATGTGAAAAGACAAATATACCCTCATGTGAGATGCACATGAGGGAGTTAACAACAATAACTTAACGGAAGTTAAATCGATAGACAATTTCTACGTACAAACTAGGCTAAAAGGACCATGAATCCAATAAAATCGAGGTTTGGACTGAAACCCTAAAAAAATGCATACCACAGGGACATTTTTGCAATTTTGTCTCCATTATATATAGTTTAAAATATATTTGAAAATATTTAAAAGAGTAAATTACTGAAATCGTCCCCGTGGTTTGATCAAAATTGCACGTTTGATTCCTAACTTTTTGTTTGCACTCGGATCGTCCCTGGGGTTTGCTTTTGTTGCGTTTTCGTCCCTACGGTTTGGTAAAAGTTGCACGTTTGGTCCCTAACTTTATGTATGTAAGGGATGAAAAATGCAACAAAATCAAACCACAGGGACGAAAAACGCAACAAAATCAAACCACAGGGACGATCCGAGTGCAAAAAAAAAAGTTAAGGACCAAACGTGCAACTTTGACCAAACCATAGGAACGAATTCAGTAACTTACTCTAAAAGAAATTAATGGTCAGATCCCTAATTTCGCAAGAAGAGAAAAGTCAAATGGATGATCAAATTATCTCCCCGCCCCCTCACATCATCGTCTTCCCTTTGCCACTTCAACGGCTAATTATAAACCCCATTTTTGATCTAGCAGAACTCCTCTGTCTCCCCGGTCTTGATGTCACATTTCTCCTAATCCCCTACACCCACAGCCTCCTCCTCCGCCACATCAACATCAAGTCCCGGTTAAATCCATATCCAAATTTCCGCCTACACACCATCTCTGACGGACTACCACCAGATCACTCGGAATCTAATCCGACGCATCTGTTGCTCTCTCTTGAAACCCTAACGAAGCCGCTTTTCAGAGATCTTTTGATGTCTGGAAAGTTGATTTGCGATGAGCGTGGGCCGGTGAGCTGTATTATTTCAGATGGAATCATGAGTTTTGTGTATGACGGTGCTAATGAGATTCGAGTTCCTGTTATTTATGCGTTGACCTTAAGCCCTAGTTGTTTATTGCATCTTTCCAATCTAACCAAACTCACCGGAGCAGCTGAAGTTTCTGATCCTACAATCGGAGGTATGTTTTTTTGAATCCGTGAATTTTGTTGTTTCGAAATTAGTTTTCTGTTCGTATATTGAAATTCGGTTTTTCCTCTTAATATAGAAAATCATGCAGATTCGGTCATAAAACATGACTTGTTTCATCCTTTCCCGAAGCATCTAATAAACCAAATTCAACAACTTCCTCAATCCCATGGGCTCATACTCAACACATTCAAGGCGTTAGATGCATCCACACTCTCTCAAATTCGTTCCATTTTTCCAAACATGTACGCCATCGGCCCGATTTACAAGCAACTAGGTTTCAGGTAAGAGACCAAAAGAATGACACCATTGTTGAATTACTCCGTTGTACAAAACAACGATTGCCTCCTGTGGTTGAACTCTCAACAGCCCAAATCTGTTCTCTACGTCAACATTGATAATCACTCACAACTCACACAGGTACAAACCTTCGAGCTTTGGCATGGTTTGGTGAATAGTAAAAAGGGGTTCTTATGGGTACGATGGCCGGACTCCATAGCTTTAGAAGGTCGAATTCTGGCGAAGCTCATCAATGGCATGAAGGAGAAGGGTTTCATTGTTGATTCGGCTTCAAATAACCAGCTCTTGGCTCATAAAGCAATCGGCGGGTTCTTGACCGATGGCGATTGGGACTCGACTCTTCAAGGCATTGTTGAGGACGTGTCGATGATCTATTGGCCAACTTCTTGGGACCAACGAGTAAATAGCAAGTTCATGAGTAAGACATGGAAGGTGGGGATGCATATGGAAGAAAGATGCGATAAAAATATAATCGAGAAAACAATACGAGATGTTATGGGATCCAAGGATCATGACTTGATAGAAAATGTAAATAAAATGAAAAAGTTGGCCAGAAAAAGTGTAAGCATTGGTGGATCATCCTATATAATGTTGGATAATCTAGTAAATAGTATTATCGTGATGCATCTTTAATAAATATGTTTGTGTACATTTTATTATAATTTTTGTTTCCCATGACCTAACAAATGTTTTTATCGCCAAGTAGGATAAAAATAAATGAAGCAAGATGTTCAAATTGGGGAAAATGACTATTGAGGGTAATTAATTTTTGCGTTCGAACTTGTTGTTTGTGTTTACCATAACTCTTTTGACTCGTGATAGCCGGTCAAAGGGTTATGGTGAACACAAACAACAAGTTCGATGGTATATTGAGTACAAAAAAAGGACCAAATGAGAACAAATGCAACAATTGGTTACCCTCCTGATTCATTTTCCCTTTACTCATTTACAACAAATCCCACGTCATCTCCTATTGATATTAATGACTTTATGAGATTCATTTTTGCTTCTCTTCAAAACATAACTCACGAAAGAACATTATTCATACACGTGCAACTTTGTAATCCACTTGAATATTTATTAGGTGAATCTTGACTAAGCAGGCGCATTTCATGACTACATTAGATTTCCAATCAAATGATTTATCGTATCATGGATTCTAGACAAGTCTACAAACGAGTGGAATCACAAGTGCTGTGATTTTTTAGTTTACTTAGCTTTAAGATCGAATTCATGGGATAAGATACAACATCAATATGTACAATATCATGCTGCTTTTGTAGACACATCACCAAAATATACCTTGAGGTAAATGTTTATGTTGATAAATATATCTCTCATACACAGTCATATCCTTTTGCAGAGAGGCGTTGACAGTTAACCACAGTAAACATAACATAGAATATGTTTTAACAAGGTTACTCCTTTGAAACGCTCTTCATATACATTATAGCCAAAGAAGGTTACAGTCTTTGATAATTTTGCAATTTTAATTTCATTTAACTTTTCGGGGAAAATATCTCAGGAGGATAATTAACTGTTAAGTTCGTTCTCATTTGGTCAATTTCTTTTTTTTTGTACTCAATATACCATCGAACTTGTTGTTTGTATTCACTATAACCCTTTGATCGGCTATCACAAGTCAAAAGTCGGTCAAAAGGGTTATCGTGAACGCAAACAACAAGTTCAATGGTATATTGAATACAAAAAAAGGACCAAATGAGTACAAACGCAAAAATTAATTACCTTCAAGAATCATTTTCCCTTCAAATTGATATAACTTTTGATCTTTATGAGTGTGGCCAAAATATCATGTTATCATACTTAAAAGTTGTCTTTTGATATCAAAATCATCAACTATAAGCAAACAAACACTTCTACCTAAAAGCATTTTTGGAATTCAATAATCCCTCCCAAACACTCCCTAAAAGAAATGAATAATGTGTTATAAAACCCACTATTTTCTAAGTTATCATCTTTTTTTTTTCTTTTCTATTTTTTTTCTATTTTTCCAATTTTTATTTTGTTTTTTTTTATGTTATAATATGTTATCATCTTTTTTTTTTCTTTTCCATTTTTTTAATATTTTTCCAATTTGTTTTTTATTTATGTTATAATATTTATAGAAAAGAGAGAATTATATATATATATATATATATATATATATATATATATATATATATATATATATATATATGTATATCTTTATTAAATGTCTAAATATAGTATTTGTCTGGCTTAAATTCTAAATATCTTTTTAATCATTCATAATGTTTTAAAATATAAGATTTGATCAAATTTATTTTTTAAACAATTTTATCATTTTAATAGTAATTTTTACAATTTAAAAACATTAAAATTAAAAAGTTAGTTAAACATACCATAATAGCCTTACCTATTCAAAATCGTAGGAATCCTTTCAAACGAGGTTTATGGTCGTCTTCATCAGGATCGATGGTGTCTCTCTGTCTTCCTCACAATCGTCGGTGGTCTCGTTCTCTTGCTTTTTTGCCACCCGCCGCTTCCTTCTTGAAATTGCTAAAAGCACTAGGTAATTATGCATTTTTCCTTGTATTTCTTTATTGCAACTGAATCAACACCTATGCGTTTGGAATATTGAATTCTTGAAGCCCCTGTATTAATTTCACAATCCCGTTTTCCATATATTCACATCGTTTAGGTACCACTCAAAATCACATGCTTAATTTTGGTTTGCACTTTGAATTCATTTAATACCACTGTGTGTGGTTTTGATTTAGTGTACATGTGTTGTTTTCAATTTCTTATGTTTTGTGCTTTATAGACAAATGTTAGCGAATTGGATGATAGACAATCTAAAAATGCATAAGAAATAAAGTACATTGTTAATGTTGGTATTGAGACTAAAGTACATTGCTATTTATACTACTTGTATTTTCCTATTATATTTCTTAATCTGATTAATATTATTCCTATCGTGTTTGTTAATCTTATCAATATTATGTATTTTGTATAGGAAACAAAAACATATGATTTTTCAACCATGACAAATAACAAAAAAAGACCTGATGGGTAGGAACCTTCACAAGCATAACTTTTATTATTCACAAATGGATGCTCAATGTCAGAACTTAATGAATTACTTGCCAAATAGTCTGATGCTTAAGTTCCAAAAAAATGTGGAATTTTTTATATATCAAACTTTATGTTGAAATTGGTAGACCAAACAATTAATATTGTGCTAACATTGGCAGGCCATATTGTTATATGAAGTTGCTCCCTTTTCTATCTCACTCACACATACACACACACTTGTTCGAAAATATATATATATATATATATATATATATATATATATATATATATATATATATATTTGGTTTATGATTTTGAGGTTGCTTTATAGACACATTAAAACATGCTGCAAATTTTTACAAATCTCTTATCAGATGTTATCAGTTGCTTGCACCAAATCAGCCATTGGTAAATAAAAGATATAACTAATAGAAATTGGAAGAGATAAGTTGAATATCGGACTAAACTACAATAACTAATAGAATTATACAGTGTTTCTGTTTTTCCTTGTTTGTTGCTTAGACTTTACTATCCAATAGTAGTATTTCACTTATACATCAAGCTTAAACTTAATGAAAAGCTTATTAGTTCAATATATTAAGAGATTAGCGAATAAACACACGATTGGTTGAGTAGTTTGCCTTACCCTGATTATAATTAAGCAAAAGAAGTCAAAAATGGATTCAACTTTTGAAACCATTATCTAGATAATGAATTTTTAATCTACAAACAAGTTGAGAAGAACCAGCCTTGTACAAATAAACTTAATTATTTTGTAAATCACTAAACTCTGATTCTGTTATTTCCAATTCATGTATAGAAAAGATGGAATCCACTAATATACTCATGAAAGGAATAAGGTTTGAGGATTCAATTCAAGATTCTAGAGGTTTAAGATCAATATTCTAAAAGATTAAGATTCCAGCATTCAAGATACATAATACAGGGGCTTCAATAATTCAAGATTCCAGATGCATATATCTCCTGGTTGCTTATGTTGGATAAAAACGGGCATCAAAGCAACAATGGGGAAGTTAAAGATCAAGTGCTGACATAACTTTTATCACATTCACGTGGTAAAATTGATCAACATCATGAACGAAGATGGAGAGAGGGAAATAGGAAGACAAATACATGTTGCTTAAACTCGATTGCAAGAAGGAAACAGGCGAGAGGGCAAGACGAAGGATGACAACAGGTTAACACCGGCGATTGAAGAGAGTAAGAAGTAAATTTTTTTGATCGTGAATATATCCGGCCAGAAGGTAAGGGCAATATAGTCCTTCAGTTTTTCTTTTCAGTTTTAATGATTTAAAAAATAAAAAAAGATTATAAATTATTAAAAACTATTTAAAAAATATATTTGGGAAATTTGATATTTAAAAATATTAAGATAGGTAAATATGATATTTGGATATTAGTCTGGAAAAATACGATATTTGATATTTAATAAGGCATATACAAAATTTTCCCTATAAAAAAGTTATAAACTAATAAGACATGCTATTTAATTAAATTATAATTTAAAAATAACATTCAAAAACTAAAAAGACATTACACTCACAAAAAAAATTACATTGAACGGAAAATTTTAAAGATGAAAGCAATATATTTTTTTCCACTAAATTCACTATTCTTCGTCTCCGTTACCATCGCATATATAATAGGTGAAGTCTTTTCGAAGTTTGTGTTTACGTTCGTCTTCAATATCAACGATTCTATGTAATATTATATTATGTGGTCCCAAAATGTTAGATCTTGAATATGTCATGTTCTTGACCTTTGACTTGTCCTTTCAAACCCTGGGAGGGGTGTTAAGTCATAAAAAATGGGTTCTAAATGGCTAGTATTGCTTCATGCATCATTTAGAAGGTCTTAATGGAATAAGACCTTGTGTTAAGCACTTATTGGACATGCTAGGTCATAAAGTTAGAGATTTTATGACTCCTAGGATGATTTTAGCCATGGATCTGAATCATGGACATAAGAGCTTAAGCTATTAAGTTCTTAATGGAAATTTTGGACTTGTGAGGGTACACCCTGCGTACTAGGTTAACCATGATGGGTTTTGTACATAAAAACATTCCTAAGTGCGCATACAAACCCTAATGCTTGGATCTAGGTTTCTCTATTAAACATGCTTTGAATCCAAGGTTTCTAATGACTTATTAGGTGTAAGAACAACACAAAATCATATCTAGAAACATACCTTTGATTCTCTTGTTTGATCTTGTTGTCTTGGAGCTCTAGAGTCACAATTGTCACTCCTCTAATGGCTTACAAACACCCACTAGCAAAGAGGATGATTTGAGAGAAAGGAGAGGGGATAGAATTCGACCAGAGTATCCTTACTTTAGAAGATGTGTCGAATTCTCTATCTCATAGGGTCTATTTATACTTGTAGACTCCTTAAGGGTTACAACTTAAACCCTAGTTGGATAACTTAGACTTTAAGTTAATCCATATCCTTACCTTGGATATCCTTTGGACGATTTTGGCTTATCCAAGCCCTAGAAATCGTCCACCCTATCTCGCATAAGGATTTACAGTCTAAAGTGTAACTATCAAACAATTGACAGTTTATACCCTCTTATTTAATTAATTTCCTTAAGTCACCAAATTAATACTAATTAATCTATGACTTATATTAATCAAATAACTATATTATTATTCCTTATATTATTCTCATAATATATTAATAATATCTATTCTCTCATAATAAATCCTCCTACCAAGTTGCTATGGTGAAGGCAACCCAAAAGGATCATGCACAATCAGGTCAAATACTTGCCTAATATAGTTGCAGCCTTAGACACTATTCCAAAAAACCACCCCGATGGTGGTTAACTGCGAGGCTGCATGTAAGCCCAATGTACCTCCGGAGTACGCCCCGCGTACACACCCTGAGTTGACTCGGTCGAGTTGACTCAGTTGGGTTGACTCGGTTGACCTAGTTGGTTTGACCAGTTGACTTTGACCAAGTTTTACCTTGAGGTTATTTTGGGATTTTGATGGAAATTGGTCATTAGTGGGAATAGGTGTCGGTTAGAGAGTTGAGATTCAGAGTCAGGACCTCATCAACTTCTGCTCAGTTTATGAGGTGAGTATTCCTCACTAAACTTATGGGTCGAAGACACCAAGGCTGACCCTTTGGATTCGATATCTTGTTATGCATGTTATTGTACTGTAGTGATCTGTTAGATTGGTATCTTGGTATATTGGATAAAGCTGACCCTTTGGATTCGATATCTTGTTATGCATGTTATTGTATTGTAGTGATCTGTTAGATTGGTATCTTGGTATATTGGATAAAGCTATGCTTAGTGATCTATAGATCTGTTTTACTATAACTATCTATAGACTTTTATATGTAAAAACCTATCTAAATGTATCAATCGAAATTACTATAATTGGTGCGGAATCCCAATCAAGTGAATGCCACAAATCATAAATATAAAATAAGAACACAGTGATCAATCTTCAATGCAAAGTATATTGATAATAGTCTAGTATATAAGATCCACAATTACTCTCTCGGTTCCCTCTTTCTTTCTTAGCTCTCGAAAAACAACAACCTGCTAGAATAGGCTGATAACAAACATTTTATACCTAATACCTAGTTACAAAGGCCCGGTCTAATAACCTAATCGAAATCACATGGTGATTTTTGTCTAAACACCACCAAGATCATAGAGATTCCGGTAAAAAATCAAGAACTATAAAAGCCTTGAATAGCAAAGTATAAACCACAAATTTATGTCCTAACATTATATGATTATATGTTATATGTGCACATGTGTGGTTGGTGGTTGGTGGTTGAGGCCCTCTGGCCCTAACTCTGTGGAGTCTCTGGTCCTAACTTTATGGACCTTCCGGTCCTAACTCTGGCATACACACACATCATAAATCACATAGAAATAATGCAGTGCAACACATCACCTACATAGCATACAAGATACTCTGTCACATAACTCTAATTACCATTCAAGGTAAAGTATAGTAAGAAGACTCACCTGGCAAGTAGAAAGCGGTTATCTTTACAATTGAATCTCGGACTCGCCACTACCTAACACATAAGGAAAATATCTCTAATTAACACTCGAAGTCTCAACTTTAATTAAACCGATGTTTACTCTTTCCCTCTCTAATCTGGTAGTGGGTAAAAACCATTTTACCCCTCCAAGGTCTCGATTACTTATGTTGACCAAACCCCAAAGTCAACAGAAGTCAACTGAAGTCAGCGGTCAACTCTAACCAGACTCATCGAGTACACAAAGGTGACTCGGCGAGTCCATGCGTGTCTTCTGACTCGTCCAAGGCCTCACTTGACTCGTCGAGTGAACCTTCCACGCAACGAGTTTCCACTGGATTCGAATCGCGGGGCAACCCGACTCGACTCGGCGAGTTGCTCCTATGACAACACTCATCCGACCTTCTGAGGTCAGATCTGCTCCTCTAATCCATAGATATGGCTTCCTTACGACCAATAACCACGTAAAGGTCGAGGCTTGTCATACATGCAAAGATCACAAGGCTTTCCTTGGAGAAACAACTCCTAAAATGGCATCAAAGTCACATTCCCTCAATGAACCAACATAAAGCATACAAAATAAGGCTCTATGGACCTCTATGGGTCCAGATCTGGGACCTCTCACACAAAGGGACCCTATACTCATCACTACAAGCCATAGAAAGGTGTAGAAAACCCTAAAATCACCAATCTTAACCAAAACAAAGAAAGGGATTTCGATTTGATACTCTACAGTGAAGATACGAGCTCAGGAACTATGAATCAACAACTCCCTTGACCTCCCTTTGCTGGAAATGACTTCTCCTTTGCAATATCACACCAAGAATGCTCAAAAGGGCATTATCTCTCTCACTATTCGCTCAAGCTCTCTAGAGTATCTCTCTCTGGATTGGTAGCTTCATAAGAGGGCTATAAGGTCCTTTAAATAGGGCTCAAACCCGGATAACTAGGGTTTCCATCAACAGCGCTAACTCGGCAAGTCCAGATACCCGACTCGTCGAGTCCCTTCATTAAACAAGTCACAAAATCGTGTTTCTACTCGACGAGTTGAGGCGTCAACTCGCCGAGTCTCTTCATATCCCAAAATAAAATACTCAAATTTCCAAGCCTGTATATCCGGATGTTACAATTCTCCCCCACTTGAATTAGATTTCGCCCTCGAAATCATTCCTTAACCACTTATAGATTGAAATTATAAACTCGAAAGGCACTACCGAAATTATCTTCATACTACACTGCTATCTTTCTATATGGACACCCGAAACCACATAGAACCTCCAAAACTAGAGTTTAAGCTAACTCTTTCATCGCTAAAGTACTCCTTCCCAATACCCGGAAATTCTAATGGCCTGACCCGCCGCCATACCGCCTACTCGAGCGATCACCATGATATTCATTCCTCGAATATCAACTCTGTTTACTCACTAGCTCTTTGATTCTCATAAGACCACATCCAACAACCGACTATCGCTCCTCCAAACCGATCATGCTAAATCATACGAATCACACCCCACGAATAAAAGGGTTCACACTCCACCGGGCACATCTACTAAACTGCTATCAGAAACCATCCGAACAAAGATCCCCCAACACTCTGCCCTCAGACACAAAAGCATAACCATGCTTGCTCAGAAGTGTCCGCAAACATCACATTCAAAAGCCTCAATTCCAAATTCCATATCTCTTTTAACACCACACGAGGTTTAACCTCAACCCCATAGTCGAACCTCCATGGCCACCCATAATATGATCCAAAACGTCCCATGGAATTCCTCCTCGCATCAACTATCTCGGCCCATTGACACACAAGTCACAAAGTCCTCTTTACCCCAAACGGATACTTTACTCTCAAATGGAATCGTCTCATGTACCCCATGGTATTTCCCGTGCCCACGAACTGACCCTACTCAGGTCTAAGATATTGGGTGACAACAACACCCCCTCTTAACACGGAATCCATCTTTAAATCCGAAACTCAACCCACCTACCTGACGCATCACCAGAGCCAAACTCAACTTGAGAGTTTGGTTTGCCCCAAAGTTGGAACTACACATCCCAACGAAACAATCATCTCACAACTCATGACTCGCAACCTGCACGCAAACCACCTCTATAATTCCCTTTGGTTGCGACAACCACCACTCAATTCGGAATATAGCGATTTCCGACAATGACGGAGACCCCAATCTCGCCCCTGGTCCAACCACCAGGCTCCAAAAACTCAATACTAGGGCTACTCAAACCTAAAACTCTTCTGCATCATACTCTGATCGGAGAACACTTCATCATCACACTCTCTTACCGTCTAGTGAGTACTATGGCTCCCCGTAGCATCACGATGACCACTCGATGACTAGTAAGTACTACGACTCCCCATAGCATCACAACACCCTCTGACTAGTGAATACTATGGCTCCTCGTAGTATTACAACTCCCTCTCTCTGACTTGTGAGTACTACGACTCCCCGTAGCATCACAACACCCTCTCTCATCACCCCATAATCTCATTCTCATTACAACACCACACTACGTCTACTAACTCATGCTCCGCAGACTATCATAGATAGCTACACATACTTGACCCAAATATGCATCACAGACTCTGATGGCGACCGCCATAACAAAATACCTTCCCCTGCTGAGATCCACATTCTTAAATAATCCCTCTTTATGACAATACTCGAAGGGCTCCCACGGGAACCGTAGATACTTGATACACCACTTGCCATCTCAAACTCAAGATTCTAAAATAATTCCGAAATTAGGACATTATACCCAGATTCCTCGAAGCACTAACACATAACGTTACAATGTTCTGCCCCAACCACTAATCTCCTATTCCCATCATCTTATCGATACATCAATACATTCCCTCTGAACCCCATAATTAATTCTACATTTTACCCGATGCACAACTTCGGTGTATCCAAATACTCAATTGGAACACAGAGAAAGCGCCGATGATCTTTCCGAAATTCTTTCCTTTACTGCTCAAAACCCTTGCAATAATACACATACCGGCCTGGAAGTTGGCTGCTCAATCATCTTCCATCTACCCCCAAAAGGGGCATATACAATCCATACTTCGACTCAGAAGTTCTCAACTGCCCATACCTTCCTTACGAGCCTTCTACTTGGAATGGCCCTGACCACTACCAGGTTCCTGACCATTGACCACCTGTTGTGGAGACACTCATCCTTTCTCAGACACGTACCATATGTATCATCTTTCTCTGTACCTCTCCTTGATCACCAATAACTCCGGTCTCATGAATTTATACCGCAGGTCTCTAAATCTCACCTCCTAACCGCTCTTGAACAAATCTCTGCTTCCTTCAATACGATACTAGGTTCTCCCCAACTTAGGGTTCGAACCATCATCAATTGGCGCACAAACCATCCCACATACTGTTTCTACTAGCAACATCGTACCTGCCCTTGGAAGGTGCTACGCAACGCCCGATAATCTCCTTTAAAGTGATCAAGCAACCTCAAATACTCTGAATCTCAGATGAAATCCTCATGAACTTCTCATCACGACTGCCTCTAGTCGTTTAAAGTCTCATACCATCCCAATACCGAACATCTCAACTGTCCAGTAATATCACTGACTCTTATACTGAAACAATAAATCATCATACTCCCCAACCTCAACTTCTCAACCCACGTTCCAACACATGACTCATCACAAAAACAGGGACTCCACTCCTATACTCAATACCCATCATAGATACAAGAGTCGCCGCCTTGATATACTCATCTGGATTACCCGCTGATACCGCTACCACACGCCCTACTATACTCAAATAGGGTGCAACGTGGTCCTTCACCACCTCAGTCCCAACCGACTACATGCTCATGATATATCCTTACCTCGCGGCAGACATGCTGCCTAATACTCTAGTGGAAAATCGACATAAATGTCAATCCGTAGGGTTTTAATCCTAAACCCCAAAACCAAGATCTCACACCCCTTATGTTTCCTACTAGAAACGTCAATAGAACCACTCAGATCACAGAAGGTGACATCTCTTCTATCAGCTGGTTGCTCAACTCAGACTGCGATCCCCCATAAACGCCATCTCTACTTATCCTAAAGTCTTGCAACTGCATCTGACATCTTACCAAAAATACTTTGAAATTCTCTCGACCTCCCTCTCAATGGATGCCTCTTCGGACTCAATCATGTCCCTCAGGCCTAAAACCCCATCGCGTCCAATTTCCACCTAATCAATCATGACCGGATAACCGGAGAACCACAAGCGTCATTCGCTACGAACCATGGTACTCAGCCCATGACATCTCTTCTCAATCTGCTACGATGTATGGTAATCGAACCATAACATCACCCCTCAATCTGCTAAGATGCATGGTACCCGAAACATGACATCACTCCTCAATCCGCTATGATGCATGGCACTCGAACCATGACATCACTCCTCAATCTGCTCCGATGTATGGTACTCAAACCATAACATCACTCCTCAATCTGCTCCAATGTATAGTACTCGAACCATAACATCACTCCTCAATCTACTACATAGAACCTTCAGGATACTCCCTGTATCAAGCATGGGTCCTCTGCTTTCGGTAGTACATGCCCATATTACCTGCCACATCTACCCATACTTTCCACACGGACCATCCCAGAGCTCCTAAGTAGCTACTCAACCTTATCGTTCACTAACACCGTCATGCGTGCTCGCTCCTCAGCAAAAGGCTCTACTCTTCCAGCATACTCATCTGACTAAGGTTACTCCATAGGCTCTTCCTACGTTCTCACACTTCTCTGCCATCAGCTACTGAAGAGCTCCTAATGATGCTAGCCATCTACCTCCTTCATATCATCATATTCACTTAGTAGCTGACCCCCATCATCGAGAGTTCCACAAAGCACGAAGCAAACAGCATTCGGGCATCGAAGCATCTACTTCAGCACGTAAAACCTCCTTATGTTATTATCCACTCGCTTTCCTCATACTCGAAGGATATCACCGAACTCTAACAACTTTGCCCCACATGGCATCTGGCTACCCTCTCGGCATGCTCCTCCTATGCTCATATAGATATCTCTTCTAGATTACTCCTCTACTCGAATCCCCTAAAAGGATTCCTGTTGGACACTCTTACTCAGCACATACTCGAAAGCACATCACATATAACAACAACTCCTAGGCCAAGGCATTACGAATTAGGCCACTATAGTCCTAAAATATGAAATACCTAGCCTATCTCTAGTATGCATAATATCTCATAAAATGTCTCATAAATATCTCATAACACAAAAGTAAGGGTATTTTTGGAAATCACCATTCGGGCTCTGGCTGATTGTACACACTACTCTTTCTTGTTTTCTCTTTGAACTCTTACTCGCTTTAGAAAAATCATTTATTTGAAAACTTTTCTCAATTCCTCAGTTTCAGTCCAGATTTACCCGAAGGTGCATCCGAATCCCTCAAACCAAGGCTTTGATACCAACATGTAACACCGAAATTTTTCAAAACTAAAATTTTCATTTCAAATCGCTTAATCCTAAAACACTTTTCGTAAAAATCTCATTTTGGTTACATTACAAAGCAAAACTCCATATTCAATTAAATAATAATCCAGGATCCTCAAAAACATAATTCTTCCTCTGGTGTGTACAATCGAGCCGGTGTCGTCCCGTGATCCTGAGAGAAACCTGAAACACATAACACATAACATAGTAAGCACGAAGCTTAGTGAGTTCCCCAAAATACCACATATAACACATATTAGCCACTCGAGGCTATAACTCTGTGGGCCCTTTGGCCCTAACTCTGTGGACACTCTGGTCCTAACTCTGTGGACCTTCCAGTCCTAACTCTGGCATACACATAGCATAAATCACATAGAAATAATGTAGTGCAACACATCACATACATAGCGTACAAGATACTCTGTCACATAACTCTAATTACCACTCAAGGTAAAGTATAGAGAGAAGACTCACCTGGAAAGCATAAAGCGGTTATCTTTACACTTGAATCTCGAACTCGCCACTGCCTAACACATAAGGCAAATATCTCTAATTAACACTCGAAGTCTCAACTCTAATTAAACCGATGATTACTCTTTCCCTCTCTAATCTGGTAGTGGGTAAAAACCATTTTACCCCTCCAAAGTCTCGATTACTTATGTTGACCAAACCCCAAAGTCAACACAAGTCAACTCAAGTCAACGTTCAACTCTGACCAGACTCGTTGAGTACACAAGGGTGACTCTGCGAGTCCATGCGTGTCTTCTGACTCCTCCAAGGCCTCACTTGACTCGTCAAGTGAACCTTCCACTCGACGGGTTTCCACTAGATTCGAATCGCGGGGCAACCCGACTCGACTCGTCGAGTCTTCCCATGGACTCGGCGAGTTGCTCCCATGACAACACTTATCCGACCTTCTGAGGTCAGATCTGCTCCTCTAATCCATAGATCTGGCTTCCTTACGACCAATAACCACGTAAAGGTCGAGGCTTGTCATACATGCAAAGCTCACAAGGCTTCCTTGAGAAATGGCTCCTAAAATGGCATCAAAGTCACATTCCCTCAATGAACCAACATAAAGCTTATAGAATAAGGCTCTATGGACCTCTATAGGTCCAGATCTGGGACCTCTCACACAAAGGGACCCTATACTCATCACTACAAGCCATAAAAAGGTGTAAAAACCCTAAAATAACCAATCTTAACCAAAACAGAAAAGGGAATTCGATTTGATACCTCTACAGTGAAGATACGAGCTCAAGAACTTTGAATCAACAACTTCCTTGACCTCCCTTTGCTGGAAATGACTTCTCCCTTGCAAAATCACACCAAGAATGCTCAAAAGGGCATTATCTCTCTCACTCTTCGCTCAAGCTCTCTAGAGTATCTCTCTCTGGATTAGTAGCCACACAAGAGGGCTATAAGGTCCTTTAAATAGGGATCAAACCCAGACAATTAGGGTTTCCCTTAACAACGCTAACTAGGCGAGTCCAGATACCCGACTCGTCAAGCCCCTTCATTAAACAAGTCACAAAATCGCGATCCTACTCGACGAGTTGAGGCGTCAACTTGCCGAGACTCTTCATATCCCAAAATAAAATACTCAAATTCCCAAGCCTGGATATTCGGATGTTACAAAACATAACAAGGTATCTTTTTTATTTATTGCCTTTTATTCCTCACCAAATGCCCTTTATCTAATATTTGGAACTGACTTATATTTATGGTTGAGTGATTTGTAAGTGATTTTTTGGAAAATTATGTTTTATCTCAGATTGGACATTTTCCTTCCTAAAAACTCTTGTCATTGAGGAAAAATTAATTGAAATGTTGTTATGCTGATACTGAGGTTTGCATTTACTTTTCTGCCACATTTTTCCCAGGCTTCCAGTTTTAGGTGATTTTATGTCTGGCTTTTTGCCCTAAGTTGGAGATCATCTCAGAGTTATGATTCCAATATGTGGTTTCTATAGTGATTGATTGCACACAAAATCCTAAGATGATGTTGTTTTGAGTGACGGAAAAAGGTATTTGTTTCTCATGGCTCCTGTTTTATTCAGTCGAATGATTAACATAACTTGAAGTCACTTTTTCATTAAGCATATGGGTGTGGCCTTTTTATCTTAATTACCCTTCATCTTTCCACAGATTTACATATTGAGTTGTATGTACAGGTGTTGAATTAAATAGTCTTTTACCACCTACACTCAGATCTCTTTTAACTTCTTGTATAAATATTTTTTATTTATTCTTTCATTTTATTTTGATCATTACATTTGGGCCATGTGTTGCAATTTCATCATGTTAACATAAACACAATTCATAGTTTACTTTAGTATAAAAAATTTAAAGTTACTATTAAATTACTTTAGATATTGACATTTAAGTAAATGCATTTTAATTTTTTTAGCGTCCAAGATCATTTGCCGAATCCTATAGTCGAGAAGTCAATCAATGGTTATTTGACCAATTACGGGTGTATGGAACAATGTCAGCCTTATGAATTTTATGAAAGGATTTAATAGATAAACTCAATTTTTATCAAATCAAGCTATTAATGTTTTTGTTGATTAATTCATCTTCGATTGATGATAAAAAGAGTTATGTGAGAATGATCTGTGATGAATTATGCAGCAAGTCTTAAAAAAAAGCTATCTGAGAATGAGAATGTTTTGGGTGAAGCATCGCCACGCATCAACAAGTCTTAAAACTGCCACATCATGTATCCCAATGTTCCAATGGGAATCTCTCTCTCTCTCTCTCTCTCTCTCTCTATATATATATATATATATATATATATATATATATATATATATATGTCTTATTAGAGGTTGAATATGGGTAAGCCTTTTGTTGTCTAACATATTACAGTTGACTTTATTTTTATGGTTGATTGGTTTTCCATATTCATTATGGAGAAACAAACTAAATGGAGGGTAGACTTTATTTTTATGGTTGATTGGTTTTCCATATTCATTATGGAGAAACAAACTAAATGGAGGGTAGACTGTCAATGAATGTTTACAAACAGTCTTGCAAAATATATGAATCCAACCATGGTTTAATTGTTGCAAAATAAAACTATACTTCCATTCTCTTTTTCGTCTTCATGATTTGACATTGAAAATCCATGCATTAAAGCAGAAAATCTTCACCTTTTGGTTATTAGCACATTATACTTTAGATTATAGAAAAAAACCATTACACTCCATGGGTCGTGCTTAGCACGAACCTAAAACTTTTCATATATATATATATATATATATATATATATATATATATATATATATATATATATATATATATATATATATATATATATATATATCCATAAAATAACTTTTTCCATGTAAAATGAGTTTTAGTGAACATGACTCACGGGGCTCCACAAACTTCCATGTTTCTTAGTCGATATATATAGATGACATAAAAATTAAGAATCCTACAATAAAAGCATCGTCGAATACGACTCACGTGACCTCCCCAAACTTCCATGTGGCAATACACATCCATCTATCTCTTTTTAATCAACTCAAACACAGCATAGCTACCTCCAAACACCCACTTTGAGAGAAATAAAAACCAGCCACCGCCATGTCCACCGAACCACGGCCCAACAACCGCCGATTGGCACTTTTTCCATTACCATTTCAAGGCCACATCAACCCCATGCTTCAATTAGCAAACATACTTCACACAAAAGGCTTCAAGATTACCATCATTCACACCCATTTCAACTCGCCAAACCAATCAAACTACCCACAATTCACCTTCAAATCTATCTCAGACGGCTTGTCGGAATCCAAAAACATGAATTTGAATCTGGATACTCCTGATTCTATCATCAACTTCTTAAACAAAAGCTGCATCAATCCGTTGAGGGATTGTTTAGTAAAGTTACAAGAAGAGGAGCCAATCGCATGCTTGATCTCAGATGCGCTATGGCACTTCTCTCAATCAGTTGCAGACAGTCTTAATCTCCCAAGAATCGTTTTACGAACCAGCAGCATGTCCTGCATCCTTGTTTACTCAGCCTTGCTTCCTCATATTAAAAACTGCTACCTCAAAACCACAACTGAAGAAGATCCGATCCCAGACCTTTCACCGATCACAGAAAAAGACATGCTAAAGATTTTTACCGACGATTGTAAGGAGGGAGAGCTCGAGTTAATCTTTAGCATGATCAAAACTATAAAAGCGGCTTCTGGAATCATATGGAACACCTTCAAAGAACTCGAAGAACCTGCATTTTGTGCCATAACCCAAAATTTATGTATTCCCAGTTTCCCACTTGGTCCGTTTCATAAGTATTTCCCAGCATCCTCTAGCAGCTTACTAGAACAAGATCGAAGCGTTATGTTATGGTTAGATCTGCAACCAGTTAGGTCTGTAGTATATGTGAGTTTTGGGAGTATTGCTCAAATGGGTAAAGCCGAGTTCAGCGATATGGCTAGGGGGCTTGCAAAGAGTAAGCAACGGTTCCTATGGGTGGTTCGGCCTGGTTCGGTTTCAGGGTCTGAATGGCTCCAGTCTTTGCCTAAAGGGTTTATAGAGGAAGTAGGTGAAAGGGGGTGTGTTGTAAAGTGGGCTCCTCAACAAGAAGTATTAGCTCATCCAGCCATAGGAGGGTTTTGGACTCATAATGGATGGAACTCGACATTGGAGAGCATCTGTGAAGGTGTTCCGATGATCTGTTCACCTTGTTCTTATGATCAACCGATAAATGCTAGATACGTAACAGACGTTTGGAGAGTAGGAGTGATGTTGGAAAACGGGAAGGAGGAGGAGTTTGGAAGAGTGATGAAAAGTGTAATTATGGAGGAAGAAGGAAGTGAGATGAGACAGAGATCTAAATATCTTCAGGAGAAGGTGAATCTTTCTATGGAGAAAGGTGGTTCTGCATACGAATCACTGGAGAATTTAGTTGACTTCATCGTTTCTCTATAATATATCCATCTACTATTCTTTACTACATTTTATCATGTATTTATGTTGGTTCTATTGTTTATTTTAATCGGTTTAAATAAAACACATCCTTGCTTTTTTTTTTTTGAACGGACACATCCTTGCTGACAGTTAAAAAGATTACGTGCATATCTTCATCACATGTATGTGGCTGATGTAATATTGTAATTAATGTGTAAATTATACAAAGATTAAAAAGAAAAATAAAAAATCACATGCGAGGAAACGCACCTAATTTCGTCGTCGTCTTCTTACACGATATGTTTCATGTTTGAAAGAAGAAAACAAATTTAATTTTTGACATGAAAAAAATGTTAATTTTTATTTTAATCCTGATAACTTTTTAATTTCTATTCTATAGTTCTCATAATTATAAAACATCTAATACACACAACTAAAAATTAATTTGATGAGTTTATCATTAAAACTGTCATAAAAACTTTATTAACAAGGTTATCATATAAATATATAATAGTTCTTATTAAATTTCATCGCTAATAACTTTTTTGAAATAGATGAAGTTTGAATCTAAAATAAAATGTACACAAACACAAAATAAAGTTAATGTAAACTACAACATTAAAGATGCATCAAGATAACTAGATTATCCAACATTACATAGGATGTTCCGCCTATGCTTACACTTTTTCTGTCCAACTTTTTCATTTTATTTACATTTTCGATCATCAACTCATGACCCTTCGATCCAATCATCCAATAACATCTCGTATTGTTTTCTCGATTGAATTTCTATGGCATCTGTCTTCCATATGCTGATATACGCATCCCCACCTTTCATGTTTTACAGATGAAGTTACTATAGTATTTACTCTTTGGTCCCAAGAAGACGGCCAATAGATTATCCATTTGACTTTTTTCTTCTTGGGAAATTGGGGATCAAGTAAACATGGTGTGATAACAGTGGCTTCATCATCAATTTCTTTTAAATATCTTCAAATATAGTAAACTATATATAAACTATTTTTCTTTGACTATATTTATTTAGAATAATCCATATGTATTTAATCGGCAGTATCAGTTGTAAAACCATTTCGACCACCGGAACATGAATTAAGATGCTTTATTGCCCATTGATTTAATGTCTTCAACCAGCTTAATCAAATTCATATACGAAGATCCACCTTCTGCGACACTTTGAACACTGTATTCTGCCATCGCTTTTACTGATGAAATAAACTCGTTTTTTCTCTGAAAAATAACATCTTTCACTGCTTTCTCAATTATCACTCTATCACATGAATCTTTTATATCTATTCCAATCTTCCACACCTCGCTCACAAATCGGCTATTTACTTGTTGATCGACATTATGTGGCCAACAAATCATGGGCACCCTCTCCACTATACTCTCCATCGTAGAATTCCACCCACTATGTGTTATAAAAACCCCAATCGCTGAATGGGCTAAGACCTCCTCCTGTGGAACCCATGTCGCCATGAATCCCCTTTCTTTAGTTTCGTCCATGAGATGTTTCGAGACGTCGCCATCATCATACTCTCCAACAACCGACCCTGGACGTTTAACCCACAAGAAAGGTTGCCCGCTATTCACTAATCCATGCCAGATTTCAAAGAATTGGTCCACCGACATTGTTGCCATGCTTCCGATACTAACATAAACAACTGATTTTTCCGGTTGTGTATCGAGCCATGAGAGACAAGCTCTGTTTTCTTCCCATAAACTGTTTGAAACGTTGGATTTGTGTGCGATTTGGATACGTGATTTGAGCAAGGTATGTAATGGGCCTATGGAGTAAATATTTGGGCAGAGATTGCGGATGTGAACGAGTATGGGTGCGTCTAGGGCTTCGAATGTGTTGATAATTAGACCTTGAGCTCGAGGAACATGTTGAGCTTCGTTCATGATGATGTGTATGACAGGATTAACAAGTTCATCGCAGCGATAAAAGGATGGTAGATCACGACGCCGGAGAAACGTTTCTGTGCCTGGAACGCTTTTGACTGGCATATCCAAATCATTACCTAAATCAATCAGCAGATTAGGTTAAAATTTTGTTTAGAGATGTGAAAAAAAATTCATAGAGTGTTGGAGTGCATCGCCGGTGAAAGGAAAGAAGTTAATTAGGTCACCGTTGAAAGGAACCTCGCCGGCTTGGATCAGTTTAGGGAGGCACAAATAAGTCCAAAGAGCGCAAGGACTGACAGTTTCAAAATAAATCAAAGGAATCTCAATCTCTTCAGCCACATCAAGTGCAAAGGAAAAGGATCCGTCAGGTATGATAATCGTCACCGGAAAACTGGATTTGGAACTGAAGCATCCAGAAACCATCATCTCTCTGAAAACCGGCTCCGTCACAGTTCTGAATCCTTCCAATATCTCCAGAAACCGGTCGCCGGAACGAGGATGATCGTCGGGGAGTCCGTCGGAGATAGTCTCAAATCGAAAATTAGTGTAGCGGCTGAATCGGGACAAGACATCTGTATGACGAATGAGAGAGCGTTGGATGTGATCGGTGTTGAGAACAGTGACGGAGATGCCGGAGAGACAGAGTAACTCTGCTAATTTGAGCATGCAGTTTACAGGGCCTTGCATTGACAAGGGGAAAATCAAGACATGAGGAGGCATAATCAATTGAATTGGTGAAATTGAATTTGAGAGAGTGTATCGAGATGAGTAAGCCAACACTAATGACTCGAAGCTGTTGGAATATGACAATGGCGACCAGATGTTTTATATTGAAATGGAAGACGAAGAAGATAATGTTAAAATTACAATTCCAAATCATGGAAAAGATACGATGGTAACAGCAGATAAAGATATCTTTATGTGTCTCTTTCCTTTCCTGTTTAATTTTTTAAACATGAAAAATGCAAAAAAAAAAAAAATTATCAACCTTTCAACTTCAAATTGAGTTAAGTAACTAAAATAATGCCGTTAAAAAATAACTTAGATGACATTCATAAATAAATAAATATTGAGTTCATTTGGGGAAATAAAAATGTATATGTATCAACTTGAAGTTTGATTTCCATGTAATCATCATATGTATAAATGATTATTGACCATGTAATTTGTTTTTTAAAGGTATACGCTTACAACAGTTTTGGATATAAACTTCCAACTAAAAGATATATAACAATTACAGATAAATATACATATATTCTCACTCATGGAAATTATGTTTCTAAAGATCTAAGGTTATCATTAGCATGACAAGGTTGCCTCACAGCAGTTGGGTTACATGATGCATGATCAGGAGGCAGAAAAAAACATACAACTTCAAGGCAAATCGATAAGTTTCGCTTACAAAATATGAAAAGAAGAAGGTTATTTAAAATCTAGAAACAAAATGAATTATATTAATTCACACTACATATTCATCTTTTTTCCTTCGAGTTTTTTATATCCTCAATCAATCGATTCAAATTACTATAAGAACTCCCATCTTTAGCAACCGATCTTCTAGCCATTTTCATCATTCGTTCAACCGGTCTCGTTAACTCATCTCTCTTTGTGTCCATCAAATCCTTAATAAATTTCTCAACAACAACCCTATCACAAATGTCTTTCATGTCAAACCCTAACTTCAACACTTCTCCTACTAATCTACTATTAACTTGTTGGTCCGCATAGTAAGGCCAACATATCATAGGGATTGCAGCCACAATGCTTTCCAACGTTGAGTTCCATCCGCTGTGTGTCAAAAATCCACCAACTGCAGGGTGAGCTAGGACCTCCTCTTGTGGGGCCCATCTCACCATATACCCTCTTTCCAACGTACCCTCTAGTAATTGGGCCGGAATGTTTTGGCCATCTCCTGCCACGGAATTGGGCCGAACAACCCACAAAAATTTCTTTCTAGAATTCACAAGCCCATACCAAAGCTCAATGAGCTCATTTCTACTCAACATTGTCATACTTCCAAAACTAACATAGATAACCGACTTTTGCGCTTGCTCGTCTAACCATGTCATACAAGTTCGGTCTTCCTCCCATAGACTATTTGATGATCTAGGCGGTGATGTCAATTTGGCTTCCAATCGGGATTTTAAGTTGGCATGAAGAGGTCCGATCGAGTATAGGTTAGGAATGTGCTTACGGATTTGAGCTAAGGCAGATTCTTCCAAGTCATCAAAAGTATTGAGAATGAGTCCATTTGCTCGATAGGTCTCTTGTGTCTCAGTTGTGACAACTTGGAAAGCTGTATCTGATAGATCGTTTGCACGACAAAAACTTGGTAGGTCACGAAGCCGAAGGTACTTTTCCATCCCCGTGACACCAAGTAGAAGCCTATCCATTTCATCATCTTCTGCATATTACCAACAACTCAGGTTAGTATAATAACTACAAATTTTCAAAAAATGTTAAAAGTCATCTCACTGATCAGTCTCACGGTCAACATAAAAAAGTAATCGTAAGTTGATGCTCCAACTCGAACCTTAGATTTATGAATTCTCGCATTTTTTACCATTCGGGAAATTATTTTGATCGTGTTACATTTTTGTATGAAAAATTATTTGACGCCATCTTTTAAAACAATTATCCCTCTTTTTTCGTTCAATGTATGGAAAAATGGAGTTATATTAATAATAATTTGAATTGAGTCCATAAAAAATGTTCTATTCGACCCAAGAATTCGACCCAAGAAAAGGTAAACACCAAGAGAACGAACTTTAACTTTCTATGATAATAGACGATGCACCTTTGATCGGAAGGTCGCCGGATTCTATGAGCTTCGGAATGCAGTAAAAAGCCCAAAAACAACTAGCACTAACCGTACGGAAAAGATAAATGGGAATCCCCATCTCTTTAGCGACGTCAATGGTGAAACACATAATCCCATCAGCAATAATACTTGAAACAGGAGGCCGTTTACCAGAATTCAAGCAACCACCAGGGAGAAGCATTTCTCTAAACATGGGTTTAGTTACCATTTTTATGGAATCGAAAATATCCACGACTCTATTACCGGAACGAGGGTGATCAGGCGGAAGCCCATCTGAAATAGTCTCAAATCTGAAACCGGGGTACCGGGAAAAACGAGAGATGACGTCGGTGTACCGGAGGAGGCGGCGGTGGATGATGTCGGAGTTGAGGAAGGTAACAGAGAGACCGGAGAGACAGAGGAGCTCTGCAAGTTTGAGCATACAACTAACATGGCCTTGAACGGGAAACGGGAATATGAGTACATGTGGAGAATTGGATTGAGAATCCATTTTGCAAATTGGGTAATGGATTTTAGGATTACATATAATTGATTTCAGTTCCTGTTGATTCGCTTATTTGATGAAAATGCAAATGACATGTGAGAGAATCATCCTCTTTGTTCCGTAGACTTGAGGTACGGAGGATTTTTTGTTCATGCATAATATGCTTGCTTGTTACATAACAGCAAGAGTAAATTATATAAATCGCCCCTATAGTTTAGGTAAATTGACCGCTTCATCTTTATTTTATTTTTCATTCGGACGGTCTATGTAGTTTGGTTTTATTTTGGTTTTGGACTTTTGGTCTTCGCTCGAATTCAAATGACTTTTTTATCTTAAACCAAATTGCAAAAATGGTCCTGTATACAGTTTTTTAGGGTTTTAGTCAAAATCCTGATTTTTTTTGGCTTCGTGGTCATTTTGAGTTAGTTTCACTGTAAATTTTATCTCTCGATAAACTGAAATGACTTTAATATTCTTGGTTATGTATTTTCTATTTCTAAATTCATTTTTTTAAGTTTTAATAATTATTTATTCGTTTTAATAATTAAAAAATGAAAGGGCTCTTCCTCCCCCCCCCCCCTCTCTCTCTCTCTCTCTCTCTCTCTCTCTCTCTTCGTTGCTTTTCATCAGAACTCACATCGAATAAAAAATGTTATACAAAACCCAGGTAGAAGATAGTGAATTCAAATTCATTTATGACTTGGAAGTTCTCTTCCTCTCTGTTTCTCACTCCCTGTATCTCACCCCACGAAGGATTTCATGGACTTCAAATCGGCGAGTTTCAGAAGGCGATCGAAGATCGTGAAGGCAATCGAACCCCCACAGGGTCCGATCAAAACCCTCTTCCCCTAACCCCTCTAGTTAAACCCCTTTTCGATTTAATCCCTCCTTCTTCTTTGTTCATTTTTTGTATATAATCTCTTTTCATCTTGATTCAATGATTTGATGGGTCTGATGGATGCTTATGGTGGAGGTGGTGGATTTGTATCTTTGTTGCAGGTTTTCTGGTCTAGAAATAGAGAAGAAGACAAGGTGGGGAAGAGGACGGAGTGGGGCTGTGACCAGATTGAGTTCAATCCATACAGGGATAATGCATGTGAAGATCGATGGTGACGATCTCCGAATAAATCTTACATTGCAGAAAGAAAAACAAGCACCGTTATTATCTTCTTTCTCATGTGAATATCGTTCTTGGTGCATCTTCTTATACCCTTAAACCATTCATGGAAATGGTTTAGCTTTAACGTTGAAAGAATGGGGAATTGAATGATGTAAGAAAAAAAAGGATGTTAAAGATAACTCGGTAAAGCTGCAACCCATGAACATAAAGTATGGTTGATGCTTACCAAGTGTTTGATCTTTTGTCTGAATGATCTTTCCATGCTGGAACTTGTAGTTCTTAGTTATATTCATTGATTTTCAGTAATTTGGCTTCAAAAATTTATGTTTAAGCCATAAATTTGGCATTTAAAATTCTTGAAGCAAGTCGTTAAAGTCCCTAAATCAAAAAACGGGTGGTGATGCTGTAAGAATGCTTCCATGAGAGAGAGAGAGAGAGAGAGAGAGAGAGAGAGAGAGAACGCCTATCTTTATTTAATATATAAAAATACTTATACAAAAAAAAGAAAATAGATGGCTCCATTATGATGATAGCTACACTTGTTACACTTCGGGAGTGTTCCGTCATAACGCTTGACCGGTGCTGAGGTGGCGGGGGTCGTCACTGGTTGTTGTTTCATGGCAAGCCTTTGAAATCACTTGCGTTCCTTTTGGGCTTGACGCTTTCGTTTCTTGAACTCTGAGTTGTGGCTTTGGGTGTTGGCGACTATTACTATTTGTTGATTTATTGGATCGTTACAACGATCGGAATTGTCAACCCCTTTGTCAGTCTTGTTTGTGTTGCCAGAGTTGAAGTGTGCAAGGACAACTGTCATGGCAGCTGTTACTGCGGCTTGTAATGTAGCAGTGTCAATCTGAAAGATAGGGGTTTCGTTGCTCGGTTGACTACTTTTGGATGACAATATGATTCTGTTATACGGAAAGAAAAGGAGTTCATGAGCTGATATGATTGAACCTATATTATTTTGATTTTGACTAAGAGATGAGTTATTATACATGAACACTTAGCTTATACACGTTATGATATAATAAAGATTGGGCGGATAGTAAAATGTGTGATTCTACTCTAGTTTCACATCCCAACGAGGAAAAGAAACTAAGTTAGAAATCTCACATTCTATTGTCTACCAGGTCTTCGTTATATACAACTTGGGAATGTATAAGCGAGGAAATCATAATAATAACCTTCTTACGAATCCTTCTTAATGAACTAGAACTCTTAGTAAAGGCTACCATTGAAACTATATATATTTCGATCGTTCACTTAAAGAGTAGAAGTATGTTCTCGAAGGTTTGACCTACATCCCTATGATGCAGTCCTAGTACGGAGTAGAAGTAAGTTCACGGAATGGTCTCAAGATGTTTTTCGTTCAAACCAGGGTACCATTGGTTGGTGAATATCATGATCCAAACTTTGAAAGAGAATCGGGAATGATCCCTAAGCTAAATTACTCTAGTCCAATAACTTGACTAGAGTGGGTTTCAGATAGACTCCTGTGAAAGTATGATGAAAGTACTTGAACAAAGAGTGACACGGAATTTAGCCAACTATCAATATCATTGATGTTTAAGATGCAATAAGTTTGGGAAAAATTGACCTTGTAGTAGGTCTTACATCACATTCGGAGTAGAAAAGTCTTTGACAACATATAGGCCTAACTAAAAGTACTTATAGTACAACGTAGTCACATAGGAAAGTGCTACATAGAACATGGACAGGAACACGGTTCTTTAAAACAAAGAAAGAAAGTAAAGCATCTCCTACTGACGACGGTCATCCCTCTGGTGAACTCTCAGTTCAGCCAGTTGACATTCCATATCAAGCAGGTATCTTTTGTACACCCTCTGGCGTACTCGGAGCTCTATGACTTCGGCTCTAATTTCAGCCAGTGCTTGCAGCAGGGTCTCATGGTCTCTCTCAGGTCTCTCACGAGCATTTTCAAGGCGATTTGTGTGGATGGTATGCATTCCTGCATTGGCATCAACCTCTGCGATACGATGGAGAGTTGTCCTGTCGTGGATCTCGTTTCGGGCAACTCTACGGACCAGGATTGGCAAAACTCTGTCTGCTGAGCTTCCTTCGCTTATGTTGTAGAAGCTTTGGTCTCCATTAAATGACATAGGTTGATCTTGATCTTCGCTCCATGTTTCCAAGCATTCTACACAAGGAGGCGTCGGGCCATGAAAAGCCAGGCGAGGGTTAGGATTTGGAATGAGAGCTATCGGGGGTAGGTTCTCCACTTCGAGTTCAAAGTTAGCATCATCCGAACGATCTTCAACATTGTGATCATTCAAATGGATTGGATGATCATTCTCGGGTTCTTCTCCAAACCATCCAACATTGCCTTCGTTCGGAAGGTACGAGTTGTCGTAGGGATGGAGTCCAGCCACGTTATCTACGCGAGAATTAGGGCAAGGTAATAATTATTAGACGAACTATCTAGATAAATATTAGATAATCTTCATTAGTTACGTCACTATTTGTAAAGTGCATACCAGTTATATCTAATCAAAACAGGATAGGCCTTTGAATAAGTGACCTTAACTCCAAATTCACAAGGAATAGGGGTAAAGCAAAATTTCACAGATTCCAAGTCTATATCATCCTAGTTACATATAACCTTAGTGTATCCACTTAGCAACTATTGACCTAGTAATGAAGATCTTTTTAGTTCTCAAGTAAGTAATTATAGTAACACAAAATACTCCCATAGTATTTTAGACTTATGTTCTGTTCTAGTGTTTTTATTGTGGTAGTGTTGGTAAGTTTTTAGACTTGTTGCCACATCACAACCATTCTTTGGCATGTGCTAATCACTCCTTGGACCAGCATAGTTGATCAGGCTATGCCACTCCCAAGACTAACCATACATCCCCGAGCTTACTTGTGATATTCAACAACCGTAATACTTTTTGTAACACTGATTTTTCAAACAAAATTTTTGATTTTTATAAAAGCATAATTCCATCAATATTCATAGAAACAACCCCTTTTAATTGTTCAACAAGATATTACAAAATCCCAAGATCAAAATGTCAAACTCCAAACGTGTGTGTACGGATCAAGCCGGCGCCTTCCCACGGTCGTCACTAGCACCTGAAACAAATAACATCAACACTGTAAGCACAAAGCTTAGTGAGTTTCCCAAAATACTACATATAACACATATTAGCCACTCGAGGCTATAACTCTGTGGGTCCGTGCACCCAAACTCTGCGAACCCTCAGGTTCTAACTCTGTGAACCTTCCGGTTCTAACTCCGTAAACATGCACAGCATCAAACATATAAAGTAATGCAGTACAACACATAACATACATAGCATATAATTACTCTATCACATAACTATGGTTACCTACTCAAGGTAAAGTATAGTGAGAAGACTCACCTCGTGTGTCTCGGTAACCGTAACCCTGAAATCGCTAAACACTCGATCTGCCGAGCTGAAGTCCCCCCTATAGCACAATATATCTCTAATTAACACTTTCCCAACTAGGGTTGACCATACCATAACAGGACAATCTAGGTCAACGGTCAACTTGACCGGACTCGGCGAGTGCACTATAGCGACTCGGCGAGTCTGAGCGAAATCACCAATTTCCCTGGAATCCTCTCTTGACACGTCGAGCATCCCTTCCCAACTCGACGAGCTCCACCTGGCACGAGTTGTGGGGCCACCACGACTCAACTCGCCGAGTCTCAAGAACGACTCGGCGAGTCCGGTTTGACTCGGTCCACCTGTCCATCCTGACTCCCCCTTGACCCACTGAGTTCACTCATCCCAGCTCGGCGAGGCCACTCGCTGAGTGGTCGTGCAGCATTCAAGCTACTCGCCGAGTCTGTTCTTCGGACTCGGCGAGTCAGAGCCATGCACTGACTCAATCTCGCTCTAAAGGCCAGATCCAGTCCACTAATCCATAGATCCAGTCCCCCCATGCTTATTTAGCACGTAAAGTCACAATCTTGATGCATAAATAACCTCTACATGATCACAAATGATGTTTTTGACTCTACTACTTCAACACAAGGCCAAGGACTCCATTTCCACCCATAAAGCTTGATGAGTGAGGCCCTCTGGACCTCTATGGATCCAGATCCATGGTCTCAACTCAAAGAGGGAACAAAAGGGCACCAAATCACCCCATAAATGATCATATTAAGCCCTAACTTGCATCAAGTTTCACCAAACAGAAAATGGTCCGAAAATATTACCTTTAAAGTGATGATCCAAGCTCCAAATCCACGAAATAGCAACCTCCTTTGCCTCCTCTTGCCTAGAGCCTCCTTCTTCTTGCTAAACAACACTCACAAGGTCAAGATTTGCTCTCAATCCTTTACCAAACGCTCAAGAACTCTAGGGACACACTCTGGGGGTTGGATGAGCGCAAATGACGGCCATAAGGCCCCTTAAATAGGCCACAAACCCGGGGATTTAGGGTTCCATAACACAGCGCAGACTCGCCGAGTCCATACCCTGGACTCGCCGAGTCCAAGCGCGCACCTTCGCTCAATCCCGCGTCCCTACTCGGCGAGTCTGAGCCCTGACTCGCCGAGTCCCTCTTACAAAATAATACAATTAAACTTACATTATACCTGGTAAAATCCGGATGTTACAACTCTCCCCCACTAGAACTGGACTTCGCCCTCGAAGTCCCGCTCTAAAACAGCTCCGGATGCTGCTCCCGCATCATATCCTCCGGCTCCCAGGTCATCTCTGATCCCTTCCGATGTTGCCACTGAACCAATACCAGAGGTACCTCCTTGTTCCTCAAAACTTTGATCTTCCGATCCCTAATAGCCACTGGTCTCTCCGCATAATTCAGGCTCGCATCAACCTGAATATCCTCAAGTGGAACCACTGCCGACTCATCGGCTATACATTTCCTCAACTGCGATACATGAAAAGTGTTGTGAATCTGTCCCAACTCTGCTGGTAACTCCAGCCGATAGGCTACCCGGCCCACCCTGGCAATCACACGAAATGGGCAAATAAACCGGGGTCCCAATTTGCCCTTCTTCCTGAACCGGATCACTCCTTTCCAAGGAGAGACCTTCAGGAGAACAAAGTCGCCGACCTGAAATTCCAATTCGGACCGGCGCCTATCCGCGTAACTCTTCTGCCGGCTCTGCGGTCACTAACCTCTGCCTGACCAGCTGTATCTGCTCTGTCGTCTGATTCACGATCTCTGTACTGCCCATTACCCTTTGCCCAACCTCTCCCCAACATATGGGAGTCCGACACCTCCTACCATATAACAGCTCAAAGGGCGGCATACCAATGCTCGAATGATAGCTGTTATTGTAGGAAAACTCCGCTAGAGGCAAATACGAGTCCCAACTACCCCCAAAATCCAATACACAAGCTCGAAGCATGTCCTCGAGTGTCTGTATCGTCCGCTCACTCTGAACGTCGGTCTGGGGGTGGTATGCGATACTAAAATGCAACTTAGTACCCAACTCCTCATGAAATTTCTTCCAAAAACGGGAAGTGAAACGCACATCGCGGTCTGAAATAATCGAGATCGGCACCCCATGCCGAGATACAACCTCCCTCACGTAAACCTCTGCCAACTTTTCTGCTGAAGAACTCTCACTGATGGCAAGAAAGTGAGCGCTCTTTGTCAATCTATCCACAATCACCCAAATTGCATCAACTCCTCTGGCAGTCCTCGGCAATTTGGTGATAAAGTCCATAGTGATCTGTTCCCACTTCCACTCGGGAACCTCCAATGGCTGCAACTTGCCATGCGGTCTCTGGTGTTCGGCCTTTACCCTTCGACAGGTCAAACACCTCTCGACAAACCATGCTACATCTCTCTTCATACAGGGCCACCAATACTCCTTCCTTAGATCCAAATACATCTTCGTGGCCCCGGGGTGGATCGAAAATTTCGATCTATGAGCCTCCTCCATCAATGTAGCACGGGTACCGCCCACAAACGGTACCCAGATCCTGCCCTGATAAGTCATAAGGCCTCGACTATCCGATATAAACTCAGAAACCATCCCAACAACCCGCTCTCTCTTCTGCATCTCCGGACGCACGGCCTCGGCCTGAGCCCCACGAATGGCGTCCAGAACTGGAGCTATCACGGTCAATCTCAAACATACATCTCGCAGGGGAGTACTCTCCACCCTGCGACTCAACGCGTCGGCTACCACATTAGCCTTGCCCGGGTGGTACAAGATCTCATAATCATAATCCTTGACCACGTCTAACCATCTCCTCTGCCGCATATTTAGGTTAGGCTGATCCATCAAGTACTTCAAACTCTTATGGTCCGTGTAAATCGTACAACGAACCCCATACAAGTAGTGCCGCCAAATCTTGAGGGCGAACACCACTGCCCCCAACTCCAAATCATGTGTGGGGTACCTCGTCTCGTGAGGCTTCAACTGCCTCGATGCATAAGCTATCACATGACCCCTTTGCATCAATACCGCCCCCAATCCTAGGATCGATGCATCACAGAATACCACAAAACCTTCCATACCTTCCGGAAGGGCTAATACTGGAGCTTCACACAACCTTTGGCGAAGCGTCTCAAAGGAGGTCTGCTGCTCGGGACCCCATGCAAATGTCACACCCTTCCGGGTCAATCTGGTGAGTGGAACCGCAATCTTGGATAAATCCTTAATAAATCTTCGATAATACCCTGCCAACCCGAGGAAACTCCGTATCTCAGAAGGTGACCTCGGCACCTCCCACCTCATCACTGCGTCAACCTTGGCCGGATCGACCAATATCCCCTTCTGGTTAACGAGATGTCCCAGAAACTGGACCTCCCGTAACCAGAAATCACACTTGGAGAACTTTGCGTAAAGTTTCTCCGCTCTCAAAACCCCAAGCACCTCCCTCAAATGCTCCTCGTGCTGCTCACTAGATCTCGAATATACCAGAATATCATCAATGAAAACAATCACCGACCGATCCAACATCGGCCGACATACCCTGTTCATGAGGTCCATGAACACAGCCGGGGCATTAGTGAGCCCAAAAGGCATCACCACAAACTCATAATGCCCATAACGCGTCCTGAATGCTGTCTTCTGGACGTCCTCGTCCCGCACTCTCACCTGATGATAGCCCGACCTCAAATCAATCTTGGAGAACCAAGATGCTCCCTGTAGCTGATCGAATAAATCGTCGATCCTCGGCAGCGGGTAACGGTTCTTGACCGTCAGCTTATTCAATTCCCGGTAATCAATACACATGCGATGCGAGCCATCCTTCTTCTTCACAAACAAGATGGGTGCTCCCCACGGCGAGCTACTCGGCCGAATAAACCCCTTCCCCAGCAACTCCTGAAGTTGCGAGGATAACTCCTGCATCTCTGGAGGCGCAAGGCGATACGGCACCTTAGCAATAGGTGCGGCCCCCGGAACCAAATCGATGCCAAACTCCACTTGCCTCGCGGGAGGCACACCTGGTAACTCTTCGGGAAATACATCTGGAAACTCCCGCACCACCGGAACTTCCTCCACAGAGCTCGGTCTCTCGGAGATCATTCGCGTATCCATCACATACGCTACATAACCCTTACAGCCCTGCTGTAAACACTGCCTCGCCCTAGCAGCCGAACAAAAGGCTGATCCAGAACATGTACCCTCGCCGTATACTGAAAGAACTCCCCCACTAGGATCTCGTACAGTCACCAACTGTCGCTCGCAATCGATAACCGCACCGAATCGGCTCAACCAATCCATGCCCACTATAACACAAACATCACCCATCGCAATCGGAATCAGGTCGATCGGAAACTCGACCCCGAATATCTCCAATACACATCCCCGGAAGACCTCTGTAGCACAAATCACTCTGTCGGCGGCTATGGAAACCCGCAGGGGCCGACTCAATACTCCACGACTAACACTGATACGCTGACTAAATGCCAAAGACACAAAAGATCGACTCGCACCCGAGTCAAATAACACTAAAGCAGGTACAGAATTCACAAGGAAGGTACCTAAGCATAGCATGATATAAGCATAATATCTCAACATCATAAACAATAATGAAAAGGAAACATACCAGCCACAACGTCGGGTGCGGCGCGGACCTCTTCCGCAGTCAGCTGGAAGGCTCTCCCCCGAGCCCTTGGTGCTTCGGCCTTCACGGGCCGACTCTCTGCAGCAGCAGCTCTGATGGCGGCGGGGGCAGACCCCTGAGATGCCCCGCGCAGCAGTGGACACTCCGCCTTCCGGTGTCCGGTCTGGTTGCAGTGGAAGCACACTGCAAATCCCTTGGGGCAGTCCTTAGCCATATGCCCCTCCTTGCCACATTTGTAGCAAGACCCTGCCCGACAGGCGCCATCGTGACCCTTGTCGCACTTCCCACAAGTGCGGCCCTTCTGGCTCCCGGGTCTGGGATCAGCGGGCTTGGCCCGCTTGGCTGCCGGCTGGGACTGTGCCGGCCGCCGATCCCTCCCCATAGACTCCGCCTCCTCCCTGGCCTGAGTCTCAAGCTCAATCTCCCTCTTCCGAGCATTTGCCTGAAGCTCGGCAAATGTCCGGTACGAGGAGTTCGCAGCGAACTCCCGAATATCCCGTCTCAAAATGCTCAGATAACGGCTCATACGTGCCTGCTCAGTGGATACGTGCTCAGGGCAAAACATCGCCCTCTCCTGAAACATCCTCGTAATCGCTGTAACTGACTCGGTACCCTGCTTGAGGGTCAGAAACTCCTGTGCCAGACGTTCCCTCTCCACCTGAGGAACATACTCATCTCGGAACATGGAAGTGAACCTCTCCCAGGTCACTGCCGCAAGCTCGGTCGGTGTGAAATGCGCAGTCACAAACTTCCACCAGTCCTTCGCTCCCAAGCGAAGCTGGTTCAGCGCGAACCGAACCTTCAAATGCTCAGGGGACGAGCAAGTGAAGAAGCATCCCTCCATATCAGATATCCACCTCATAGCTGCCACCGGGTCCTGTGTACCATCAAACTCTGGTGGCTTGGTGTTGCTGAACTCCCTGAACAACATCGCATCACCTCCCTGGGGTCTTGCCGCAGCAATCGCTGCGGTAGCTGCTGCAACCGCAGCCTCAGAAAGAGCGGCATAGCGCTCGTCAAACGTCTCAATCAAAGCGGTCTTAATGGACCCGAACATCTCTGGTATCTCGGCTCTGATGACCGCAGCCACCTCCTCATGAATGATCTGTCGAATGTCCTCATCACTAGATCCGGCATCCTCCGGCATGTGTCGTGTCCTCACCATGATCAACCTCTGAAATACAACATGTGATAATTAGAATTCACTCGAACACCCTTACATTCAACAATCCACCCCTCCTTGATTCTTGGCATCCCCAGATTCTTATTTGAACCGTGTACCGCTCCGGTGCTTTTAGTAGTACGGGCCCAATACTACTGTCCGCACCGTCTCGGTACACACCCCAAATCATCCTCTTCGGATCCCAGTCCCCAAGTACTCTATTATACTTAAATCTCTCTGAACAGATCTCACACAAAACCCTAGCTGCTACCTAATTACTCTCAGCGTCTCGTAGCAGCTCACCATTCCCTAAGCTAAGGCATCACAAAACAGGCCACTCTAGCCCAATCAGCAATACCTAGCCTACTCTAGCATGCACACACATCACAATAATAGTTATTACATAACAAAAGATATTTTGGGAATTCACCGTTCGGGCGCTGACTGATCGTACACACGTTTCTTCCTGGAAAACCCTTTACTCTTAGAAAATTTTGGTTTTTATTTTGAAAATATCTCTTCATTTCCTCAGTTTGAGTTCAAATACCCCCGAAGGTGTACCCGATTCCCTCAAACCAAGGCTCTGATACCAATTTGTAACACTGATTTTTCAAACAAAATTTTTGATTTTTATAAAAGCATAATTCCATCAATATTCATAGAAACAACCCCTTTTAATTGTTCAACAAGATATTACAAAATCCCAAGATCAAAATGTCAAACTCCAAACGTGTGTGTACGGATCAAGCCGGCGCCTTCCCACGGTCGTCACTAGCACCTGAAACAAATAACATCAACACTGTAAGCACAAAGCTTAGTGAGTTTCCCAAAATACTACATATAACACATATTAGCCACTCGAGGCTATAACTCTGTGGGTCCGTGCACCCAAACTCTGCGAACCCTCAGGTTCTAACTCTGTGAACCTTCCGGTTCTAACTCCGTAAACATGCACAGCATCAAACATATAAAGTAATGCAGTACAACACATAACATACATAGCATATAATTACTCTATCACATAACTATGGTTACCTACTCAAGGTAAAGTATAGTGAGAAGACTCACCTCGTGTGTCTCGGTAACCGTAACCCTGAAATCGCTAAACACTCGATCTGCCGAGCTGAAGTCCCCCCTATAGCACAATATATCTCTAATTAACACTTTCCCAACTAGGGTTGACCATACCATAACAGGACAATCTAGGTCAACGGTCAACTTGACCGGACTCGGCGAGTGCACTATAGCGACTCGGCGAGTCTGAGCGAAATCACCAATTTCCCTGGAATCCTCTCTTGACACGTCGAGCATCCCTTCCCAACTCGACGAGCTCCACCTGGCACGAGTTGTGGGGCCACCACGACTCAACTCGCCGAGTCTCAAGAACGACTCGGCGAGTCCGGTTTGACTCGGTCCACCTGTCCATCCTGACTCCCCCTTGACCCACTGAGTTCACTCATCCCAGCTCGGCGAGGCCACTCGCTGAGTGGTCGTGCAGCATTCAAGCTACTCGCCGAGTCTGTTCTTCGGACTCGGCGAGTCAGAGCCATGCACTGACTCAATCTCGCTCTAAAGGCCAGATCCAGTCCACTAATCCATAGATCCAGTCCCCCCATGCTTATTTAGCACGTAAAGTCACAATCTTGATGCATAAATAACCTCTACATGATCACAAATGATGTTTTTGACTCTACTACTTCAACACAAGGCCAAGGACTCCATTTCCACCCATAAAGCTTGATGAGTGAGGCCCTCTGGACCTCTATGGATCCAGATCCATGGTCTCAACTCAAAGAGGGAACAAAAGGGCACCAAATCACCCCATAAATGATCATATTAAGCCCTAACTTGCATCAAGTTTCACCAAACAGAAAATGGTCCGAAAATATTACCTTTAAAGTGATGATCCAAGCTCCAAATCCACGAAATAGCAACCTCCTTTGCCTCCTCTTGCCTAGAGCCTCCTTCTTCTTGCTAAACAACACTCACAAGGTCAAGATTTTCTCTCAATCCTTCACCAAACGCTCAAGAACTCTAGGGACACACTCTGGGGGTTGGATGAGCGCAAATGACGGCCATAAGGCCCCTTAAATAGGCCACAAACCCGGGGATTTAGGGTTCCATAACACAGCGCAGACTCGCCGAGTCCATACCCTGGACTCGCCGAGTCCAAGCGCGCACCTTCGCTCAATCCCGCGTCCCTACTCGGCGAGTCTGAGCCCTGACTCGCCGAGTCCCTCTTACAAAATAATACAATTAAACTTACATTATACCTGGTAAAATCCGGATGTTACACTTTTGTTCTTGTTATTATGACACTGATTTTAGTATGAATGAAGGTATGTATACCTAGTTAAATATTTTATTATTTAAAAGTATAAACTGTTGGTCAGAGTGTTTTAATCCCATTGTATTTATAGTTAGTATATCTTTTATGGGTTGATATACTTAATTCACTATAAACAATGCTCTGATACCAATCTGTCACACCCCAAAACCAAGAACAGCGGAAACGTTCTGGGGCGGAGGACGTCATGTCAAGTTTCACAACAATGCAAAATAGTAAACAAGCAACAACATCATCCATTGCATTAATAGTATAATTTTAATTACAAGTGTGTTCTTTCATAGTATAAAACAACATAATGAATAATCAAAATAATTGACGAGTCTTGACTGCTCCGTCTTCACAAAACCTGGTCGTCGTACCTGTCTATTTGTGACCTGAGAATACAAGTTATTTTGAAAGCGAGTATCAGCAATAAAGCTAGTGAATTCATAAGTATTTAAATGTCTTTGATTTGTAAAACTGTAAAGTAAAGACTTGTAAATATTTGGAGAAAAGTTTGTATAAGTATGAAAATGTTTGTAAGTAATTGTAAACGTTTGAAAACCCTAGAAAATCTCATATTTCCTACTAGTATAAAAAGTAGTCTTGTACCAAGACTCGACTGTTTTGAAAGTAGCCTTCTACCAAGACCCGACTGTTTTGAAAGTAGCCTTCTACCAAGATCCGACTGTTTTGAAAGTTTGAACCTCTACTTAAGTGAAGGTTTTTCCTTGTACAACTATTATTATTCAAATCTAATATACCTCATCAGTTATGTGAATATGACACATAGTAAAGGTAATAATAATAATATATTAACTGGAATCGTATCCTTTTGTATTTGTCGTATGTAAGGTGTAAGTACTGCAGTATTTGTAATAAGTTACTACTATTGTACTAATTGCCTTAATTGAGTATTAAGGCATAATGTAATGACTAGATCCCATACTAAACGCTCCCTTGTCAAGAGATTTTGGGAACCAAACGTGACCCCTGTGATGATTGCAAGCCATGAACATCCATATTATTATGATCATGTATACACAATATAACTATCACCTTTTGTTTAAAACAATGCATTAGTGATTCATTGGTATAGTTAGATCCTGTAATTGTTCCATGCTATAGCACCTTGTCGTGTATTATATCTTCCTCCCTGTATTCCTTTATTGTGTGTTCTCTTATGTTATCGTGTATTGTATCTCTATAACATATGTATTGTATTAGTATGTCTGTAATTGTAATTTTGTGATTGTATCTCTTTATACAGTATGTATTGTATTTAGTATAGAATCATGAATGAACCGATTCTTGTGTGATTCCTTGTAGTTAGAATAGTAAGTAGTATCTCCTGACTATACCTATTATAGCTATTAGTAATGTACGTGTATAACCGAAGTATACCTTTGCTACCCAAAGGTACTGAACTGACTAATGGAACTTTTATGTCTATATATGTATACATGATATATAACTAATATTTAGACGACATTCGGACGAATAACCGATACCCTAAGGCCACATCCCAACGAGGAAAAGGAAATAAAGCAAGCTAGCCGTCCTAAGTCCTTTAAACATTACTTATATAACTATACATATATTGGCATGCATTTGACAATATAAAAGTATAAAAGAAGTTTTTTAATACCTTTTAAAAGTTTAATAATGAAGAAATGATGACATGATGTCAGTTTATAAAATGATTTGAAAAGTAGTTTGTTTGATAAGAACAGTTTAAAGTATAAGAAATCCTTTGTTTGAAACACAATTGTAACAGAGTTTGAAAGGAAACATACAGTATGTAAAACAGTTTGATAAAGAGTTTTTAACATGTAAAAACGTTTGAGAAAGTCATTTGAAGTAATATGTTTGGTAAAACAGCTAAAAGTATAGTAAATCCATTTGTATGCTAGTTATTAATCACATGTGATTGATATAATAACTAGCATGATTCAACTTGTATTTCCCCCCCCCCCCCCCATAAAGAATTTATAAAGATTTAAAAGGTTAAGGGGTATGAACTTACCTATAGTGAGTGGGTCGTATGGAAGTGCCGGATAAGTGCTTGGTGTCAAGTGAAGACTTAAACACACAAAATGATCCTAATAACATCTAAAGACATATGTATATATACAATTAGTGATTTAAACACTAATTAGACAAGTATAAACATCCTAATGTGAGGAAAACACTTTGGTCAAAGTGTTAGGAGGCTATTGGGTTGCAACAAAGGAGTATAAGGCTTTGTATTTGAGTTTATGGTCCATAGACCATACTTATTGGAGTTTACGGACCAGAGGAGTTTACTCCTGCTGTAAACTCTCTAATGGGTCTCCAATTGAGGCTTAAAGGCAAGATGTCTTAAGTGTTAGGTGTTCCAAGGCTTATACAAGAGGCTAGGTGAGTTTAAGGTCCAAGAATGACCCTAACTTGAGTTTACGGCCTAGGGACCACTTCCCCATGAGTTTATGACCGTAAACTCATGGTAGGAAGTACCATTTCATTGCTTGAAGTCCCTAGTTCAATGGGGTATAGTTCTAGACTAAGTTTTGGGCATAAGGAAGGAGATTAGGTCAAGTTTGCACCACTGAAGGGAGTTTATGGCCCTGGGGGGATCCTTGGCCGTAAACTCTCATTCAACCCTCAAAACTTGGTGTTTAAGTTCCTTAATACATCAAGGATGTGATCTAGGTTAGTGTCCAAGGCCAAAGGAGGGATTAGGGTGCATTTTGCCCTCCTTATAGGGGTTTACGGCCCAAGAACATGTATTGGTCGTAAACTCCTTTGATCAAATGATTCTTTGTGATTTCTAAGCCCTAAACATGTTAAATCTAGTGTACAACGAGTTAGAACAAGAGTACTTACGATCTAGGAGCTTGAATGGTCGGTTTTGGCCAAGAACACTAGTGTGTGTTATTGGTGTTCTTGGTGAAACTTGAAGATCTTCACAAATGGAATGATTTCACGGATGAAATCATGTAAGATCACTAGTTCATGTAAGATATCAACTAGTTAGGGCAAGAAGCTTACGAGTTTTGAAGATCAGGGACGAAGATCGTGATGGTACTTGAGAGGATTTCAGCCAAGGAAGTGAAAGAATGGAACAAATGGCCAAAAATATTAACATATAGGGGGAGTTTACGGCCTACATGGAGTTTACGGTCGTAAACTCCCATGTGGTGGCCGTGAACTCCTTGTAAAGGGGTTTTAGACTTGTTCTTTGTGCTATATCTTCAGCAGATAAACCCCGACACTTATCCCTTAAGTGTACAAGGCCCAGAACTCTCAAACAGACTCCAAATTATGCTAAATGATAGCAGGAATGAGTTTGACTTTCAATGACGTGTTAGACTAAACATGATGGAAAATTTTGGGTGTCGCACAAACACACCCTCGCCGATCTAGACTGAAACATGCACCCAAACATACACAAAAAAATACACAACACCAACATCCTCGCGACGGCAGGCGGCGGTCGGAGAGTGATGGAACAACAACCGCTTGGCGTCGATGGCAGCAGTCGAATGCCTGCAAACTTGTAGAAATAATGGGGAAGAGAGAGATAAAATTTGCAGTTGTTATACACACGCAAACATTAATCATAAAACCACGCAACCACTCACTCACGGTGGCATGCTGGAGACGGAAGACTAATGTCAAATAGAACAACCGTCGGAGCGATGGTGATGATGGAATGCAAGGAAGAACAAAAGAAGCCAGTGGGAGGATAGTACCATTACTTGAGAGAGAGAGAGAGAGAGAGAGAGAGAGAGAGAGAAAGACAACAAAGATGGTGGTGGTTGGCTTCGGTGGCTCGTGATAGCATCAACGGTGTTGTGGCGGCCGTAGGTGGAGTTATAAGGGTGGCGGCGGCTGGATAGCGATTAGGGTTAGAGTTTGAGAGGGGGGGGGGGGTATCGGTGCTATATGAGACGAAGGGATGAGATGGGTGACGAGTTTGATCTCCTGTCTCCAATTCCAAACTTAAGTGCACAATTAACACTTTCAGCCCCTCTAACCACTTACATTTTCAGATTAGGCCTACTATTTACCAAACAACCCTTGGTCACAAAATTCTTTTACATTTCAAGTCCAACTGATACAATTTAGACTCCAAATTCCTGAAATTATAACATTTAACTCCCCCCCCCTCCCCCCTCCCCCCTCAACACTGATCAATTATTACTGGTTTAGGGCTGATATTTATTCATTTTATTTATTTATTTATTTATTTTTATATATTTATTTTATTTTTTTATTTATTAAATTTTAAACGGAATGTTACATATAAATTCCTATCAAATCTAGTTTTAAACAGTCAACAAATTCTCCTGTTTTAATTTTTGTCAACTAAGTGAGTGCCTTACGCAAGAGAGGCATAGACCTTAAGACGTATCCATGTGGATTCGACCCTGCTTTCATGTACTACCCCTTAGTGCATTAGAGCAACATTCTTTATTTATATTATTTGTTTGTTAGGTGTTGCGACACGCTGTTAACAGTCTCTTACCAGGTTTCCCAATCCAACCCACTTAGTTTCTTTGTATCACAGGATACTGATAGATAATTATCTGTTGAGATAATTAAAGGAGTTCGTAGACTGCTGGAATATTGTTGTAAGACTTGTTTATGCTTATGTTTATGTATCAGTTATGACATCCCAATGTTTAATAATCAATGAAATACATTTCTTCGGAAATATTTTTACGGGACCGAATTCTGCATCAATAAATAAACTCTGGTTTTAAATAAACATAAATAAACTAGTAAGACAAGGTAATATTTAAAGTAAATTACACGAATGGTCCCTGTGGTTTAGGGTAATTTGCATGTTAGTCCCTAACATATTTTTTTTTTAATTTAGACCGTCCCTATAGTTCGATTTTGTTGCATCATTGGTCTCTGGTTGATGTAGAAAGACTATTATGACCTTATACATTTATTTTTTAATTGTATGATATTTTTTGATCATTTTATTTAAAAAAAACAGAAATCCAAATTCCCCACCCATAAATTGGTCCGACCATACCCTTCGCTTTCCCCTTTCTTCATCTTCACCGTGTCTCCTCCCTCCTTATACCCTGTCTCCTCCGTCACCACCACTCAAATGCCCTTTTAAAGGAACCTGGTACCCATGCTTCAACTCAGGGGAAGAGCAAACTCACACACGTCCGCCTTTTTTCCCCTTCCTCGATCTCTCTATTTTTCTATAAAATGACAAACATATCAAATTCATCTTCAGAAACACAGTAGCGTCATCAGGTTCAAAACCAACACACATTTTCACTCATCTTCAATTGCAGTCGTCCCTCCTCTTCCATGTTCATATGGTTACTCTGGTCAGTCATTTTCACTTGCAACGCAACTACCTGCCATGAAACCCACCTTAAGAAACCATCTTCCTTTATGGCATTGTTACATCTACTTAAATTTGACTATTAGGGCTTGCATTTTGTTTCTCCATGTAATTAAATTTGATCTTATTTCCGTTAATTTGATTTTTTATTTGTAGTTCATATGAAAATATGATGATGGGTTCTTTAGGGATTTTTGAAACATGAGAATGAAGACACAATCAAGAAAGATCAATACAATAGTTATTGGGTTTTCAAAATTGATTTCATAGGTGGATTTTTTTGAGATATTTTTTAGATATCAGAACAAAAAGATTTTATTTTGTCATGTTGGTCATTTCGGGGTTGGAAAGTTGAGACGATGGTCATTGTTGGTGGTTGGTGGAAATCTTGCCACACACAGAAATCGAGCCATTGTTTGATGGAGCAAAAATGAAATGTTGGAGGATGTTGTAGAAATCTAGAGTTGGTGAACAAGAGGTGTCTGAGGGCGGTGGCGGACACATCCGACATCGACGATGTTCGTTAGTGATGTCTGGTATAGGTACGAATTCGATTATTATGTTTTTCATTTTACAAAAAAATGATTAATAAATAATATAAATTTCAAAAAGAAATACATAAAAGCATAATAGTCTTTTTACATCAATCAGTGACCAATGACGCAACAACATCAAACTATAAGGACGGTTCGAGTTAAACAAAATAAGTTAGAGATCAAGGATGCAAATTACCCTAAACCATAAAAACCATTTGTGTAATTTACTCTAATATTTATGTCCTTACCGGTGAAGTTCATAAGTCCATATGTATGATGCCAAATGGAGAGAGTAATAGAATGCGAACTATGGTGATGTAAACGACAATGTTTTCTTATTGAACAACTTTATATATATATATATATATATATATATATATATATATATATATATATATATATATATATATATATATATATATATATATATATATATATATATATATATATATATATATATATATATATATATATATATATATATGGAAATGAACTCATAAAAAGTTGAATGCGAACTATGGTGATGTAAACGACAATGTTTTCTTATTGAACAACAACTTTAGTACTAGAAATGACATTGCATTTGCATAAAAAGTTGAAAACAGAAGATCCCATACGCCCAAGCATTTGTCTTAGGTGGCTGGGAAGACTATGTAGAGAACCACATGAAGAGGCATACAATATGTGGAAGTGAACTCATATAAATTATTGGTGAATGGTGATTGCGCATCTTATAATATTTTTCAATTTTAAGGTTCTTAATAGCAAAACCACACGGGTCAAATTCTAATGAAAGTTTGTTTTCTAATATTAAAATATGGACCGAAACAAGGGTTTTATTATGTTTTACATGTAACAAATGTTTTTAACGGTGTATCTTTGGTTATTGGAGGAGGACGTGGAATCGCCATAACCAATAATTGGAATATGATTACCTTTGCCAATCAAAATAAACAATAGGAACCTTCCGAGTTACAAAAAAAAAATAAGTTAGGGAGCAAACACGTAAATTACCCCAAACCATAGGGACCATTCGTGTAATTTACTCAAACCATTTACTTAGATTTAATTCATTTTTCTTCACTATTTAATTTATTTAATGTCTCGGTCAATGTGGTTATTGTTTTTGTTTAAATTAGAACTTCTGAATTAAAAAGAGTTTCAATTTAACACACTTTTACCTTTATGGAATATCAATAATCCAACATTCGATATTATTCATGCAAAGGGAAAATCTGGAAAGCAATTTTTTTTATCCCTTCATAGTAGGATACTTTTATTTTTTACAAATACACATAATATTAATGTACTTTTGAACCATAAATACATTGTTATTCTGATCATATATTTGTATTGTTGTTCTAATTTATTAACTAATATCAATTTGACATATTTGCTCATTCAAAAGAATAGTAGTGTACTTCTAAATCATAAATACAAAGTTTTTTTTTTTACTGCTCTTCTAAATTATTGACTGCTGTCATTTCTTATATTTGTATTATTGTTCTAAATTATTGACTACTATCAATTTGAAACGTTTGTCCCTACAAAAAAAAGTAGTGTAGTTATGAATCATAAATACAATGTTATTCGTTTTTTTTTTTTTTTTTGTATTGCTCTTCTAAATTATTAATTGTTGTCGATTTGACATATTTGCTATTTACTTACTTCAACTTATTTTTTCTGTTTTTTATTTTTTTTATTTTTTTTGTTTTTGTTAAATATGTGCAGATGTTCGTTTCAATTTAGTGATTACTACTCATATTTGACAATTTAATGTGGCAAGTGATATAGTTTTCTCATAATTATATAATTGATTGGATTTCATGGAATAAAATGATGTCATAAGATGGAATATAAATTTTTGTATTTTAATATTACCTGATGAATAAAAAAAATAGGAGGCTAATCGAACTATTATCTAAAAGTGTAGTTGATTAATACGTTATATAAGACATAGATTTTTTTTCTTTCTATTGTACTATTAATATATTTTTTAATATATTTCCCCTATTTATGATACTAATTTTCATTTCATAAAAGAATTATTCACACCCCTAATTGTCGTATTACTCGAAACCTTACCGAATTACCTTCGTCATCCTCGTTTCATAACATCATACACCTGAATGTACAATCCTTATTTATTCGTCAAGATCATCACTTGCACAAATAACCAATCAAGGTAAATTATTTTAATTTCTTTTATATTAAACTCCACATCTTAAATCATATAACATCAATTTTAATTTCCTAATATGTTAACTGTTATCATTAATTTTTCAATACATATATGTTTAGAATGTTTAATCTATATAAGTCATTTTTTCCTTTAATATCCTATTTAATGAGTCTTCAGGTTGGTTGTCCAACTAATGATTTGAATGAGACAAAAGCATTTGTTGAATGGATTCTTAAAATCGGTGAAGGTAATACTAGTGGTCCTAATGATGGTGAAGTTGAAATTGAATTTCTAAAAGACATTATCGTTCGCTCTACAAGTGATCATATTCATTCAATTGTGTCGACAATTCATCTATCTTTTGAAAACTATCTTGATGATCCATCATATTTTCAAGATAAACTATTTTGGTCCCTACAAATGAAGAGGTCGATGCTATCAATGACTACATGTTAGGATTGATGAAAGATGAAGGGAAAACTTATTTGAGTTCATATTCTTTATGTGAGACAAAGTTAGTAGATTGTTTTAAGGAATCAATTTACTCTCTGGATGTATTGAATGCTTTTAAGGCATTTGGAATTCTCAACCATAAACTTACTCTAAAAACAGATGTGTCTGACATATTGCTTCGTAATCTCGACCAAACCAAAGGTTTATGCAATGGTATTAGGTTACAAATTGTTAGGCTTTGAAAACATATTATTGAGGCATGAATTATAGTTGGTATATTCTTCAATTAGGCTACTCATATATACCTCACATGAAGTTAACTCTATCTGATAAAAGAATCTCTTTCCGTTTTCAATGGAGGCAATTCCCTATAGTTGTTTGTTTTGCTATGACCATTAACAATAATCAAAGACTATCATTATCAATTGTTGGATTGTATTTGTGTAGATCCGTTTTCACTCATGGTCAGTTATATGTAGTTGTTTCTCGCGTGACAAGTAAAAGAAACTTGAAGGTATTGTCGTTTAACCGATAAAAAAAATTATCTACAAAGAGGTCCTTCAACGATTATAAATATTCAGACATTTTATTTTATTTTTTAAACTTTTCAATATAATCAATAACAAGAAGTTTGTTTCTGTTACTTTATCATTTTTTAATCATTATATCGGTTTTTTATGATTTTATATGTATTTTTAATACGTTTTTCCTTATTTTTTACGGATCATAATCTAGTATTAGATAATAATCAAAAAATAAAAAATAAATTGTTGCGTAGCAAACAACCCTTCTAAATTACAAGAAAATTAAGTGTCATTATAAGATGACATTTACATGGCATTAGAAATATACCCTATTCTTAGAATATCATTTTTTACTCTAACATTAAATTATTTATGAACTTTTTGAAATCTTCATGTAACCAAACTTTTATGAATTGGTGGCAAGTTGACGGTTGGACTGTAGCAGAGGAAACGTCATCTTCTTTTACCTTGTTTGGGCTGATTCATGGCCCAATTTTGTCATAGGATAAACTATAAAGAAGAAAGGAAGGTTCTCTTTCTGTCTAGTGGGCTGTAGAAGCTTTCAGAAGTGTCTTTCAAGAGAAATCTGGAAAGTGGAAATCGCCGCCTCAAGGCTCAATCTTTTCTCTCCTATAAATAACTCTCTGTCTCTATCCTCTCAGACCACATCGAAGAACAGTATAATTGACACCACTAGAGATAAACCCTTCAAACTATCAAACATGTCGATCATTCCAAGCTTCTTTGGCGGCAGGAGGAGCAACATATTTGATCCTTTCTCCCTCGACGTCTGGGACCCTTTTCAGGGAATCTCCAGCGCCGTTGGAAACATCCCTGAATCTTCACAGGAAACAGCAGCAATCGCCGGGACAAGAATTGATTGGAAGGAAACGGCGGAGGCGCATGTTTTCAAGGCGGACTTGCCTGGGATGAAGAAGGAGGAGGTGAAGGTGGAGGTTGAGGATGGAAGGGTGTTGCAGATAAGCGGAGAGAGGAGCAAGGAACATGAGGAGAAGAATGACAAGTGGCATAGGGTGGAGAGGAGTTCCGGGAAGTTTTTCAGGAGGTTCAGGCTGCCGGAGAATGCAAAGATGGATCAAGTAAAGGCTATAATGGAAAACGGCGTGCTGACAGTGACTGTGCCCAAGGAGGAGGAGAAGAAGCCGGAAGTGAAGGCTATTGATATCTCCGGTTAGGTTTTTGTATAGAATGTAATAATCTAGTCGTGTAGTGTGGTGTGGGTTTTGTGAGGTTATTTGTATGGTTTTTAAGTTTTTTTTTCGTCGTCAATAAAAGCCTGTATTATATACTATTGTAGATTGTAGACTTATACTTGTCTTCCATTTGCATAGCCAATGTACTGCGAAAATGACGACATATCTATTCAATAAATTAGTTTGAATCCATTGTCAATGTAGGTGCCAAGAATCCAAAATAGGGATGAGCAAATGGACCGGGGAACCGGTCAGAACCGGTACCGGAACCGGTATCGGAACCGGAAGCCGATGGAACCGGTCGGACCGGGACGTTATTTTTGTGGATTTTTGGAACCGGGAACCGGAACCGATATAACCGGAACCGGTAGAACCGGCAAAAACCGGAACCGTATGATGCTATTTTTCAAGGATCGGTTCCAACATTTGAAGACACGACAAGAACCGGTAGGAACCGGGAACCGGTAGAACCGGAACCGATAGAACCGCCGGGTCGGTTCGGTTCTTGATTTTGGCCGAAGCCGGTTCCTGGTTCCGGACTGTTCGGTCCTTTTGCTCATCTCTAATCCAAAACACCTTACAAAAAAATACTATATTCAATAACAATAAAAAAACAGAAATTAAACATATTTTCTTACTTTTCTTCCTACCTATTATTTAAGATGCCTATATTTAAGATACCTATTATTTAAGATGATAACAAATGCAAAAATTCAAAATCTCAATCAAATTTAAAATAAATTTAACTACACTTGTCACCGTTAGAGATGCACACAAAAACCGGTTTCACTATTCAAAACCGGATCCAATCCGAAACTGAATTTGGTCAAAACCGGTTTTGACCAAATCGGATCGGATCGGCTTCAAAACCGGATTTTCAATCGGATCCTAATCCTACGTTTCAAATCGGATTTGATACCGGATCGTAAACCGGATTTGCTAAAAACCGGATCCAAATCTGCCCCAAAATCCACTTAAAACCCACTAAAATTAGTTTAAACCGGATTAGAATTGGATTCGGATTTTGACTAGAACCAGATCCGATTTTGACCGGATTCAGATCGAATTTTGACTGGATCGGATCGGATCGGATTCGGGTTTTGTGCATCTCTAGTCACCATCTAAAATAAGTAGGAGGATATTAGGAACAAAAAATAAGAGACTATTTAATTTCTTATCAAATCAAAAAAATACCAATCTCTATATTCAATAACAATCAAAAAAATATCAATCACTATATTCAATAACAATCACGTAAATAGAGTGGTAAACAAACCAAACGATCAACGAATCATTCATGAACAGTTCGAAAGGAAGTTCATTTCATTAAATAAACATGTACATAAACAATGGGTTCTTTCAGTTATGTCAGTTTAAGTTTGTTCACTTTATGTTGTATATGTAATTTTGTTTTATTATATTTTTGTTTATATTCATATATATTTAATTACGTTTATGTTCATAAACGTTTAGCGTGTTCACGAATAAATATGAACAATGTAATTTGTTAAACGAACGAATATGAATAAGAAAACTAGTTGGTTTATCTGTTTGTGTCCGCTCATTTGTTTAGCTAACTTAAACGGACAAGTATTAACAACATGCTCGTGTTCGTTTGGTTCATTTAAAGCCCTAATTATATTGTTATGAGAAATTTACAAAAATAGCCATTTACACTAATGATATTACAAAAATAGCAAAAAAAAAATCGAAATTACAAAAATGGCCACTCATTTCGTAGATGAGAAAGTCCCATCTGCGAAATGGGCTTCTCATCTGCGAAAGTACAAGTACCTAAAGCACAGTTGTGCTTTAGGTACTTGTACTTTCGCAGGTGGTTTTAATATTTTTTTTTTTAATTTTTTGCTGTATATATAGGGGTAATTTCGCAGATGGAATAGGTCCATCTGCGAAATCCTCTGACTCTATCTGCGAAATCGTTGTTATTTTTATATTTTATTTTATTTTATTTTATTTTTTTTCTTTTAAGGTTGACTATGAAATGGTTTGTATTTTTTAGGTTGACTATGAAATGGTTTGTTTTGACTTGTGTTTTACGTTAATGCTTTGTTCGTATTATGTCGTTGTTTTTCATGTAATTGTTGTGATGTTTTTAATGTAATTGTTGTGACTTATGTCGTTGTTTTTCATGTAATTGTTGTGACTTGTGTTTTACGTTAATACTTTGTTCGTATTATGTCGTTGTTTTTCATGTAATTGTTGTGATGTTTTTCATGCTTTGTTCGTATTATGTCGATGTTTTTAACGTAAAACACTATTTATATAGCAACCTGATTTCGTAGTCAAAACAAACCATTTCATAGTCAACCTTAAAAAAAAAAAAAAAAAAAAATACAAAAATAACAACGATTTCGCAGATAGAGTTAGAGGATTTCGCAGATGGACCTATTCCATATGCGAAATTACCCTTATATATACAGCAAAAAAATTTTAAAAAAAAATATTAAAACCACCTGCGAAAGTACAAGTACCTAAAGCACAATTGTGCTTTAGGTACTTGTACTTTCGCAGATGAGAAGCCCATTTCGCAGATGGGACCTTTTCATCTGCGAGATGGGTGGCCATTTTTGTAATTTCGATTTTTTTTAGCTATTTTTGTAGTATAATTAGTGTAAATGGCTATTTTTGTAAATTTCTCTATTGTTATTCCATATGTTATAACAAAGTTTAGTGGTAATATTTTAATTATATAGATTTTGTTTATATGTTTAAATTTTATCATGACTTTAGTTTAAATTTTATTAGAAATATGGTAACAAACTTTTTCATTCGTGTAAAGTCGCCTTTAAAAATATTATTTATATAAATTTACTTTTCATTAAAACTTATTTTAATTTTTTAACAATCTTTTATTATAGGTTTGAGTTTGGCCACACTTCGGCATAGAGGTGCTCATAGATCTATAGGGATAAAATATCATTTATATAAATTTACTTTTCATTAAAACTTATTTTGATTTTTTAACAATCTTCTATTATAGGTTTGAATTTGATCACACTTCGGCATAGAGCTGCTCATAGATGTATATGGATAAAATATCATTTATATAAATTTACATTTCATTAAAACTTATTTTGATTTTTTTAACAATCTTTTATTATAGGTTTGAGTTTGGCCACACTTCGGCATAGAGCTACTCATAGATCTATATGGATTAGGTTCTAGTTCCACCTATTACTTATTCCCTAAATTAAGTTTCCAATCCACCCTAACCGTTTTATTTAGATAGGTTGATATTTTCAATCCAATCCAATTCAATTTTTTTCAATCCAATTTTTTTTCCTGATAATTGAGATGTTTGTATAGTTTCCAACTTAACCTATTAAAAAATAATTATGATATAAAAACTCTTAAGTATGTAAATTACTTTCAATCTTACTCCTTTACAGATTTTAGATTTATTAAAACCGAAGGTTTGTTATTGTTTTTTAGTTCATTAAATCTTTTATGTTTGGCAGAAATATTATATTTTATCTTTTTTTTTTTTCTCTTGTTCATAAAAACCCTTAAATTTGGTTTTCTTGTTCAATTCCTTAAGTTCGGCAAAAGAAGAAAAAAAATCAGTTTTACCCAATAAATTTCCAAAAAATATATCTTTTTTAGCAAATTTGTGATATAATTGGACTTAAAATACGATTTTAGTTAATCCGACAAAATTTATAGCATTTGACCATTAAAGAAATAGGTTAAATCTAGGTTAATCCATTATATATATATATATATATATATATATATATATATATATATATATATATATATATATATATATATATATATATATATATATATATATATATATATATATATATATACCAACTTAAATGAAATTTTAAAATATGACAAGACCACCTAGCTTATTTTCAAACTTTAATTTCAAAATGATTTTGAAGATTGGGTAGTATTTTTGGAGTCAAGAAAAAATATGAGAAATTGCTTTGACTTTCTTTAAATATAAATAATAATACGATATTATAATTATAGATTAATGAATATATTAATACATACAATATTTAGATAATTATTATATTTAATACTACATATTAAAATAAATAGATTTACGGTTGAAACTTTTTATACAATTCAACTTATTTAATTAAATGGATTAAACTTTGACCAATTTAACATAAACAATGTGAAAATGGGACATTACTAATCTAACCAAATTCATTAATCGCTTCTCACTTTTTAACCAAAATTTAGTACTTATTTCAAAATAGTCAACGAAACCGTAGGTAGTTAAAATAGCCTACTATTTCGCTCATTTACCTACGGTTTTGATTTTAATATATAAGAACTTTTTTTTATTTTTCACTACAAAACCGTATGAAAAAATGGTTTACAGTTTCCTCTAAGAAGTCTATTGTTTTCCAAATAGTATATTAAAAATAGTCTATTGTTTCGACCAAAACAGTTTGGTTTTTTTTTTAATGACACTAATTTTTACTCTAAAAGAGATTTTGCTTTTAATATATACTAGGTCCGATATAGTTGTCAAAATACATGAATTAGTAGTCAAAAATAAATAAATAAATAAATAAACCAAAATCGTAAGTTTTTAGATAAAACAATAGATCGTTTTTAATCTACTCTTTGGGAAATAATAAACTTCTCAGAAGAACACTAAACCATTTTTTTGTCTACTGTATCGTAGTGAAAATGAAAAAAAAAATTATTATATACTAAAATCAAAACAGTAACTAAATGGACGAAATAATAGACAATTTTAACCACCTACAGTTTCAATGGCTATTTTGAAATAAATCCTAAATTTTGACTAAAAATGAGAAGTCATTATCGAATCTGGTTAGATTAGTAATTTCCCTAGTGAAAATCAATCCAACCTACCACTTTTTTGTTGGATCGACTTGATTTTTACGGGATTTTGGTCTCAGGTTTTGGATTTCCATAACAAGATAGGTTTCTCATGGGAACTCACTCCTTATAAACAGCTAACAAATTTCAATATGCTTGTGCTTGATGACATCTTGACTGTAGCAGAATCCCCAACAACTAAATGCACTACAGAATTTCTATTAATAGGTTCAAAAGTTAGCCTCTTAAAAATCATGACCAGTGAATTTTTTGTGGTTAACTTGGTATACCACTATTACTCTTTATATTTTATCAAGAAAAAAAATTTGTGTTATCCCTTACCAAAACTTTCTGGTTGTTATACATAAAAATCTATTGAGAAATATGAATTTTTGTACCTAGTAATTAGTACTATATGTATATATTCACAATTGAGGGTGACATGAGAAACCTCATAAATCCTTTTAATTTTTCAGATCTAACATGTAAATTATACAGCAACTTGTTTCAATTTGGCCCAATCGCAATATCAGTTATTGTTTGTTTTGCAGGATAATCACATCTAGAGGTATATTTTTTTAAACTATTATGTTAAAGCTGAGATAAAAATTTGTAACTTGAGTACTAGAAAAATCTAAATCCCGAACAAAGATCATTACAAAAGAAATACCAACAGTCAAAATGTGATGAAGATGATGACCTCATAACAGACATAAACATGGTACCAGTTATATCATAAAACTCCATAAGCATAATACAAAGAAAGATATGACATACGCCATGTATATGTGTTTAGTTGAAAGGACAGCATTACTCATTCATCACAGGCTTGTTTTCATTTGCCTTTGGCTTTTGCTCCTTTGGCCTCTCCTCCATTTTCCTGTACAAAAAAGCAGATAGGATAAACAAGTAAGATAACATGATCTGAAATACATAAATAATTGGTTCCAAATGTTAGATCTACAACTTCAGCCCTAAAAGCATCCCTCAATCAACAGCCCTAAGCCCTAGATTTATTTATTTCGCTACCCGAAGCATGAACACTGAATGTTTAACATAGATGAATCGCAAAATTTTTATCAAAAATGGCTGAAATTAACATGTTAAAACTGAAACCTGTAAGACACGATATGCGTATATAAACTTAATCATCTTTGTCACCTGATCAAAATAAAACATCTTGACGAAATCATTTACAGATAACGCGTATGAATCAAAATAGCAAATAAACAAACCAAAGAATACTCGAATCGTATAATACGAAGCCGACTAATTGCAAAAGAAAAACATAAAATACACAAACCTCGTTACCAAATTCAAGAACGATGAAACGAGGAGTACCTTTTATCAGCTGAGCCTCCCTTCTGGCTGAGGAAGGAGCGGAACAACGGAGAGCTGACGTCGTAGATCATTGCTGCAGATTGTTGCTATTTCGATGAAACTTTTTTCAGACTTGTTATTGTTAAACCCTAAATTTCTAGAGAACCCGACCCTCGATTTTTAAAGGAAGGAAAAATCGGGTTGAACCCAAACCCGGGTTACTTTCGCTTCTAAAGAGTTTTTAGCCCATTAAAACATTAAAAGCTTATACACAACAAATTGGGTTGGGCTTTTAACACATTATAATATCTTTCTTCCTAATAAAAATTTCTCTAAGATGTCACATTACATTTTTCTATGTCTCTACTTTGACACATAGCACCTTCTTGTGAACCATTCCCTCCTAATCCCGCTCGTATAACGTTTTTTATGATTGATGTTCAATATTCATGAGATCATTGAAGAATCCGAAAGTAATGCATATTACATGTTTGATGAAATATCTAAAAGAAAGTTTGATGCATCTTTTGTATCTATAATTTTTTAGGTAGAAATTAATTTTGAGTTTGTTTTTGTTCGGATCCAACAAATGTTTTTTATTTGATTTGGTCCTAAGTCCTGACAAATTAGCTACAACAGAGTAATATACTCCGGGTGTGTTCTTTTAATGCTAAAAAAATGGAAATGTATTTGATGGTAAATTATTTGTTAATCCATATTGTTTTTTGTGTATTTCAAGGACACAAGATATCTGATAAGTCTACTATATTATATATATTCCACTTTTATAGATCTATTATCGATATAGGAAATGACAATACTACTTCCTGGTGAATTCTAACCACTAAAGTACTCCGATTAGTACTAATTTGCTAACTTCACTTTGTTCATCCTTATGTCTAATGTAGCTCTTATATAGAACTATAGAAATCTTATCTCTAATGTTGATGTTTTGAAACACTATAGAGTTTGAAAAAATGATAAAAGCACAAATGTGATCACATTTGAGTTGAATGTGATTTTTTTTTTTACTTTTTTCTATTATATCTTCTGGTTTTGATTCTACCGGTATGTGAAATTTGTGGATGTTTTCATTTAATCCACTCTTTTTTACTTCTATTTATGTATTATTATAACATCAAACTTTAATTTATGTCTTTTTTTTTTTCTTATTTCATTTTTTCAGTGTATAATGTGTGATTGGCAAAAACAGAAGAAAAAAAAAGTATCTTACTGTTGGTAAGGGTTAATTTGTTCTTTAAAGGTTTAAAAGGAGAAAAAAGGAATGAAGAAGGATATGGACAACTTTCTTCTTAAATGAAGATAATGAGGCAAAACAAAAGGAGTAAAAAAGAACTCGGAAGGTATTTCATTGGATTTTGTTTGTAAATGATTTGATCACTTTAATCTGTAACAAACAAAACTTGAATGTTGTTCGATTAGTTGCTAAAACAAATTTGTTGTTTAATGTTCTTCCATTTATATGATTGATTTTGTAATTTCTCAAATGGGTCGAGCTTTTTGGGTCAAACTTTGTAGTTGGATTAAATGTTTATGAAGATACTAATCAAAATCTTAGATCGCTCTTTTCCACAGTTCTCAAGATGAGATCAATCGTCGACCACCGTCTGCCACCCTCTCATCCTTCCGACTCTTCTGACTCGGATTCCACGTCAACAACACCAAAAACCTTCAACCACGACTTTTCCAACGCAATAGAAATGCAAATATGAAATTCTAGTAAGAATTGCAATAGTAACATGGTAACAGAATAACTGTAGGTAATAGATATCCTATATATATATATATATATATATATATATATATATATATATATATATATACATACTAGTAGCGTACCCACGAGATACAGCGGTGCTAGATAGTTCCTTTCAGCAGATAGTTTTCCATGTTGTAGTGAAATGACAAAAATACACTTCACTTAATGAACAAAACTTGACGGAGTTAGCAATAGGGACATTTTGTTAAAAGTTTTGAAACCACATGGACCATCTATGAGAGTTTTTTAAACTTAGAGACTAAACTTCATATTTCAGAATACCACATGGACTATTTATCAGGTTTTTTCAATTATATATAATATGGGGTTAAATACAAAAAATTTCAAAATAAATGGGTGAAAGTAATATTTTTTTAAAATTTAAAGTGATATTTTAAAAGGGTTGAAAAACCACAAACTCAAAAAACATAAAAATACATAAAAAAAAAAATTACATAAATGGTCCATATGGTTTACCCATAATTACAAACTCAGTCTCTCCCAACTGAAAAGAGCAAAATACTCTCACACTAACGGTAACGTCAGCAAAAATGGGCCATTCACGCAAGTTTTCAAAAAAAAAAAAAAAAATAGCATGTACGTAGTTTGTAACCTTTGCTAAACTACATGAACCATTTTTGTAGTTTTGTCTAAACTTATCTATCCATCAACATCTACCTGTTATAATAAAAAATACTTTTGTAGGATACATGTCCTAATTCTGGAGTTTCTCATAACTGTTTTCCTGCCTATTTTATTTCATGCAAGGTTACATTTATGTGCATATATTTTTATTTGAATTCTAACTTCTTAATTAAATCCCATCAATTCAGGCATGAAATTATCTCACTTAAACCCTAATCTATTCATCTCTAATTGTCATTGGTTTCAAAAAGTTTTCCATTATATCAGCCATTTTAGGGTGTTTATTTGGAGAGTGGATTTAGGAATAGATATTGGAAAACAAGAGTATTTTGGTCGTTAATATGACATGGGGAAAGGGGCATCCCTATTGAAAAAAAAAAAAAAAAAAAGAATAAGCGGTGGTATAGCGGAAGATAAGGAGTCTAGTTGTAATCAAAAGTCGAGGGTGCTAGCACTGCATTCAGAAAATTCCTAATGTCTTATGCAACCAAACAAAATTTTCTTCACATGTATTCTTGTCATTATTATAAGGCATCAATTAAATGAATTGTATGATACATTTACGAAATTCTAAATTTCAGTATCCATGTATAAGTCAGCATCTGAAGATTGTGTTTTTCTTGGTAACAATCTCTTTTAACAACTGGAATTATTACATGTCACACTCTCGCAAAGATTTAGAGAAGAAAAAACATTACAAAAACTAACGGGTTTGGGAGTGAATCTATCTAACAAAAAAGAGATTTACGATTCCTACTAGAAAACTAAAGACATAAATACTCAATCACATAATAAAAAAGACGCTCTCGATGCATATAATCTAATTATCAGAGACCAAATCATTTCTAAGTCTCAAAAGCACCCACCAAATACTTTAGATGATAACCCGAAACACCATCTTCTTTTTCAAGGTAGCACCATAATCATCAAACCACAACAAAGGGTCGAGACCTGAACCAGAACACCCAAATCAATCCATTGAACAATTGCATTCCAAGTCCTATGTTCAACTTCACATTAGGGGTGTCGATCGGGTAAAATTTTCGGTTTTCAGGTAGAACAAGTATTTTCTTAAAAAAATAATACCCGATACCCGACCTATATTGTAATCCGGGTTTTCGGGTTTCGGGTATTCGAGTTTAAGGTCGAGTAGGGTAATTAGCGGGTATACCCAAATTTTTCTTAAGTGTCACTTTTTGATTTTTTTAATTAAAGAGTTTCAAGTGTGTTGGAAGAATTCGTGGTGTATTAATATAGATTACAAGAGTTCATCATTTTATAACAAAAACACTTCTTACCGATGTTTGGTTTTATTTTTGTTTACCTTGTATATTATGTTTATAAATTTGATATTTCAAATAATAAAATTTAATGAACCAAAAAAAGATGATAATAACATCAATAATATCATCACGGTTGAACGAACAAAATACAGAAGTCTAAAGACAACCCAACTAAACAATAAAAGTCTAAATATAACAAAAGAGCAAAATTCATAAGTCATAACCCAATTCAAAACATAACCAAGTTTCAAATCACCTTCAAATGATTCTTAGTTTCACAAAAGTATTCATCAATCTTGTATCTTCACGTTGTCACATTCATTTCCATATCCAATTTGAGCTCTAATTAGATCTACCAACTTCTCACAATCCTATACAAATAGTATAAGCATTAAAATGACAAAACATAACATGTCAAAATATTAAAAAATAGTAAAGATAAACATCTACCTTTATCAATTTCTTGTAGGTTTTCTCAATCTTGTTCAAAATTGATGTTGTCACTTATACCACCCCGAAGCCAATCTTGGGTACAATTTATACTTTCAACAATCTTAGCACTCAAAGAACTCCTATACGGATCGAAAACCCTCCCGCTAGTGCTAAAAACAGATTCTGAAGCCATAGTCGAAACAGGAATGACAAACAAATCTTTAGCCATCAATGATAGAATCGTGAATCTTTGACTATTCACTTTCCACTAATCTAAAATGTTAACCATTGACGAATCTTCTTCAATACTTTCTTTCAAATATTTTTCTAACTTGCCAATTGATTCAACTATGTTTGTTTTAATCCTTTCTCTTAGTTTATTTCTCAATGGTGGTTTTGGTGTCGTGGCATCTAGATTTTGGTGTTTCCCTAAAATCGACGATGAATTATTAGACCCGGTAGTACTAGAAATAGTACTTGGAGAATGAATTCTAATGTAATATGTAACATCCGGTTTTCCAGGTATATTATTTCAATAGTTTAAGTTGAGAATTTTGGATGGACTCGACGAGTTGGTGCCTCAACTTGTCGAGTAGGGTTGTGGCTGATGACTAAGATTAATGAGTGGACTCGACGAATCGACGAGCCGACTCGACAAGTTAGCGTTGGAGACAGACACCCCCCATCAGTGCCATTCGTCCTTTGAGATAAACCTTAGACTCATTTGTGAGCAATAAATTCATTTTTTCTACATCGTCAAAATACTTATCAAACTTTACTCTCATTACCAATGCAATATCACAAAGGCTAACATCGGAAATAGCATCATCCAAGAGTGTACGAATGGAATAAATATCTTCAATGCACGTGTTTGATGTCATGTATAGTGTCCCAAAAATCCTTTCAGTAACATCACAAAATGGTTTTAAAAAATGACACAAATGCCTAACACGTCGCCAATCGCTCGGTAAAGGAATCGATAAACCCGCCTTTTCTCTGTCGAAACGAAACTCATATTCCTATAGATCGTATCTCTCAAAAGTTTTTTCATAAGCTTGGGCAATATTCAACATACGATAAGTAGAGTTCCATCTTGTTGGAACATCTGTTACCAAGTGTTTCGTTGTACTCGGATTAACAAGCTTAGCAAACTTGATGAATTTGCCAATTCTTGAAGGTGATTGTTGTAACATCCCGGAATATCAAGAGTAGAGTTGAATGGCTAAAAGTGTAAATTTAAAGGGCAACTCGGCGAGTCCACGGATGGACTCTGCGAGTAGGGTCGCGACTTTGGTCGCGTGTCATGTGGCCTAGTCGGCGAGTAGGTGCTGAGTGGAGAAAACCCTAAATCCGGAGGATGAGTCCTATTTAAAGGTCATTATACCCTCTCCCCAGCCTCTTTAATCCCCCTTGAAGTCCAGAAACCCTAGAAAGCGTGATTGTGGAAGATTGGAGTGCATTTGGAGCTTGGGGAAGTGTTAATTGAAGAAATCTTGAAGGAGAAGAGGTTTGGATCAATGGGCTTTGTTTAGATTCGGATCTCTTGCTGTTGGAGGCTTCATTTTGAGGTAATATCTCGTTCTTGGGCTGTGTTCTTCTAGATTCTTCATTTTAGGGTTGTGTGGGAAGCTTAGATTTGTGGCATCTTGAGTTTGAAGGATAGATCTGAGGTTGCTACCTTAGATCTGGAGTGGAGAAGGTCATAGGAGCATTAAAGTCCCTCTTCTTGTGTAGTTGATGGAGCTATCTTGTCCCACACCCAAAACCTAGAGTGAAAATGCCTAGATCTTCTTGGATTCACGTAAAGATTGCCACTTTACGTGATGGATGGCCTTAGGAGAAGTAGATCTATGGTTTGGATCATCTGCATGGCTTGGAAAGTTTACGTATGGATTCAGACCCGGTGGTACTCGGCGAGTCACATGGGTGGACTCGACGAGTTGCTTGAAGAAAGTCTGGAACTCGGCGAGTTGGAAGAACAACTCGGCGAGTTGGATGAAGATGGTCTGGAACTCGGCGAGTTGAAGAACAACTCGGCGAGTAGGTTGAAGATAGTCGTAGACTCAGCGAGTCTGTTCTTGGACTCGGCGAGTCTGGTCGTAGGGTCCAAGTTTCTTTTGGAAGTGCTGTGACTCGGTGAGTCAAGGGATGACTCGGTGAGTTATGTGCGAGTAGGCTCAGGGTTGTTGGACTCGGCGAGTCTCGGGGTGACTCAGCGAGTTGGGTCACGAATTGAAGGAGGTTCTGTGTATGAGGACTCGGCGAGTCATCGAGTTGACTCGGCGAGTAAAGTCAGTAAGGGGTAGACTTTGACTTTGACCAAGGGTTGACCAGTTGATTTCCAGGGGTATTTTGGTAATTATTGGTATTTATTGGTTTCAGTCTTTTGGGTATTGGCAGTGTTGGAGTTCGGGTCGGAGGCTAAAGCAGCGTGATCTTATCCTTTCAGTCAGCAGTTGCGAGGTGAGTTATCCTCACTATATCAATAGGGTCTAAGGCACCAAGGTCGGCCCTTTATCGGATTGAGATCCGGGTATCTGTTGTTATGTTATTGCTTTGATATGTATGCATCCGGGTAGTTAGGATGGTATTCGTTAGAGACCTAGTTAAGGTCGGTATCTTGGTATATAGGATGATGTTATGATAGTGACCGGTTAGGTCAGTATCCCGTTAGAGTATGTTGTGTTATGTGATCTGCTAGATCGGTTTGCCTGAATATGAATTGTTATGTGATTGTATGTTTATGTGCGCATGGTTGTTTGGACTGGAGTTGGGTTGAGGCGGGTCCTGCTTCGTGCTGTAGGCCAAGATACCCAGGCGGACCGGTTGTTCCGAAGGCTCAACGAGCGGTCCGGATAGGCTGTAGGCCCCACGAGGGCGGACCAGACGTGCCGAGGCTCGGAGAGTGGACCAGGCCGACTGAAGGCTCGGTGCGGGCGGACCAATCATACTGTAGACTCAGAGAGTGGACCAGGTGGGTTGAAGGCCCGGTGCGGCAGACCAACCACACTGTAGACTCGAGGGACATGACTGGACTCGGAGGGTGGACCAGGTGGACTGAAGGCCCGACACAGCGGACCAGTCTCACAGTAGACCCGATATGCATGGTTGTTCTGTGATTCATTATGAGATAGCATGTTATGTGTATGGTATATGTGGTTGGTATTTTGGGGGTATCTCACTAAGCTTTCGGGCTTACAGTTGTGGTTTAATGTTTTCAAGGTTCTCCAGGAGACTGTGGCAAGGCAAAGGTGTGATCGTACCGCTACTCGTGTTTATGTTTTATGAAATGGACCTGGGAATACTCTGATAATAAATATATTGAAAACCTTTTTGTAATAACTTAATCAATTAGGTTGTTTTTGAAAAGTTTAAATTTATTTGAAATTTTGGGTCGTTACAATTGCCTAATCCACTTTACCGCCCATCTAATTATCTCAACCGACTTATCAACATTTTTAATACCATCTTGCACCACCAAGTTTATAATGTAGGCAACACATCTCATGTGTGTCCATTTCCTATTTAAGAGACACTTATTGGAATTTTAAAAGATCTTTTTAAAAAACTCAATGGTCATGTCATTAGCACTTGCGTTGTCAACGGAAATTGTGAAAAAAAAATATTCCCCAATCTATTAAGCATTTCTCAACCACTAATCAACTATCAACCCCACGATGACTCTCTTGACGACAAAAATTCAACTTTTTTTTTTTTCAATTTCCATTCATTGTCTACAAAGTGGGCGGTGAGATACATATAACTTGATTGTTGTGTAGAAGTCCAAGTATCGGTGGTCAAACAAATCCTACCAACGTTTTTTTAATAAAAGCTTGAAGTTTTTCTTTTTCTTCTTGAAACAATTGGTATGTCTTGGTTGTACTTGTACTTCTACATTAATTTTAAACATTTGTTGAGTAACATTATTGTAATATTTAAAGCCCACACCTTCCACAAAACTAAATGGAAGTTCATCAACTACTAACATGTGTGCCAAAGCCTTTCTACTCTTTTTTTTTATCAAATTTCCAAGATGTTAATTTGTTTTCATCACCAAAAGTTATTTGTGTTTGACCGACATTTACTTTAGCCAAGTAAGGCACACATTTGTTTAAATGAGTTAAAAGCTTTTGGTACCATACCCTTTCCCTTCACACTTGTATCGCCCAGAACCACAATGCTTACATTTCGATCTTTCAACTCCATCTTTGTCCGTAAATCTTTCGAATTCATCCCAAACTTCGGATCTTGGTTTGTACTTTTTTGGTTGTCTCTCATTTACTACCGGAACTGAATCATTGATTGGACTTTCAAGGTTAATCGTCTCATCTTCAATATACTCATTCGTTTCAGACATCTAGTATAAAAAAAAAGTTAAGAAAATATAAACAAAAACAGTTAAAAAAACAAGAAAACAGACAATATCTAAATTCGAAATAATTTGACAACTTTATACATCAAACATCTATACAAAGGAATTCAATTTCATTCCATTTCCTTTAACAGAAAGCAAAACAAATTCCAATATAATTCCAGAACATACAGATCAAACATTTGACAGCTTTATACATCAAATATTTATACATCAAACATCTATATTTTTTATTTTTCTGCAGCAAATCAACTTATATTTTTTTTATTTTTCTAAACAGATTCAACAAACTAGACACAAAGAAATCAAAATCAACATATTTTTTTTGCATAGTTATGCCTAAGCTAAATAAAATGTGAATCAAAACAAACATTAACAACACAACAAAGAAATAAAAGAAAATGCAGAACTTTTAACCTGTGATTGTGATTGCATACTCGAGTCTTTTGATCGATCAAGGTTCAACCGTTCAAGGAGAGTGGGAATTTTCAACGTGATCAGATGGAGAGGGAAGAAACCCAAGCGTGATCAAATGGAGTCGATAAGGGTTTAACGTTTTTGAGGCAAATACTTGTGATAGTGAGAATTGCGATGAGGGTTCAGTGTTGTATTTGCTTTGCGAGTTTGCCTCAAGCCATCGATCATAAGAAGAAACCAAAGGGTTTTTTTTTTTTTTGTTTTTTTTGTTTTTGAAGCGTGCCTACCTGATTACATTGTATATTATTTAAAAAACGAATTCAGGTATTTGGGTATACACAAAAATTAATATTCATACCTTAAACCTGATCTATATTATTATCGGGTTAACCTATTACCCGAATGTTCATACCCGTTACCCACTCTATTCGACCCATTCTACCCGAATTCGAAACTGGTCGTATGGGTAGCGTAGGTTTCAGTTTTTTTCGAAAGGCCTACTTCACATTCCACAAAATAGATGTATCAACAACTCAAAATGAAGATGACACATCGCGCAAAACACAATTGGTAACCCCTCTATACACTATACAGTATACACCATATTCGGTCTTAATGGACTACGAACTAAGAGAATTCTTGTTATTTGTTATCAATCATAATTCATGATCTACCAAAAGAAACCCTATTATATTTCAATGTGGCGTTGAAATAAAATAGCAAAGAAAGGAAATAAATGATGAAGCTTAACCCGATTATAGTAAAAGACATTCTTGCTGACGTGCTCACCCCTACACTAATCCTAATTCTAATAAATAAGTAGAACTCTACCACGTGTCAATCTATAAGACCTCCAAAATAGAGTTTTCCCGCTCATTTTATTCATCTATATTTACGTAAATGCCATACAATCCAAATTCAATAATTCCGGAAAAATCTGCAAACAAATATGTTAATCAATCTTCAGATTCGAAAAACACGCATTAATTTTGAAAGTTTGTTTATTTTGATTGCAAATTAAATCCCTAAAAATCTGCAATATTATTCTTTTTCAAACGTAATCTTCTTAATTCTTATTCTTATTTATTCAAACGTAAATAGCATTCATACGGTTATTTTCTTTTTACCATTCTGCTCCAGACGAATTCTGCTCCATAGTAATATTTGCAAACGTATTCTTCTTCATTCTTCTTGATTCTGCAACGCTTCAAAAATTATAATATCAGGTTAGTGTATCAAAATATCAGCATTACTAATATTTCTAACCTCTTAATTGTCTGATTTACCAGTTTCTATCATTTTTCATTTTATTAGTGATGTTCTTCTTCTTCCTTTTGCTAATTCTTCTTAATCATGTTCTTCTTCTACCTTTTCAGTTTAAAAGACGTAAATGTTAATGAAAATGATTACAAAATACGAAATTAGTAATAAAAATGAGAACTTTATTTTCTTTAAAAAAAACTGTTCTTCAAAGTTTTAACTATTACAATATGTTTTTTTTTGTTTTGCTGTTTCATTTACTTTGATTTGCTGTTAATTTAAAAGGTTGCTAATTTTCCTTACAATTCTTTAATGATTAAATTTATTGCAGAAAATGGAATTCATATGCGAACCCAACTGATTGGCAATATGGTCATTAAATTTATTCTATAAAATCAAAACTTATCTGTTTTCATATGCGAACCCAATTGATTGGCTTTTCAAAATCAAATTCGCAACTCCAAATCGTTCGATTATTCGCTCCAATTCCAAAATCAAATAACAGATCCTTCGTATAATTCATTTAATAACCAAGGCTTCTTTTACTTCAAAATGACCATATTGCCCCTAACTTGATAAGTATTTCATATATCGCAATTAACAATTAAGACAAATCAATCAATCAATCAATTTGTATAATAAAAATGCGAAATTCTTAGCTTTCTTCCCCAATTCGTATTCTACTGTAAAATTCACATTCTTCATCCACCCTCTTTCTTCGCATGTTCCAGTCATTTTTTTTAGTTCATTCGCATTTGAGTTGTTTGTCTCACCAAATACGAAATGAATATTAACCATAATCACCTTCGCATCTTTAACCCCAATCCATACAACCTCATATGCGAAACCCAATTTTGATTTGTATTACCAAATGCGAACATTTTTGCTTTTACACGTGAACTGCATTTGACTCCAATATGCGAACATCTTTAACCCCAATCCATACAACCTCAAAGCTTTAACTATTACAATATGTTTTTTTTTGTTTTGCTGTTTCATTTACTTTGATTTGCTGTTAATTTAAAAGGTTGCTAATTTTCCTTACAATTCTATAATGATTAAATTTATTGCAGAAAATGGAAATAGGAAATAAGGTTTACCTAAATAACATTGACCAGATAGATGAAAAATCGCATATCAAGGTTCGGGTGCTTAAAATTTGGAACTTTGTCAGAAATAATAAAGTTTGTTCCATTGAAATGATCATCATGGATGAGGAGGTTTGTTGTATTTGATATATTTTTTATTCATCATTCAATATTAGACATGTTTCATGAACATAATAATTTTTAATTTTTTTTTAAACAGGGTACACAATACCAAGCTCGTGTCTTCAATCAGAATTTCTCCAGATTTCGTCATCTTTTAAAGGAAGATGAAAGTTATATAGTTATAAAACCCAATATGGCTGCTGTTACTAATGGTTTTAGTTATACAGGTCATAAACAGACCTTAACTTTGGATTGGAAAAGCATCCTAAAAAAATGTGATGATTTCTCGGGTCCGGTCAATGGATTTATGTTTGTTGACTTTAATTCTATCATAGAACAAACATGCCCAAAAGACACATTCTTTGGTTAGTCATAAAATATTAATAAAATCATTTTTTATCATTTGTTTTTTTGGTTATACATTTTATTATTTAAATATTACGAATTTAATTCTAAACTTTTATTTTTTTGTGGTATCTGTTGTGTAGATGTTATTGGACATATCGTGTCATTTAGGTCTTTTGAAACTTCAAATCCAGTACCATCCAAGCATTATATAAAAGTCACTCTTAGCAACCTAGAGTGAGATTATATTGTGTTATTTATTTATTATTTATTATCTTTAATTAATCACAAATTAATATTAATATACTATTTTATGGTTTATTTAGTTCTGTACATCTGAAGGTTACTATTTTTGGAAGTCAAGCATATCAAATTTCAGAATACCTAAAAAATAACCCGACTGTTAATTTTGTTGTTATCGTGATGCAGTTTTTGAAGCTAAACATTTGGAATGGTTTGTATTCAGTCTTTATATATAGATGTTTATAATTACTATTTTTATATAAATTTTAATAATTGGATATACATTTTTTACAGGTCTTGGTGAAGCTAAAAGTCATTTTGAAGTAACGAAATTGTTCATAAATTCTGACATTTATGAAATAAATGAGTTTAAAAATAAGTTAGTTTCCAATTGTTTTTTATTTTTTTATAATGTATTTTAACTTAAAAAAAACACAAAACCTAATATCCATGAATCTAAATTAAACATTACAGGTTGAAATGTCATGACAGTTTCGGTATAACTGAAAAAAGCATAAATACACTTCAAAGCTACTCTTCTTCATATACAGATGACTTTAAGGGCAATTCTCCATTAAAAACAATCTGTGAGATCACCGAACCAATTAAGGTATATTGCATTATTTTATATGTTTTACATTTTATTTTTGCATAATTTATTTTAATAATTTTTACATTTTATATGATACAGGAAATGAAGTTTTTATTAGTTGCTTCCATTGTTAATATAAGGCAGAATCTACCATGGTATTATGAAGCATGCAAAAAATGTGGAAAAAAAATTATCCCTGTTCCCAAAACCAATCATTCGTATACCAACCCTGAGGGAATTTCAGAAACTATGGTTGTCGAGTGTACAAATGCACAATGCAAAAAATCTGAATTTCAGTCAGTTATAAAGTATAGACATATTTATTTCTATTAATTTTGTCAATCTTAAAACAACACTAACAATGACATAATTATTTTTTGTTTTAGGTATATAATTCCAATTAACGTACAAGATTGTACTGGAACCATTGGATTGACTCTTTTTGATAGGGAAGCAAGGAGGTTGTTAAATATAAGTGCCTACGAGTTGAAAAAGATACATGATGCGGTATATTATTCATACCTTTAAAATCAGAAAACATTTACTTAATTTTTTTAATTTATTAAAATATATCTTACAGGCCGGAGACAGTGATGCCCTATTTCCAATGCAACTTAATGTGTTGAAAAACCGCAAGTTTGGTTTGTTGTAGATATTACAAAATACAATGTCAACAACTATAATAACATCTACACAGTTCTCAGAGTTACAGAAGATATGTCCATTGTTTGTGAATTGGAAAGTAAAATAGAACTTATGGTATGTAATTTTTTATTGTTGAAAATTTACAATTCTTTAATGTTAAAGTACATAACGATTAACATATTTCCATTTTACTTTTTAGAGTAATCAATCTGTCTCCTTAAATCAAGTTGCTTTGGAATCCGATGATGTTGTACAGCCTGTTCAAAAGGTTTTTCATTTTATTTTATAAACTTTTAATTATATTAGTTATTTTTTTTAGGAATCAAACATTTTTTTTTTAAAATTAGGATGTGATCTCACAAACAGACGAAAGTTTTACACCCTCAACAGTTGATAAGTCAACTGCAACAAGTCCTTGTAAAATATCAGGTGATTTGAAGCGCAACCTCCAAGAAATTTATGATGTTGATTCTGGATATGATTTAAGTTCAACTAAGGCTAAAAGAAAGTCAACCGTAGAGGAAACTCCACTCTTGATTCCAAAAATTGAAAAGTGAGTTTCTATCGGTTATAAGACACATTTAATATATTTTGATCATTTGTTTTGGTTATAAAGATATTTTAATTGCTTGGTATGATTTTTATTTTGGGGTATTTAGGATGTCAAATATTATTGGTTTTGAATATTTTTGGATACTTTTATTGTTTTAAATTGGACAAGTTAGTTGATTTTGGTTATAACTCAAATAAAATATATTGCCCCTAACTTGATAAGTATTTCATATATCGTAATTAACAATTAAGACAAATCAATCAATCAATCAATTTGTATAATAAAAATGCGAAATTCTTAGCTTTCTTCCCCAATTCGCATTCTACTGTAAAATTCACATTCTTCATTCACCCTCTTTCTTCGCATGTTACAGTCATTTTTTTTTAGTTCATTCGTATTTGAGTTGTTTGTCTCACCAAATACGAAATGAATATTAACCATAATCACCTTCGCATCTTTAACCCCAATCCATACAACCTCATATGCGAAACCCAATTTTGATTTGTATTACCAAATGCGAACATTTTTGCTTTTACACGTGAACTGCATTTGACTCCAATATTGAACAAATCACATTTCACAATCCTTCTTGACTTCGCATTTTTCTTCACGAATCGTCCCTCAATCAATAACCCAATTGCGAATCCAAAATCAAAACTTATCTGTTTTCATATGCGAACCCAACTGATTGGCTTTTCAAAATCAAATTCGCAACTCCAAATCGTTCGATTATTCGCCCCAATTCCAAAATCAAATAACAGATCCTTCGTATGATTCATTTAATAACCAAGGCTTCTTTTACTTCAAAATGACCATATTGCCCCTAACTTAATAAGTATTTCATATATCGCAATTAACAATTAAGACAAATCAATCAATCAATCAATTTGTATAATAAAAATGCGAAATTCTTAGTTTTCTTCCCCAATTCGCATTCTACTGTAAAATTCACATTCTTCATTCACCCTCTTTCTTCGCATGTTCCAATCATTTTTTTTTTAGTTCATTGGCATTTGAGTTGTTTGTCTCACCAAATGCGAAATTAATATTAACCATAATCACCTTCGCATCTTTAACCCCAATCCATACAACCTCATATGCGAAACCCAATTTTGATTTGTATTACCAAATGCGAACATTTTTGCTTTTACACGTGAACTGCATTTGACTCCAATATTGAACAAATCACATTTCACAGTCCTTCTTGACTTCGCATTTTTCTTCACGAATCGTCCCTTAATCAATAACCCAATTGCTAATCCAAAATCAAAACTTATCTGTTTTCATATGCGAACCCAACTGATTGGCTTTTCAAAATCAAATTCGCAACTCCAAATCGTTCGATTATTCGCCCCAATTCCAAAATCAAATAACAGATCCTTCGTATGATTCATTTAATAACCAAGGCTTCTTTTACTTCAAAATGACCATATTGCCCCTAACTTGATAAGTATTTCATATATCGCAATTAACAATTAAGACAAATCAATCAATCAATCAATTTGTATAATAAAAATGCGAAATTCTTAGTTTTCTTCCCCAATTCGCATTCTACTGTAAAATTCACATTCTTCATTCACCCTCTTTCTTCGCATGTTCCAGTCATTTTTTTTTTAGTTCATTGGCATTTGAGTTGTTTGTCTCACCAAATGCGAAATTAATATTAACCATAATCACCTTCGCATCTTTAACCCCAATCCATACAACCTCATATGCGAAACCCAATTTTGATTTGTATTACCAAATGCGAACATTTTTGCTTTTACACGTGAACTGCATTTGACTCCAATATTGAACAAATCACATTTCACAGTCCTTCTTGACTTCGCATTTTTCTTCATGAATCGTCCCTCAATCAATAACCCAATTAACCCAATTGCTAATCCAAAATCAAAACTTATCTGTTTTCATATGCGAACCCAACTGATTGGCTTTTCAAAATCAAATTCGCAACTCCAAATCGTTCGATTATTCGCCCCAATTCCAAAATCAAATAACAGATCCTTCGTATGATTCATTTAATAACCAAGGCTTCTTTTACTTCAAAATGACCATATTGCCCCTAACTTGATAAGTATTTCATATATCGCAATTAACAATTAAGACAAATCAATCAATCAATCAATTTGTATAATAAAAATGCGAAATTCTTAGCTTTCTTCCCCAATTCGCATTCTACTGTAAAATTCACATTCTTCATTCACCCTCTTTCTTCGCATGTTCCAGTCATTTTTTTTTAGTTCATTGGCATTTGAGTTGTTTGTCTCACCAAATACGAAATGAATATTAATCATAATCACCTTCGCATCTTTAACCCCAATCCATACAACCTCATATGCGAAACCCAATTTTGATTTGTATTACCAAATGCGAACATTTTTGCTTTTACACGTGAACTGCATTTGACTCCAATATTGAACAAATCACATTTCACAGTCCTTCTTGACTTCGCATTTTTCTTCACGAATCGTCCCTCAATCAATAAACCAATTAACCCAATTGCTAATCCAAAATCAAAACTTATCTGTTTTATATGCGAACCCAACTGATTGGCTTTTCAAAATCAAATTCGCAACTCCAAATGGTTCGATTATTCGCCCCAATTCCAAAATCACAAATAAAACTTCCAATGTTGTTTATAAGGAAGTTTTTCGAAATTTGTAGCCAACTTTTTTGTAACGTCGTTTTATTCAATTTTAGGAAATCACACTTAATCCATCATATTACTGTATTTTTTTATAATTACGTATTGTTGTATTTTATGTTAATTTCATTACACACATTGGTATTGTATCATCTGCATACGTCCAATTAGAATGATGAATAAAAAAAAATAGTTTTCAAAAATCTTCATTCCTAATTAAATACTTCCCATTTAGTTAGTAATTAAATAATTACCAATAAAAAAAATTATTTAAATATTCAATATTACAATTTATAAGTTATCAGAATTATTGATATAATATTTTATTAAATAATTAATTTTTAAATTCAATTCAAAAACAGCACCCGTGGGTTCCACGGGTTTTAACCTAGTATAACTATATAAGTGATTATTGTAAAAGACGGTTAATTGGTTTAAAAAATAAATGGAATTAATAATCTTAATATTAGATTCATTTCGAAGATAAATCAAATAGCCAGGTAAAATCATAAAATGCCACTACATATGGGCCTAATATAAATTCCTGTCGATCCATTTGGCCAGTCAAAGAGGCCCATCTCCATGTTTCACTTTGAAGTTCTAGAGAGTTTGAGACGTCGGAGTCTCCACAAGCTTCAAGATGAGCCTAGAAATTCCTGTCCCACTCGATCACCTTTTCGGCTTTTTCCCTCCTATAAATAATAATCACCGGTCGACCTCCTTACATCAAGATACAAGAAAGAGAACTTTCGATATCATAGTGTCACAATATTAGATCAATCGTCAAAAGCTTCAGCCATGTCGATCATTCCAAGCTTCTTTACAGGCAGGAGGAGCAACATATTCGATCCCTTCTCCCTCGACATCTGGGACCCTTTCCAGGGACTTTCCAGTGCTCTCAGCAACCTTCCCGAATCATCACGTGAAACAGCCGCAATCGCCAACGCCAGAATCGACTGGAAGGAGACGCCGGAGGCCCACATTTTCAAAGCGGACTTGCCTGGGCTGAAGAAAGAGGAGGTGAAGGTGGAGGTTGAAGAAGGAAGGGTGTTGCAGATAAGCGGAGAGAGGAGCAGGGAACATGAGGAGAAGAACGACAAGTGGCATAGGGTTGAGAGGAGCTCCGGGAAGTTCTTGAGGAGGTTCAGGCTGCCGGAAAGTGCAAAACTTGAAGAGGTGAAAGCTAGCATGGAGAACGGCGTGCTGACAGTGACCGTGCCCAAGGCGGAAGAGAAGAAGCCGGAAGTGAAATCCATTGACATTAGTGGTTAAGGATTTACAGAGCTGCTAATATATTATGAGTATTAAGTATGTTTAATAATTGCATAAGTTAAGAAATTGTGTTGTTGAATTGTTGTCCTCATTTAAGATGATGTAATCTGATTTCTATACGATAATGTTGTATTGACTTGTTTGCTCTAATTTGTTTATATATGGTCTTCTTACTCTTCTATAATATCCGTCGTTTAGAATTAGATGATTTGTGTGATTGTGTAATTATTGGGTAGTTCTTTTTAAAGCATTTGTGTTGATAAATCATTCTAATCATTTGACTTTTGGTGACTTGGCAGGAGTATAGAAAATATAGGGTAACCTATTTGACCTATGTTTCAATTTTGACACTTAGCTCTTGTGATTATAAAGGTTAGATTACAGTAATTTCATGACAAACAAACTCTTATGTTTACAGCAGAACATTAGTTGTTACAACTGGCCTCATCAAGGAATAAAAACTTAAATTAATAATTTCCATTGATGAGATTCACTTGTGAAATGATGTTTGTATTTACTATATTAGGTGGGTGACATAGAAAAAAATGTAAGATAGGGTTAACAAAAGTCCAAAATAATTTTAAAAGTTTTTTTTTATAGAAAAATCCAAATATTTTGATATTTTGTCTAAATAAACTAAAAAGTTTTTATTATTATTATTATTTTTATTTATTTTTTTTTATTTTTTTTAACAGCAAATAATAAATTATATGTTTTTTTCAAAATATTGGGACTTTTCTATTCAAAATTCTTTTAGGATTTTATTAAAAATTTTGAAAAAAAATTAAGACTTTTCTATAGATAACTCTATAAGATACGAAACAAAATTGGGACGTAATTGTAATTTAAATTTATGTTCGTATTGTATTCGTGTCGAATGTAAAAAACACGATGTCGTGTTCATTTTCAAAATTCGATATGAAATTGACATAATTTAATATTTGTTTGTTGTGTTATGTATGATTAGGTATTAATGAAATAAATTATATGTTATCTTTTCGTGTCTTGTCATGTTTCTCGTTTTTTAATTGATTTGTTTTCGTGTTAGTTAAAAATACACGACATCAAAATGTGTTGTGTTCGTGTTACATAAAACACTGTCATATCCTGTTGTATCAGATAAAAACACAATATGCTTGTCCAATTTACCACACATAGTTTAAGGTGATGATCAAAATATGTGTGTTTGGAATTAGAAACGACAATTTTTTTAAATGTTGGAACTAGAATAAGAAAACAAGATATCATTCTGCTTCTGGTTTTAGATATCTATTTGGCTGAATATTGATTTCTTAAAATTATTTTATAATAAATATCAGTTTTAAAGATTGTTGTATAAAATGATTAAAGATTTTATATAACATTTAGATACAATTATATTAATGGTTTATGTGGTTTACCGAAGATTACAACTTCGGTTCATATTAAAATTTTATACTAATGATCTATGTGGTTTCTACATTTACACGAATAATCTTTGTGGTTTTTAAACTTTATACGAATTATATGTGTCCTATATAAAATGTTTGTTTTTTGTCATTTTTAAAATTATTTTTCTAAAATAAAATTAATTATTAAAATTATTAAAATAATAATAATAATAAACCACCCCACCCCTTCCTCCTAGAGTGAAGCTCTGATTTTTCATCTCCCTATCTCTTCCTCTAGATTTGTTCTTCAACATTTGATGGTGGTACGATGGATTAACTCTACCAAGAGATAAAGAGTCATTGGGTAGAGAAAGAAAGAGGGGAACATTTGATGGTGGTGCGATGGGTTGTCTCTACCATGAGATTTCGGTATTGAATTTGGATCGGGAGATCTTACCGACATGAGTATCATGATATTCTACGTAACTTGAGTTGGATAGATGAAGTGATTGTGGTCTCTATTAGACTTCTTCCGATCTCTAATGCTTGATTTTAAGTTGAACGGGTGGATATTTGAGGATTGACTATCTAAAAAGACTAAATAAGTGGGATCATATCGTATTTAAATCTTAACATCCAAGTCGAGAACCTAAGATCCGCCTATAGACCTTACTTTAGAAAGTTCATTGTGTGATCGAGATTGTTTTTTGCTTGTGAAATCTTATAAACATAAGATCTTAAGATCAAGATTGCAATTATGGTTGAAAGTATGCAAGACAATTTTCAACAACGATATTGATAACATTCATAAGGAAAATGACATCGATTTGGTGATCATGAAGAAGAAACGACAAGGAGATCCAGGAAGGGGCACAAATGTTGCCAATCAGTTTCTACCTTGTTCATCTGGTTCTTTGTACACATATGTAATGAACACAATTTTTTTTAATAATTAGAAAATGATATTATATATAAGTGGCATGAGCTTTAATGTACGAAATGATATAATGCACATTAATATCAAGATTTTGATTAGGCTTAAAACTTAAGAAATCATTAACCGGAGCATGGCAACACTAGTTTGATGTGATAACTAGTAAATTTAGAGTCAAGAAAAGTTTAGATTGTAACCATGAATAAATGAATACATAATGTAACCTCATTGCCACTTGGTACTTGTAATTCAAAAATAACAATGTTATATGAGTTCATATATGTGCAAATTCATAATAAACAAATAGAAGACCAAGATAGATCAAATCCGTAATACATAAATAAAAAATGGGCCTTACTTTAAGGTTTTCGGCCAAGAAAACCCCTTGACCGAAAACCCTTCTAATGGAGACCTTAAAACCGAGAACCTTATGCAAAGGGAGGGTGTTTTCGGCCACCCTAAAGCCGACAACTGCTTGGTTTTCGTTTGGGTACAAGACCCAAAACTTTAACCTTAGGAGTGCCACCTCAAAACTTTACATCACTTTACCCACCAAATATCCAAACCATGCATGCAAATACACATCAAACCTCCACATATGGCACCTAAATGTCTACCGAATAACTATAAAATATGTTTGTCTTTTGGATAGTTGCATGTCTCATCCTTATTACTTGAATATGGTATAATATTTGCATAAAAATGTAAACATCACCACTCCTCACACAAAATTTTTCGTGACATATAGAGTCTTATTTGCACAGATAACAAAATATAACTTATTTTGTGTTAAATATGTTAACCCGAAAACATGTGCTGTACCAACTTCAATGCAAGTCAAAATATGTTTATCTTTTGGATATTTGCATGCATCATGCTTATTATTTGAATATGATGTTATATTTGTATAAGAATATAGATATCACCATTCTTTTTACACAAATTTTGTTTCATATGAAGTTGACATGCAAAAATAACACAAACATAACTTATTTTGTGTAACAAATATCAACTTAAAATTATGAGTTGTACAAACTACAAATTTTTGATAATTTTACTAAAAATAGTTTTTCTAATAGAAATGGTTATATTTTTATTCATCATTGTTTTGGTGGGTTAAAACTCAAGTATATTATGTTTTAATATATATATATATATATATATATATATATATATATATATATATATATATATATATATATATATAAACACTAAACAATATTACAACTGGATATTTATATAATATTTATATAAATAGTCTACACAAAAACATACAAGGCAAACTATAATAGGTATAGTTTGGGATTTACAAAACCATACTTTTATGACGTTTAAATGGTATAAATATTCCGTTAAACAAAACAAAGGGAGTCGTAGTTCACATAAATCTGTTAATGCTCTAGTTAGACATTCTCTTCACCGTACCTACCTAGCGTACATTTTAAGTACTGCATTATAACCAGAGTCTCCTGGAGGGAGAGCGAGATAATTGTGTATAGAACTATATGAGATTGACAACCCCACACCTAAGTTGTTCGCTACAGTTAGACGGGTCAGTCTTGGGTGAAAAATATCTACCAATTCTGACGCCTGAAGAACGTTGTACATGCATAATAGTCACATTAAGCATGGTTATAATAACTTACATAGGGATTAACAATACTATCTTGGTTTACGGGAAGCTCACACTTCATTAGTTTTATTAAAATATATAACTATATACTACCTTTCAGTGCACTATTGCTTACATTTCTAGTCTTAGGGTTTAAGACTACAATTCATACATGTAACTCCCGTGTTTCTAGACTAGGCACTAATGATGATGTAACAGTTTAAGACAACCTTTGTAACTTGTTTTGAAATAATAAAGATGTATTATTTGATTATTATGTTTTTTATGCTTAATTATTATAATTTAATGAGTTAATGATAAAAATAAGCGTCATAAATAAATATTAGATAAAGTCGATATCTATGATGGAAGTTGTAGTGGTTGAAACAAGGATTCCGAAGATATAAAGAATACCGAAATCTGAGCTATAATGAAGAAGTCATAACCTGTCGAAGTTTCGCGATAGAACCAAGACGATGTTGTGTGACGTAAAAAGTAAATTTATGATAAATTGATTTTTAGCCTTAGCAATCTAAATGAAAGTCGAAGTATACGTTAAAACGAGAGCGTGCATAAAAAGAATGTCAAAATCTGACTTCGTATGAGGAAGTTGTGAATTTTCTAAGATTTGACATATCAGTATGCAACCCGAAACTTGAATTTTAGATTGAGTGATTGTTAGCCGAAACAACTTAAACGAGAATCAAAGATCTTGTTGATAGTAGTTAAACGGTAAAAAGTCAGATGAAAACGGACGTCGGATGAAGAAGTTATGAATTTTTAACGGACTTTTCCTATCCTGGCCTGTTAAAAATATAACTTTAAAAATAAAGTCAAAATTAGCTAACGGAATCTAAACGAAAGTTGTAAAGATTAATTTCACCTACACGTGGATATAAAGAACATAAAAAATGTAGCTTGTGTGCGAAAGAAGTTATGAATTTGGTTCACGACGTGAGGCAGTTGATCGACACCTCTCAAGCCTAGAACACATGTGACAAGCCTACAAGTTGATCCAGGTAAACTCACAACGTGAGCTTATATGGCTCACGGCATGAGGGTCAAATTTTCGAACTATAAATAGAGGGCCAACCCTCTTGTTTCGATTTACACAAAACTGCAACCTCTCTCCCGTATTGCTGAATTTGAGCTATTTTCCCGAGCCGACGATCGCTAATTGCTGACAGTGTCTAGTTTAATTCTATCCAGTCATGCTACTAAGGTGAGTGTATAGTCACTTTTATTTTACACATAGATATGAAGTATTTTCTATAAAATATGTGCTATGTGTAATTATATTTTTTGATTATTTGAGATGGGTGTTGAATAATATTTTATACAAGTTTTAAATTGTATATGTATTTTTTTTATCTACAAATATGTTGGGTAAAACATGGATAGATGAAATACTTGATGTGTGCTAAAATGATAAGAGGCCTCGATATTGTTATTGTTTCAGTCATCTAGCGGAATATAGATAACGACCACGAACCTTTCGAGATAGTCCAGCGGAACGCTAGCAAGCTCGCAACCTATAGGTGTTTGTGAACTTAGTGTTCAATGGTATACTCCATCCCCCACATGCTTGCCTTATTTGACATAAATTGCTAAGGAATCCCCTAAAGCAGTGTTGTCACCACGATGAAAATACTTAGACTACATCCCTTATGAAAGGTGTTTAAAGACATAAAGTGAGGATAACGAGAATAGGTAATCAGGGTTATTGTTGTTTGATGAAATTAATAAATTTATTGTTAGTTGATGAAAATTAATAAATTTATTATTTTTGGGTTGAAAACCTTATATGCTCACCAGGCTCCCAAGCCTGACCCACTCAGCTTTTTATATTACAGGTAGTGGACCCCAAGCATAGTCGGATGATGACGAGGGATTTTTGGATTATAGTCAAATAGTTGTAAATAATTGTTGTAAGGCTTATAATGTACTGTTTATGCTTTTGGTCAGTATCGGAACATGACATCCCGAGGTTTTGTTATATAATGAAAATATATTTCCTAAAGAAATACTATGATATAATTTTTTTATATTTGGTTTTGGGAATAAATTCCGCAACATCTGTTGGAAAATTACTCTGATTTTATTTTAAAAGCATAAACTAAATCAATCTTTTATGACTGAGAAATTTGGGGATGTCACAATACATAAGAAAATATTAGATTTTCTAGAAACATACATACTTATTCATTTCACAAGGATACAGATACAAAAGACATTCATACATTTTTAGTCTTGGTTATTAGACTAACAGCCTAATTTATAGAAAATATCTGATTTTCTGGAAGCATACAAAACTATTTTAAACAGAGCAGTTACAAACCATTTTTCATATAAAAATGTTTATGAACTCACCAACATTATTGTTGACGCTTTTCAAAATCACTTGTATTCTTAGGAAACCAGTAATCAAGTATCTAAATCTTTGAGAACAGGAGTTGCTGCATTATGGGATTTTACTTTTCAGCCATGGTTGTGAAACTTTTGAACAAACATAGTATGTAAACTATGTTTGTTAATATTCTTAATGTATGATGTTTGGGTTTCTATGTTTCATTTATATTCAACTGTTATGATACTAAACAATGACGTCATCCGCCCCCGGGCGTTTCCGCCGCTCCAGTTTGGGGGGTGTGACATTTGACCACTTCACAAAACCAAAAGAGTAAAATATGAAATATTCTAAGTAACTTTGATCATTGTTTGGGTTAGTCGGAAAATTTCCATCCATGTTATGTTCTTAAATATTTTTCCATTCCAGTTAATTCCTTATGATCGGCGATAACACATTTTTGGGTTAAGCCTAACTTTTGTATTCCACATTGGTCTATAAACATTTATCTTTTACATTTAGCCCTTTTAACACATTTTTTTGTTTTATACCACCTTATATGCTATTACCATGATTATTGATATTTGTTAATATTTAGTATTTATCATTAACTAGGTGGTGATCCCAGGCTTCGCCCTACAATGTGTTTTTAGCTTCAACAGGAAAAACCCAACTACAACTTTTAGGACACCTAAAAAAGCACTATCTTTATGTATTTAGCATACCAATCTTGGTTTACCACTATTACCACCCATCTGAGTAGGTATGTAAGATGAAAATACAATCAATTAGGTATATCATAGAAACTTAGGAAACATAAGTGTGAATATCGTTTTCATCATATCAATCTATGTAGCAACAATTTAGATAAAGAAAGGGAGTTAAGCAAATTACTATAAAAACCAAATCATCATATCAGTTGATTACACTAAGCTTCATGTGGTCATAGTTCCTTTTCACGGTCTTCCAGATAACATTTACTTTCTTCAAACTTGTTGGTACTATTACATCATTTTATGTTCTATACATTGGTCAAGCTTTGCACTTGTATACATCAAGTCATGTGAATATTTCATATACCATATATTAATATAGAGATATACTATATAGAGTGAAACGTACGTAAATACTTATTTAAGTAAAAATATTCAACCACCCTAGTCATGTGTTTTAAAGAATTAATTAAACATAATAATATAACTTTTTCTAATTAAAAGTAATTATATAAATAATCACAACATTTTAAACCAATAACGTATTTATTCAGGTGAAAAAATTAAGCACACATGGTTAATAAAAAATGCTCTAAGAAGGAGCAATCTTGTCATTCTACTTAATCGGAAGAATTAATAATTAGAATACTAATTATTATTTGGAAAAAAAAATCTTGTAGGTACATGAATATATGGCTGAGATGTATTATCACTCTAGATTTTGGTTTTACTAGAGATGTGAGAAACAACCCATGAAAACACACAAATAGAATACAAAAACTTCATCAAAAGTGAGAAAAATATTAATAATAAGAATAAAAAGATTACATGTATTAAATCAATAACAAACCTCGTAACAAAAGAATAAAAAAAATTTAGTGGCAATACATCCATTGGCATTCTCTGCATGGAAATGAAATTATGAATACTTATAGGTAAATATATTATGAGGAATCATTTAGAGTGATGGCCATAAAATACCATTAAGTATATATAAGTTAAAAATGAACATGATTTAATCAATTTGTTTAATAAAATATCATTATATATATATATATATATATATATATATATATATATATATATATATATATATATATATATATATATATATAAATTACAAAACTTTTGAATGGTTGTCATTAACTATGTGGAAAATGAAAAGTTTTGAAGGTTTCAAATGTATATGGTGCAAGAGAAAATGTCTCACTTATAAGTATACTAGGCGAATGTCCGCGCGTTGCGCAGTGGGATAATTATGTAGTTTAATATGGTTATATATGGTTTAATGTATTGTGAATAAGCCATACATAAAACTTGTGTGCGATTAAATAGCATGTATATTTTTTGATGATTGATTAGATATGGATTCTCATTTGTGGTCGTCTATTTATGTTGAACCTCATAAAAATACATATTTAACGAGTTTTGTTAGTTTTACTATTGAATAGAAAATGGTTTCGTACTTTAGGTAAATATAAAAAATCTAATTCTCAATCTATTTTAAGATAGTGACATATTTTAAGTTAATATAAAAAATCATATTCTATAACTAATGAAAAGAAAAAACAGAGCCAAAATTTTTAACTATAATAAAGTTGATTGCAATTAAAAATTATTCAATCGAAGATAATATCATTCAATAAACATCATAAGATATTACGTTATATTTAAATTACAGACATCATTTTTGTAAGAGTCATTCAAAATATATTTGACTATAGTGCCTAATACAACAATGTAATAACCAAATGACCCTAACAAATTTTAAATGAAATATAATTATAATATATTCTGCACAACATGTGGGATTCGTCTACTATATGGTATTCTTCTAATATATTATATTACAGTATAAACATTATATTTGGAAAACCACTTTCAGTTTTATTGTAGTTTACAACATTAAATTTGTGATGGGTTGTATTTGATACACATTTGTGTATTTATATCTATATTATATATTTAAAACAAATCTTATATAAACATCCAACCTAAATATTCATCTTCAAGTTTACTTTCTTCGCCACGTAAACGAACTTTTGTTATAAAGCCAAAAATGGAATAAAAGACACTTAATTGTATGATCATGATATACTGTATTTTGATTTGGGCTTGTACAACACATGCATGAACATATATTATTAATTTATCTCTTGTTTTGGGTAATTCGAATAAGATAGCTTCAAATACAACGTATCAAACGGATTACCCATTTACTAAAGTCTAAAACCCAAAAACTCAAACATGTTCTAATACCATACAAATGCATGATGTTTTAACAAAATTATTATCTCATATGAATTAGCATTGATTATGTGTGATTAATTATTAAGAAGGTGAAAAGGTTTAGGGATTTCAAATGCATGAGGTTTTAGCAAATTATTGTTGGGGGTTTCAAATGCATGACAATCAAGGGAAAATGCAAGGTTTATAAGTATATAAGACTTGGCGAATGCCTGCACGTTGCGCAAAAACACATATATAGTTGAAGTATTTACAAATATATGTTTCTTTTAAATATAACGGTAACGTTGTTGTTAAATTTGATACAATAATTTTTACACTAAATTGATATAATATATTGATTATTTTGAATTATATAATAATATATACATCTATTATAAGTTCTTAATCTCAATCGTTTGAATAACTTCTACCTGCGAGTTACATATGGATAAAATTAAACTTAATATACAGTTTAATGTTATTTATAGTTGTTGTTATTGTTAATTAATTTTTTTAAATTTATTTGCTTAATGTTTTAATTTCTATCATTATAATTATTTAAAACATCAAACATTGTTTTTTAATTTTAAAGGTAACAATATAATCATTTTTATACAATTATTTTTAACTATTGTTATTGTAAGTTATTTTAAGCTACTTTTTTTGGAAACTTTTAACGATTATAAAAAACATTTAGGAAATATTTTAGTTAAATTGATATTATAATTTAGTTTTTGCATTTATCACTATAATGTATCACTTTTACTTATTTAGAAAATATTCTTTTCTTTTTTAAGTGGAAGTGAAATTTATATTTAGGTTGACATTGTAATACGTAGAAACACATATATAGTTGAAGTTTTAACAAATATATCTTTTTTTAAATATAACAATAACGTTGTTGTTAAATTTGATATAATAATTATTATACTAAATTGATATAATATATTTATTATTTTGAATTATATGATAATATAAACATGTATTACAACTTCATAATCTCAATCGTTTGAATGAGTTCATGAGTTCTACCTGTGAGTTACACATGAATAAAATTAAATATAATATATGGTTTAATGTTGTTTATAGTTGTTGTAATTGCTAACTAATTTTTTAAAGTTTATTTGATTAATGTTTTAATTTCTATTAATATACTTATTTAAAACATCAAACTTTTTTATTTTTTATTTTAAAGGTAACAATATAATCATTTATATAGAGTTATTTTTTTAACTACTGTTATTTTAAGTTATTTTAGCTACTTGTTTGAAAACTTTTAACGATTATAAAAATATATTTAGGAAATATTTTAATTAAATTGAGATTATAATTTAGTTTTTGAATTTATCACTACAATTTATCACTTTTAACTATTTACAAAATATTATTTAGTTTTTTAAGTGGAACTGAAATTTATATTTAAGTTGACATTGTAATATTATATTTAAGTTCGCAATTTAAGTATTTTGTCCAAACTGTTCAAAAGTTGTAGCTTTAAACTGATAATGGTTTACATATAACAACATATTAAATCTAATAAATTAACTATAATATGTTAAAATTTAAAGACATAACTTTATAAGTAGAAGTAAAGATATTATTTTAAAATTAAAATTTAGTTTATTATGATTACACTTTAGATTTGATATTTATTTAACCTTACTAACCAACTTATAATCATTATAAGAAAGACACTACAATTTACCACTTTTAACTATTTACAAAATATTATTTTCATTGTATAAGTTAAACTAAAATTTATATTTAAGTTGACCCTGTAATGTTATATTTAAATTAATAATTTAAGTATTTTATACAAATTATTCCAAAACTGTATCTTTAAAATGATAATGGTTTACATCCAACAATATATTAAAAATAATAAATTAAGTATAATATGTTATAAGTTAAAAAACATAACTTTATTAGTAGAAGTAAAGATATTATTTTAATATTGAAATTTAGTTTATATATGATTACACTTTAGGTTTGATAATGATTTAACCCAATTAACCAAATTATAATTATTATTAGAAAGAAATTGAAAAGTCATGGTAGTTTCAAATGAATGTGGTGAAAGGAAAAAATATATGAGGGGTTTCAAATGAATGAGATTCAAGAAAAAATGCTAGCTTTATAAGTATGTATGACTAGGCGAATGCCCACGCGTTGCGCAAAAACACCTAAATAGCTGAAGTCTTTATAAATATATGTTTTTTTTAAATATAACAATAAATTTGGTGTTAAATTTGATATAATAATTTGTAAACTAAATTGATATAATATATTGATTATATTGAATTATATAATAATATATACATCTATTATAACTATATAATCTCAATCGTTTGAATTACTTCTACGCGCGAGTTACACATGAATAAAACTAAATATAATATATGGTTTAATGTTATTTATATTTGTTGTTATTGTTAATTAATTTTTTAAAATTTATTTGCTTAATGTTTTAATTCCTATCATTATAATTATTTAAAACATCAAATATTTTTTTTTATTCTAAACGTAATAATATAATCATTTATATAGAGTTATTTTTAACTATTGTTATTGTAAATTATTTTAAGTTACTTATTTGAAAACTTTTAACGATTATAAAAATACATTTAGGAAATATTTAACTTAAATTGAGATTATAATTTAGTTTTTGCATCACTACAACTTATCACTTTTAACTATCTACGAAATATTATTTGGTTTTTTAAGTGGAACTGAAATTTATATTTAAGTTGACATTGTAATGTTATATTTAAGTTAACAATTTAAGTATTTTGTCCAAACTGTTCAAAAGTTGTGGCTTTAAACTGATAATGGTTTATATACAACAACATATTAAATCTAATAAATTAAGTGTTCGAATTGTACCATCGAAGTACTTCAATTTTATAGCAAATCACGACTTTCAGATAATCTAAACTATCTGTATATCCCCTATTTATAACAATATACACAACGCATTCAATTTGTGTTGCTTGAAAAAATAGCATGGATAAGAATTTGATAATACATGACTCATAAAATACGAGTTATTGAAAACAAAAAAAAAAAGTTTCTCCTTGCGGAAATTACAGGTTAGAAAAGACCAAGAAATTGAAAATGGTTTGATGGAGTTCATCAGTAAAAACCACAACCTAATATTTACTTCCCTTGTAGCACCTGGTTTCTGGTATGTAAATCTTATTCGAACATTTCCCATTTTAGCCTTGGACTCGGCGAGTCATAGGTCCGACTCGCCGAGTAGAGACGCGATCCAAGTCACGTTTTAAGTTGGCGACTCGGCGAGTCCGTATCCTAGACTCGGCGAGTCGCCGCTGTTGGATGAAACCCTAAGTTTCAGGGGTTTGCACCCTATTTAAACGACTTAACTGCCCCAAGCCAGCCCCCATTCACCCTTAGAGCCCTGTATACCTCGTCCTAAGCCATTCCTTGAGAGTTTGAGACTTTTGTGGGTGTTTTTGAAGGTTTTGAAGGAGGAAAGAAGTAGATCCAGAATAAGGAAAGCCAACCAAGCAACTATTGTGTTCTTCCAGCAGTTCCTTTGAGGTATAACCCGTTTTCCCCATGATTCTATGCTTAAAACTTTCATTTGGGTCTTTCTTGGTCAAGTCCCCAAGCTCGTATGTGCCTTATATGTCGTATTAAGACGTTTGGCCTCTGGATCTAGGCAAGATTGAGATCCAGGAGCTCAGATCTGTTAGCTTTATGGCCCCATGTTGCTTGTTAGCCCTAGATCTACCCTTTTAAGGCATTTTGAGCCCTAAAATCCATATTGGTGAATATCCACACGTAAAGTTGGAAACTTTACGTGTGATTTGTGTCCTAGAAGTCCAGATCTATGAATGGCATGGACTGAAATCGAGCAAATCGGTGTATTTGGTGGATGCATGGCGGCGACTCGGCGAGTCGTATAGGTGACTCGGCGAGTCTGGTCGCGAGTCACCGATTTGGTCCTTTCATGATGTGTCGAGTTGAGCCGTGAGTCACAGGGGGTGACTCGGTGAGTTGGGAGCTGAACTCACCCATGTTAGGACTCGGCGAGTCCAAGGCAATCTTCATAGATCAAGAACAGACTCGGCGAGTTGTTCATACAACTCGGCGAGTCTTAGCATATGTGTTCTTCGGATGAAGATGAACTCGACGAGTTGTTCATACAACTCGGCGAGTAGGGTGAAGGAGTTGAATGTCAGTTTAGAAGATGAACTCGTCGAGTCATAGCCCAACTCGACGAGTAGAATCAGGGACCCAGGACAATTGTCTGGATAGGGACTCGGCGAGTGGAGATCCACTCGGCGAGTCAGGTCAACTAAAAGTTGACTTCGAATTGACTTAGGGCTAGACCAGGGGAAAAATGGTCTTTTTACCCAAAGGACAATTAGCAGTGTATGATTAAGTATATTGTGGGAATTACAGCCGGGGAGTTTCCGGAGCAGCAGCAGCAGTAGTAGGTGATCAATTCCCACACAGACCAGCAGCTATTTCGAGGTGAGTTTCCTTCCAGTAGTAACGGGTCTAAGGCACCAAGGCCGGCCCGTATAGACGAGACGTTAGTATTAGAGTGTGGGCCGAGCCCGTATCTCTTAGTTGAGTTGATTATGATATATGCCAGTATGATAGAATTGTTTACACTTGTTGTCTGTGTGATACTTGTATGATATGAGTTGGCGGTTGAGTGTGGGCGAGGCCCGTATCTCTCTGAGAATGGAGTGTGGGCTAGGCCCGTATCTCCCAGATAGCGAAGTGTGGGCGGGGCCCGTATCTTCACGAGTGTGGGTGGGGCCCGTATCTCTCAGAAAGCGAAGTGTGGGCGGGGCCCGTATCTTCACGAGTGTGGGCGTGGCCCGTATCTCCTAATTGCACGTTGTTTGTTAAATGCTTGCATGGTATGGGGTATTATGGGGGAGCTCACTAAGCTTTGTGCTTACGGTTTCAGTTTTGGTTTCAGGTACCTCCTCAGCTAGGGGAAAGGAGCCGGCGCGGTAGCAGCATGTCACACACACACACACTCTTCGGTTTTCGCATTTACTAGCTTTTCTGGGATTGATACTCTGATATTCTGATTAGTTGTATGTTTTGGTTTTCAGACATGGTTCAGTTTATATTATGGATGATCGAATGATGTTTTAGTTATTGATATTTTCTAAAGTAACGTTTTTAAACAAAAAAATTTTGATGTGAAAATTGGGTCGTTACAAGTTGGTATCAGAGCCCGGGTTTGAGGGATTCGGACTCACCTTCGGGGGTGTCTGAACTCAAATCTAGGGATTTAAAGAACTTTTTTTAGAAAATGATTTCGAACAACGAGAAAAGAGTTTAAGATAGAACAAAAGTGTGTGTGATGTGCGCGACCGGCCGAGCTCAAGTAAGTACTCCCCAAAGTACCCATACCATTTTATGTTTTGTTTATCTGCTTTTGTAGAACAGCATGCTAGAATAGGGCTAAGGATCTAGGAATGATGCCTTATGTGCCTGCCTTATGTGTTCCATCTATATGTGAATTGCATGCTTGTATAGTGTAGACAGCGGTAGGGTAGCCTGCTAGGGTTTGCCTGGTAGTATAAGCTAACACGGTGTGCTAGTTCAGTTCCTCTCTATGAGAGCGGAATTGTTTGAAGTCGTTTTTCCTTGTCCGAATGCTGCTTGCTTCTGATGGGTTTTGGTCATAAGACATCCTATGTGCTCATACAAACCCTAATGCTTGGATCTAGGTTTCTCTATTGTACATGCTTTGAATCCAAGACTATAAACCCTAATTCTAGCATTCAAATAATCATATTAACATAAGAATGAGTTTATAATGTTACCTTGATTGTTATGTAGCAATAACAATCCCAAATCTCCTTGTATTGACTTTGGAAGGCTTAGAGTCACAAGTGTCACTCCTCCAATGGCTTACAAACACCATAAGCAAATGGAGAAGGTATAAAGAGAGAGGTGAGAGGTTAGAATTCGTATCTAGGACCTCTTGGGAAGGGATACACGAATTCATGACCCTAGGGGTGTTTATATAGGTGTAGAGATAGGGTTTCAGTCATTATCCTTATCTAGTTGATTATCCATTAAGCAACCAATAAGATAATCCTTGAATCCTTATCATACTCGAATTCTAAGGCTTTCCAACCTTAAATTCGTCCACCATATAAATAAGATAATCCTTACCTTATTTTGTAACTATCACATAATTACAAATCAGCCCCTCTAGTTTAATTAATTACATTTGATCACAAAACTAATTCTTAATTAATTATTGACCAATATTAATTAAACAAATATGATTTCTCCTTTAATATATTATTCCTATAACATATTAATAAATCATATTATCCTTTCTCTCTTTATTCATTTCTCCAATCAAGTTGCTTTGGTGAAGGCAACCCAAAAGGACCATGCACCATCGGGTCAAGTACATACCAAAATAGTTATGGACTTAGACACTAATCCAACAGTCTCCCACTTGGATAAGTCTAATAACTATTCTGCGTATGACTTCAGATCCTGATCTGCAATCGTAGCTTTCCAAAGCCGCTGTCAACTCTGATCATATCAGATACGCGTGTCCTTAGATAAGGGATCGTATATTCCTCCATTCTAGATATCGTATGAGATATGATTTCTAATCATTCTCTTTGTACTATATCTCGATTTCCGATTTATGACGACAGACTAATTGAACAAATCAAATTAGCCCTAGCCCGGCCGAGCATTTACGTTTGTCATCACTAAACCATCGAGGGGCCCAAAGATATTGCTTTTATCCTACTTTGGATAAAAGGAACGGATAAACTTTGATACAATGCTCGCTTGCACTCACTAACCAAATCACACACAACAATATGTTTTATAACACCAAGTTACTAGTGCGTTTACATATTATCAATGTGCAACCGATTAGCAAGATACAACTCACACATCTCGGTTTCAAGAATATAAGATGTTATCGTCTCACTAATCACTCGAGATAGTGATCCAAGTGAGCGTGGGTTTAATCCAATGCTCAAATCATATTCATAAGCACTCATGAATGTTGCAGCAAACATTTGCTTATGTCTAATACTCTTATAGACAATCCACACACCAATTCACGACAATCTTCATTCATATCTACTTCCAACATATGAACGACTGTGGCCCGTTTGAATAATTCGATTATTCTTAATAAACTCAATTATTCTGGAAGTCAAAACATGCAAGGTGAAACACAAAAATAATACTAATCCCATATGGCCTCAAACCTTTGAGTATAAGCAAAACACGTTTTATTTATCATCATATCGATTACTCATTATTTGTCGTTTCTGGTAATCAACTTCTTACTTGAATTATTACACTTGTCCCATGCTCCTATGTGACATCCCGGAATTTAGGGCATAGACTTCAAACGACTAAACTACGACAAATCTATTTGTAATTAATTCATTCAGCTTTAACTGCATCTAAGGAAATATAAATGAGTTAATTTCAATTATTATATAATATTTGATGATATTTTTATGCCCAAACGTGTAAACTGGTAACCCAATCAAACCGCTCAACTGCAGCGCTGACTAATGCGTCTGAAAATTGAAATTTAACATTTTTTCATTTTTGAGCAAAATAAACACAAAAATATGATAGTACATGTTCCCCCATTTCCAAAAATATAAAGAACGTCCAAAACGGAGTTTGTATGCAAAAGATATAACCGCTTTAAGAAAAACGGACAGTAAAACACTTTTATTCTTTAATCGCGTAAACAAAAACGTTCCGTTGAGGCACTTACGCTTTGCCGATGGGATTTTTGAGAGCGTTTTTGGACTCAGGATATAGAATATTATTTAATTTCACACTCAAAATAATTCTTACGAAAATATTTATGAAAGTCGCGAAAACGGACACCGCCAACCGTTAAGACGCAAAACTTCAAACGCAATTTCCCGGAGATCCGTAACTCCAAAAATTAATTTGTTTGATGTTCTGAAATCCTTGAATTATACTCTATCTAAAAGTCCTTTCGAAAAAAATATTTGATGCACGAATCCCGAGGCACCCGGTTTTCGCATGTTTTGGACATGAAATAGAGGTATAACTCCATGTGGGGCCCACATGTGATGGACTCCAAAAACCTGATCTCTTCCAGCTGGTATAACCCACGTGCTCTCCTTCCACCTCTCCTTCTTTGTGTACAAGTTTCACCAACATAGTACAAGAGATAGGTGTAGGAGTATGGCCTCTTTATATGTGAGTATGCATTTTTAGTATAAATACATGCATAAGCAGCCTCCAAAATCACACAATTCATCAGCTTCTTCTTCCCTCTCAATTCTCTCTCTCACAGTTACAACATCACCACCATGGATCACCTCCTCCTTTCTGGTCTTCCCTGTTAAAATAAGCAAGAAAGAAGCATCAAAAGGCCACCGGAGTAGCCTCCTGCCACCACTGAATCACCCTCCTGCCAGCAATCACCCACCACCCATTGCAACCTTCAAACACCCACTTCCACCACCCAAGAACTTCATCCCTAAGCTGTCATTGCTATTAATTTCGATCCCCAAAAGCTTCTCCACAATTGTTGCATCGAAATACTGGTAAAAGAAAAAAGAACGAAGCCAACAGCACCGAACTATCACCTCCGTCAACCTCTCGTCACTCACGGCCACCACCAGCACCGCCGGTTTCTGCTGCTGCTCCACTTCTGTGAGTCATCGCCACCCTCCAATTTATTTGTCTTTTGTTCTCATTAAGTTAAACAAATCAAGGACCACTGTATATATTCTGGTTGTGCCTCGGTGTATCACGAAAACAAAGAAGACGAACAGGAGGTTTCCCTCCTGTTTATCAATCAGATACACAAACATGCATGCGGTTTTGCCACATGCAGTCCCCCAAGTATGATATTGTCTAGATTCAACCCCTTACTCCCAAAAACTGTTTTTAAACTAGGTCCTAAGTCCTAAACATACATTTGAAATATTCACAATCTACCCAAATTTTGAAAAATCCTTTCAATAGAAGTTGAAAATATTAAAATAGAAATTTCATAAATTCATTTTTTTTTACATATATATACATTTTTATATTTGATTGTTATTAAATCTTAAATTATAAAAATTGTATTTTGATTTAAATAAATTTTTGGGAGTTAAATATTTTAGGAAAATAATAAACTAAATTTTTAGAAAAAAAATTTTTTTATTTAAATGAATTTTGAGATAATAAACATTTAGAAAAATTCTAAACCATTATACTAGTTCAAATACCCAATATCTACCAAATATTGATTTATAACAAATATTTCTAGGAAATTGGATTTATCCCGGAAATCACGACCTCTCGGCAACGCATCTCGACATTCAGAACTACTCTTTAACCACTCGATAAGGTGAGAGTTACGGCCCCTCTTTTTGTATTTATTTGTTTTGGGGGAGAATACATGTGCTATATATTATTTATGATACAAATATATAAGTCTTATATGATATGCATGCTACAAATTTAAGTTATAAATACTTCCATCATGCATAAGACTTTACACACTTATACAAGATCGTTATGTTAAAATACATATCTCTATAAAAGCGAGTAATTTATACTTTTATAAATACGTCAACCATACTCGACTTTACAAATACTATACTACGAGTTTCATTGTGCCCGGTACTTATCCATAATTAAGCTAGGGTGAGAGTTATTCACAAACTTTGCGTTAATGGTTTTTGAGTGAGACGCTACTATTCATTAGCTGAGTTTAATCACTTAGCCTGCCCCACACTGCTATAATCGTTAATCTTCGGAGCGAGTTACATATATATAGATCTATATAGGGTTGACAACCCCACCTGCGGTTGCTAGCTACAACCATCGACTGATCAATCGAAACAGGTGATATGTGTCTACGATCGATACTACGATGTCCAATGAAGCATCGTAGGGAGGGGTACCTTTCGTCTATAGCTCGATTATAGAACTCACTAAAAACATTAACACGAATCTCTCTCACTTTTTCACTACAACCATATGTTTGGTTGCTTTTAGAACTGTTTTAAAGTACAGTGGTTACTTATACAATTGATATATTTAAACTTTCATGAAGTTATTACAAACACATTTTCTTTAAAAGCATAATTTTATTTATAAAATTACTTTTTAGCTTTTAAAGACTCATGACAAGCATTGTTTCAACTATCATGATACAAGAAAAATATACTCTTGGACTCTTATAAAAGTATTATTACTGCGGCTAGCAGAAAACCTGTGACTCTCACCAACCTCGTGTTGACTTTCAAAATACATGTATTCTCAGGAAATCAGTGAAATTTCGGGCACACTCAGACGATGGAAAACATGGCTCGCAAGTACTTTAATTTTCTACTTTTGAACTGTTGTGCCTCACTGTTAAGGCAAACTCGTATTATTATTTTATTACTATCTGTAAGAACCATGTATGAAAACATAAACATGTAATGAAATGTTGTTTTGTTTATTGTTGTACTTGTGCTGTATATTCAATTTATCTGTGATCCATGAACTTAGTCGCACAGCCCGGCATGTTCCGCCGCCTCGGCCGGGGGTGTGACAGATTGGTATCAGAGCTAAATTGGCTATAGAGAACTCGTATCCTCGAAAGAGGAATACAACTATAGCAACTAGCTTCTTATAAAAGTATTATCAATAATAAAACTACTTCCCGACTACTTACGGTATGGTAGTTGGGAAGTACAAAACAAAGATTAATAATACTACAAACCCCACCAACCTTAATATGTAAGAGTTGATATATATACCCTGACCCACGATGAGAACACTTAATAAAAATTCTAAACATCCCTTCAACTAAAACTACCAACTCAACCCTTTAGGTCAAACGCCTCAATTAAAGGTTAGTATCGTACATAAGCCATACCACAAATAAACCTGGAACGCGCGCCTATGTTATTTATGGTCGGGCCGGTGCACAACCAACCTTGAGCAAGGAGTTTGACAAGCTACAACGGTTGAGAGTTTTAGAAGTTGAAGAATATCCATCAGATTCGTTGCTGAAGCTTAATACCTTAGACTCCTTTTATCAACCTTAAAACTCTTATAAAAAAAAAATAATAATAATAAAAATAAAATAAAAACTTATACAAATTTACTAAACCGCTTGAAACCCTTCTATGTAGATGGCTGGACTACCAGATAACCCTGATGACTGGTTTCGACTTGAGGATCCTGATGAGCCATTTGGAGTTCCTTTGCATCCACATCCACTACACTTAGCGGGGGATCCGTACTTTCCCCATGACGGTCTTGAGGAGGATCCCGAAGAGGATCCTGAGGAGGATCCCGATGAGGAGGAGCTCGAGAATGAGGGCATATTTCAGGATGCCCAAGAGACTGATGATGATGGTCCTGTAGAGGATGAGGGAGACCTCTCCGAAGAGGAACCTACTCCCCTTACCCCACCAGACTCACCACCGAGACCCTACTACCAGCCGTACCTTCTGCGCGGCAAGGGCCCTTGTATGATGAGGACCCCAGGAACTACTATATCTCCTATTTACCACTTGGACCCAGCTGCTCAGGTTTCCCGACCCACTAGTGGTCTATTAGGGGAAACGTAATCGACCCAGTGAGCCATCTTGGCTCACAGACCTCCTTAGCAGGAGGGATGCTACTGATCTACCACCACGGTTTGAGGTTGGTGAATCTTCACGAGCACCACTCAGGTTTAATCCTGAGGATGATCCGATACCTCGCTTGATGACTCAGATTGATTAGACTGAGGATAGGATTAGATCCTTGGAGCAGTTTGTGAGAGGTCCAGGCTCTACTTCCCTCGACCATCGAGTTGAGACACTCGAGGAAGAGGAGAAGGAGAATTCTGATGCGATCCAGATATTATATCATCTCTCGGGTGCTGATCACGACGCAGTGAATGCCTTGAGTGCTCAGGTTAGAGCACATAACTACCGGATTCAGATCATGGAGAGCGAGCTTGCTGCGCAGCGAAATCAGTTGGTTATCTCTGCGCAGGAACGACGATACATCTTGGACCAGTTCGAGGACTTTGTCCTCTATGTGATGACTCGATTTGGGAGGTAGATATCTAGGACAGCTTGTGTCCTAGGATAAGGTTAGGACTTTTGAGGAATAGCTTTTGTATTGCAAGTGTTTATCACTGCCTGGTTTGTAATAGCTCTTTTGAAAAGCTTTTCTATTTCTAACCTTATATGGTTAAAACTTTGTAACCAAAAGAAGCAGTTCTGATGACAATGTTTCAGTGTTTTATTAAATGTTTGTATTTATTATGTATTGCTTGCAAAACTCTATATATCAGGAAAAGCTTTCATTTTCTGGTTTCGCAAGAAAAACAAATTGAACAAATACAAAATACACACACATTATAACTATATGGTTTAAAAAAAAATTAATCTACTTATCTAACGTATTAGGATAATGCCTCGACGAAAAGAACCACGAGTTCGTCCACCACCGACTCCCCGAACTATCAGGAGAAGTGCTCCAGAGATAACTCAAACAACAGAAGAAACTCCAGACCCTGAAGAAGCCCCAAGTGCTACAAATAACCACCAGAATTTCCAGATGGATCCCACCATGATGCAGAACATGCTTGCACAAGGGATTGCTACGGCCTTGGCGACTTATGAGGCAGCTCGAAACGGGAATACTGGAAATAGTGGAAGTGGTACTCCTGTAGTTGCCCAAAGAAATCCCAAACACTGCTCATACAAAGAATTCATGGGTTGTAAACCCCGATCCTTCTACGGAACTGAAGGAGCTGTTGGCCTATCCCGATGGATAGAGAAGATTGAAGCTGTCTTCCACATCAGCTCTTGCCCGGATGACTGCAGGGTTAAGTACGCTACCTGCACACTGATGGATGCTGCCTTAACTTGGTGGAACAACCATGCCAAGACCGTGGGAATTGCGGAAGCCTATGCCATGGGATGGGAACAGCTGAAACTAATGATGACTAAAGTGTATTGCCCACGACAGGAGATTCAGGCATTAGAACAAGAACTCTGGAACCTAACCATGCAAGGATCAGAGGTAGCTGCTTATACCTCCCGATTCGAAGACCTTGCAACTCTTTGTCCCGGAATGGTACCTTCAGAAGACAAGAAGATGGAGAGATACATTTGGGGATTAGCATCGCCAGTCCAAGGTCTGGTTACTGCATCCAGACCCTCAACTTTTGATAGTGCCAAGCAGCTGGCCTATGAGTTGACTGAACAATGTATCCGACAAGGCACCATGGCCCCTGCAAAAGAAAAGAATCAAACTGGGAAATCTAAGAGAAACTTCCAGGGAAAGCCAAAAGGGAACTTCAAACACCGTAAGCGAAACCCAGAGCCTGTAACGGTGTATGCTGCAGTCACAACCACTCCCACTCCAGTAAAACCCTACGCTGGAACTCTACCTCGCTGCCCTAAGTGCAATTATCATCATGTTGGAGACTGCAGGATATGTAGCAACTGCAAATTAAGCGGTCATACCACCAAATTTTGCAAAAAGAACCCAAGCAACACAGTCTCAACTACTACCGCAAGAGAAAGTCGAACCTGCTTCGAGTGCAACCAACATGGACATTTCAGGAAAGATTGTCCTAAGCTGAAGAGACAGGGTGGTCAAGGAAGGGCATTTGTGATAGGTGCGGGAGACGCACGCCAGGAACCAACTGTGGTTACTGGTACGTTTCCTATCAACAATATTTATGCCTCTGTATTATTTGACACTGGTGCTGATAAGAGTTTTATTTCCCACAAATTTAGAAAAATGATTAATCATGAATCATGCAAACTCAATAATGCTTACACGGTAGAAGTAGCCAATGGTCAAATAGAAAGCACCTTAGAAATACTCACCAACTGCCTTCTCACCCTGAATAATCACGTGTTCCCTGTCGACTTAATGCCCATAACCATTGGAAGTTTCGATGTAATCATCGGAATGGATTGGTTATCAGCCCATCGAGCGGAGATTTTATGTTACGAAAAAGCTGTACGATTACCCTTACCAAACGATGAAGTCCTTGTGATTTATGGAGACAAGGCGGGGAAGAACCTACGAGTCATTACTTGCATGAAGGCAAGGAAGTATTTGCAGAAGAGATGCTACGCTTTCTTGGCCCACGTGGTGGATACGCAAGGCAAGGGTAAGGAAATCAAAGACATACCACAAGTGTGTGACTACCCAGACGTATTTCCAGAAGACCTACCTGGAGTACCTCCTATCAGACAGGTTGAATTTCGAATCGACCTTATCCCGGGTGCAGCACCAGTGGCACGGTCTCCTTATCGCCTGGCTCCATCGGAAATGCAAGAACTATCCAGTCAACTTCAAGAACTTCTCGACAAAGGCTTTATTCGGCCAAGCTTCTCTCCATGGGGAGCCCCGGTATTGTTTGTCAAAAAGAAGGATGGTTCTTTTAGGATGTGCATCGATTATCGAGAGTTGAATAAGCTCACTATCAAAAACCGGTATCCACTCCCGAGGATCGATGACCTGTTCGACCAATTACAAGGATCCTGCTACTACTCAAAGATCGACCTACGATCCGGCTATCATCAACTTAGAGTTCAAGAAGCGGATATTCCAAAGACGGCATTCCGAACTAGATACGGTCACTATGAGTTTCTAGTGATGCCATTTGGACTGACCAACGCACCTGCCGTATTCATGGACCTTATGAATCGGGTGTGTAAACCCTACTTGGACAAATTTGTGATTGTCTTTATCGATGACATATTAATATACTCACGAACCAAGGAAGAACATGACCAGCACTTGCGTTTAATCCTAGAACTACTAAGAAAAGAAAAACTTTATGCAAAGTTTTCTAAGTGTGAGTTCTGGATTAACGAAGTTCATTTCCTCGGTCATGTGGTCAGCAATAAAGGGATTCATGTCGATCCGGTGAAGATTGAAGCTGTCAAGAATTGGAAAGCACCAACAACACCAACCGAAGTACGTCAGTTCTTAGGGCTTGCAGACTATTATCGGAGATTTATTGAGAACTTCTCCAAAATAGCCAAGCCTCTCACCGCACTAACCCAGAAAGACAAAAAGTTCAACTGGGGAGACAGTCAAGAGTCTGCCTTCCGAAAATTGAAGCAATTGTTATGCAGTGCACCAATTTTGTCTCTTCCCGAGGGAACAGAAGACTTTGTAGTATACTGTGATGCCTCACGTCAAGGGTTAGGGTGTGTACTAATGCAGAGGAATAAGGTTATTGCATATGCATCCCGACAACTAAAGCCAAATGAGACAAACTACACTACCCATGACTTAGAGTTGGGAGCCGTAATATTTGCTCTGAAGATTTGGAGACACTATCTATACGGGACAAAGTGCATTGTATTCACAGACCACAAGAGCCTCCAACACATTTTTGATCAAAAAGAGCTCAATATGAGACAACGAAGATGGGTCGAATTACTAAATGATTATGAATGCGAGATTCGTTATCATCCCGGTAAAGCAAACGTTGTGGCAGATGCCTTAAGCAGGAAGGAACGAGCAAAACCTCTTCGTGTAAAGGCTCTAACCCTAACCATCCACTCGAACCTTACTATTCAAATTCGTGATGCTCAGCTAGAAGCACTTAAACCTGAAAACATCATGGAAGAAAACCTACGAGGCATGGACAAACAGTTCGACCTCAGAGATGATGGAACGCGATACTTCATGAACCGAATTTGGACTCCAAGATTTGGAGAAGTCAGAGATTTGGTTTTAAACGAAGCTCACAAGTCAAGATACTCAATACATCCCGGATCAGACAAGATGTATCTCGATCTCAAGAAGCATTATTGGTGGCCCAATATGAAGGCAGAAATTGCCACTTATGTTGGTAAGTGTTTGACCTGCTCCAAGGTCAAGGCGGAGTACCAGAAGCCGTCTGGCCTGCTACAACAACCATCAATTCCAGAATGGAAGTGGGAACAAATAACAATGGACTTTATAACAAAGTTGCCCAAGACATCAAGCGGTTACGATACCATATGGGTAGTGGTTGACCGTTTGACCAAGTCCGCTCACTTCTTAGCCATCAAGGAAACTGATAAGATGGAAAAACTCACCAGAACTTATCTCAAGGAGATAGTCAAACTACACGGTGTGCCAATATCTATCATCTCGGACCGAGATAGTAGATTCACTTCCAGATTTTGGCAATCACTGCAAAGATCCCTAGGCACAAAACTCGACATGAGTACAGCATATCATCCCCAAACGGATGGCCAGAGCGAAAGGACAATACAAACTCTGGAAGATATGCTCCGCGCTTGTGTGATAGACTTTGGTAACGCATGGGATACTCACTTGCCATTAGTTGAGTTCTCTTACAACAACAGCTATCACAGTAGTATAAAGGCCGCTCCATTCGAGGCCTTGTATGGGCGCAAATGTCGTTCACCATTATGTTGGGCAGAGATTGGAGATACCCAACTAGCAGGAAAACATATTAGAGATACACTATTCACTGGACCTGAAATCATTCAGGAGACAACAGAAAAGATTTTTCAGATAAAAGAATGGCTAAAAGTCGCACGTAGTCGGCAGAAGAGTTATGCTGACAACAGATGCAAACCATTGGAATTCAAAGTAGGAGACCGAGTCCTACTAAAAGTTGCCCCATGGAAGGGTGTCATTAGATTCGGAAAAAGAGGAAAGCTAAACCCACGTTACATCGGACCCTTTGAGATCCAAGCAAGAGTTGGTCTGGTAGCTTATAAGCTCAACCTACCTCAAGAGCTTAACAAGGTTCACGATACCTTCCATGTGTCTAATCTCAAAAAGTGCCTAGCCGATGAAAATTTGATCGTACCACTCGATGAAATTCAGGTCAACACAAAGCTTCACTTCATGGAGGAACCAATGGAGATTATGGATCGGGAAATTAAAAGACTTAAACAAAACCGCATACCTATAGTAAAAGTCCGATGGAACTCTCGTAGAGGGCCAGAGTTTACCTGGGAACGCGAGGACCAAATGAAGCAAAAGTACCCACACTTATTCAATGATGCCCCCTCCACTAGTGAAAGAACTAACTACTAGTGTAAAGTAGCCAAGAATGTAATAATTTCGGGACGAAATTCCCTTAACGGGGAGGTAATGTGACATCCCGGAATTTAGGGCATAGACTTCAAACGACTAAACTACGACAAATCTATTTGTAATTAATTCATTCAGCTTTAACTGCATCTAAGGAAATATAAATGAGTTAATTTCAATTATTATATAATATTTGATGATATTTTTATGCCCAAACGTGTAAACTGGTAACCCAATCAAACCGCTCAACTGCAGCGCTGACTAATGCGTCTGAAAATTGAAATTTAACATTTTTTCATTTTTGAGCAAAATAAACACAAAAATATGATAGTACATGTTCCCCCATTTCCAAAAATATAAAGAACGTCCAAAACGGAGTTTGTATGCAAAAGATATAACCGCTTTAAGAAAAACGGACAGTAAAACACTTTTATTCTTTAATCGCGTAAACAAAAACGTTCCGTTGAGGCACTTACGCTTTGCCGATGGGATTTTTGAGAGCGTTTTTGGACTCAGGATATAGAATATTATTTAATTTCACACTCAAAATAATTCTTACGAAAATATTTATGAAAGTCGCGAAAACGGACACCGCCAACCGTTAAGACGCAAAACTTCAAACGCAATTTCCCGGAGATCCGTAACTCCAAAAATTAATTTGTTTGATGTTCTGAAATCCTTGAATTATACTCTATCTAAAAGTCCTTTCGAAAAAAATATTTGATGCACGAATCCCGAGGCACCCGGTTTTCGCATGTTTTGGACATGAAATAGAGGTATAACTCCATGTGGGGCCCACATGTGATGGACTCCAAAAACCTGATCTCTTCCAGCTGGTATAACCCACGTGCTCTCCTTCCACCTCTCCTTCTTTGTGTACAAGTTTCACCAACATAGTACAAGAGATAGGTGTAGGAGTATGGCCTCTTTATATGTGAGTATGCATTTTTAGTATAAATACATGCATAAGCAGCCTCCAAAATCACACAATTCATCAGCTTCTTCTTCCCTCTCAATTCTCTCTCTCACAGTTACAACATCACCACCATGGATCACCTCCTCCTTTCTGGTCTTCCCTGTTAAAATAAGCAAGAAAGAAGCATCAAAAGGCCACCGGAGTAGCCTCCTGCCACCACTGAATCACCCTCCTGCCAGCAATCACCCACCACCCATTGCAACCTTCAAACACCCACTTCCACCACCCAAGAACTTCATCCCTAAGCTGTCATTGCTATTAATTTCGATCCCCAAAAGCTTCTCCACAATTGTTGCATCGAAATACTGGTAAAAGAAAAAAGAACGAAGCCAACAGCACCGAACTATCACCTCCGTCAACCTCTCGTCACTCACGGCCACCACCAGCACCGCCGGTTTCTGCTGCTGCTCCACTTCTGTGAGTCATCGCCACCCTCCAATTTATTTGTCTTTTGTTCTCATTAAGTTAAACAAATCAAGGACCACTGTATATATTCTGGTTGTGCCTCGGTGTATCACGAAAACAAAGAAGACGAACAGGAGGTTTCCCTCCTGTTTATCAATCAGATACACAAACATGCATGCGGTTTTGCCACATGCAGTCCCCCAAGTATGATATTGTCTAGATTCAACCCCTTACTCCCAAAAACTGTTTTTAAACTAGGTCCTAAGTCCTAAACATACATTTGAAATATTCACAATCTACCCAAATTTTGAAAAATCCTTTCAATAGAAGTTGAAAATATTAAAATAGAAATTTCATAAATTCATTTTTTTTTACATATATATACATTTTTATATTTGATTGTTATTAAATCTTAAATTATAAAAATTGTATTTTGATTTAAATAAATTTTTGGGAGTTAAATATTTTAGGAAAATAATAAACTAAATTTTTAGAAAAAAATTTTTTTTATTTAAATGAATTTTGAGATAATAAACATTTAGAAAAATTCTAAACCATTATACTAGTTCAAATACCCAATATCTACCAAATATTGATTTATAACAAATATTTCTAGGAAATTGGATTTATCCCGGAAATCACGACCTCTCGGCAACGCATCTCGACATTCAGAACTACTCTTTAACCACTCGATAAGGTGAGAGTTACGGCCCCTCTTTTTGTATTTATTTGTTTTGGGGGAGAATACATGTGCTATATATTATTTATGATACAAATATATAAGTCTTATATGATATGCATGCTACAAATTTAAGTTATAAATACTTCCATCATGCATAAGACTTTACACACTTATACAAGATCGTTATGTTAAAATACATATCTCTATAAAAGCGAGTAATTTATACTTTTATAAATACGTCAACCATACTCGACTTTACAAATACTATACTACGAGTTTCATTGTGCCCGGTACTTATCCATAATTAAGCTAGGGTGAGAGTTATTCACAAACTTTGCGTTAATGGTTTTTGAGTGAGACGCTACTATTCATTAGCTGAGTTTAATCACTTAGCCTGCCCCACACTGCTATAATCGTTAATCTTCGGAGCGAGTTACATATATATAGATCTATATAGGGTTGACAACCCCACCTGCGGTTGCTAGCTACAACCATCGACTGATCAATCGAAACAGGTGATATGTGTCTACGATCGATACTACGATGTCCAATGAAGCATCGTAGGGAGGGGTACCTTTCGTCTATAGCTCGATTATAGAACTCACTAAAAACATTAACACGAATCTCTCTCACTTTTTCACTACAACCATATGTTTGGTTGCTTTTAGAACTGTTTTAAAGTACAGTGGTTACTTATACAATTGATATATTTAAACTTTCATGAAGTTATTACAAACACATTTTCTTTAAAAGCATAATTTTATTTATAAAATTACTTTTTAGCTTTTAAAGACTCATGACAAGCATTGTTTCAACTATCATGATACAAGAAAAATATACTCTTGGACTCTTATAAAAGTATTATTACTGCGGCTAGCAGAAAACCTGTGACTCTCACCAACCTCGTGTTGACTTTCAAAATACATGTATTCTCAGGAAATCAGTGAAATTTCGGGCACACTCAGACGATGGAAAACATGGCTCGCAAGTACTTTAATTTTCTACTTTTGAACTGTTGTGCCTCACTGTTAAGGCAAACTCGTATTATTATTTTATTACTATCTGTAAGAACCATGTATGAAAACATAAACATGTAATGAAATGTTGTTTTGTTTATTGTTGTACTTGTGCTGTATATTCAATTTATCTGTGATCCATGAACTTAGTCGCACAGCCCGGCATGTTCCGCCGCCTCGGCCGGGGGTGTGACATCCTAGCATGCACACAATGTTTACCTATGGTTCTTACTTTTGTGAAATAGACAAATTGAACACATTTCCAATCATTCTCATTTTACAACTCGAAATCCATTTTCTTAAGTGTAAGAATATCAAATTCTTGTTACTTATAGAGTATACTAGATTCTAACACTTTATGCACCGATCCTTTTGTAATGTCACTGCACCAAAGTCACAAAGACTATTGCCAATGATACTACAAAGTCCTCTATCGGAGATTGTCACAAGACAATTCCTTAGATACGATGTCTCTCACTCAAAGTACATTCCTTTGAACATTCTTTTGCATAAAGGTTTCTAATCTAGACATAGATTTTCAATATTTACTTCCCAATATGGACACGCTTCCATATTTTCCATATGACAACTAATTTCTTAATAGAATCTTATCTATTCGTAATGATGTTGATATTGTCCATCTAATATGGAAACATTTCCATAATTTCCAATACTATACTTCCAACTACTCACAAGCGACCAATTCTCGTCGAACTTCGAATTGTCCTTTGATAGTTGTTTAATTATTTTAGTCAAAACCAATTCTAGTCCCTTTTCCCTCTAAATGCACTAGACATTTGGAAAATTTTAGAATGGTCAAACATTAAATCATTTGCAATCGATCCTATACTCGAAGCGTATGGGACATGATGCATAATGTTTTATTTTCTATGTTCTCAAAATTCGAATTGTGAAGAGGAATGCCGTAATCATAATCGAAATTTTAAGAACATACTATGTACCCTTGACTAAGTTTATTAACATTTCACAACCTAATCCTTTAGATTTGAAATGAAGCATAATATTCTCTCCCTTAATTATAGCAAAACAACCTTTCAACTCTTACAACTTTGCAAAGTATGACTCTTGTTTTCTATAATTAATATTGCCAACTATGCAATACTTGCCTTAATAATCATACAATCATAACATTTATGCTCCCACTATCATGATGATTATTATAAAACATAACACTTATGCTCCCACTAGCTTCGACATGTATTCATAAACATCTTAACTTTCAGAAAAACAATACTTATTGAATTTCTTAAGTTCATGTTTCTAATACTTAGTGCTTTGATAATCTTTTATCAAGACTTCTTGAACTTATACACTTTTGCCTTAGATAGTTCATATGTGTGTCTTAACAATTAAGACTAATTGCCAAACCTCACAATTCAAATTATGGAAAGGGATGCCGTAACCATGATCGAATTCGAGAATGCAATTTTACAATCACTATCTTTAAAATCTTTCTTAGTGAAAGCATTTTCTCACAATCATTTTCATGAAGGAGGAAATCTTATGACACTTAGATTTAAACGGTGTATGTGTTCCTATCCATGTGAATTTGTTAAAAACCAAAGTTTACGACAAATTCAAACTCATATGGATCGAACTTTCTTAATCTTGATTCCTTGCCTTATGGTAGCACAGCTGCCCACCACGTCTTCCAAGTAGTTAAGCAGCTCACCTTTTCCTATCAATGTACTTTCCATTGATCAAGGTCCTTGCCTTTTATGCATTCAAATGAGAACTCATAGGACTCACATGCATAATTAACTCGATTGGATTGGCACAGAAACAAAATAATATCTTCACGATACGTTGTAAACCTCAACTCGTGTGCTAGTGATGATCGATAAGGTTTATTTGATTTGTTCTTGAACCTTTTCAAGACTATTAAGACTCCCACTGACTCCTTGACATATACGATTCTCTTATCAAAACATTTTTTGATAAACAAATATTCAAGAGTTAGTGTAGCTTATATCAAAACAAAACACTTCATAATTTTGGTCTTAGTTGGTCTTTGTCTTATCCAAGACATCACAACTTTCCACAATTGATGAATGTTATAAACCTTCTTAATACTATTCACTCAATGTCACAATCTTGACTTTAAGACTTGTTTTGGAACGAAGTATGATTGACTTCTTGATTTGACCATTTCTTTAATCTTTGATTCCTCTTCTTGGACATACAATTGTACCAAGACTCATTAGAGGATCAATTGAGATATGGTTCTAAATCATTAAGACCTATCATAAAGCATAAAAGCTACTCTCCCTTCCTTTTAGAATGGAGAAACTCTTATCTTTCTGCCTACTTGATTCTTCTTATTCGTTTTGCTATTGATCTAAACCCTTTAATCAATTCAAAATTACACTTAATCTTGTAAGTATAATCATATTTACTAAACCTTTAGTAAATCATGACGAATATCTTTGTTACTCTTATGGTGAACTCGATCAACACACAACTTTGTGTACTCGATCTACTAGTCCTTCACTTGGAACTTTGTCAATGAATTAGTCTAATTTCCAAATATGAAATTTCTCAGTCATCATGCAACCAAGTTGCGTGATTCCAAGTTTCTGTCCAATTGAAACTTGGGCGATGAGAAACTCTCCCTATTTGGTAAATTCTTGACATTTCCATAAATAACATAACTAAGAATCACATCCATTCGTTGTAGAAATATTCAAACATCAATTTTCATAACGATTTCATTGCAAGGAAATAACAAATAAATAAATAAGTCAAACAAAAATTTATTTTATTTATAAAAGCAACGGAAAAACATTTGTCCTTACAATGCAAAATCTATTGTAAACTATGTAAAAGAGAATTTCTAACAACTCTATCATAACTATCTAAGCTCAAAATCCAATCTTCAAGTCCATGAGATCGAGATCCATCTCTTGTGATTAGATTCATCTTGCTCTCTTATCAAGCTTCCTTTCTTTTCACCGATCCTTCAAAACATTCAAATGCAATCTTATTACATCATGTATTAAGAATTAATGAATAGGAACTCAATGGAGTTAGATAGTGGATTCTTACCTAAAGCGTAGTCATACTTTTGACTCTCCCATCTCTTAGATCTCTTAGGTAAATAGGGCAACTTCGTCTCCAATGCCCCTTCTCTTGGCAATAAAAGCAAATTGACTCTTTTGGAACAACACATGGAACTACTTCAGACATCGCCTTTTTCGTATGATCAAACTTTTCGATCATTGCATGTCTTTCATTGCCATTGTCTATATCCATAGAGGTCTTGAAGGCAGATTCACCAATCAACTTTGCTTTTCTATTGTGCTAAACCATTGTTGATTCAGCAGCAATAAGCATGTAGGTGAGATCTATAAGTGTCACGTCGTGGTTCATCATATAGTACTCTCTTACGAACTCACTATACGAGTTAGGAAGTGACTGAAGAACCCAATCAACAGCCATTGCTTCACCGACAACGGATCCCATCATTCTTAATCTATCAATGTGTGACTTCATCCCTAAGACGTGTGCACACACCGACTTGCCCTCTTTATGTTCACTTGCCAAAAGGGCTTGAGTGATATTGAACCTTTCAATTTTACAATCTTGTGGGTTAGGGAGAATAATTGGAGGAGGAGGAGGAAGTGAAGCATGATTTCTTGTTCCTCGATCGAATCGTGGAATATCATCTTCATGTGGATTGCTTGTTCCACGGGATTGATTGAGTCCTTGGTAAATCGCCCAAATGAAATTCCAAGGCTAGGACCCAACACAATATCCTACAACTCGGGAGAGGGATGCCGTAACCCAAATTGCAGAACATTTGAAGGTAAAGTGAATGACGATTCACTAATTTCCATCATGAAAAACGAAAAAGAAATTTAAGTTTTAAATCTATGAAAACTCCTAGATCCTGTGAGATTCATTGAACATTTCAATGGCATGTTTAAATCTCGATATGCCCCTCTTGTTTGTGACTGGGATGCCGAGGATCACAAAGTGGGTGTGAATAACCATGCAAACTACATGGTGCCCTCACATGTTACAATCACCTATTCGATGTGCCGGTAAACCACACACGCTCCACCGAACTATGACAAACATTGAGTCACCCTTTGCTACCTTTGCTTAGAACCATTTAGCGTGCCGGTAAACCACACACGCTCCACTAACGTCTTCGCAAGGGCACAAAGTGTAATTTCATGGAATTGCATCAATTCACTTTTTGCCTAAGTAACTAAGATTGGGAATTTGAAAAACATTTAGTTACTTGGTATTTCATTATACTTATAATGGAAGGTTTCGTCCTATCCTACCCGTTCGGCTAACGACCCTCCACTAGTCAAGAGTGCGGTGGGTAAGAGTGGATACCCATTCAATCGCCATTTTATAGGCAATTTCCTTAAACACCCCTTATAGACCAGCTTCGTGAATGAGGCCTACTAACGGTAAGACTGACTTTTACTCATACATATATATATAATGTTAGACTTTTAATCTTATATATAGTATAGGGTGTATTTTATACTTTTAAAATACTATGTGGTTAACTTTAATAATTACACTTTTAATTCAATTAAATTGTTAACCTAAACTTTTATGGATTTATTAAACCTCTTTTAATTATACTCCTTAATTAATTAATAAAACCATAAGGGTGTGATTTGAACTTTTCAAAACATTACTAGAGTTTTAGAATTTAACATTTCTAATTAAACTTTTAATCAACTTTTAAATTCCAAAACTTGAGGGCAAGTTTTGAAACCTTTTTTCAAAACATTAGGGTTTTAACTATTTAAATTTCAAAACAACAAAACTTTTGGGGTTCAAATTTAAACTATAGAACCTAAAGGGATAAATTGAAACTATTTCACAAGATAATTCAAATCTAAATTACAAATAATCAAACTTTATCTAATAAAACAAGTGATTATCTAAATTTTGACAATTATCTTCTATTTAGGTAAGGATAATCACATAATAATGGAAAAATTCGGATTTTATCACAAAAACGAGTTTATGGTAATTATCCAAAACCAAAACAGGAAGAAAATCGTGAAAACGAGCTGTCAGATACTTTGACTCGTCGAGTCGGGCTTGGACTCGTCGAGATCAGCTGACTCGGCGAGTTCACCAAGTGACTCGGCGAGTCAAACCTTCAAAACTCAAAAAAAAAAAACGATTTTTAGTGCTTATTACGATCAAATATGCATCAATACAATAGAAACCAATCAAGGCTCTGATACCACTGATGGGTTTTGGTCATAAGACATCCTATGTGCTCATACAAACCCTAATGCTTGGATCTAGGTTTCTCTATTGTACATGCTTTGAATCCAAGACTATAAACCCTAATTCTAGCATTCAAATAATCATATTAACATAAGAATTAGTTTATAATGTTACCTTGATTGTTATGTAGCAATAACAATCCAAATCTCCTTGTATTGACTTTGGAAGGCTTAGAGTCACAAGTGTCACTCCTCTAATGGCTTACAAACACCATAAGCAAATGGAGAAGGTATAAAAAGAGAGGTGAGAGGTTAGAATTCGTATCTAGGACCTCTTGGGAAGGGATACACGAATTCATGACCCTAGGGGTGTTTATATAGGTGTAGAGATAGGGTTTCAGTCATTATCCTTATCTAGTTGATTATCCATTAAGCAACCAATAAGATAATCCTTGAATCCTTATCATACTTGAATTCTAAGGCTTTCCAACCTTAAATTCGTCCACCATATAAATAAGATAATCCTTACCTTATTTTGTAACTATCACATAATTACAAATCAGCCCCTATAGTTTAATTAATTACATTTGATCACAAAACTAATTCTTAATTAATTATTGACCAATATTAATTAAACAAATATGATTTCTCCTTTAATATATTATTCCTATAACATATTAATAAATCATATTATCCTTTCTCTCTTTATTCATTTCTCCAATCAAGTTGCTTTGGTGAAGGCAACCCAAAAGGACCATGCACCATCGGGTCAAGTACATACCAAAATAGTTATGGACTTAGACACTAATCCAAGAGCTTAGTGCTAAGTGGGACTCCGAATAATGGGAATTAGCCATTAGGCGAATACGTCACACCACATGCGATCAGAGTTGAATAATCTTAGAGTACCGGATTTAATCCTACTGCGCAGCTCTTGTTTGAGTCCAACCGTTGTAGGGACGAGTCGGGTACTCGAAGGATTATCTGAGTCTCGCCGCATGTGATGGTGTTCGGGTGATGGCCAATTGGCATTATAATGAGGCCTACAGCAGCTGAGGACTGGTTAGAGTAGAATTAGAGATCTCCCTAGGGCAAGCCTAGGATGAGTATAGCTTTGATCAACAGTAGTAAAGGGGATCTGGTGGAGTCGAGGAATTCCTTGGAGAAGGTACGGATAGATGTGGAAGGTAGTATGGGCCCGTACTACTGAAAGCAAAGGATCCGTACCCGAACCAAGGAAGGCCAAGATGAGACCAGGGAACCTGTAAGTAGTTGAGATCCCTCAGAAAGTAGCAGTATCACTAATGATTATTATGATGTTTTGCAGAATGGTGGTACTTCGACCGAGACCGACAGATGGCGGTTCAGGAGAGGGGTCAGGTTCGGGATCAGGCTCCGAGCCGATTGACGAGAGGCTACGTGAGTTCATCACGTCGGAGATCACCAGGGGCATCCTTGAGTCGACCCCCATTCTCTTTGGGTCGATCAAGGAGGGGATCATGGAGTTGATGGAGGATCGCCTACGGGCATTCAGGAGCGATTTAGCCTCTAGCCAGTCAGGATCTCGCACACTGTCCTTCAAGGACTTCAGGGGCAGTGGTGCGCCGGATTTCCATGGGGTGAAGGACCCCATTGTCGCCAGGCGATGGATTGCAGATATCGAGTCTGCCCAGTTGACTAGCTTCTGCCCCGAGGGGTCGAAGGTGAGGTACGCAGCAGGGTGTTTACGAGACCGAGTCCGGGATTGGTGGGAGTCAGTGGGTGACTCGTTGGGAGCCTCGGCTATCGAGGCAATGACCTGGTCGGACTTTGTGACCAGGTTCAGGGCAGAGTTTGCACCGGCGGTCGAGCTTCAACAGCTGGCCAGGGAGTTTCTAGACATGAGGCAGACGACGGAGACTGTGGCGGAGATCACCGCCAAGTACCGGGAGAGGGCTTTATTGGTGCCCCAGTATGCCGGTGACGAGGACATGAGGAGGACTCGTTACCATGATATGCTACGAGCTGACATCCGGGAGCATGTTAGCTTTTCGGCTTGCCCTACCCTGGACTCTATGATTGCCAGGGCTAGGGAGAGGTAGATAGATTTGGAGCACATCCGGAAACGGAAACTAGAGGACGGTCAGGCGGGAGGGGCTTCGGGGAAGAAGCCCAAGGGATCAGACGGTAGGCCGAAAGGTCAGTCAGGATCGAGTCGCTGCGGGAAATGCGGCAGGACACACGTGGGGGTATGTAGGATGGGATCAGGAGGCTGCTACAAGTGCGGCAAGACAGGGCACTTTAGCAGGGATTGTACTGCTCCAGTTTCAGCTATTCAGACATCCGAGTTGCTGTGTTTTCACTGCAACCAGAGGGGCCACAAGAAAGCCAATTGCCTCCAGTTGACAGTTGCAGCGCCAGTGAAGGCGCCAGCTCCAGCGACCCTGCGGATCACGGATGGTCGGCAGGGCAAGGCAGAGGCTCCAGTGGTGAGGAGTCGGGCATTTCAGTTGACTGCCGAGGAGGCACGCGCCGCACCCGATGTGGTGACGGGTATGATTCTTCCCCTTTATTTTTTTTATGATGATGTTATGTTATTGATATGTGCTCTATATGTATATGTATGCCTTAGGATCGTTCCATGTGAACGGCTTCCCAGTTCAAGTGTTATTTGATTCAGGAGCATCCCGATCATTCGTTTCCCTTGCACTTAGCAAGAAGTTTCTTGAGCCATCGGGCGAGTTAGATTGCCCTTTGGAAGTGGAGATCGCTGACGATCGATCGGTGCGAGCATCGATGATATTCCGAGATTGTGTGCTGCGTTTGTTCAAGGAGCGCTATTTGGTAGATTTGGTTCCCATTCCGTTGCGTGGGAACAAGGTGATTATAGGCATGGATTGGCTGAGCCCCAATGGGGCAGTGATAGATTGCACGCAACAGCTAGTACGGGTCAGGACCCCAAGCGGGGGAGAGCTAGTGATTCATGGAGAGAGGCCTCAGCGTGGATCCACTGTATGTTCAGCTGCGAGGGCTAGGCGCTACCTCCAGCAGGGATGCGCAGGATATGTCGCATATGTGATGGATACCCGGGAGGCGGGTAAGGCGACAGTGAGCGAGGTTCCGGTGGTTCGAGACTTTGCAGATGTTTTCCCGGAGGAGCTTCCTGGGATACCTCCGGAGCGACAGGTGGAGTTCAGGATTGACCTTGTCCCTGGCGCGGCTCCGATAGCCAAGGCGCCGTATCGGTTGGCCCCTCCCGAGATGCAGGAGTTGTCTACGCAGCTACAAGAGCTGCTAGACAAGGGATTTATTCGTCCGAGCAGTTCACCCTGGGGAGCCCCGATTCTGTTTGTAAGGAAGAAGGACGGGTCGCATCGGATGTGTATAGATTATCGGGAGCTGAACAAGGTAACGGTGAAGAACCGTTACCCGCTTCCGAGGAATGATGACCTATTTGACCAGCTTCAGGGGGCATCTTGGTTCTCCAAGATTGATTTGCGTTCGGGTTATCATCAGATGAGGGTCACGGAGGAGGATATGCAGAAGACCGCGTTTCGGACGCGCTATGGTCATTACGAGTTTGTGGTGATGCCGTTTGGGCTCACCAATGCTCCTGCCGCGTTCATGGACCTCATGAACCGCGTATGCAGACCGATGCTGGATCGGTCTGTGATAGTCTTTATCGATGATATCTTGGTCTATTCCAAGACTCGGGAGGAACACGAGGAGCATCTGAGGGAGGTATTGGAGACCTTGAGGAGGGAGAGCTTGTATGCCAAGTTCTCCAAGTGTGAGTTTTGGTTGCGTGAGGTGCAATTTCTTGGACACCTCGTCAACCAGAACGGGATTCTGGTTGATCTGGCCAAGGTCGAGGCCGTGATGAGATGGGAGGTCCCGAAGTCTTCATCTGAGATTCGGAGTTTCCTGGGATTGGCGGGCTACTATCGGAGATTTATCTAGGATTTTTCCAAGATAGTCGTACCCCTGACACGGCTGACGAAGAAAGCCGTGGTCTTTCGGTGGGGACCCGAGCAGCAGGCTGCATTTGAGACGTTGAGACGGAGACTGTGTGAGGCGCCGATCTTAGCCCTGCCAGAGGGTGTAGAGGATTTTGTGGTCTATTGTGATGCGTCCTTTTCAGGGTTGGGCGCAGTACTGATGCAGAGGGGGCATGTCATTGCCAACGCTTCAAGGCAGCTCAAGCCCCACGAGGCGAACTACCCGACGCACGATTTGGAGTTGGGGGCCGTGGTCTTCGCCCTCAAGATTTGGCAACATTACCTTTATGGGGTTCTTTGTACCATCTACACGGACCACAAGAGTCTGAGGTATCTCATGGACCAGCCGAATCTGAACATGAGGCAGCGTCGGTGGTTGGATGTGGTGAAGGATTATGATTACGAGATCCTTTACCACCCGGGGAAGGCCAACGTGGTGGCCGATGCGCTTAGCCGCAAGGCGACACCGATCAGGGACGTATGCCTGAGGATGACCGTAGTGACTCCCCTATTGGAGCAAATTCGGGAGGCTCAACAGGAGGCTATCAAGGAGGAGCATCGGAAGAGCGAGCGCGTGGTGGGTCAGGTATCCTCTTTTGATTATGATAGCCGGGGTCTATTGACACTACACCATAGGGTGTGGGTGCCGTATCACGGGGGCGTCCGCCAGATTTTGATGGATGAGGCGCACAAGTCCCGATTCTCTATCCATCCCGGGGCGACGAAGATGTATAGGGATCTTCGTCTGAACTATTGGTGGCCCTGCATGAAGCGGGATGTGGCATGGTATGTAGAGCGGTGCTTGACCTGCAGGAAGGTCAAGGCCGAACATCAGAGACCACATGGTAAGATGCAGTCGTTGGACATTCCACTGTGGAAATGGGAAGATATCACCATGGACTTTATTACAAAGCTTCCCAGAACCGCGCGTGGAGTGGATTCGATTTGGGTCATCGTGGACCGACTGACCAAGAGTGCTCACTTTATTCCGATTCAGGAGAGCATATCGGCCGAGAAGTTGGCCGATATCTATATCAGGGAAATCGTGGCGCGGCACGGGGTGCCGGTATCGGTGATCTCGGATAGGGATGTACGTTTCACTTCCAGATTTTGGAAGAAGTTTCATGACGAGTTGGGCACTCGATTGCATTTTAGCACCGCCTTTCACCCGCAGACAGATGGTCAGAGTGAGCGGACCATCCAGACTTTGGAGGACATGTTGCGGGCGTGTGTGTTGGATTTCGGTGGTAGCTGGGATACCTATCTTCCCTTGGCTGAGTTCTCCTACAACAACAGCTATCACGCGAGTATTGACCGACCACCGTTCGAGATGTTGTACGGGCGGAGGTGCAGAACCCCGATATGTTGGGGTGAAGTTGGCCAGAGAGTCATGGGAAGCACCGAGGTGGTGCTAGAGACGACAGAGAGGATCCAGCAGGTTCGGAGCAGACTTCAGACTGCTCAGAGTCGGCAGAAAAGTTACGCCGATAAGCGTCGATCTGACTTGGAGTTCCAAGTCGGGGATATGGTTCTCCTGAAAGTGTCGCCTTGGAAAGGCGTCATTCGATTCAGGAAGCGGGGCAAGTTGGGCCCGCGATTCATCAGACCGTTCAGGGTCGTAGCCCGGGTGGGCAGGGTGGCGTACAGGTTGGATCTGCCAGCCGAGCTCAGCCAGATCCATAGCACTTTCCATGTTTCTCAGCTGCGGAAGTGCTTAGTGGACGATTCAGCAGTAGTGCCTTTGGAGGATATTCAGGTTGATGACAGCTTGAATTACATTGAGCGCCCAGTCGCAATCCTCGACAGGAAGTCGAGGGATTTGAGGAACAAGAGAGTGGAATTAGTGAAGGTGCAGTGGCAGCACCGCAAGGGTTCGGAATGGACTTGGGAGCCTATGGACGAGATGATGGAGCATTGCCCCGAGCTGTTTCAGGAACGAGCAGTAGACTTCGAGGATGAAGTCTAAAATAAGTGGGGGAGATTTGTAGCACCTGGTTTCTGGTATGTAAATCTTATTCGAACATTTCCCATTTTAGCCTTGGACTCGGCGAGTCATAGGTCCGACTCGCCGAGTAGAGACGCGATCCAGGTCACGTTTTAAGTTGGCGACTCGGCGAGTCCATATCCTAGACTCGGCGAGTCGCCGCTGTTGGATGAAACCCTAAGTTTCAGGGGTTTGCACCCTATTTAAACGACTTAACTGCCCCAAGCCAGCCCCCATTCACCCTTAGAGCCCTGTATACCTCGTCCTAAGCCATTCCTTGAGAGTTTGAGACTTTTGTGGGTGTTTTTGAAGGTTTTGAAGGAGGAAAGAAGTAGATCCAGAAGAAGGAAAGCCAACCAAGCAACTATTGTGTTCTTCCAGCAGTTCCTTTGAGGTATAACCCGTTTTCCCCATGATTCTATGCTTAAAACTTCATTTGGGTCTTTCTTGGTCAAGTCCCCAAGCTCGTATGTGCCTTATATGTCGTATTAAGATGTTTGGCCTCTGGATCTACGCAAGATTGAGCTCCAGGAGCTTAGATCTGTTAGCTTTATGGCCCCATGTTGCTTGTTAGCCCTAGATCTACCCTTTTAAGGCATTTTGAGCCCTAAAATCCATATTGGTGAATATCCACACGTAAAGTTGGAAACTTTACGTGTGATTTGTGTCCTAGAAGTCCAGATCTATGAATGGCATGGACTGAAATCGAGCAAATCGGTGTATTTGGTGGATGCATGGCGGCGACTCGGCGAGTCTGGTCGCGAGTCACCGATTTGGTCCCTTCATGATGTGTCGAGTTGAGCCGTGAGTCACAGGGGGTGACTCGGTGAGTTGGAAGCTGAACTCACCCATGTTAGGACTCGGCGAGTCAATGCCCTGACTCGGTGAGTCCAAGGCAATCTTCATAGATCAAGAACAGACTCGGCGAGTTGTTTATACAACTCGGCGAGTCTTAGCATATGTGTTCTTCGGATGAAGATGAACTCGACGAGTTGTTCATACAACTCGGCGAGTAGGGTGAAGGAGTTGAATGTCAGTTTAGAAGATGAACTCGTCGAGTCATAGCCCAACTCGACGAGTAGAATCAGGGACCCAGGACAATTGTCTGGATAGGGACTCGGCGAGTGGAGATCCACTCGGTGTTGGATTAGTGTCTAAGTCCATAACTATTTTGGTATGTACTTGACCCGATGGTGCATGGTCCTTTTGGGTTGCCTTCACCAAAGCAACTTGATTGGAGAAATGAATAAAGAGAGAGAGAGGATAATATGATTTATTAATATGTTATAAGAATAATATATTAAAGGAGAAATCATATTTGTTTAATTAATATTGGTCAATAATTAATTAAGAATTAGTTTTGTGATCAAATGTAATTAATTAAACTAGAGGGGCTGATTTGTAATTATGTGATAGTTACAAAATAAGGTAAGAATTATCTTATATATATGGTGAACGAATTTGAGGTGTAAATCCCTTAGAATTAGAGTATGATAAGGATTCAAGGATTATCTTATTGGTTGCTTAATGGATAATCAACTAGATAAGGATAATGACTGAAACCCTATCTCTACACCTATATAAACACCCCTAGGGCCATGAATTCGTGTATCCCTTCCCAAGAGGTCCTAGATATGAATTCTAACCTCTCACCTCTCTCTTTATACCTTCTCCACTTGCTTATGGTGTTTGTGAGCCATTAGAGGAGTGACAATTGTGACTCTAAGCCTTCCAAAGTCAATACAAGGAGATTTGGGATTGTTATTGCTACATAACAATCAAGGTAACACTATAAACTTATTCTCATGTTAATATGATTATATGTATGCTAGAATTAGGGTTTATAGTCTTGGATTCAAAGCATGTACAATAGAGAAACCTAGATCCAAGCATTAGGGTTTGTATGAGCACATAGGATGTCTTATGACCAAAACCCATCAGTGGTATCAGAGCCTTGATTGGTTTCAATTGTATTGATGCTTGACATAACTGAAAAATTCGATTTTTGATGTTTTGGAGGCTGGACTCGCCGAGTCCATGGCTGAACTCGCCGAGTCCATGCAGACTCGACGAGTCCATGCCTGACTCGACGAGTCAACTCGTCAGATAATGCTTATCTCGGGATTTCTTGCTGTTTTTGCATATGGATAGTTACCTTATCATGTTAGATCAATATAAATCCGATTTTATGATATATATGCCTATATTCTTGATCTAATTAAAGATAATTATCAATTAACAAGATAATTGTTTCCTTATAAGATAATTGATTAATTATTTTGAGTAAATTGATAAATTGTTTTGCAAGAAATCATTAAACAAATCAAATATGGATAATTATGTAACTAAATGTTAGTTTAGATTATTTATTATTTGATCCTTGTTGTTATGAAAAGTTTCATATTTTCCCTTTAGCTTTTATAGTTTAAATTTGAACCCAAAAAGTTTTGTTGTTTTGAAATTTAAATAGTTAAAACCCTAATGTTTTGAAAAATGTTTCAAAACTTTCCCTCAAGGTTTGGAATTTAAAAGTTGATTAAAAGGTTTAATTAGAAATGTTAAATTCTAAAACTCTAGTAATGTTTTGAAAAGTTCAAATCACATCCTTATGGTTTTATTAATTAATTAAGGAGTATAATTAAAAGAGGTTTAATAAATCCATAAAAGTTTAGGTTAACCTTTTAATTGAATTAAAAGTGTAATTGTTAAAGTTAACCATATAGTATTTTAAAAGTATAAAGTACACCCTATACTATATATAACATTAAAAGTCTAACATTATATATATGTATAAGTAAAAGTCAGTCTTACCGTTAGTAGGCCTCATTCACGAAGCTGGTCTATAAGGGGTGTTTAAGGAAATTGCCTATAAAATGGCGATTGAATGGGTATCCACTCTTACCCACTGCACTCTTGACTAGTGGAGGGTCGTTAGCCGAACGGGTAGGATAGGATGAAACCTTCCATTATAAGTATAATGAAATACAGAGTAACTAAATGTTTCGCAAATTCCCGATCTTAGTTACTTAGGCAAAAGTGAATTGATGCAATTCCATGAAATTACACTTTGTGCCCTTGCGAAGACGTTAGTGGAGCGTGTGTGGTTTACCGGCACACTAAATGGTTCTAAGCAAAGGTAGCAAAGGGTGACTCAATGTTTGTCATAGTTCGGTGGAGCGTGTGTGGTTTACCGGCACATCGAATAGGTGATTGTAACATGTGAGGGCACCATGTAGTTTGCATGGTTATTCACATCCGCTTTGTGATCCTCGACATCCCAGTCACAAACAAGAGGGGCATATCGAGATTTAAACATGCCATTGAAATGTTCAATGAATCTCAAAGGATCTAGGAGTTTTCATAGATTTAAAACTTAAATTTCTTTTTCGTTTCTCATAGTGAAAACTAGTGAATCGTCATTCACTTACCTTCAAATGTTCTGCGATTTGGGTTACGGCATCCCTCTCCCGAGTTGTAGGATATTGTGTTGGGTCCTAGCCTTGGAATTTCATTTGGGTGATTTACCAAGGACTCAATCAATCAACTAACTTGAATTCGTTTTTCTCCCGATGTCAAAGTTCGACAACTATGGTCTTCTCAAAACCTGTGGAACAAGTATTCCACATGAAGATGATATTCCACGATTCGATCGAGGAACAAGAAATCATGCTTCACTTCCTCCTCCTCCTCCAATTATTCTCCCTTACCCACAAGATTGTAAAATTGAAAGGTTCAATATCACTCAAGCCCTTTTGGCAAGTAAACATAAAGAAGGAAAGTCGGTGTGTACACACGTCCTAGGGATGAAGTCGCACATTGATAGACTAAGAATGATAGGATTTGTTGTCGGTAAGGAGATGGCTGTTGATTGGGTTCTTCAGTCACTTCCCAACTCATATAGTGAGTTCGTAAGAGAGTACTATATGATGAACCGCGACGTGACCCTTATAGATCTCACCTATATGCTTATTACTGCTGAATCAGCAATGGTTTGGCGCAATAGAAAAGCAAAGTTGATTGGTGAATCTGCCTTCGAGACCTCTGTGGATATAGACAATGGCAATGAAAGACATGCAATGATCGAAAAGTTTGATCATAATAGAAAGGCGATGTCTGAAGTAGTTCCATGTATTGTTCCAAAAAGAGTCAATTTGCTTTTATTGCCAAGAGAAGGGGCATTGGAGACGAAGCTGCCCTATTTACCTAAGAGATCTAAGAGATGGGAGAGTCGAAACGTATGGCTCTAATTTAGGTAAAATCCATTGACTAACTCTTTTAAGCTTCATTCTAGATTCTGAATACATAATGTGATAAGATTACAATTGATGTTTAGAAGGATCAAAGAAAAGAAAAGAAGCTTAAGGGAAGAAGTGAGCAGAATCTAACCGTGAAGGAATGGATTTCGATTGCGTTTCTCGAAGATTGGATTCTTGAGCTACTACTTAGAGTTAGAATTAGATTGCTAAGAAAGATGTATTCGCATAAGTTTTTCAATGAGTTGCATTGTGAAGGACAAATTTTTCCGCAATAAAATAAATTTTGATTTTAAATTTTATTTATTCATCCTTACAATGGCGTGTATGAAAAATTGATGTTAAAATTATTAGCAATGATGGATTTGTTTCTTATTGTGTTATGGAAAGTCAAGAATTTACCAAATAGGGAGAGTTTCTCATCGCCCAAGTTTCAATTGGACAGAAACTTGGAATCATGCAACTTGGTTGCATGATGAATGAGAAATTTCATATTTGATAATTAGACTAATTCGTTGACAAAGTGTCAAGTGAAGGACTAGGAGATCGAGTACACAAATTTGTGTGTTGATCAAGTTCACCATAAGAGTAACAAAGATATTCGTCATCATTTACTAAAGGTTTAGTAAATATGATTATACTTACAAGATTAAGTGTAATTTTGAATTGATTAAAGGGTTTAGATCAATAGCAAAACGAACAAGAAGAATCAAATAGGCAGAAAGATAAGAGTTTCTCCATTCTAAGAAGAAGGGAGAGTAGCTTTTATGCTTTATGATAGGTCTTAATGATTAAGAACCATATCTCAATTGATCCTCTAAGTGAGTCTTGGTACAATTGTATGTCCAAGAAGAGGAATCAAAGATTGATGAAATGGTCAAATCAAGAAGACAATCATACCTTGTTCCAATAACAAGTCTTAAAGTTAAGATTGTGACAATGAGTAAAAAGTATTAAAGGTTTATAACATTCATCAAATGTGGAAAGTTGTGATGTCTTGGATAAGACAAAAACCAACTATGACCAATTTATGAAGTGTTTTGATACAAGCTACACTAACTCTTGAAAATTTGTTTGTCAAGAAATGTTTTGATAAGAGAATCGTATATGTCAAGGAGTCAGTGGGAGTCTTAATGTCATGAAAGGTTTCAAGAACAAATCAAATTAACCTTATTGATTATCACTAGCACACGAGTTGGGGTTTACAACCTATCGTGAAGACATTATTTTGTTTCTGTGCCAATCCAATCGAGTTAATTATGCATGTGAGTCCTATGAGTTCTCATTTGAATGCATAAAAGGCAAGGACCTTGATCAATGGAAAGTACATTGATAGGAAAAGGTGAGCTGCTTAACTACTTGGAAAACGTGGTGGGCAGCTGTGCTTCCATAAGGCAAGAAATCAAGATTAAGGAAGTTCGATCCATATGAGTTTGAATTTGTCGTAAACTTTGGTTTTAACAAATTCACATGGATAGGAACACATACACCGTTTAAATCTAAGTGTCATAAGATTTCTTCCTTCATGAAAATGATTGTGAGAAAATGCTTTCACTAAGAAAGATTTTAAAAGATAGTGATTGTAAAATTGCATTCTCGAATTCGATCATGGTTACGGCATCCCTTTCCATAATTTGAATTGTGAGGTTTGGCAATTAGTCTTAATTGTTAAGACACACATATGAACTATCTAAGGCAAAAGTGTATAAGTTCAAGAAGCCTTGATAAAAGATTATCAAAGCACTAAGTATTAGAAACATGAACTTAATAAATTCAATAAGTATTGTTTTTCTGAAAGTTAAGATGTTTATGAATACATGTCGAAGCTAGTGGGAGCATAAGTGTTATGTTTTATAATAATCATCATGATAGTGGGAGCATAAATGTTATGATTGTATGATTATTAAGGCACGTATTGCATAGTTGGCAATATTAATTATAGAAAACAAGAGTCATACTTTGCAAAGTTGTAAGAGTTGAAAGGTTGTTTTGCTATAATTAAGGGAGAGAATATTATGCTTCATTTCAAATCTAAAGGATTAGGTTGCGAAATGTTGATAAATTTAGTCAAAGGTACATAGTGTGTTCTTAAAATTTCGATTGTGATTACGGCATTCCTCTTCGCAATTCGAATTTTGAGAACATAGCAAATAAAACATTGTGCGTCGTGTCCCATACGCTTCGGGTATAGGATCGATTGCAAATGCTTTAATGTTTGACCATTCTAAAATTTTCCAGATGTATAGTGCATTTAGAGGGAAAAGGGACTAGAATTGGTTTTGACTAAAATAATTAAACAACTATCAAAGGACAATCCAAAGTTCGACGAGGATTGGTCGCTTGTGAGTAGTTGGAAGTATAGTATTGGAAATTATGGAAGTGTTTCCATATTGGATGGACAATATCGACATCATTACGAATAGATAAGATTCTATTAAGAATGAGTTGTCATATAGAAAATATGGAAGCGTGTCCATGTTGGGAAGTAAATATTGAAAATCTATGTCTAGATTAGAAACTTTATGCGAAAGGATGTTCAAAGGAATGTACTTTGAGTGAGAGACATCATATCTAAGGAATTGTCTTGTAACAATATCCGATAGAGGAATTTGTAATATCATTGGCAATAGTCTTTGAGACTTTGGTGCAGTGACATTACAAAAGGATCGTTGCATAAAGAGTTAGAATCTAGTATATTCTATAAGTAACAAGAATTTGATATTCTTACACTTATGAAAATGGATTTGGAGTTGTAAAATGAGAATGATTGGAAATGTTTTCAATTTGTCTATTTCGCAAACGTAAGAACCATAGGTAAACATTGTGTGCATGCTAGGAGCATGGGACAAGTGTTGGAATTCAAATGCGAAGTTGATTACCCGAAACGACAAATAATGAGTAATCGGTATGGTGATAAATAAAACGTGTTTTGTTTATACTCAAAGGTTTGAGGCCATATGGGATTAGTATTATTCTTGTGTTTCACTTTGCATGTTTTGACTTCCAGAATAATTGAGTTTATTAAGAATAATCGAATTATTCGAACGGGCCACAGTCGTTCATATGTTGGAAGTAGATATGAATGAAGACTGTCATGAATTGGTGTGTGGATTGTCTAGAAAAGTATTAGACATAAGCAAATGTTTGCTGCAACGTTCATGAGTGCTTATGAATATGATTTGAGCATTGGATTAAACCCATGCTCACTTGGATCACTCCATGAATTGTATTACGAGTGATTAGTGAGACGATAACATCTTATATTCTTGAAACCGAGATGTGTGAGTTGTATCTTGTGAATTGGTTGCACATTGATAATATGTAAACGCACCAGTAACTTGGTGTTATAAAACATATTGTTGTGTGTAATTCGGTGAGTGAGTGCAAGCGAGCATTGTATCAAAGTTTATCCGTTCCTTTTATCCAAAGTCGGATAAAAGCGATATCTTTGGGCCCCTCGATGGTTTAGTGATGACATACGTAAATGCTCGGCCGGGCTAGGGCTAATTTGATTTGTTCAATTAGTCTGTCGTCATAAATCGGAAATCGAGATATAGTACAAAGAGAATGATTTGAAATCATATCTCATACGATATCTAGAATGGAGGAATATATGATCCCTTATCTAAGGACACGCGTATCTGATATGATCAGAGTTGACAGCGGCTTTGGAAAGCTACGATTGCAGATCAGGATCTGAAGTCATACGCAGAATAGTTGTTAGACTTATCCAAGTGGGAGACTGTTGGATTAGTGTCTAAGTCCATAACTATTTTGGTATGTACTTGACCCGATGGTGCATGGTCCTTTTGAGTTGCCTTCACTAAAGCAACTTGATTGGAGAAATGAATAAAGAGAGAGAGAGGATAATATGATTTATTAATATGTTATAAGAATAATATATTAAAGGAGAAATCATATTTGTTTAATTAATATTGGTCAATAATTAATTAAGAATTAGTTTTGTGATCAAATGTAATTAATTAAACTAGAGGGGCTGATTTGTAATTATGTGATAGTTACAAAATAAGGTAAGAATTATCTTATATATATGGTGAACGAATTTGAGGTGTAAATCCCTTAGAATTAGAGTATGATAAGGATTCAAGGATTATCTTATTGGTTGCTTAATGGATAATCAACTAGATAAGGATAATGACTGAAACCCTATCTCTACACCTATATAAACACCCCTAGGGCCATGAATTCGTGTATCCCTTCCCAAGAGGTCCTAGATACGAATTCTAACCTCTCACCTCTCTCTTTATACCTTCTCCACTTGCTTATGGTGTTTGTGAGCCATTAGAGGAGTGACAATTGTGACTCTAAGCCTTCCAAAGTCAATACAAGGAGATTTGGGATTGTTATTGCTACATAACAATCAAGGTAACACTATAAACTTATTCTCATGTTAATATGATTATATGTATGCTAGAATTAGGGTTTATAGTCTTGGATTCAAAGCATGTACAATAGAGAAACCTAGATCCAAGCATTAGGGTTTGTATGAACACATAGATGTCTTATGACCAAAACCCATCACTCGGCGAGTCGGGTCAACTAAAAGTTGACTTCGAATTGACTTAGGGCTAGACCAGGGGAAAAATGGTCTTTTTACCCAAAGGACAATTAGCAGTGTATGATTAAGTATATTGTGGGAATTACAGCCGGGGAGTTTCCGGAGCAGCAGCAGCAGTAGTAGGTGATCAATTCCCACACAGACCAGCAGCTATTTCGAGGTGAGTTTCCTTCCAGTAGTAACGGGTCTAAGGCACCAAGGCGGGCCCGTATAGACGAGACATTAGTATTAGAGTGTGGGCCGAGCCCGTATCTCTTAATTGAGTTGATTATGATATATGCCAGTATGATAGAATTGTTTACACTTGTTGTCTGTGTGATACTTGTATGATATGAGTTGGCGGTTGAGTGTGGGCGAGGCCCGTATCTCTCCGAGAATGGAGTGTGGGCTAGGCCCGTATCTCCCAGATAGTGAAGTGTAGGCGGGGCCCGTATCTTCACGAGTGTGGGCGGGGCCCGTATCTTCACGAGTGTGGGCGTGGCCCGTATCTCCTAATTGCATGTTGTTTGTTAAATGCTTGCATGGTATGGGGTATTATGGGGGAGCTCACTAAGCTTTGTGCTTACGGTTTCAGTTTTGGTTTCAGGTACCTCCTCAGCTAGGGGAAAGGAGCCGGCGCGGTAGCAGCATGTCACACACACACACTCTTCGGTTTCCGCATTTACGAGCTTTTCTGGGATTGATACTCTGATATTCTGATTAGTTGTATGTTTTGGTTTTCAGACATGGTTCAGTTTATATTATGGATGATCGAATGATGTTTTAGTTATTGATATTTTCTAAAGTAACGTTTTTAAACAAAAAAATTTTGATGTGAAAATTGGGTCGTTACATCCCTCCTACAAATGACGACCTATTACATTCTGTACATCTATCCCTGAGACCCTTGTTCTTCGCCTCCACCGTTGTCGGTCTCCACCCCATTCCACTTCCCAATGCCACTCCAACAACGACACCTTTCACGGTTACTCCTGCCTAACCATCACCATTATCACCACCTAGTTCTAAACCACTCAAATCACCTTTTTCCCGTCCCATCGTTCTTATCTTCTACTATTTAGTATTATGTTTTTACTATTAACATAATAATATCTTTACTATGTGGGACTTTATGATACTTAATATTTACATAGTGTTATTTAAAAGAAAGACTTCAAGATATATTTTTAAAGAATATAACTCTAAATTTTCATTGAAATGTAGGATTATTTGTATGAATTAAATGAATATTATTAAATGCTCACATGGTGGTAGACACTATGATTGTAATCACAATCTAATGGCAGACATTATTATTACAAAGATACTACAATAATATGGTCGGATAATCCACCATAACACACTTACACTCATAAATATTAAATATATTCTTACATTTAAAGAAAAAACTTAATGATAAACAGTAAAAAATAAGAACAACATGATAGGCTGCATCACCATCGTGATTCCAACCCCTCCCATTGTTTTTACTTTCTACTATTTATTATTATCTTTTTACTTTAAATGTTATAATATCGTTACTATTTGTGAAAGTAGTAGTTGTGTGATGGTTGATTATCCTGCCATGTTAGTGTAGTATCTTTGTAATAATGATATATATCACTAGGTAATAGATTAGGTTTAGGATCATAGTGTTTACCACAATATGAACTTTTTCTAAATGTATAAATAAAGGTTATTCCCTTACCATCTAGTTTTAAACCACTCACCACACCTTTATCGCAGAGACACATACTATATCAACGGCCAGTTGGTTTTGGAGACCTTATAAAAACGATTTGGACCTTGTAATTTTTTTTAAATACAAGCAAAATAATTTACAAGATAAACTGTGATAACAGAAAACTAAAAAGTAAATTAAATTGTTTGAATATATATATATATATATATATATATATATATATATATATATATATATATATATATAATTTATAAAAACTTATTTGGTAAAAGATTTGAACGGTGAGGTAGATCACTGGATTGTGAAATATACGTTGAATAAAAAGTTGACTTTGATTGCAATACTCGAAGGCCATATAAGATTGCACACACTACACTCCAACCCTTAGGACCGGGTCTGCATGTATCCCTATTCAGGCCGCCCTTTAGCTCCACCTCCACCTGTCTGCTTGTATCCCTCTTCAGGCCGCCCTTCACCTCTACCTCCACCTCCTTCTCTCCGTTGCCACCAAGCCCACCAACAAGGATGAAGAGATTTCTTCCCACCTTCGTCGCCTCTCCTCAAACTTCTTCCAAGTCCTAATGCCAAGCATTGTATGTTTCATGAATGTCTTAGAGCATTGGGTATGAACAACATGTTATAACACCATATAAGTGCCACATTACCCATAGTACTATAACATCATGGTAGGAAATGGTCTTCATGTTATGTTTCATGAATGCCTTAGAGCAATAATATGAACATATTATAACACCATATAGATGCCACATTATCCATGATATTGAAATACCATGGTAGGAAATCTTCATGTTATAACAACCACCCACTGCTTATTAATATTTTTCTTTTTTAAAATCATTCCAACTCAATAATAAAATAATCAAAAACCAATCACATTTCTTGTTATTGATTGTCCTCGAGTTGTGCCTTAACACTCTCTTAACTAGAAAAAGGATGGTGTTCAATATGATCGGGTTATAAAATATCACCTCAACAATAACATTAAAGACAAAATTTAGTGTTAAAATTACACTAGTTTGTCGTTTTATTTGGTGTTAAGGTTGAACTTGCTCTTAGGCATTGAAAACACTGAACAACTTCAAATTCAATCTAGAATAATTATATTAATTATCTATACCTTCACATTTTTGTTTATGTAAATGTTTAAGATCCAAAAAGAAATTTAAAAGAAAAGAAAAGAAAAGAAAAGAAAACCTAATACACTTTGGATATCATCATGCTTTTTAATAAGGGCTCCATTCATAAAACTCAACATGATTTATTGACAATCACTACATTCATAAAATTCTACCTCATCTACTAAAAATGCCATAATGAATTGGGGTCACAAGTTCTGAATCTACCAACACTAACACTATGTTTAGTACCCTTTAACTTTAATGAAAGTACTTCCATCAAACAAGGATATGTTTAAGATTTTTGTTAGACCGGAGGGAGTGGGGATCGTTACCCACTCTTGTTAAAGTCGCTAAGGGTACAACACACCACCCCTAACATTCGCTAGGGAGGTCGCTAGGATTCATTCGCTTTGTACGTGATGAGAAGAAAGAGAAACAAACTAACGTTGTTGATTGGAGAGAGAAAGAAACGTTTGCATCTCATTGGTTCTCAATTTTATGTCTTTAAAAAAAAAAGACAAAACTTAAAAAATGATCCCTGTGGTTTTCGAAAATATCAAGTTTAATCCTTAAGTTCAAAAAACCTCACAGATGGTCCCTATGGTTTCAAAACTTTTAACATTTGGTCCTTCCGGCTAACTCCGTTACCATTTAGCCGTTAAGTAAGGGGTATTTTAGTCATTTCACTACCCAGGGATCATTTATGAGGTTTTGTATTACTTTTTTTAAAATAAATAAATAAATAAATAAAATTTAATATGCAAGGGTCCTCTCTCTCTCTCCCTCTCTCTCTCTCTCTCTCTCTCTCTCCGATTCACCGTTGGAAGAAACAACCACCAGAGATTTATCTTCTTTGACTCAAGAACACGTAACACTGCAGGGAAGAACAACGAACTGAAGAGCTCCATCTTTCCAACTTCATCAATCACAAACAAATATGTATCTTCTTTGAACTGATCTAAATAAACTTCTTACTGAGAAATTGGAGATGAAGCTAAACGAACTTGTAACTCAGGCAAAGCTAATGATTCGAATGATGCTACATCGACTCTGTATCTTCCCACAGTAGACCATCTAATGGACTCTACACTGCCATGGAGTCGAAGGTATACAAAGGCGATTCAAAACAAATTCAGATTCAATTTGATTCGTGAAGATATGGAATCAAATGATGAATAAGACATGGAATCTATACAACTTACAGGGGAGCCAGTGACGAGAAAGAATTTTATACAGCTTACAGGAGAGAGATAGAAAGAGAAAGAGAGAGAGAGAGAGACGAAACCCTAACTTCCTCCCTGTGCCAGTGGTGGTGGTTGTGCAATGCCTCATCGTTTTCAGTCTTATCATCATCACCATCGTCATTCTTCAAACTGGTGTCCAAATCGGAATCGAAGCTCCTCTTGGAACGAGAGTATCTTCTTCTGCGATTAGGGTTTTGAGATCCGGAGGAATTACTCCGGCTCCTCCTGAACTCGTAGATTGAGCGTCGCCAGGGGTTGAACTAGGGTTTAACGCATTGGGGTCGTCTTCATCATCGTGTCTTTTGAGTTCATGGTTGATTTGGTGTTTGATGACGGAAATTTCGTTCTTGAAAACCTGTGGATCATTCTTCGTGTTCTGTAGTTATTGAGGGCTTGATTTGAGGTCGGATTACGGGAAGCAAGCTTAAGAGCGGTGGTTTTGATGTTCTTGCTGAAACAAGCACACACACACACACAGAGAGAGAGAATTCTTCTGCTTCGTTTTTCCGGTGAGCCAATGAAGAAAATAGGATTGGGGTTTTTAGCGGCTGTGAGGGGGTGTTTGGGTGGAGCCTCTTTGATAGGAACCGTGGTGGAGAACGAGGGAGGCTGTTGCGTCTTCTTTCCTCTTCTTTCATTCACCTCCGTGTTTGAGTTTGAAATCGGATGCAAGGTGTTTGATTTTTGTGGATTCCATATCTAAAAAATCGAACAGGAAAGAGAAAGTATAATGGTGGACTAGGTGGTGGTTTCTGGTAGCTAGGATGATGATGAAGAAGGGTGATTTTGGTCTCATCGGAGAAGATGAACTTGTGGTTGACTCGTGAGAGAGAGAAAGGGGTGGGGCCCTTTATATATATATATATATATATATATATATATATATATATATATATATATATATATTAAATAGAAAAAACCTCATAAATGATCTCTGTTTATTGAAATAACGAAAATACTCCTCACTTAACGGTAGAAAACTAACAGAGTTAGGTAGAAAGACCATTTATTAAAAATTTTGAAACATTTATTAAAAATTTTGAAACATCATCTGTGAGATTTTTTAAAATTAAGGACTAAACTTGATATTTTTGAAAACAATACGAACTATTTTAAGTTTTGGCAAAAAAAAAAAAAAAATTTCAGTTGTATGTCTTTTTAGTTAGCAACCCATTCCTATTTCAAAACTTCATTTCGAAATAACCAAATAAATTTTGATTAATATTTGTGCATAAAATATGTTTTTGTATTAAAATAAAATAATTTAATTAAATTAAAAAAAATCTAAATAAAAAATGAAATAGAATGCTAGGAGTGCTCTATGTTAAGATTAAGATAAAGTGTTAAATTGAAAAAAATAAAAATAAAATACGGATAAAGCCGATATTGCAAGATGCTAAAAGTGTTAAGTGTTAGCCTAGATATGGTAAGATTAAATGTTAAATGCTGAGATTAAGATTAAGTATTAAATAGAAATAAATGAGATGACCATATGTGATTAGATGCTAAAAGAAAGAACGCCTCTGAAATTGTTGAAGCCTGCAATTGTTCTCACTGATTAACTAAACATTTACACAGCACGGTACGAACGCAAACACAACTTCAAAACCCTAATCAACAGACTGGTACAACGAAAATTTTCGATTAGTAGATTTGCAATACTGGGAGACACTATTCGACTTCAACCACAGACATTATTCGACTTACGGATTTAGCCTAATATCGACATATAGTCATATATATATGAGATACCTTTCAAATTCAACCAGAGATTTGAACCGACTTCACATCAGCTTTTTTCACTTCAACTTTGGGCACAGTGACAGTCAGCACACCATTCTCCATCGCCGCCTTCACCTGATCCACTTTCGCGTTCTCCGGCAGCCTAAACCTTCGCATAAACTTCCCGCTGCTTCTCTCAACACGGTGCCACGTGTCTCCCTTTTCCTCACTCTCTTTGTTCCTCTCTCCACTGATCTGCAGCACTCGATCGTCCTCAACCTGAACCTTCACTTCCTCCTTCTTCAGCCCCGGCACATCCGCCTTGAACACGTGAGCATCCGCAGTCTCCCTCCAGTCAATATTCGCGTGCGCGAACAAAGCTGTTTCAGAAGATCCGACGCGATCGGACAGAGAACGGAAGTTGTTGTTGAAGGGGAAGCCTTCGAAAGGATCCCAAATGTCGAGTGAAGAGAAGGGATCGAAGATGTTTGTTCGACGACCACCGAAAAAGCTTGGGATGATCGACATACTCGTTACTGATCGCTAAGCAAAGCCTAAATAGAGATCCAACAATTGCTAACTGGAAATTGAAATTTGGTGTTGTTTGATCGATTGATAGCCGTGGTTTATATAACTGGTTTTGGACAGTATCATGAAGGTTCCAGAGAAATTCTACTAGCGCCTTGATGCCTTTCTAGAGTATTCTTTACTTCAATTATCTAGCAATGGGCTTGTCTGACATAAAACTCAATTGGGCTGTCACATCCCACTAAGCCCAATAAAAATTTATAATCGATTCTATTTTTTCTATTTTGTTTTGTATGTGTTTTATATACTGAGATGTATTTTTTATTTTTTTTAGTTAATTTAAATTTCTGAAAATAATATTAATTTTTTTTTTGAATTTTTCTATTTATTTTGCGTTTTAAAATTATTTTTTAAAATATATCAGAGTAATATTCTATTAGAATATTTCACGTATTTTTTAAAAAAAAATGGAATTTATTTTTATTTTTTTTAGTTAATTCAAGTTCCGAAAATAATATTTAAAAAAAGAATTTTTAGATTTTTCCATTTATTCTGCATTTTAAAATTATTTTTTAGAATATGTCAGTGTAATATTCTATTAGAATATTTCGCTTATTTTTCAAAAAAAAAAACGGATTTTTTTTATTTTATTTTATTTATTTAATTCAAGTTCCGAAAATAATATTTACAAAAAGAATTTTTGGATTTTTCCATTTATTTTGCATTTTAAAATTGTTTTTAGATTTGTTCTCACGGTCTCACAAAATTAAAATGGTCTCAAATGAACCTGAACTTATATATATATATATATATATATATATATATATATATATATATATATATATATATATATATATATATACTAGCAGTGTACCCGCGCAAAGCGGCGGAGCGTGTAAAAATTTTTTCGGTGATATGTTTCCTCTACAAAAATGATATGTTACAAAAGAAAGTACATATCGAAGACAAAATAATCAAACTATGGTGTTATTTCGGATATGAAATCATTTTTTGTTCCTAGACGGTGGACTTTATAGCAGAGGAGGGAACAAAGAGGTATATGCGATTGGAGGGATATTTGAATCAACATGCTAAATTTATGGATATCTAAAAGGGTTCAAAATTTGAATGAATCCGAGATTTGAAGGAACCATATCAAATTGCTGAGAAATATAAGGAGATTTGATGATAAATTTTTGAATTCAAAATATGGTTAAAATTTAATATTATTTTATTAATGGTTACTTGTACTATCAGCTTTATCATTTGGATGTCTTAAAAAATATTATTATTATAATCAATCTATTTTTAGAAATAGTTAAATTTCTTTTATAAGATACTATATATCCATATTCTAATAAAAGAATAAGTTTAATCTCCTATTGACAAGTATCATACAATTAAGACTCCTCATTAATGTTATATATCCCCTTTCATACCACTTGTCAATCTATTAATTATCCATTTCAAATTTCAAATTTTAAACCTCTAATTACATTAAATTAATAATTGATTCCTCATTTTAAGTTTCTAAATTTTAATTTTCTCATTTGAATTATATTAAATTAATAACATTAGATTGAAAAATAAAATAAAATTAATATAGATTATAAGGTGATATAACTTCACACATTTATTTAAATCATTGAGTATAATTCCCTTTATATAACTAAAAAATATTTCTTAAGTAATAAAACATAATTGATTAATAAATTTGATTTTTTAATATAAAAATTTAATTAGTTTTGTAACCGTGGTTCTCACAGGTTATAAACTAGTATATATATATATATATATATATATATATATATATATATATATATATATATATATATATATATATATATATATATATATATATATATATATATATATATATATATATAATAGAGTTATTAGGACACGACAGGTTTCACTAGTTTTTAGCATTATAATCGGAATGAGTTTATATTTTATTTTGTTTTTTTGGTAGCACAAAATATTACAATCCTTGTTTTACTATATCAGTCACACATTCCATAGAAATACATTATACTTATCTAAAGGAGACCAAGTCCATCATGACTTACCATGAGAATCTCATGTAAAGTGTAGCAAACTAGGTCTTAAGAAATGCACTACAATATGATATTTTTTGATAAATTATCCTGTATATGAAAGTAGAAGGTGGTATTGTTTATTTATATAAAAGTACAAAAAAATATTCATTAAGATTTTTGAAAGTTACGAAGTAGCTTTTGGACTACGGTTTTTATTTTAGATAATAGTTTTAAACTTGTACGTTGAAAAAAAAATCTCCAAATTGAGATTTTTCTTAAAAATTAAAAATTGTCGAAAATTCGTTGTTAAACATATCCTATAGCAACTTTGTACACAAGAAACACTAAAAATTGAACTTGATTAGTATATCGATATATATCTAACATATTGTATATTTGAAGGTTGTTAAAATCGCAATCATGGTCGTAAGATCGTACGATCTCGATCTTACTTAGATCGTTTTCCGGTAGGATCATAGGATCGATAGTAAAATCGCAAGATCTTTAATACTTTTTAAAAAAGAAAAAAATCAAATATTTTTCTTAGACTAACCACGTAGAATGCCCATTTTGAATTGTTTATCGTTAAATAGTATATTAGAAATGTATTTTTATGTTTAAAATATTTATCGTTAACTGGATGGTTATATGATGGATGAATATATATTTTTTATGTTTAAAAATGCTTATGGTAGGATATTACGGTTTTATTCGATCTTACGATCACGATCTTGCAAAGCAAAAAACGATAATGTATAAGATTTCTATCTTAACAACCTTGTATATCTATAACTATCACCTTTACAGATCACCGAATAAATTCTCGACACCCAATAAGAAATGTCTAAAGTTAAAACATTGAGGATGTGATCAAATGATGGTCAATAAAAGAGTAAATTACACTAATGTTCCTTATAGTTTTAAGTAATTTGTACGTTTGGTTCCTAATTTATTTTATTTAACTCAAAAAGTTCCTACAGTTTGATTTTGTTGCGCGTTTGGTCCTTGTCTTACCTAAAATATTATTTTGCCCTTGAATTTTTAATCTATTTAAATAAGGTGGGGTATGTAAGGTACGGTAAGGTGATCTGGAAGTGAGGTTGAGGGTGTATTTATTTAAATAAATTAAAAAAATCAAGCAAATAGTCTTTTTAGGTAAGACAGAGAACAAAAACGTAACAAAAACAAACAGTAAGGACCTTCTGAATTAAAAAAAAATTAGTTAGGGACCAAACATTCAAATTACCCCAAACTATTGGGATCATTCATGTAATTTACGCTCAATAAAAAAGTTTGCAAAACGGTCCTAAAAATGACTGCTTATTATTAGGGTTGCTCACTACTCGGATAAACCCGAATTGTCCAATTAAATAATTTTTATCGAACTATTTGGTTAGGATATTCAGATTTTTTGATTAGTTTTCAGCAAAACCGAACTATTATTTTGGATTTCAGTTTGGTTTTTGTTTATGAACTAAGAATCGAATAGTCTAAAAAAACAGAATAACAACTTTTATCTATTTTTCATATGCGTAACAAAAACAAACAGTAAGGACCTTCTGAATTAAAAAAAAATTAGTTAGGGACCAAACATTCAAATTACCCCAAACTATTGGGATCATTCATGTAATTTACGCTCAATAAAAAAGTTTGCAAAACGGTCCTAAAAATGACTGCTTATTATTAGGGTTGCTCACTACTCGGATAAACCCGAATTGTCCAATTAAATAATTTTTATCAAACTATTTGGTTAGGATATTCAGATTTTTTGATTAGTTTTCAGCAAAACCGAACTATTATTTTGGATTTCAGTTTGGTTTTTGTTTATGAACTAAGAATCGAATAGTCTAAAAAAACAGAATAACAACTTTTATCTATTTTTCATATGTATCTTTAACTATTTATAAATTTACTACATTACTATTTTTAGTTATTATAATTTTCATCCAATATAATACTTAAAAAATACTTCTTATGAAAAAGAATTGTCAATGAAATATTAACTATAATCTATTTTTAGTATTTATTTATAAATTATAAATTACAATTTTTTTTTAAAATTTTGCTAATATTCAAGTTATATATTTTGCAAAATGTCAGGCCTATTGAAAACCGTATTCTAAATTCCGATACAAGTAAACTGTAATTTAGTTGGATCGGATCAGATTTAAATTTAATTTAGACTACTCAGATCAATGTTTTGATAACCGAAATCTATTGGATCAGATCAAATCGATCAATCCAAACGATCACCCTTACGTATTATCATCATCTCTAAACGGCGAGCCCTTTTCCCCGGACATCACAAAATGGGGAGCCATAAAAGGAAGTGACGAACCCATTTATTTTGTATATCTATGTAGAAGAGATTTTCTAAAATCATTACGATCATTCTACTTTATCTTATTATCTAGTATGGCCCAACAAAAATAAACATATCATTCAGGTAAATAAACTTTTAGTATGGAAAGAATCCGACTAACATCCTATATAAGATCGTCTAATCAAACGATTCACTATCTATAAATATTATACAACTTGTACAACAAAATATGTACAAAACATGATATAATCAAACAACAAAGAATGTCACAAGTCCCCAAAACCATCGGAATCAATCGCCACAATCTTATGAACACCAAACCTAGACGAATTTCCTCGGCTCCTGGAGGCAAACTTGGTGGTTCCGATAAACTTGTCACCACTCGTGGCATCATGAACAATTTGCTTATCATCCTCCTTCTTCAAGTCACTTGGTGGCAAGAAACAGTCATTTGAAAGACCCTTTATGTTGAAATCCACCTCCTCAATCGTCCAAATCTCCTCCATTTTTGTCTGTGAATGGCTTTCAGAGTCCTCACCGAATCTAAACAATGAAACCGTGGTTTGACCACCGTGAGCTATGTTGACTCCATCGATGGTCCGGTAGTCTTGGATTAGTGACTCCATGGTTGTTTCCCAAAACACACTATCACTTCCAGGTGTGTTTATTCTTATGAGATGTGAATCTTTAAGTTGGTATAAAAGACCTGTTTTTTGACTAAAATACCCCCAAATTGTGTGCTTCATGATCTCTACGTTTGTACTGCTTCGGATTTTTAGAGTCGAAAGCTCGGCTTCCAGCTTTAACACAAAGCAATCTTCCCCATTGATTGTCTTCTCCCCTATGCAGATCGAATTATTGAACAAATTTGCGGTTGACTTTGGGTCAAGACCCTGTAAAAATCAAGAGTTGACTTTATTTAGACATGAAATTGGAACAATTAGCAGCTAAGACGCGTGAAAGACGTGCTCCACTACTAACGATCTTGGTTGGCTGATTGAAATGGGACCCAGTTTTGGAGAAATTAGAGTGATCAATTTTGGTGGCAAAGACTTTGGTAATTTTCTTTTCCTAAAAGTCAAAGTTAAATTAAAGAGAGTTTTCAAAATTGAATTTTACCTGTAAGGAACGACGAAGAGGTCTGGGGGGGCCTCTAGATGCATGAGAATGGTGCCACGGTGTCTGTCGCCACGCCACCTTCCCGTCGCTGCCGGCGCTGATTTTGTAGCCGGAAAGAACCAGTTCTAGAGACCAAAGGTCCGGTCTTTTTTGCCATAACACAAACCCACCCGTTTCACCGCCGCCGTTTTTAATGTTTTTGGCCTTCGTCGCCTTACCACCACCGCAGTTCATAGTTACTCCGTCTTCGGCGATGCACTCTGACGCCACCATCTTCACCGTCCCTACGGCGTACATGTTTTTAACTAAATTCAACGCCCTTTCTCCTCCCGCCGCAGCTATATATTGCTGCACGATGTATTTAGCCATTGAAGCCTCCTACATAAGTCAGATTCAATACTTCATTAGCACCAATCAACACAGAGAAAACTAAATTACATATTCATTCAATTCAACAAATCTTGGAATTGGACTTACGATGGGGTTATCTGGGTTGATAATGTTGGGGTGACCAGAAGAGATGGGAAGAGGGACGAGGGGAGCTCCGACGACTCCGAGCAATAGCTGAATTTCAGCGTTCCGACCACCGTAGTCAGAAAATTGGCGTCTTTGATCGGTGGAATGAGGTTTCATCCACGATTTCAAGGTTTTCCAAGAGTTGGTGCTGTGGTTGATCTTGGTATCATCGAAGGTTTCCTCCGGTATCGGAACTTCGAGCACTGTTTCAAGAGCATCTTCGTTGTCTACGTTTGGGCACAAGGTTCTCATCATCAGGTTGAGAGAGAGAGAGAGAGAGAGAGAGAGAGAGAGAGAGTTGAAGTGGGAACTAGTAAAGGGGGAGTGTCTTGGGTACGAAGGGATAAATAAAGAGTGGAGAATGACCAGCCGACCATCGGCCGTCGTTCTAACGTGCAACCTTTTTGTCTAATCACTAATGTCGTGTCCGCACGCTCACTCTATTTCTTTTTCTGTTTCTCCCCTTCACCAAAGTCTTTCCTTTTTCTTTGTTTTATAATCTTTATCTTTCACAAATAAGTGGATTAAATTTACATCCAGATTCTTTAATTATAAAAATTAAGATCGTTTATTAGATTTAAAATTTAAACCCAAATCCTGTTGATGATTAGGCCTGGCAATGGAGTGGGTTTGACCTTGATCCGATCTAAACCCTTAAGAATTATATGAGTTTGGAGCATAATTTTTTATTCTTCTTGACACAATATATATCCTCTATCTTAATAAATAAGTAAAATATCACCACGTGTCAGTCTCACAGGCCCCTAAAATAGAGTTTTCCTGCTTCTTTTCTTCAAGTCGATTTAAGCAAATGCCCTTCACTTCAAATAGAGACGATAAATCTGGAAAAAACTGCACTAAAAAAAAGCAATCAAAAAATTTTAATGAATAAAAGATTTGCAAATAATATGAAAAAATCTCAAATTTCAAATTCAAAATACCCGATTTAATATGGAAATTTTCTTTATTGTGATTGGAGATTAAATAATTCCAGTGGTTAATCCTAAAAAATCTGCACCAAATTATCAAATACTGAAATATATACACGTATACCATCTATACGTTTTTTTTATGTTCACGATTCTGCTTTAGAGAATTCTTTGCAAACGGTATTCTTCTTCAGTTTTTCTTCACTGTTTTTAACATAATGTATTCAATCGTTGAAGTTGCTAACATAAGTTCTTCAATCCTTCCTGTCGGTACCATGTTTATTGCATAATCATCCTCCGCCCTCTTAATCCTGCAACGCTTCCATAAACACATATCAAGTTAGTGTTTTCAAATTAATTTGTAGTATTTATTTAACATTATGTTATGATCGTTTTATTTTTGTTAGAATAAACAACCAGAAATCAAGATTACCAATGTTTCTATGCTCTTTATGATCTGATTTTTCAGTATTTATCATGTTGTCAGTATATGAGTGATCTTCTTCTTCTTTTTCTTATTCTTCTTCCTCGTCTTCTTCTTCTACCTCTTCAGTTAAAAACACAAAATACCTAATGAACTTGAGCACTTGATGTTGTTAAATACTTTGTGAATTCAAATAGTCAATTTGCAAACGTTTATCAGCTTATGTACAATAAAAGTTGAGTAAACATATTTATTCTAAGGTAAGATTATAAACAACAGTTGCAGAGACATATATAACAACGATGGCAACAATAAGTGATATGTTTGTAAAAAAAAACAGTTGCAGACACATATACACGAAATACTTGACCTTTACAGATATACTAGCCAACCAGTGTTGCTCTTTCAATGATCTTTTTCTAACCGAATGAATGATTTCATTGCATCAACTAAATACTTGAAATCTGAGGGTCCCCATACATTTACAGATATACCCTCTTCACCAGTTTTTATTAATGCCAGTAGAAGACCTACAAAATATTTCATACAATTCAAAATTCTTAAACTTTCTCAACATTATGTAAAGCTAATCCAGGGACCATTTCTGTAACTTTTCAAAAAATCTGCTATGTCTAAAGAAATTTTGAAACACTCTTTTTTTGGTGCATATATCTTATTTACTATATTTGTAGTAAATAGGAACTATTTTAGTATGTATTTGTACAGTTTGTTTAAGTGCATATATTATTTTACAAAAATGCTATTTGCTTACAATTCTATGTCCTTACAATTGTCTTGCAGAAAATGAATATAGGGAATAAAGTTTACCTAAAAAACATTGAACAGATAGATGAAAATTCACATATCAAGGTTCGGGTGCTTAAAATGTGGAACTTTGTAAAAAATAATACAGTTTGTTCAATTGAAATGATCCTGATGGACGAGGAGGTTTGTTGTATTTCGACGAGTAGTTTGGAACATTTGTGAACCAGAAATGCCTTACCGTACACACCGTGCACGCGTTTTAAGTAAAGAACTCTTCGAGTTGGGTCTAATAACTCGACGAGTCGGTGCGTAAATTTTAAAAATACTTATATATATATATATATATATATATATATATATATATATATATATATATATATATATATATATATATATATATCGGTTATTCCAGAAACCAGGTGGAGGTTGGATTGCCCTTTAAAAACCTCACAAATGGTCCCTGTGGTTTCAAAATTTTTAATAGATTGCCCTTTTCGCTAACTCCGTTAGCTTTTAGCCATTAAGTTAAGGGCAATTCTGTCATTTCACAATCATAGGGACCATTTATGAAGTTTTGCCTCTTTGAAAAAAGAAATATATATATATATATATATATATATATATTTAATATTAAATGGTCTCTCTCTCTCTCTCTCTCTCTCTCTCTCTTCAGTTACCGACGACCATCAAGAACCCAACCACACACTCTCTGTCACTAAACTTTGAAGGGATCCTTTCACTGAAAAATTCGATGAAGTGTCTCAAGATTCTGAATGTGGGCAAAGATGTTCTCTGAAGCAATTATAGAACACCTTCAGTCCACGACTTATCTTCCCCACTTTCCAACCCATTTATTAAACTATCAATATCGAGAGCATACAAATTAAAACTTCCCCTCATACATCCAATTCAACAAATAAAAAGATCATGCATAAGGGGGGAAATACGAAATTGAAGAAATGGAGTCAAATAAGAGAAAGATTAAAAACCTTTAATTGAAATAGTTGGTTATAGGCAACCAGATTTTGGCGGTGGGTCTTTTAGATGATTGTGCGCAAAGGAGACTGTGGGTTCTCGATACATAATCCCGGTTGATTCGTAAAAAACAGCCCTTCCCAGATTACGAATCCTAAATCAACATTTAGAAATTGAGTCTCTGCACATGATGATGCTGATACTTAGATTGGAGTAGAGAAGGTTAGGGCAGTGTGACATCCCCAAAATCACGGCAAAAAAAGACTGGTTTAATTTATGCTTTTAAAATAATTTCAGAGTAATCCTTTGATTAAAAGAGTTGCGGAATTTGTTCCCAAAATAAAATATGATAAAATAAGATTTACCAAAGCATTTCTTAAAGAAATGTATTTTCATTATATAACAAAACTCAGGATGTCATGTTCCGATAAACAGACCAAAAGCATAAACATTACAAAATAGACCTTACAACAGTTAAATATAAGAACAGGTCTATAATCAAAAGATAATCTTGACAAGTCATCCAACTTATGCTCTGGCGCCACTACCTGTAATACAAAGAAAACTGAGTGGGTCAGGCTTGGGAGCCTGGTGAGCATATAGGGTTTTCAACCCACAATAAATAATTATATTAATCTCATCAACCTACAAAAACCCAATTACACATTCCCGTTATTCTCACTTTACGTCCCTAAACACTTTTCACAAGGGATCTAATCTAAGAATATTTCATCGGGGCGATAACACATGCTTCGGGGATTCCTTAGCAATATATGTCAAACAAGGTAACCATGTGGGGGATGGAGTACATCGAATGAACACCCGAGTTCATTAACACCTACAGGTGGCGAGCCTGCTAGCATCCCACGGGACTGTTTAGAAAAATCTGTGGTCGTCATCTAAACTCCGCTAGATGACTGAATAAAAAACAACAACATCGAGGCATCTCTTCATTTTATCTCATCACACATCCACTATCTACCCATGTTCTACCCAACATCTTTGTAGATAAAAATATATATACAACATAATACATGTATAAAACATTCGATCAATACTCATTTCAAATAATACATAACATATAAACACACAACACGTATTTTACAGAGAATACTTTGTATTTATGTGTTAGAAGAAAGTAACTACACACTCACACGTATAAACAATAATATATATACACATAGCACACATTTTATAAAATACTTCATATCTATGTGTAAGATGAAAGTGACTATACACTCACTTGATCAAAAGATGACCGAACAACACTACGGCTTGTAAAAGTATTATTCTTTGGTGAAACCGGGAGATCTTCACAAAAACCGGGCTTCTCGCGGGCAGAGCTTCGGCTCGGGAATCTCACTTCTCGGGATCCTCGGGGCTTTGGAACTTGCTTCGGGGCTCGGGAATAATACCGGGGCTTCGGGATATTTCTTGCATGCAAAACGATGCAAAAATGACAGAGAGAGAGAGAGAGAAGAGTTTGAACAAAAGAAATCAGCAGCCCTCGACATATATTTATAGGGTGCTGAAACCTCGATTACGTTGGGCGTAAATCCAGGTACGCTGGGCGTACGCTTCAGATCAGGCCGAAGACGTCATCGCTTACGAACCCATGCACTCGAGTATTGGGCCAGGTCGACGTGGCCCATTTCAAAGTATCCTTTTAAAATGATTTACATTACGGAATTTGTCACAAAAATATGATTATAATATTCTCAATACATTTCCACGAAATGTATTTTACTTATAAAACTCAGGATGTCATCGTCAATACAAGAAACGTAAGCATAAACGAAGACTTACAAATTTTTAGACTTACAAATTTTTTTTATACTAATAATCTATATCTCCTTTTAATCTCTCGGTAGATACTTATAGCTATATAATTACTTGTGATGCAATAAACTGAGTAGGTCAGGTTAGAAAACCTAATGAGTACGTAGACTTTTCAACCCATAATAATATAATTTATCTCTTTATATAATTCACAGCAAACACTTAACCCGATTATCCATTCCCGTTGCTCTCTTTATCCCTCTCTCTCTCTCTCTCTCTTAGGTTCTTCCCTGAGGGTTACGTGTTGATAAGGTAACCAAGGAAAAATAGAGTACTCTAATGAGTCCATAATCTATAGTCTCGATTTAGGTGATTTCATTAACACTTATAGATTGCAAGTCTGCTAGTGTTCCAATGGACTGTCTAGCATAGTCCATGGTCGCCATCAATACTCAGCTTGATGATTGATCTCTGTTGAGCATGGTCTCTTTACCCTATCTATGACATGGTCTCTCACCACTAATGTGTCTCTAGTATGGTTTCTCACCATTACCGTTATCTCTACTTTGGTGGTCCCTAACTATTATCTCATTTCTCTTATCTCTTTCTACTCGTCCTACCCAATACATTATGAGTACGGTAAAATACACACACACACACACACACATATATATATATATATATATATATATATATATATATATATGATATTTTAGAAAAATCATTATCCCATCCAACACAAATATCATAATAAGCACATAAAGCATTTACGCAAATTAAATGCTTAATATCTTTGTGTAAGTTGAAGGTAACTATGTACTCACTTGACAAAAGTGTCTGGTGATTAGTGAATCGGGTTCAGCTTCGTCTTACACCTTTTTTAAAAGACCTAGATATACAAAACACTAAGTCTTAGTCTATTATCCTAAACGTTTAGATTCCTCAATAACCCCAAATTCTACTTCAATATCTAAACAAGGAATAACCAGGTATGATTATATTGGAGGTAGGGTTTGTTTGGTATATAGGGTATATACTGTTTGGAAATCCAACTTTAAACATCTCACTAAATCCAGCCTAGACATTACTGTGGTAAATAGATCAAGCAATATAACAACTCAGAATCATTGATAAATCTTACTTATACGTTCCTAGTGACGACTTATAATTATAATTAAAAATTACACTCAGGCAGAGTAAGTGTAGCTCGCTTATAGAGTACTATAGACAAGAACCATGATCTATGTGCGTAGAATACTGACTCAGGATCTTCTACTCCAAGGCTACTACTCATATGAGTACTCCCGGGCATCACAGGGCTTCATTGCAGAGCAGAAACAAAGGAAAATGGGCTAAATAACGAAAGTTTCAGAGAGAATTTGAATGGATGGTGTGAGGAGAAATGAAGGGTGGGCTGCTATTTATAGGCTGAATTCTTGGGATATGTCGTGCATCATGGTGGATGGCATGGTGAAATATTAGCCTGACACATGTCGTAAAGTGGGTGGGGTTGTGTGGTCTTGTCGAGCACGTCGTGCACCTGATGCACACGCGTACCATTTTTTAGATTTTGAAAATTGTATATCACCTTCATATGAACTATGTTTTTGACTTTCTTTATATCCCCAGAAAGCACTCAACGACATCTACAACTTTTATTTTGACTTCGTCAGCTAATTTTGATTTTATATTTTTCACAGAGGCTTCAACTATTAAAGCCCATATAAAAAGCACAAATCTCTCACCCGGAGTCCGTTTTCGCCAAACTTTTTATCATTGGACTAATAACAACGAGATCTTCAACCCACATTTAGATTATTTTGGCTAAAATTTGACCGATCTAGAATTCGATTTTTTAGCAGAATACTGCTATGCCAAAATTTAGAAAATCATAACTTCCTCTCACGAAGTCATATTTGGACGACCTTTATATGTACACTCTTGTTTTTACAAGTCCTAAGATTTTCGTTTAGATTACTAATTCTAAAAAGTAATTTATCAAAAATCAACTTTTTATGATGCACATAGTCGTGTAGGTTTAAATCGCGAAACTTCGAAGAAGCATAACATCTTCATACGAAGTCATATTTCGGCGTTCTTTATATGTATGGAACCCTTGTCATATACATTAGAACTTTGATTAAGATTATTTATCCTAAATAACCTTCTATTAAAATTCATTTTTATGTTTATTATCTATAAATTAACTAGCCTGAATCTGCAGATGTTACATATATAGAGAGAAAGTGGGAATAGAAAGACTAAAACAATCATTATAGATGTTTTATTTATAATGTGTACAAAATATCCCAAAGATCCCACAACTCCTAAATAACATGAAATAATGCCATCAAATTACATAACTTGGAAACCAACTAAACAACCTCTCATGAATTTGAAATTGGAAAAATGTCATTGTAATCCTACAAAGTATTCACATTTGGTTTAGAATGTACTTAATGCTATTTTTCTTTTTTGCTTTTATAAGGCGTAAACATATTCATAGTCATCGAGTGTGAATTCCATGTCATTTTTTAACCCTATATCTTATCTTCGATATCGTGACTTTTATTCTCAACATCTCACTTCTTGGACATGTATCTCACACCAAACATATTCCTCACACTAGAAACCCACATGTACCTATCGATGACTCAAACATTTAGCGACTAGCAACTCACATTCCATCCATCAGCAACTTGAACATTGATATTCATATGTCAGTCCTGATCTACTCCTCTTTCCACATCATATGTCAGTCCTGATTTGATTCTCTCAAATTTGCACACCCCAATTGGCAACAAAAACATTGCCCATCTTACACAATGTCACCATTGACATACCACGCCACCATCAATCCCTTTCCTCCACTACATCGCTTGAACATCGAGCAACCTTTAGTTCCAACTAGAACATATTATGGTTTAATCGATTTGTAGGATAACAATCAGATTTGTATTAGGTTTCCAACTAAAACAAGCATTTTCATTCATCTTCCATGCAATTTAAACATGAACATCCAATTGCATCTCCACATGTTTATTTTGTTTAGACGTTACATGTCAATGGATTTGTTCATTAACAACGGTTGATTTTATGTTTATAACCCTAATCAAAATCAATTATAAAAGTAACATACCAGAAAAAAGGGCTTTGATTCATCGATGAAAACAATTTTTGAGATTCCATGAAAACAATTTATCAAATTGGGTTTGGGTTTTGGTTCTATTTATTTTGATTTTAGCTTTGGCTTAACCATATCTTCATATTTGTTCTTCATCTTTGAGTTTATAGATTTTAGTGACATCATCATGAAGTATTAAAAGTGGAATAAAGGTCTTAATTTTAACAAGATTTATGTACACTTTGATAGATTGAGAACGGGTAATAAGAAGTGCATTTGTTCACATATGATCATACATGCTATGTAATGCATAGGTGGCTTGGAAATCGGGTAATAAGAACTCACATGATATAGTTAAGCGCTTTCAAACGATTCTATGTTCTTATAAAGCAAAAAAAAAAAAAAAAAAAAAAGAACATTTTAAAACCAAATATGAATACTTCGTAGAGCTATAATAACATTATTCTTACGAAATTGGACTCCCCCATCCAACATAAAACAACAATTCTTTCAAAAATATTGCCTTACTCATAGACATAGGATCCCCTTGCAAGAAATTTAGAGCATATCTTACACCAAGATCCTTAGCTTCCAAACGCATTGTATATGTTGATATTACTACCTTTTTTTTTGTCATGGGGGTGTTTGATTTAGTTTTTGATATGCCAAAAGTCATTTTAAGAAAAGATCAAATCTAAAAGATTCTTGACAAAAGATTTTTAAAAACAATTTTTGGATTTTGGATAGAAGGAAAATCAATTTTTTGGAAAAATCAAAAAAACCTGATTTTTTATAACTTTTGCAAAAATGATTTTTGGTCTCTAAAAAGCTAAGTCAAACACCTCCACGTTGTTTTTAAGTTCTTATGAGATTGAGGTTTAAATTTACATGATTATTATATTAAAAAGTATATAACTTAGCAATTATTAACAAAAGGAAATTTAATGATGCGATAGGGGGCAATTGGTAGCAACAGATGATCCGGTTCGAGATTTTCATGGGGTTGGGGTGTGGGTCGCAAGACATTCGTATAATCTGGTTTTGTTTTCTTTTGGTGGTTAATGATGGTGCAACCGGCAATTGGTTTGGCGCTTTGCATGGATAAAATAAACCGATCCGATCAAATTATGGAATGCACGTTCTCATGATATATTATGTCGGTTCATCCCGGAGTTTTAAGCTTCTGTCCATAGATCCATGACTAGATGAATTGCCTTTTCAAAATTATGTTTATTCATCATCAAAAGCTTACAAAATTAAATAATATATAATCATCTCAATTATGCCTTCTAACTTTTAATTATTATCGAACAAATCTCGTACCCAGATATGTAAATTAAAAAATCTCGTACCCAGATAAATAAATTAAATAATTAGATTTGTATTAACTGATGTAGTAAGATGGATGTGTTGCATGTTAGAGCAATTATACTATTTAGCGTTTTGTTTTCGAAAAACGGGTAGTCTTATTATTTTGATTATTTCATATGTTCCAATATAATTGAAAGGTAAGTTATATAAAATTAATTATGTTTTGATAAAAAATGGATTTTACAATGTTAACCATTTAACCAATAAATCAATCACATGACATTAACATGTATGTGTGGCAAAAAAAATGTGTCTAAATTTAAAAAAAAAAAAAAAAAAAAAAAAAAAAAAAAAAACTATATTTTTATATTTTTATTTTAATTTTGGTCCAAATTGATTATTTCTTTCGGTTTTGCTCATTGTTTGATTATTTTCTATTTGAACCGTATAAATAAATTTCTTTTACATTTAAAACCTTATAAGTATATTATATTTTTTTACATTTAGAGACCATATAAATATAACTTTTTTACATTTGAACTGTAATATTATATATAAATATTTAAACCGTAATTTCTCTTAAACAATATAACAACGATAAAGATGGTAGTGTGATACAGTTGATTGAAACTGTATTAACCGCAATTGATATTGATGGAGGTTAGGCACGAAAACGTTTTACCAGCCGACCATTCTTGAAGTATAAACAAGAGTTTCAAGATTGAGTTATCTTGAAATGGATAAAGCCAAAGTTGTGGTGATAAGTTATTTCCAATTATCCCAACAAATACTCCATCCCTTTAAATCACGCAACATAAACAATTATATGATGACATTGTTAACATGTGAAGCATTAGATTGAGAAAATTGGAGTGGTAAAGTCATGAGTAAAACTAAAATATTTACGAAATAGTGACAACATTATATCAAACTAATATTTAAGTCACAACTATATGTGTTGTGTCAGAAAACTTATTTGTAATTATTAAAAACAAAAAGTATAAAAAAATTATGTAAGAAAACAAAACGTAACTTTAATGTGTATAGAATATAATTTACAAACGTCAACGATCGACATATAGCACGATGATGATAATATCATATCAAGTGAACTACGAAAATACCAAAAAAAGTTTCGATCTAAACAATCATGTAGAAAGGAGGTAGACAAAAATAAGGTTCGAAATTATATATTAAGGAAATTAATAAAGGCTACAATTTTCAGCTTTCAACTATCACTTTTTAATTAAATTTTAGTTACATTTTTTTAATGATAAATAAGAATCTTGTTTCCAAATTTCACCATTATTGTTTCCCCTCAGGTAATTTTTCAACATTTTCTAAAAATGTTGTGGTATCAAGATTATTCTCTTAGAGCGTCTGCAATACACATCACGATGGGTCTCGTGGTTGACGTGGCCACGATCGTGCTTCATGCACACCGCCCTGAACCTTCTTGGTCGGGCGTGGCCGTGGTGTTTCGTGAAGCCAAAAATGACCTATAACGCCCAATGAAAACCATTTACTCTTTGACTCTTCACTTGACCATGTATAACAACTACTTTGAGCATCTTCTTTTAGTAAAATTTTACCTATATAAATATCACTACTAACCTTCTTATATTTCATACAATTCTTCTCTCCTTTATGTACATTTTGTAACGCATCGTTCCTGGTACACATTTAAATTGTATTTTGTTTATTTTGTAGAGCTACTCGATGAGTTGGGAGCCCCAGACTCGTCGAGTAGAAGCGGGATTAAACGCGGGTTTAAAGCCATCTACTCGACAATTTGAGATCCCTCAACTTGGCGAGTAGGACTGCCAAGATAAAACCCTAATTTCGGGGTTTTGCACCTTATTTAAGCATCTTAATCCAAACTTTATGGCCTCATTTCCAGCCTCCAAGTGCTAAACCTTAATCCACAAAACCCTAGAGCATTTTGTGAGTGAGTGAGCAATTTTTGAGTGATTTTGTGTGTTCTTGAAGCTACAAGAAGAAGAAGGAGCTAGAAGGTTCAAGGAGAAGGTTGTAGATCCATGGATTTCCTTCCATCCTCATCAATTTTTGGTAATCAAGTCTCTAACTTGATCATTCATTCATCAGATCTACTTACTTTCATTTTTATGAGGGTTTTGATTCAAGAACATTGGTCTTTTGGGATTTGGACATCCCAAATGGCTTATATTTCAGATCTGGGATTTAGAAGGGGTTCCATGGCATAAAGGTGCAAACTTTGTGACCATGGAAGCCCCAAGCAAGCTTAACAACGTTATTATAGCCTTTTTAGTCCAAAAAGGCCATGCATGAAGATAAAGGTGGGAGCTTTACGTTTCCAAGTAGTGTTAGGGGTTTAGATCTGGTACAAGTGTTAGTTTGGTGTATGGATGGATTAAGGACTAAGTTTTAGGTCCTAAGGAGTTAGGGTTTGAGCTAAACCCATTAAGAAGAGGTATTAACAGGTAAAGTTGGAAACTTTACCCTCAAAAGGACATTTTCGGGGTTTATGTGGAGTATGAAGCTTGGATCTGAAGTGTAGGGGCTTAATCCATCAAGATAGCCCAAACAGACAAGGGGACTTGGCGAGTCCAGAAGGGAACTCGACGAGTTGAGTCTATTAGTCCCGATTCCGTACCTGGTGGAACTCAACGAGTCTATGAAGGGACTCGATGAGTTGACTCGGTTTATCATGAATCTGAATAGCATAACGACTCGACGAGTTAGGAGGTAAGTCGACGAGTTGGGTTTACTAGAAGTTGACCTTGACTTTGACTTTGACCAGAGCGTTGAGTTTGACCAGGGGTAAGATGGTAATTTTACCCTCATAAGAATTTTCAGTGTTTGACTAAATGTTCCTTGTGTATTTACAGCCAGGGATTCGTTGGAGTAGCCATCAAAGATTCCTCACTTGAGATATCAGTAGCCAGCTTGAGAGGTGAGTTTTCCTCTAGTAGGAATAGGTTGAAGGCACTAATGTTGGCCCGTTTATGTATGTTAGCATATGTCAGAATTAGGTCCGATGTCAGGGATAGCCCGATATAGCTTATATGTTCCAAAATTCGGTCCGGTGTCGGGGCAAGCCCGAGGAATTTTGTATGCTTGATGTCCTCGTGATTCTTGCATGTGTCTGTTTATGTGTTCCGGACTTTGGTCCGATACCAGGGCAAGCCCGAGGAAGGTTTAGCTTATATGTTATGTGTTATGTGTTCCAGACTTCGGTCCGATGTTGGGGCAAGTTTGAGGAATGTTTATATGTTTATGTTATACGTTTTATGTGTTATATGCCTATTGTTATGTTATATTGTAACGCCCGTAGATCCGTGTTAGTCAATTTAGAGATAATAGGGGTCGAAAATGACTTTTTGACAAAATATTATTTAGAATAAATAATCTTAACCAAGTTTTATAATATGTCTCAAGGGTTCCATACATATAAAGAACACCGAAATCTGAGTTATAATGAAGAAGTTATGGCCCGTCGAAGTTTTACGGCAAAACCGGCACGACACCGGGAGACGTAAATAGTGAATTTTTGATAAAGTACTTTTTAGCCTTATCGATCCAAATAAAATTTGTAGTATATGTTAAACCAAGAACATACAAAAAAAGAACGCCCAAATATGACTTCGTATGAGGAAGTTATGAATTTTCTAAGATTTGGTATAACAGTGCACGACTTGAAACTCAAATTTTAGTTCGAGCGGTTTTTAGCCTATGCGACCTAAATGAGAATTGAATATCTCATTAATAGGAACTCAACGGTAAAAAGACGAACGAAAACAGAGTTCGTATGTAGAAGTTATGAATTTTACACGGACATTTAACAGTATAATCTCATCATACTGTTAAATTTAAGATCGTTCGAGAATTAGCTGACGAAGTCAAAATGAAAGTTGTAGATATTATTTTAACCTACGCGTGGCTATAAATAATGTCAAAAATGGAGGTCGTATGTGAAAGTTACGAATTTTAAAAGTCAGAAGTGTGTTGTGCGAAAATGGGTGATGTGGCACAATCTTTGACATTGCTTTCTCCCCAAGTCTTGCCACTAGATGGTGACATGTGGCACCAAGTTCAGCCATTTCCTCATTTTCTTCACACCTTTCCCATTCTTTCTTCTTTTTTTTCTCTCTCTAGAACCTCTCTCTAGCCCTGAAACCCTCCCGAAGAGCCTAGGGAACCTCCCTAGCACGATGCGGAAGCCGCAGAGTGCTCGATGGCTCCGACAGGAAGAGCTTTTCGGCTCAGGAATGCTGCTCCAAGAAAAGCCCGGTTTTCTATAAAACCCATTGTAACTGAGCTACGCCTACGCTATTTTTAATATATCGTTTATTTAATTATAGTAATGTTATTAGGAACTTATAATAACTACTTGAGCTATTATTATGGGTTATATAAGTATTGTTTACCGCTTATATAATAGTAATAATAGCTAGACTATTAATTAGTCTCGACAAATAATAGACTAAACTCTAGTGGTAATAATACTAGGTTTCGTCGAATGAAATTATTTTTAAGAAGCGAAGCGCTGTCTGAGTTCGGAATCACCACCTTTTCAAGTGAGTGCATAGTCCCTTTCATGAACATGATTTTAATACAAGTATTGATTGAAGTATTAATTATATGTTTATGTGCGAGTTAATTGATGTTGCCTGAAATACGTGTTAAAGAACATACCTGATTATGTATGATGATTTAGGATAAAGAGTAGACCTAAATTAATTATGAGGAATATTGGGTAGTATTTTCTTACGAGTACAAGTGAGTTATACTCAGAGAATAGAACTTTAGTATATGTCATTTATCCGAGAGCATGGATTAGACACAGTCATTATCCCTAGTCCGAGAGTATGGATTGGACATAGTCAACTGTCATTAATTCGGGTATGGATTAAGACATAGTCAGTTGTCCTTAGTCCGGGAGTATGAATTAAGACATAGTCATTCATCCCTAGTCTGAGAGTATGGATTAGGCATAATCATTCGTCATTAATCCGAGAGTATGGATTAGTCATTCGTCCCTAGTCCGAGAGTATGGATTAGGCATAACCATTCGTCATTAATATGAGAGTATGGATTAGGTAAAGCTGTTCATTTCTGATGCGGGAGTATGGATTAGGTAAAATGGTTAATCTTAGGTTTGAGAGTATGGATAGTCTCGTCGTGAGGATCGACGGGGTGGGATAAGAGTTGCTTATACATATATGGTGAAATTGTATATTTTGTGAGTTCTAAAGTATATATATGATATAACATTCTAAATTATTTATATAAAAATGACTTTGAGAAAAAGAAAAGTATTTTAGAAAAACTGAAAAGAACTTTGAAAAAGAGAAAAGGGTGTGGTGCATGCAATCAGCCGAGCTCAAGTAAGAACTCCCAAATTACCCATACAAGTTTATGTTATGATATGTTTATGAGAACTACATGCTATATTAGGTCTAAGGATCTAGGAAGGATGCCTTATGTTTCTGTTATATGTGTATCAACTTTACAAACTGCATGCTAGTACAAATTAGTCAATATTATGGCCTGAATAGTATATGCTCGATTATGTTTACTCAATGCTCGAATGTTGCTTGCTTTGTGCTTTTAGGGGTGCTAGTTATCTTTTACTAAGTAGTAAACTTATATGTAAGTTACATATTGTAACGACCCAATTTTCATGTCCAAAAATTTCATTTTAAAATATTACTTTTAGAAAACATTAATAAATAAAAGCATTGTTTGATCACGCCATAACACATCGCAAACCATGTTTTAATATTCAAACCATACAATCCATCAAATATCAGACTACAATCCCAGTGAATCTCGTAAATGCGGAAACCGAAGAGTGTGTGTGTGACATGCTGCTACCGTGCCGACTCCTTTCCCCTAGCTGAGGAGGTACCTGAAACCAAAACTGAAATCGTAAGCACAAAGCTTAGTGAGCTCCCCCAACGTACCACATACCATGCAAACACATAACATAAATACTGCCAGGCCATTCTGGGGTGCCTGACTACCCGGTACGGCCATTCTGGGGTGCCGACCTACCCATACGGCCATTCTGGGGTGCCGTCCTACCCGTGTCAAGCCATTCTGGGGTGCTGACTACCCATGTCAAGCCATTCTGGGGTGCTGACTACCCATCGGTCCTAACAACCGATCCTCGGGGACTGGTCCCCTCCCGCTACCTCTATCGCATATCATAACAGGCCAACATACAAGCATACCATCACATACGGTCAGATGTTTCTAGGGTGTCTAACTACCCTGCGGTCCTAACAACCGAACTCCACTACTATTGCATATAACGTATCATGAGAGCATATAACATAACAGGTAATAGCAAACCTAGATGATATCACAAAGACAATCATCTATCATACGTCCCCTACTGGTGGGCCGGCATTGTGGCCCTAGGCCCACCACTACTGGAAGGTAACTCACCTGAGATTGTTGAACCCTACTGATAAATCTCTGGCTGCTACTCGACAATCCCCTGATCCGCTGCTCCTCCAGCTCTCCGAGCTATCAATATACATATAACACTTAGTCTGACAGTCAACTAAGTCAACTCTGGTCAAAGTCAACCTTCCAGGTCAACCCTACTCGCCGAGTCTTCCTAAAGACTCGCCGAGTTCATAAACTCAGGGTCTTTCTTATTCGCGACCCGACTCGCCGAGTCAGTCCATGACTCGCCGAGTCCAACCAGTTCCAAGTCCTGTCCTGTTCAACTCGCTAAGTCACCACCCGACTCACTGATTCGGGCCTCGACTCGAAGGGTTCAGGGTTTTCGCGATCTGACTCGCCGAGTCCAAGAACAGACTCGCCGAGTCCTAGACAATCTTCAACCAACTCGCCGAGTTGCTCATCCAACTCGCCGAGTCCATGCCTAACTTCATCCGACTCGACGAGTTGTTCATCTTACTCGTCGAGTTCCTCCTCATCTTCAAGCTACTCGCCGAGTCCACTCGAAGGACTCGCCGAGTCCATACGGTTCTACATACATGCAGAGGACCTTTGAGTCATGCATGGACTCCAAACTGTAGATCCACTCTTTTAAGGTCTATTCCTTACGTAAAGTTGCAAACTTTACGTGTAGAGAAGGAGATCTAGGCAAGATACGCCATTAACTAGGGTGTAAGACCAAGGGACTTCAAAATCAACACAATGACTGATACTTTATGCTTCTCCAGGCCCTAAAACACTTGAATCTGAAGTAGCAACTCCAGATCCGGCTTCTAACCCAAAATAATAACATTATGGCAAAAGAGCCCCAACAACCACACATAGATCTAGGTGCAAAAAGGATCCAGGAACTAGTTTATTACCTCCAAGTGCTCAAAATGAACTCACAATCCCAGATCTATAGCTCCTTCTTGCTCCTCCAAGTTCCTTCTTCCTTTTCCAAGCTTTAAAGCACCTTCCAAGGCTCAACTAGGAGATATGACGGCTAGGGTTTGATATCCAGGGCTAAAGAGGCAGTAAGGAACCCTGGGAAGAAGATTAAGACATTTATATAGGCCCCAAGTCCCAAATTTAGGGTTTTTCCCGCACAGACCAGACTCGCCCGAGTCACCCTGGATTTCCCGAACGGGTGGGAATTACTACATTCCCGCGTTCAGCCACGCGCTCATGCTGCTACCAATCTGATAACAGCCACGGCTACACCCGCGGATTCACAAGTCTCAAATACTATCTGGCTGCTAATGAATGCTACGGCTACCCCCGCAGGCTTACAACACTACTACTACCATCTGACCGCTAGTGAATGCTACGGCTACCCCCACAGGCTTACAACACTACTACTACCATCCCGAGGACATCCTGACTATCCCTAGTCCCGCTAGTGATTCTTCATCCCGATTTCTCACACCAGCCCTCAGTCTTTGAATTCTGCATCATCCTCGACATCTTATATCCTTGATATACTTAGTGCTTCGTCGAGGAATTCTCCGGCTTGGTTCCCAAACCAACCGTCTACTAATATGGATACAAGAAGCTATTGTTGGGAAGTTTCCAACCTCCCAACTCCTGAATCTATGCAATCTGCATGCTGCCTCAGACACTGGCTACCAATGCTAAAACATCTCCTGCTACCCGTTCTCAGGGTCTTCATTTCGACTCTCATGCGTCCGACAGGTGGCCCTCAATCTTGGATTCCCAACCAGCTTCTAACCATCTCGATTACATGAACTAACTGCTGGGAAAATTCTCGAACTCCTAATTCTGAACTTCTCAATCCATCCATCACTGAGCTACTACCATTTCTTCTTAGAGGCCGCGCACTCATTCTGAGTCTACGAGACTCTTATCCAAATATACCCGGAGGGTTCTCCCCTACTTCGATCCTGCTTACCCCTTGTGGCTTCACACTCAAAAGAGATCCCGATCCTTGCTGTCATTCCATAATCATCCTGCTAAGGAACCCAAGCCTGCCATAGCTAGGGATCTAACCAATCCATTCCAACACTAACCACTCCGAACTAGCGAAACGAACCAAATCTCTCCCAACCATGCTACAGTTACTACATTCTCCGAAACCTTCTTCATAAGAGCACATCCCCTATCTACCAACCAATTCTCCGAGGTATGCAAAAGGCATATAACGTAATCACAAGCAAGCCACTCCATAACACAACACTTATACCACAATTGATGCAAAAACCATAACAATATAATCATAACATAAGCTGACAAACACAAAGTTACATACCTCCATTACTCAGTGCTGCTCGAATCCCTGCTGAAATCTACCGGAGAAACTCGGCTCCGAGCCGTAGGCACCCTTGCCCGACCTTGACAACCACTGACGGTACTTGAAGTTCCAAGGGCAGGAGCTGGCGCCTGCCCTGCTGAATACAAACTCGGACAGTGGGCCTTCTTGTGGCCCCTCAGACTGCAATGGAAACACAACGGATCAAGTCCCTGGGCGATGGTAACAACACAGTCTCTGCTAAAATGACCAATCTGACCGCACTTGAAACACCCAGCATCGCCACCACTTCTACGCCTACACACACCCATGTGCATCCTCCCGCACTTCCCGCATCGACTGCGGCTCTAATAGTTCCTCGTCCTCAAATCTGAACTCTTGGGCCTCTTACTCGAACCTGTGGCAGCCTGAGTCTCATCCATTTTCCTTTTCCCTTCCGACTCCCTGCCCGAATCTCGCTCCTGTGTTACCCCAATGGTAACGTCTGCTGAATGAACAACAGGTGTCTGATCCTGAAGCCTCGCTATCAATCTATCAGTGATCCTCATGACCATGTCTGGCAGACCCTCGCGAATGGCTCGCGAAACTTCCTCAACTATCCAATCATGCAATGGTTTCTCTTGGAGACAGAATGCCCCACACACCCCTGCCCCCTGATAGCAGAAACTAGAAATGGGATCTCCCTCCCTGATGGATCCCTGAACTCCATAAGATTCGGGACCTAGACGAGCCCCAATCTGTCCTGAAACTAATCCGGCCCTAAAGTCCTCAAGATGACTGTCCATGAGCTCCACAATAGCCTCTCTAACTGAACCGAAAATCACTGGAGTCTGATCGATGATGTTGCGCATAATCTCTGCGGAAATGAAATCCCTCATCTGATCATCAAGCTGCCCGGCTCTAAAGCCCGAGCCAGACCCCTCCCCTGCACCTGAACTGCCAACTGATATCTCGCGCAACGTCACCATGCTGAAAAATATAACAATCCCTGATCAATTACATACTACTGCTGAGGGATCTCTCACATACTCTACTAGTTCCTTGGTTTCGCCTCGGCCCTCTTGAATCGAGTACGGATCCTCTGCTTTCAGTAGTATGGGCCCCTACTACCTTCCACATCTATCCGTACTTTCCTCAAGAGTTACCTCAACTCCACCAAGTCCCCTTTACTCTTCTACTGATCTCTGCTACTCTCATCCTAGGCTTGCCCTAGGGAACCTCTAACTCTACCCAAACAGTCCTCAGCTGCTGAAGGCCTCCTTGTAATGCCAATTAGTCACCACCTGAATACCATCACATGTGACGAGGCTCAGATAATCCTTCAAGTAAAGGACTCATCCCTACAACGGTTGGACTCAAAGGAGAGCTGCGCAGTAGGGCCAAATCCAGCACTCTGAGATTATTCAACCCTGATCACATGTGATGAAACGTATTCACCTAATGGCTAACTCTCATCACTCAGAGTCCCACAAAGCACAAAGCAAGCAGCATTCGGATAAGGGAAACATACTCAGGCAAAACAATTCTCATAACAAGAAACTACACCAGCATATAATGCTAAGCTCATACTTTCAGGCATAACCTACACAGGCTATACTACTACTGTCTACTCATTACTAGCATGCAATTCTCATCAAGCTGAAACACCTAAAGCGGGCACCTAAGGCATCATCCTAGATCCTTAGTCCTATTCTAGCATGCTGTTCTACTGAAGCTGGAAACTGAAACTGAACTGAAACTGATACTGAAACTGATATCGAAAATAATAACATAACTTGTATGGGTAAATTGGGAGTACTTACTTGGGCTCGGCCGGTCGCGCACGTCACACACTTCGCTCTTTCTTATGACTCTTTTCCAAGTTTTAGAGAACATTTTCTTTCGAAAAATCTTTCAATCCCTCGATTTGAGTCCAGACACTCCCGAAGGCGTGTCCGAATCCCTCAAACCAGGGCTCTGATACCAACTTGTAACGACCCAATTTTCATGTCCAAAACTTTCATTTTAAAATATTACTTTTAGAAAACATTAATAAATAAAAGCATTGTTTGATCACGCCATAACACATCGCAAACCATGTTTTAATATTCAAACCATACAATCCATCAAATATCAGAGTACAATCCCAGTGAATCTCGTAAATGCGGAAACCGAAGAGTGTGTGTGTGACATGCTGCTACTGTGCCGGCTCCTTTCCCCTAGCTGAGGAGGTACCTGAAACCAAAACTGAAACCGTAAGCACAAAGCTTAGTGAGCTCCCCCAACGTACCACATACCATGCAAACACATAACATAAATACTGCCAGGCCATTCTGGGGTGCCTGACTACCCGGTACGGCCATTCTGGGGTGCCGACCTACCCATACGGCCATTCTGGGGTGCCGTCCTACCCGTGTCAAGCCATTCTGGGGTGCTGACTACCCATGTCAAGCCATTCTGGGGTGCTGACTACCCATCGGTCCTAACAACCGATCCTCGGGGACTGGTCCCCTCCCGCTACCTCTATCGCATATCATAACAGGCCAACATACAAGCATACCATCACATACGGTCAGATGTTTCTGGGGTGTCTGACTACCCTGCGGTCCTAACAACCGAACTCCACTACTATTGCATATAACGTATCATGAGAGCATATAACATAACAGGTAATAGCAAACCTAGATGATATCACAAAGACAATCATCTATCATACGTCCCCTACTGGTGGGCCGGCATTGTGGCCCTAGGCCCACCACTACTGGAAGGTAACTCACCTGAGACTGCTGAACCCTACTGATAAATCTCTGGCTGCTACTCGACAATCCCCTGATCCGCTGCTCCTCCAGCTCTCCGAGCTATCAATATACATATAACACTTAGTCTGACAGTCAACTAAGTCAACTCTGGTCAAAGTCAACCTTCCAGGTCAACCCTACTCGCCGAGTCTTCCTAAAGACTCGCCGAGTTCATAAACTCAGGGTCTTTCTTATTCGCGACCCGACTCGCCGAGTCAGTCCATGACTCGCCGAGTCCAACCAGTTCCAAGTCCTGTCCTGTCCAACTCGCTAAGTCACCACCCGACTCACTGATTCGGGCCTCGACTCGAAGGGTTCATGGTTTTCGCGATCTGACTCGCCGAGTCCAAGAACAGACTCGCTGAGTCCTAGACAATCTTCAACCAACTCGCCGAGTTGCTCATCCAACTCACCGAGTCCATGCCTAACTTCATCCGACTCGACGAGTTGTTCATCTTACTCGTCGAGTTCCTCCTCATCTTCAAGCTACTCGCCGAGTCCACTCGAAGGACTCGCCGAGTCCATACGGTTCTACATACATGCAGAGGACCTTTGAGTCATGCATGGACTCCAAACTGTAGATCCACTCTTTTAAGGTCTATTCCTTACGTAAAGTTGCAAACTTTACGTGTAGAGAAGGAGATCTAGGCAAGATACGCCATTAACTAGGGTGTAAGGCCAAGGGACTTCAAAATCAACACAATGACTGATACTTTATGCTTCTCCAGGCCCTAAAACACTTGAATCTGAAGTAGCAACTCCAGATCCGGCTTCTAACCCAAAATAATAACATTATGGCAAAAGAGCCCCAACAACCACACATAGATCTAGGTGCAAAAAGGATCCAGGAACTAGTTTATTACCTCCAAGTGCTCAAAATGAACTCACAATCCCAGATCTATAGCTCCTTCTTGCTCCTCCAAGTTCCTTCTTCCTTTTCCAAGCTTTAAAGCACCTTCCAAGGCTCAACTAGGAGATATGACGGCTAGGGTTTGATATCCAGGGCTAAAGAGGCAGTAAGGAACCCTGGGAAGAAGATTAAGACATTTATATAGGCCCCAAGTCCCGAATTTAGGGTTTTTCCCGCACAGACCAGACTCGCCGAGTCACCCTGGTCGACTCGCCGAGTCAGTCACTTACTCCCCGACCCGGATCCCGCTCGGACTCGCCGAGTCCCCCCTTAGACTCGCCGAGTCGACCCCTAAACTTAGGGTTTTCTTTCCTTTCTTGGTCTTCGAAACTTTGGGTGTTACAACTCTCCCCCACTTAAACTAAACTTCGTCCTCGAAGTCTGCTATGGCCCACTGCCTGTGAGCTGCCTCTAAACCCAACCAACTATTCCAACACCAGCTGCCTACCCTTGCTGGCTTTTGCTCGATCCTTCCGACTAACCTTAATCCCTGCAGATAACACCTCGGGTCAACCCTAGCCCTGAACATCCTGGAGACCCAACTTACTCAACTGGCAATCCTTCTGGTACTCACCGAGTACTGAACTGAACCTATAGGGGTTCACCCCTTCCTATCCTTGCGCAAATCCCTTGCCTTCCCAAGGCAAGGTTCTATAACCAACTATTTCTCTGTAACTGTGAAGGTCCTATACTTCACCAACTCCATCACCCCCGCCAATTCCAGTACGGGTCAATACCGCCAACAACCACCGACGCCCCTATCTGACATAACTTGGTGCCGAGCACCCCCGGTCCTTACTGACGTCTCCATATTTGGGTTACCGAACCCTACCGGTTACTACACCCCTTCGTAATCTCCTAGTCGCTTCCAGCAACTCCTGAAAATACTTCGACTATCTATAACTGTTCTATCCATTCTTCCGCTCATACTGAAACGATGCTGCTGGGAATAGCTTGCTTATATCCCACCTGATTATTCAACTCCTACTAACTCGAGTCTTTCATCCCGAAGAGAAACTACTTGCCTAGCTATCTTTACATGTCACTTATACTCGGCCGAAGGCTCAACTGATCCTGCTGAGAGAGACTTGTCATTTCCACACCAACCAACTATACCGTCAACACTAGTATTCCAACTCAAATACAATACTGACCCAAAACTCCGAAACCTTTCAAACACTGAATTGTCTGCAATACCGAACCTGCCTGAAACATTAAACTGCCTGAAACGCTGATCTGGCTGAATCACTGAGCTGCCTGAGACACTGAGTCTGGCCGAAACACTGAGCTGCCTGAAACACTAAACTCAAGTCCAACTGTGGAGCCAAGGGACTCCTCCCTTAGTCGCTTCCACGACTTCTGAATGGAATCTTCCTCAAGGACTAGTTTCCACTAGTTATTTTGTCACTTTGGCTCTAACAACCTTCCGATCCAACCGATCGGGTCCATACTTCACATCCTGACATCATCCATTCTATGACTAATAACATGATGGCTCCCAGACTGACGGTATCCCTTAACATACCCGAACCTCAACGGCCCACTGCTACTCTGATCTCATAACTGATGTGACGATCTATAGCCAAGATTCGCTGACTTAGCCATAACTGAACCATTTGGGAAATCCGAATCTAATCCGTGGATTCCCATATTCCCACCGCTGCACCCGAACGGGTGGGAATTACTACATTCCCGCGTTCAGCCACGCGCTCATGCTGCTACCAATCTGATAACAGCCACGACTACACCCGCGGATTCACAAGTCTCAAATACTATCTGGCTGCTAATGAATGCTACGGCTACCCCCGCAGGCTTACAACACTACTACTACCATCTGACCGCTAGTGAATGCTACGGCTACCCCCGCAGGCTTACAACACTACTACTACCATCCCGAGGACATCCTGACTATCCCTAGTCCCGCTAGTGATTCTTCATCCCGATTTCTCACACCAGCCCTCAGTCTTTGAATTCTGCATCATCCTCGACATCTTATATCCTTGATATACTTAGTGCTTCGTCGAGGAATTCTCCGGCTTGGTTCCCAAACCAACCGTCTACTAATCTGGATACAAGAAGCTATTGTTGGGAAGTTTCCAACCTCCAAACTCCTAAATCTACGCAATCTGCATGCTGCCTCAGACACTGGCTACCAATGCTAAAACATCTCCTGCTACCCGTTCTCAGGGTCTTCATTTCGACTCTCATGCGTCCGACAGGTGGCCCTCAATCTTGGATTCCCAACCAGCTACTAACCATCTCGATTACATGAACTAACTGCTGGGAAAATTCTCGAACTCCTAATTCTGAACTTCTCAATCCATCCATCACTGAGCTACTACCATTTCTTCTTAGAGGCTGCGCACTCATTCTGAGTCTACGAGACTCTTATCCAAATATACCCGGATGGTTCTCCCCTACTTCGATCCTTCTTACCCCTTGCGGCTTCACACTCAAAAGAGATCCCGATCCTTGCTGTCATTCCATAATCATCCTGCTAAGGAACCCAAGCCTGCCATAGCTAGGGATCTAACCAATCCATTCCAACACTAACCACTCCGAACTAGCGAAACGAGCCAAATCTCTCCCAACCATGCTACAGTTACTACATTCTCCGAAACCTTCTTCATAAGAGCACATCCCCTATCTACCAACCAATTCTCCGAGGTATGCAAAAGGCATATAACGTAATCACAAGCAAGCCACTCCATAACACAACACTTATACCACAATTGATGCAAAAACCATAACAATATAATCATAACATAAGCTGACAAACACAAAGTTACATACCTCCATTACTCAGTGCTGCTCGAATCCCTGCTGAAATCTACCGGAGAAACTCGGCTCCGAGCCGTAGGCACCCTTGCCCGGCCTTGACAACCACTGACGGTACTTGAAGTTCCAAGGGCAGGAGCTGGCGTCTGCCCTGCTGAATACAAACTCGGACAGTGGGCCTTCTTGTGGCCCCTCAGACTGCAATGGAAACACAACGGATCAAGTCCCTGGGCGATGGTAACAACACATTCTCTGCTAAAATGACCAATCTGACCGCACTTGAAACACCCAGCATCGCCACCACTTCTACGCCTACACACACCCATGTGCATCCTCCCGCACTTCCCGCATCGACTGCGGCTCTAATAGTTCCTCGTCCTCAAATCTGAACTCTTGGGCCTCTTACTCGAACCTGTGGCAGCCTGAGTCTCATCCATTTTCCTTTTCCCTTCCGACTCCCTGCCCGACTCTCGCTCCTGTGTTACCCCAATGGTAACGTCTGCTGACTGAACAACAGGTGTCTGATCCTGAAGCCTCGCTATCAATCTATCAGTGATCCTCATGACCATGTCTGGCAGACCCTCGCGAATGGCTCGCGAAACTTCCTCAACTATCCAATCATGCAATGGTTTCTCTTGGAGACAGAATGCCCCACACACCCCTGCCCCCTGATAGCAGAAACTAGAAATGGGATCTCCCTCCCTGATGGATCCCTGAACTCCATAAGATTCGGGACCTAGACGAGCCCCAATCTGTCCTGAAACTAATCTGGCCCTAAAGGCCTCAAGATGACTGTCCATGAGCTCCACAATAGCCTCTCTAACTGAACCGAAAATCACTGGAGTCTGATCGATGATGTTGCGCATAATCTCTGCGGAAATGAAATCCCTCATCTGATCATCAAGCTGCCCGGCTCTAAAGCCCGAGCCAGACCCCTCCCCTGCACCTGAACTGCCAACTGATATCTCGCGCAACGTCACCATGCTGAAAAATATAACAATCCCTGATCAATTACATACTACTGCTGAGGGATCTCTCACATACTCTACTAGTTCCTTGGTTTCGCCTCGGCCCCTCTTGAATCGAGTACGGATCCTCTGCTTTCAGTATTATGGGCCCCTACTACCTTCCACATCTATCCGTACTTTCCTCAAGAGTTACCTCAACTCCACCAAGTCCCCTTTACTCTTCTACTGATCTCTGCTACTCTCATCCTAGGCTTGCCCTAGGGAACCTCTAACTCTACCCAAACAGTCATCAGCTGCTGAAGGCCTCCTTGTAATGCCAATTAGTCACCACCTGAATACCATCACATGTGACGAGGCTCAGATAATCCTTCAAGTAAAGGACTCATCCCTACAACGGTTGGACTCAAACGAGAGCTGCGCAGTAGGGCCAAATCCAGCACTCTGAGATTATTCAACCCTGATCACATGTGATGAAACGTATTCACCTAATGGCTAACTCTCATCACTCAGAGTCCCACAAAGCACAAAGCAAGCAGCATTCGGATAAGGGAAACATACTCAGGCAAAACAATTCTCATAACAAGAAACTACACCAGCATATAATGCTAAGCTCATACTTTCAGGCATAACCTACACAGGCTATACTACTACTGTCTACTCATTACTAGCATGCAATTCTCATCAAGCTGAAACACCTAAAGCAGGCACCTAAGGCATCATCCTAGATCCTTAGTCCTATTCTAGCATGCTGTTCTACTGAAGCTGGAAACTGAAACTGAACTGAAACTGATACTGAAACTGATATCGAAAATAATAACATAACTTGTATGGGTAAATTGGGAGTACTTACTTGGGCTCGGCCGGTCGCGCACGTCACACACTTCGCTCTTTCTTATGACTCTTTTCCAAGTTTTAGAGAACATTTTCTTTCGAAAAATCTTTCAATCCCTCGATTTGAGTCCAGACACTCCCGAAGGCGTGTCCGAATCCCTCAAACCAGGGCTCTGATACCAACTTGTAACGACCCAATTTTCATGTCCAAAACTTTCATTTTAAAATATTACTTTTAGAAAACATTAATAAATAAAAGCATTGTTTGATCACGCCATAACACATCGCAAACCATGTTTTAATATTCAAACCATACAATCCATCAAATATCAGAGTACAATCCCAGTGAATCTCGTAAATGCGGAAACCGAAGAGTGTGTGTGTGACATGCTGCTACTGTGCCGGCTCCTTTCCCCTAGCTGAGGAGGTACCTGAAACCAAAACTGAAACCGTAAGCACAAAGCTTAGTGAGCTCCCCCAACGTACCACATACCATGCAAACACATAACATAAATACTGCCAGGCCATTCTGGGGTGCCTGACTACCCGGTACGGCCATTCTGGGGTGCCGACCTACCCATACGGCCATTCTGGGGTGCCGTCCTACCCGTGTCAAGCCATTCTGGGGTGCTGACTACCCATGTCAAGCCATTCTGGGGTGCTGACTACCCATCGGTCCTAACAACCGATCCTCGGGGACTGGTCCCCTCCCGCTACCTCTATCGCATATCATAACAGGCCAACATACAAGCATACCATCACATACGGTCAGATGTTTCTGGGGTGTCTGACTACCCTGCGGTCCTAACAACCGAACTCCACTACTATTGCATATAACGTATCATGAGAGCATATAACATAACAGGTAATAGCAAACCTAGATGATATCACAAAGACAATCATCTATCATACGTCCCCTACTGGTGGGCCGGCATTGTGGCCCTAGGCCCACCACTACTGGAAGGTAACTCACCTGAGACTGCTGAACCCTACTGATAAATCTCTGGCTGCTACTCGACAATCCCCTGATCCGCTGCTCCTCCAGCTCTCCGAGCTATCAATATACATATAACACTTAGTCTGACAGTCAACTAAGTCAACTCTGGTCAAAGTCAACCTTCCAGGTCAACCCTACTCGCAGAGTCTTCCTAAAGACTCGCCGAGTTCATAAACTCAGGGTCTTTCTTATTCGCGACCCGACTCGCCGAGTCAGTCCATGACTCGCCGAGTCTAACCAGTTCCAAGTCCTGTCCTGTCCAACTCGCTAAGTCACCACCCGACTCACTGATTCGGGCCTCGACTCGAAGGGTTCAGGGTTTTCGCGATCTGACTCGCCGAGTCCAAGAACAGACTCGCCGAGTCCTAGACAATCTTCAACCAACTCGCCGAGTTGCTCATCCAACTCGCCGAGTCCATGCCTAAATTCATCCGACTCGACGAGTTGTTCATCTTACTCGTCGAGTTCCTCCTCATCTTCAAGCTACTCGCCGAGTCCATACGGTTCTACATACATGCAGAGGACCTTTGAGTCATGCATGGACTCCAAACTGTAGATCCACTCTTTTAAGGTCTATTCCTTACGTAAAGTTGCAAACTTTACGTGTAGAGAAGGAGATCTAGGCAAGATACGCCATTAACTAGGGTGTAAGGCCAAGGGACTTCAAAATCAACACAATGACTGATACTTTATGCTTCTCCAGGCCCTAAAACACTTGAATCTGAAGTAGCAACTCCAGATCCGGCTTCTAACCCAAAATAATAACATTATGGCAAAAGAGCCCCAACAACCACACATAGATCTAGGTGCAAAAAGGATCCAGGAACTAGTTTATTACCTCCAAGTTCTCAAAATGAACTCACAATCCCAGATCTATAGCTCCTTGTTGCTCCTCCAAGTTCCTTCTTCCTTTTCCAAGCTTTAAAGCACCTTCCAAGGCTCAACTAGGAGATATGACGGCTAGGGTTTGATATCCAGGGCTAAAGAGGCAGTAAGGAACCCTGGGAAGAAGATTAAGACATTTATATAGGCCCCAAGTCCCGAATTTAGGGTTTTTCCTGCACAGACCAGACTCGCCGAGTCGGTCACTTACTCCCCGACCCGGATCCTGCTCAGACTCGCCGAGTCCCCCCTTAGACTCGCCGAGTCGACCCCTAAACTTAGGGTTTTTTTCCTTTCTTGGTCCTCGAAACTTTGGGTGTTACACATATTGCGAGGACTAAATAATTTCAGAAGGTTAGGTCTAGCTCTATTTCACAACTCTTGTTTGAGTCCAACCGTTGTAGGGTAGGATCTCTCATTCAAAGAATTATCTAGTCTTAGTGATATGTAATGGTATTCACGAGCTACTTAGGGGAAGATAGCAAGGACTTATTATTTAGATGATGGCAGAGAGTGGGATGGTGATTACCTTAGAGCAAGCCTAGGATGAGAGTAGTGCGTGAAGCATTAGTAGTAGAAGGGACTTGGTGAAGTCAAGACAGTTCTTGAGGAAAGTACGGTGTGACAACCCGAACCTTTTTTTTCATTCGACAAAAGTCAAATCTCATTAAATAAAAATCTGAATTTTATTTGTTTTGTTAAATTCTTGTGGTTTAGAAATCATTTAAATTATACAAATAATATATATATATATATATATATATATATATATATATATATATATATATATATATATATATAAGAGTCGGAACCAAAATTACGTGACAAACTGAGTTTTCCTTCAAAAATCAGCAAAATCCTATCCAGCCTAGTGTTTACGGCCGTAAACCCATGGTCGTAAACCCTGGGCGGTAACCCCATTTACAGTTGAGAACTCATTTTCCGACCGTGCCCAACTGGTATAAAGGTTTTTCCCTGAGAGATTTCTCATTTTTCATCTTTTTCACCTAAAAACTATCTCAAGTGCTCCTAAGAACCTCCTAAGAACATTCATATCATCAAGATCAAACCATCAAATCTTCAAGTTTTTCACCAAGAACACCATGAACATCCTTCAAATCTTCAAAGGCTGCAAACCGTTCGCAGCCGAAAACAGTTCACGGCCGCACACTCATTCATGGTCGTAAACCCCGTTCACGGCCGTAAACCCGAGGTCCCAACCGTAAACAGCTTTAGACCATGAAACTTGCCTGAAAACCCACTTTTCCCATTTCAAACAAGTCTCGGTAACATTCCTAATCCAAAAACAAGTGTTTTCCAACACTATAACTAATAGTTTCGCTAATTAAGATACAATTATGTGTTTATTTCTCATTAGGAAACCGTTAATACCGCATACTACAACTCGTGGGTCATCTTTCCGATTTTGCTGTCAAGCATGTGCACATAATCAATTGTGAGTTCATAACCCTATGCTTTTACTGTTTTTAACCTTTTCAGAGGGGGATACAAGCCAAATACAAAGAAATTTTGTGTTCTTATACAAAGGATTTCAACAGAATTAAAACTTATGCAATTGATACAACCAAGAGATCACTACATTTTATAAAATATTTAGATATTTTATCCCTTTTGTAACATGTTGAGCATAAGGGAAGTTTTCAACTTACAACTATAATTGCAAAGTTTTTCAGAACAACACATGAACCGAGTACATAACATACCTGCATACTATAATAGGCATAGTTTGGGATTTCATTACACAGTTTTACGAATTCACAGCTTATACATTAACCAACATATAAAATATGGTAGATATAGTTTATGATATACATTACTAAATTTCTGAACACTATAGTACAACACTAAATGATTATTTAAGTATAATTATTTTTACTATACATGATGTCCTCTACCCCCAAACGTTTCTTCCATTTCGGTTTGGGGGTGTGACATATGGATATATATGGAAGGTAGTTTGGTCCCGTACTACTGAAAGCAGAGGATCCGTACTTGAGTCAACGAAGGCTGAGATGAATCCAAGGAACTTGTAGTATATGTGATCCCTCAAGAATTGATTAGTATTATGATGTTTGTTATGATGTGTTTCAGAATGGTGGTTTTACGCACTAGACCAGTCAGCAGTTCATGCACCAGTGAGGGATCAGACTTAGGCTCAGGAGTCGGGTAGGTAGACGACCAGACTAGGGAGTTCATCTCTTCTGAGATCACATGCAATATCATGTATCAGACTCCTGTGATATTCGACACGATCAAGGAGGGTATTTTAGAGCTTTTAGATGAGAGGTTGCGTGCTTTCCGCACCGAGGTGGCCGCCATGATGGGGTCGCACAAACTGACTTTCAGGGAGTTCAGGGCTTGTGGAGATCCCAATTACTATGGGGCATAAGACCCCATTGCGAGCACCAGATGATTGGCAGATGTTGACTTCCGTCCTATCTTCTGAAGGAATAGGCATTTGACTAGTGGGAGGAGGTCGGACATTCCATTGGTGATGATGCAACTCTTGATGATATGACTTGGAGTGAATATACTGCTAGGTTCAGGGCCTAGTTTACACCCATGATAGAGGTGCAACAGCTTGCTAGGGAGTTCCAGGATCTCTAGCAGACGACTAAGACAATGACTGAGATCATCGTGATATTCATGGAGAGGGCCCTTCTCGTTCTTTAGTATGTAGAAAGCAAGGAGATGAAGAAGGCCCGATACCATGAGATGTTGTAGAGTGATATCTGCTAATTTGTGATCCGCTCCAACTATAAAACGCTGGAGGACATGATTGCTAGGTCTTGAGAGAGAGAGAGAGAGAGAGAGAGAGAGAGAGAGAGAGTTGGATTTAGAGATGGAGTGGAAGGGGAAACCCAAGGGGGTTCAGTCAGGGAGTTCAGGAAAGAAGACCAAGTTATCAGACCACATACCTAGGAACCAGCAGGGTCACAGCTGTTGTGGCAAATGTGACAAGTTGCATGATTGGACGTGCAAGGCGGGGAGATCAGACTTCTTCAAGTGCGGCCGAACTGGACATGTGTGTAGAGATTGTACAACTACTATCGCCACCACGACAATATCAAATCTGATTTGCTTTTAGTGTAATCAGAGGGAACACAAGTGATCCTAATGCATGAGTTTTGCAGCAGCAGGACAGGTGGCAGCACCCGCCCCTGCTACATTGAGGATTACAGAAGACCGTCATGGCTGGGGTGAGGCGCTTGTGGCGAAGAGCAGGGCCTTTCAATTGACAGCCGAGGAGGCACAAGCAGCTCCCGATGTGGTGATGTGTATGTATCTTTCCATTAACTCGTTATTCATATTGATTATTGCTTATGTTTATATGTTTTGTTATAGGATCGTTCTTAGTGAACGATATATCAGCTTTGGTACTGTTTGATTCGGGTTCCACCCGATCTTTTGTGTCGCTCGCACTCAACAAGCGATTATTAAGGGCTCCTGGGGAGCTAGATTTCCCACTTGATGTAGAGATAGCAGATGATAGGATCGTTAGGGTTGCGAGGCTTCACCGAGGATGTACACTGCAGTTGTATGATGAGAAGTTTTTTGTGGATCTAGTCCATATTCCCCTAAGAAGGAATAAGGTGATATTCGGTATGGATTGGTTGAGCCCTAATGGGGCAGTGATTGAGTGCGAGCAAAGCTAGTCAGGGTTCGCATTCCTAGTGGGGGAGGGGTAGTGATTCAGGGAGAGAGCCCGCAAGGTGCACTGACCCTATGTTCTACAACGAGGGCGAAGCGCTATCTTCAGCAGGGTTGCGCGGGTTACGTCGCCTACGTCATGGATACCGATGATAAGGGTAAGGCGACAGTTAATGATGTACCGGTAGTGTGAGAGTACCTGGACGTATTCTCAGAGGATTTACTTGGGGTACCTCTGGAGAGACAGGTTGAGTTTAGGATTGACCTAGTCCCAAGTGTGGCTCCGATAGCCAAAGCACCATATCCGTTGGTCCCACCCGAGATGCAGGAGTTGTCTATGCAGCTGCAAGATTTGCTAGACAAGGGATTTATCATGCTGAGCAGTTCGCCATGGGGAGACCCGATCCTGTTTGTGAAGAAGAAGGAAGGGTCACATCGCATGTGTATTGACTACCAGGAGATAAATAAGGTAATTGTGAAGAACCATTATCCCCTCTGAGGATTGATGATTTGTTTTATCAGCTATAGGGCGCATCTTGGTTCTCCAAGATTGATCACAACCGGGTTATCACCAGATGCGAGTCAGGTAGGAGGACGTGCAAAAGATAGGTTTTAGGACTCCCTATAGTCATTATGAGTTTGTGGTGATGCCGTTTGGGCTCACCAATGCTCCAGCCATGTTCATGGACCTCATGAACCGCATGTGAGACCGATGCTAGATCGGTCTGTAATAGTCTTCATCAATGATATCTTAGTCTATTCCAAGACTTAGGAGCAAGATGAGGAGCACCTGAGGTAGGTGCTGGAGATGATGAGGAGGGAGAGACTCTTTGAAAAGTTATCCAAGTGTGAGTTTTGGGTGCACTAGGTGCAATTTATGGGGTACCTTGTCACCCAGAAGGGTATTCTGGTCAATCCGGCCTAGATAGAGGTCGTAATGTGGTGGGAGATTCTGAGGTCTCCAATTGAGATTCAGAGTTTCCTGGGTCTAGCAGGCTATTACTGGAGATTTATTAAGGACTTCTCCAAGATTGCAGTTCATTTGACCTGACTGACCAAGACATCGGTGACCTTTCGTTGGGGGCCTGAGAAGCAGGCAACCTTCGAGACTCTCAGATAGCGGTTATGCCAGGCACTGATCCTGACTTTGCCAGAGGGATTTGACAACTTCATGGTTTACTATGACGCTTCAATCACATGTATGGGTGCATTACTGATGTAGCGGGGTCACGTGATAGCTTACGCTTCGAGGCAGTTAAAGCCTCATGAGGCTAACTATCCGACACATGATTTAGAGCTGGGAGCTGTGGTTTTCACCCTCAAGATTTGGCGGCATTACCTCTATGGGGTCCATTGTACCACATATACGGACCACAAGAGTTTGAGGTACCTCATGGATCAGCCGAATCTGAACATGAGGCAGCGTCGGTGGTTAGATGTGGTGAAGGACAACGATTGTGATATCCTTTACCACCCGGGCAATGCCAATGTGGTGATTGATGCCTTGAGTCGTAAGGCGGTAGCAGCTTCGATCCGAGACATCTGTCTGAGGATGACAGTAACTACCCCTTTGCTGGAGCAGATCAGAGAGGCGCAGGTTGAGGTCCTGAAGGAGGAGCGCCGAAAGTGTGAGCGGATTATAGGCTAGGTGTCCTCCTTTGATTATGATAGCCATCGACTATTGACCTTGCATGTTAGGGTCTAGGTACTATACTGGGGCAGAGTGCGGTAGATTCTAATGGATGAGGTAGACAAGTCTAGGCTCTCTCTCAATTTCTCTCTCTAGAACACCTTGATTTGCACACACTTAGCCCCCTCCTCTAGTTATACCCTCTTATGACTCCACTAACACTATTTATAGGAGACAAGCAACCGTAAATGGGTTCACGACTGTAAACACGTTTACGGCCGTAAACACCACCTGAGCCGTAAACACTCCCAATCACATGGACTGAAAACCCAATTGCTTAGAAAAGCAAAGTATAAGCCATATTTTTGACCCAACACTTCTCATTCCCTTAAATACCGAAATTTAGGGTTTTTGGTTATCAGCTGCCCTCACGTCGTGATCACTAGAGTGCTCACATCGTGAGCCTTAAAATGATGCACAGGTCCGAATCGCTCCTCACGATGTGGGAAGGAATTCTTCGCTTCGTGATCAGGGCAAATTTTGAAACTTTTAACTTCATAATATTAAAGATAATTTGTACCTGATACGGGTGTTACAAAGAACCTTGATTTTCTACATATAAATGATGTGGTTAAATTCATCATTTGTAGACATTTGTAGTCTTGTATGTAATTATGCATTAACATAATTTATTGTTATTTAATGATAATATAAACAAAGCTTTCATATTTATGCAAGTTATACTATGATACATGCTAACTCGTACATGTTGTTTTATTAAACTTGTTGACTTCCTTGCAGATAATTATCTCAAGAACTTCAAATCAAGACCATCACCCATTACACATAAAACATCTATCTTTCCAATTTAATATGTTTGTATAAATCATTGATTAGTTATTACGATTTGAAGTTATCAAAATGTTTTATCTTTTTCAACTGTGATTTCAATCAGTATTAGCATAATATATATAATAATAAAGTTGATCCATGCAACTTGGGGCGTATGAACAAAGGTGAATAAAACCTCCAAAAGGGATAATGACTTAATAGGGTAATGTATTTTTTGATATGTACACATTTGGTCAATGAGTATTTTTTTCGTCCACATTTACCCCTTCAACTAATTAAACTGTACACATTCAGTCCTTATGATCGGTTACTCCAGGTTGGCCGGGAAAAATGACTTAATACGGTAATATATTTATCATTTTGTACACATTTAGTCCTTATTATTTTTGTACACATTTAGTCCTTAATATATTTTTTTTGTTTCAAAATAAATCACTTTTGTTTTTGTACTCATTCAGTACTTATGAATTATTTCTTTAGTTTTTTCTCATGACATCTTACGTGAGACAATCATTAATGGGGTGTTTGAGCTTGTTGATGCTTATGTCCATTGCGATCTCGACTGCTTGGTTGCGTATGTTTTGTGGTTTGGCTTAAGTCTTGTGTTCTGAACATCAAAATTTTTTCATACGATATCAGACTTTAACGATCTTTATATCCATATGATAGTTTTTTAGTCTACTATAACTTTCGTTAAAATTACTCCTGTTAAAATGTAATATATTTTTACATGCACTTTTATATAAAAAAAACATCCATACATGCATTCATAAAAAATTTATGAGTATAAAGATCATTACTAAAAATATATTATTTTTTTAATGAGAGTAATCTAAACGAATATTGTAGTAGACTAAAATACGAACGCACGAATATAAAGATCGTTAAAATCGGAGATCATATGAAAATGTTATAACATTACGAATACATGACCTAAACAACTAAATATTCGAGATCATGATAGACATAAACATCAAAAGCCCAAAACACATCATTAATGATTGACTTGCGTAAGATGTCGTTAGAAAAATTTTAAGAAATCCTTCTTAAATATTTAATGAGTATAAAAATAAAAATGACTTATTTTGCAATATATATATATATATATATATATATATATATATATATATATATATATATATATATATATATATATATATATATATAAAATATTAAGGACTAAATGTGTACAAAGTGATAAATATATTACATTATTAAGTTATTTTTACCGATTAATCTGGAATAATCGATCATTAAAACTGAATGTATACAGTTTAAAAAGTTAAATTGGTTAATAGACAACGACCAACACATACGAATGAAAAAATATATTACAATTCCCTTCCAAACCTGAAAAACGAAACACAAAAGGACAAACAATTTCGCAAAATTTATAGCCGACCTAGGGATGTCAAAAAGTCCCGTGGGGGCCCCGTCCCGTTTGGGGGATTTTTTTAAGAAAAATTGGGGGCGGGGGCAAAGTTAACCCCCGTTTTAATTTCGGGGGCGGGAGCGGGGGTAGCCAATCCCGTCCCGAAATCCCCATGGGGACCCCGTTAATAAATTACATATATATTTACATATATTAATTATATAAATATAATAAACAATAACATGATTTTGAGCTTCCAAAATTCATCAAAAAAAACATGTTTTTAAGTTGTTAGTATAATTTTTTAAAATGTCACAACTTTTTTTATTTTTAACATATAAAATTTTGCTCTAAGTAATTATTTGTTACCTAAAAAATAGTTTCTTTTATTATAAATAACAATTTCTTTTAGTCCAAAATCAATCGGGGGTGGGGGCGGGGGTAATAAAGGGGATTCGGGGGCGGGGGTGGGGGTAGGAAGGTTGAACATTCCGGGGGCGGGGGCGGGAGATGCACTCCCCGCCCCGTTTGACCCGGTTGACATCCCTAAGCCGACCAGATAAATACTTATATTACTTATATCTTTTTATTATTCTTTCTGTAGGTGTTTAATTGGGGTCATAAATTTAAAGGAGGAAGCTTGGTACAGTGGCAATGAGAACGTACGAGCATTTAAAATGTTTCTTATTATTCGTTTGCAACGGCGTGAATGGCGAAACTAAACATTCAATCACTTTGGTCCCACTTTTACTATAATTCAAACATAAGTAATTATATATTATATGCGTTGTTATTTTTAAAATTTTAGATATTAATTATTATAAAAAGCAAACCATTCACTTTAACCATTATAAATTTCTGTGATATTGATTTTGGTCTAAAGATTTCTTAATTCTATTTAATAAAGAATAGATTATTATTTATAAATCAGCCAACTAATAAAAGAATTTTGATAAAAGAAATATATTATCAAAGACAATATTGTATTTTTAAACAAGTAAAGTATTGTTTTAAATCTCAAATGGTTGGCATCGCCATGACAAGCAATGAAAGAAGTATTACAGCTTTGTTTTTTCGATACTTTTTATCATTTATTTTCAAGCGTTGTTATTCTTGCTACTAATTTAAAGTTATAACAAAAAGTAAACTATTATTGACTTTTTCAACCTTATCTAGATGTTAATATTTATGGGTTGAACTTGAATCAAAATTATTTCATGTGTTTTTAGCACTATAAAATAATAAAGTTTGACGGATTTATATATTTAATCACTCAAGTATTTTGTATTTTTTAGATGCAATTAATCTTTCAAATTAATTTTTACTTGTTAAATAAGGGTTTGACCCCAAATTAATAGGTTTCCAAGTTACCCCAAATTGCTTGGTATCCTACTTAGCAAAATAGGTTCATGTTAATACCACATGTTGCTTATATGGCGTCCATATTTACTTAAATAAACATTTAATCCTATACATAGTTCTTTAATTGAAGTTAAACACCATATCTTACGCGACATGCTTGTGTTTGTATCCTCATGATTCGAACATCTCTATTATCATCTCCTAAATCGAAGCTAGCATCCGCCTTGTTCTATTCAGTTGATTGCATGACAAAAAATCAAACCCTTTATCTTTCTTTTACTCCCACCACTGCATCTTCGAGTCCCACTCCTCCTTTTTGTTTTTTAGTTTCACTCAAAGTAACAGATGAACATATGGTCTTTGGTGATTCGATTTGTGGTGATCAGGGCTTGATTTCCTTGGAATTCAACTTTTGCAGATAGGTGTGGATTTTCCCTCTTCTCCCTCTTGTTATGTTTTCTATTTTTATTATTACAATTCTTGTGTGGATGGTGTGATGATTGAGGGTGATGATAGATATCATATGTGGTGTTGGAATGAAGGGTTGCTGGTGAATAGAGCAAGGAATGGAAATAGTGATGGTGGCCAAGTAGGAAGAAACCATGTGAATGAGTTCCGACTCACATCCAATCTCTTAAGATTCTGGTGTGAGATATCATCGATCGACGCTTGCAGATTAAGAATCCATCTTTATGGATCTTTGTTTTCCTAGGTTAACAAATTTCTAGGGTTTTTTTCGGATATGAATGGTTTTTGGAATCAAGCTTTGCAGGTTTCGAATCGATGTTTTCATATTCAGTGTTCAAGATTATAAAGGTCAGTGTTCTTGAAAATCTTCATTGATGCAGAAAATGTATATATTCTGTAAATTTTGTGGTGGATGGTCGCGATGGATGGTGAGAGATTATTTTGGTTTTTAATTTCTAGTTAAGGATATGTGCTAAAATGAGTTTCTTACGTGGAGTATTGAGAAATTGTTTTTATGTTATTTTTTAATTTTAAGTCGACAAATATACCGATTCATCAGGTTGCCTAGCTAAAATAGTGTACTTGAAACGGATTTTGTAAGTCTAATGACCAATTGCGCACAATAAAATTAATTAAGTGACTAAATGTGTAACTTCATCAAACTTTATTGTGTTACGGTGTAAAAAAACCCTTATTTCAATGACTGTGATGTTTAACTTCATCAAACTATCGAATAAGATTATATACACGAGAGCAACTATCGAATCGAGAACACAAAGATAAATATTATCCACATATATCATATGTGATTAAATGCATATAATCACATGTGATTATATGTATCTAATCACATATAATTTATGTGGAAAATATTCATTTTTGCATTCTCGATTCAGTTGTTCTTATGTTTTTAATTACATAGATATATGTATCTACTCATATATGATTTATATAGAGAATATTCGTTTTTACATTCTCGTTCTACAGTTGTTCTTGTACATTTAATCACATTAAATTTATGTACACAAGATTCATTTTCGTGTTTTCGATTCAACATTTTTTGTTTTTCCACATTAATCATATGTGATTAAATACATATAATCCACATTAATCATGTATGATTAAATACATGATAAAATTATTGAATCGACGCAAAAATAAATATTGCCCACATAAATCACATGTGATTAAAAACATAAAAAAAATTTGTTGAAGAGAAAATGTGAAAATGAAATATAAATCATATGTGATTAGATACATCATACATATAATGAGAACAACTAACGAATCAACAACGCAAAAATGCATGTTGTTCACAAAAATCATATGTGATTAAATATGTCTAATCACATGTGATTTATGTGGATAATATACATTTTTCTATTATTCTCGTGTACTTAATCATATGTGATTACATGTATCTAATCACATATGATTTATTTAGACAAAAACGAATCGTATCCATATAAATCATATGTGGTGGTGGTGGGTGGTGGTTTTTGTGGGTGACGGGTGGGTTGGTGGTGTGTATCTAATTACATATGATTTATGTGGCTAAGATTCTTTTCGCGTTCTCGATTCAATAATCGTTTTTTTTACACTTTAATCATACGTGATTAAATACATTTAATCAGATGTGATTTATATGTTTCTAATAACATATGATTTTATTTGGAAAAAACATATATTTTCTATTCAATAGTTGTTCTCATGTATTTTATCACATGTGATTATATGTATAATCGTATGTGATTAACAACATGAGCACAACTATTGAATCGAGAAGGAAAAAATAAATCTTGTCCACCTCAAATCATATGTGGTTATATATATATATATATATATATATATATATATATATATATATATATATATATATATATATATATATAATCACATGTGATTAATTACACAAAAGCAATTATTCAGTCGAAATCACAAAAATAAATATTGTCTACATAAATCATATTTGATTAAATACATATAATCACATGTGATTATATGTATCCAATCATATATGATTTGTGCATTAGAGACATTGTCACATTCTCGATTCAATAATTGTTCTTTGTCCACTGTAATCATATGTGATTAAATACATATAATCATAATGATGTCTATATAATTTCATATGTGATTAGATACATATAATCACCTATGATTATACACACAAGAACAACTATTGAATCGAGAACACAAAGATAAATATTAACCACATATATCATATTTGATTAAATGCATATAATCACATGTCATTATATGTAGCTAATCACATAGAATTTATGTGGAAAATATTTATTTTCGCGTTCTCGATTTAGTTATTGTTCTTGTGTGCTTAATTATATGAGATTATATGTATCTAATTATCTATGATTTATATGAACGATATTCATTTTCACATTCTTGTTCAATAGTTGTTCTTGTACATTTAGTCACGTATGATTTCTATACACAAGATTCATTTTCACGTTTTTTATTAAATAGTTTTTCTTTTTCCACATTAATCATGTGTGATTAATACATAAAATCACCTATGATTAATACATAAGAAAAAATATTGAATCATGAATATTATCAATATAAATCATATGTGATTTGATACATATAATCATATGTGATTAAGTACATGAGTACAACTATTGAATTAAGAAAGAAATAATGAATCTTGTCCACATAAATCATATGTGATTAAATACATATAATCACATGTGATTAAATATATTAGAACAATTATTGAATCGACGCAAGAATAAATATTTTCATAGGAATCATATGTGATTAAATAAAAATAATCACATGTGATTAAATATACACGAACAACTATAAAATCAACACATGAAAACAAATATTGTCCATGTAAATCATATGTGATTAAATACATATAATCACATGTGACTTAATACACGATATCAATTATAAAATTAAAAACACGAAAATAAATACGGCCCACTTAAATAATATTTTATTAAATACTTATAGTCATGTGTAATTATATGTATCTAATCACATATGATTTACGTGGATATATTCATTTTTGCATTCTCAATTCTCTAGTTTTTAACATGTATTTAATCATATGTGATTATACGTATTTAATAACATATAAATCATATATGATTCGATACATATAATTACATGTGACTCAATACATATAATCACATGTGATTATATACACAAGAAAAACTAATGAATCAAAAACACAATAACAAATCTTTGTAGGTGCAGGTGGGGGTGATGGTGGCGGGGTGATGGTGATGGCTGGTGGTGGGTGGGTGGGTGGTGATAGTGATGGGTGGTGGTTTTAGTGGGTGGTGGTGGCGGGTGGTGGTGGTGGGTAGTGGTGAGTGGTGGTGGTGGGTGGTGCTTAGTGGTGGTGGGTGGTAGGTAGTGGTTGGTGGTGGTGGGTAGTTATGGGTCGTAGTTGGTGATGGGTAGTATGGGTGGTGGTTGTTGGTGGTGGGTAGTATGAGTGGTGGTGGCGAGTGGTGGTTGGTAGTGGTGGGTGGTGATTATGGTGGATGGGTGGTGGGTACTAGTTGTTGGTAGTGGGTAGTTATGGGTGGTATGTAACATCCGGAATTTCAGGTATTATATTTATTCTGTTGAATTTCAAGTTTTGTGGAAGGACTCGGCGAGTTGATGCGTAGACTCGCCGAGTAGAGACGTGAATCATTATCCGGGTGGACGGCTGGACTCGGCGAGTCCACGTTGTTTAATGAAACCCTAATTCCTCGGGTTTGGGGCCTATTTAAAGGGCCTTATCGCTGTCATTTGCGGCTACCAGACCCCAGAGAGAAACCCTAAGTGTGCTAGAGCATTTGTGAGAGGGAAAGGAGCTATTTCTTGATCTTTGTTGGTGTTTTTGCAAATAGAATAGGACCAAGACAAGAGAAGGTTGAAGAGGGTGCTAATCTAGTGATTCTAGAGCTCAGAGACTCCATTTTGAGGTATTCATTCGAACCCTCCTTCAGTTTATGATGTTATTCTTAGAGTTAGGGCTTTTTAGCCCCATTAGAGGATGGTTATATTGAGTAATTGGTCCCTTCTCGTGTTGGTGCTGTAGATCTGGACCCAAAGAGGTCCAGAGACCCTTGCCCCTTGAGCTTTATGGATATTAATGGAGGTTATGAACTTAGGGTGTCATTTTAGAGGCCATATCTTCAAATAAAGCCTTTCAGCCTTTGCATGTGCACCAAGATGTTAGATTTACGTGATTATAATGCCTTGGGAAGCTGGATCTATGGTTTAGAGGAGCGGATCTGACCTCAAGAGGTCAGTTCAGCTTGAGCATGGCATGGACTCACCGAGTCCTTTAGCCGACTCGACGAGTAGGAAGAGGGTTTTCCCGATAATCACACAGTTGGTGACTCACTGAGTTGGGGAAGTGACTCGGTGAGTCAGAGGGAATCTAGAGGACAGAGTGCACGATGGTACTCGCCGAGTCAGGAGCCGGACTCGACGAGTTGGGTCAGGACATTTCACAGATTGCGATCAGTGATGATTTGCAGAGTTGAGGTTGACTCAGTGACTCGAATGAAGACTAGGAGAGTGAAGAGCATGTGTGGACTCACCGAGTCACAATTGCACACTCGGCGAGTTTGGTCAAGGTTGACCGTTGACTTCGTTGACTTTTAAGGATTAGTCAATGTTTGAACTTTAGAGTCATCGGAAGGGTAGGATAGTCTTTTACCCTTCCTAGAGGATGTATTGAGAGGAAGAGATTACCCTAGCCCTGAGAGTTGTATTAATTAGAGTATTTATTTCATGTGATTAGGCAGGGGCTAGACCAGAGTTACCGAGTCAGAGATTTACTGAGATACCCAAGGTGAGTCTTCTCACTATACTTTACCTTGAGTAGGTAACCAGAGTTATGTGACAGAGTATTTGTATGCTATGTATGTTATGTGTTGTACTGCATTATTTCTATGTGATTTATGTTGTGCATGTTTACAGAGTTAAAACCGGAAGGTTCCCAGAGTTAGAACCGGAAGGTTCACAGAGTTAGAACCAGAAGGTTCACAGAGTAGGGTCCACGGACCCACAAAGTTATAGCCTCTAGTGGCTAATATGTGTTATGTGTGGTATTTTGGGGAACTCACTAAGCTTCGTGCTTATAGTGTTTTGTGTTATGTGTTTCAGGTTTCTCTCAGGATCACGGGACGGCACCGGCTCGATTGTACACACCAGAGAAAAAGTCATGTTTTGAGGATCCTGGTTTATTATGCAAGTGAAAATGGAGTTATGTTTTGTAATTCGATTACGATTGGGATTTTAAGAAGAGTGTTTTTAAGAATTAAACGATTATTTTTAAATGAAAATTGTTTTGAAATTTACGGTGTTACAAGTTGGTATCAGAGCCTTGGTTTGAGAGATTCGGATGCACCTTCGGGTAAATCTGGACTCAAATTGAGGATTTAAGACAATTTTTCAAAAAGAAATGTGTTTTTATAAAGCGAATAAGAGTTTCAAAGAGAAAGCAAAAGAGCAGTGTGTACAATCAGCAAGAGCTCGAACGGTGATTTCCCAAAACACCCTTATTTTGTGTTATGAGATATTTGTGATACATTTTATGAGATATTGTAACGCCCGTGTTTCTAGGCTTGCCATTTTTAGCAATGTAATAGTCTAGGTTAACCTTTGTAACTAAATTTGAAATAATAAAAATATATTATTTGTGAATTATGTGAATTATGTGATTTATGTGTTTATTTTCTTGATTTTTATAATTTAATGAATTAAGAATAAAATAAGCGTCAAAATTAAAGTGTGAGATATGCGCGATATCTTTGCATAAATTTGTAGTGGTCGAAACAAGGTTTCTGAAGATATAAGGAATGCCAAAATCCGAGTTATAACGAAGAAGTTATGACCTGTCGAAGTTTCGCGACAGAACCGACACGACGCCGAGTGACGTAAAATATGAATTTAAGATAGAGCGATATTTAGCCTTAGCAATCTAAACGAAAGTCGTAGATTTCGTTAAACCGAGAGCGTGCATAAAAGGAACGCCCAAATCTGACTTCGTATGAGGAAGTTATATTTTTCTAAGTTTCGACTTAGCAGTATGCAGCCCGAATACTCGATTTGAGATCGAGCGGTTTTTAGCCGAAACAATCTAAATGAGAATCGAAGATCTCATTGTTAGTAGCGAAACGATGAAAAGTTAGGCGAGAATGGACGTCAGACGAAGAAGTTATGAATTTATAACGAAGTTTTTCTGTCCCGGCCTTCTAAAAATAAATAATAAAAATAAAAGTGAAAATTAGCCGACGGAGTCTAAATGAAAGTTGTAGAGTACGGTCTGACCTTCGCGTGGATATAAAGAACGTCGAAAACGGAGCTCGTATGCGAAAGTTACGCAATTTAGAAGTTTGACAAGTCAATTACGCCCCGCATAATTTGAGTACGCCCCGCATAATTTGAGTACGCCCCGCGTACTCAGTCGGTTGCAACTTGTCTGACCAATACTCGAGTGCTACCAGTCGACGCACACAGTGACATCAAAGTACGCCCCGCGTAACCCGAGTACGCCCCGCGTACTGAGTACGCCCCGCGTAATTTGAGTACGCCCCGCGTAATCCCAGACCCAGCAGCCTATAAATAGAACTCGAATTCATCCATTTTCTCTTGTTCAAACTCTTCCCTCTCTCTAAGTTTTTCCTCGTTTTGCGTGCCGTTTATACCCCGAAGCCCCGGTAATATTCCCGAGCCCCGAAGCAAGATCCGAAGCCCCGAGAATCCCGAAGAGCGTTATTCCCGAGCCGAAACGCTGCCCGCGAGGAGCCCGGTTTTGTGAAGATCTTCCAGATCTACGGAGAAACACCTCTTCTGCAAGCCGTAGTGCTGCCCGATCATCTTCTGATCAGGTGAGTGTGTAGTTACTTTCATTCCAACACAATATTATGAAGTATTTTATATAAAATACGTGCTATGTGTATATATTTTGTTGTTATATATGTGAATGTATACCCACTCTCTTCTATCTTATAGATCTGATTATTTCTCTATGAAATACGTGTTATGTGTGTGTGCCTCATCTGTTATGTGAAAAATGTTTTGATTGAGCATGCTATACAGGTTTTGAAACTACGTATAAAAATGTATATTTTATCTACTAATATGTTGGGTAGAATATGGGTAGATAGTTGGTGTGTAATAAACAGATGAGAGGCCTCGATGTTGTTTTGATCCAGTCATCTAGCGGAATTTAGATGACGACCACGGACTTTTCTAGACAGTCCAGTGGAACGCTAGCAGGCTCATAACCTGTAGGTGTTAATGAACTTGGGTGTTCATTCGTTGTATTCCATCCCCCCCATGGTTGCCTTATTTGACTTATATTGCTGAGGAACCCCCGAAGCATGTGTAGTCGCCCCGATGAAATATTCTTAGACTAGGTCCCCTGTGATAGTTATTTTAGGGACATAAAGTGAGAATAACGGGAATGGGTAACTGGGTTATTGTTGGTTGATAATAATTAATTTAATTATTTATTGTGGGTTGAAAACCTATATGCTCACCAGGCTCCCAAGCCTGACCCACTCAGTTGATTTATTTTACAGGAAGTGGCGCAAGAGCTTAAGATGGGCGAACATCAAGTTGTTTTGTTTACAAGTCTGTATATGTATATATTTGTTGAAAGACTTGTAATGCTATCGTTTATGCTTTATGATCTGTATCGGAACATGACATCCCGACTTTTGATTATGAAATGAAATCATATTTCTTTATGAAATGTTTTGATAAATATCTATTTTATCATGTTTTGTTTTTGGGAACAAATTCCGCATCTCTTTTAAAATTAAAAGGATTTACTCTGAAAATTATTTTAAAAAGCATAAATGAAATCAGTCTTTTCGGGCCGAGATTTTGGGGATGTCACAGATATTATGCATGCTAGAGGCAGACTAGGCGATTCATATTTTAGGACTAGAGTGGCCTGATTTGTGATGCCTTAGCCTAGGGTTGCTGATATATGTGATGTGCTTTTCAGTATGTGTTGAGCGAGAGTGTCCAACAAGAAATTTATTTTTAGGGGATTCGAGTAGGGGAGTAATATGGAAGAGATATCTATATATGCATATGAGGAGCTTGCCGAGAGGGTAGCCAGATGCCCACGTGGGGCGGAGTTGTTAGAGTTCAGTGATATCCATCACGTATGAGGAAAGCGAGTGGATAATAACCTACGGAGGTTTTTCGTGCTGAAGGGGATGCTTCAATGCCCGAATGCTGATTGCTTCGTGCTTTGTGGAGCTCTCAATGATGAGAGTCAGCTACTAAGTGAATATGACGATATTAAGGAGGTAGATGGTTGGCGTCATTAGGAGCTCTTCAGCAGCTGATGGCAGAAAAGTGTGGGAATCTAGGAAGAGCCTAGGGAGTAACCTTAGCCAGATGAGTGCGCTGGCAGAGTAGAGAATTTCGCTGGAGAGCGAGTACGTGCGACGGTATTGGTGAACGAGAAGGTCGAGCAGCTACTTAGGAGCTCTGGGATAGTCCGTGTGGAAAGTATGGGTAGATGTGGCAGGTAGTATGGGCCCGTACTACTAAAAGCAGAGGACCCATACTTGATACAGGGAGTATTCTGAAGGTTCTAACGAGCGGATTGAGGAGTTAGGTTATGGTTCGAGTACCATACATCGGAGCGGATTGAGGAGTGATGTTATGGTTTGAGTACCATACATCGGATCGGATTGAGGAGTTCTGGTTCGAGTACCATATATCGGAGTAGATTGAGGAGTGATGTTATGGTTCGAGTACCATACATCAGAGCAGATTGAGGAGTGATGTTATGGTTCGGGTACCATACATTGGAGTGGATGGAGGAATGATGTTATGGTTCGAGTACCATACATCGGAACATATGGAGGAGTGATGCTATGGTTCGGGTACCATACACTGGAGCATATTGAGAAGAGATTTCATGGGATGAGTACCATGGTTCGTAGTGAATAATGCTTGTGGTTCTCCGGATTATCTGGTCATGATTGAGTTCGAAGATGCGTCCCTTGAGAGGGAGGCCGAGAGCCTTTCAGAGTATTTTGGTAAGGAGTCAGAGGGAGGGGAAAATTTTGGTCTGAGGTGAGCAATCAGTCGATAGAGGATATGTCACCTTCTATGACCTGGGTGGTGCTATTTATGTTCGTGTGCAAACCATGAGGAGCATGATGTTTAAGTTTTAGGGTTTAGGGGTAAACCCTGCAGGTTGTCATTGATGATGATTTTCCACCAGAGTATCAGGCAGCATGTGTGCCACGAGGCAGTGATTTATCATGAGCAGATAGTCAGTTGGGACTGAGATAGTCGAGGACCATGTTAAACCTATTTGAGTATAGTAGGGAGTATTGTAGTGATATCAGTGGGGAGTCCAGTCGAGTTTATCAGTGCAGTGGTTTTTCTATCTATGTTGGGTATTGAATATGGGAGTGGGTCCCTGTTCTTGGGATGATCCAGGTGTTGGAACATTGGTTGATGAGTTGAGGTGGGGGAGTATAATGATTTCGTGGTTCAGTCTATGAGCCAGTGATGTTATTAGATAGTTGAGTCGTTTGGTATTGGATTGGTACGAGACTTGGAACAACTAGAGGCAGTTGTGATGAGAAGTTCTTGAGGATTTCATCTGAGGTTCAGAGTATATGAGATCAATTGATTTCCTTAAAGGGGATTATCGGGCGTTGCGTAGCACTTTCCAGGGGCACGTGCGATTTTGCTGGTGAAAATAGTTTGTGGGATGGTTGTGTGCCAATTGGTGATGGTTCGAACCCTAAGTGGGGAAGAACTGGGTACCGTATGGAAGAAAGCAGAGATTTGTCAAGAACGGTTATAAGTGGGGTATAGATATTTGCGGTAAGAATTCATGAGACCAGAGTTATTGGTGATCGAGGAAAGGGTCAGAGTGAGCTAATGCTGGAAGTACTTGTTTGAGAAGGATGAATGTCTCCACGGCAGGTGGTCAATGGTCAGGAACCTGGTAGTGGTCAGTGTCGTTGCAAGTAGGTAGAGAATGATTGAGCAGCCAACTCCCGAGTCGGTATGCGTATTCTTGCTTGAATTTTGAGCGGTAGGAAAAAGGGTTTCGGAGAATTATCAGCGTATTCCATAGCGTTAGCGTTTTCTCGTGTTCCAATTGAGTAATTGGATACACCGAAGTTGCGCATTGGGAAAAATGAAGATCTAATTATGGGGTTCAAAGGTAATGTATTATTGTATCTATATAATGCTTGGGGCAGGAGATCAATGGTTGTGGTAGGATCTTGTGATGTTCTGTTGAGGTGTTCCTAGGTATCCGAGTATGATATCTTGATTTCGAAGTTATTCAAGAATCTTGAGTTGAGACGACTTGTGGTGTATCAAGTATCTATGGTTCCAGTGGGAGCCTTGGGAGTTGTCACCAGGAAGGATTATCTAAGAATGTGGATTTTCTGAAGAAAGAGGTATTTTATTATGACGATTGTCGTCATAATTTATGATGCATAATTGGGGAAAGTGTGTGTAGATAACTATGATAGTCCGCGAAGCATGAGCTAGTAGATATAGTGTGGTGTAGTATGAGATTTAGATTATGGGGTTATGGGAGCGAGTGTTGTGATACTATGGGGAGCCGTAGTATTCACCAGTCAGAGAGTGTTATGATGCTACATGGAACTGTAGTATTCACTAGTCAGAGAGTGTTGTGATGCTACAGGGATCTAGAGTATTCACTAGTCAGAGGATGTTGTGATGCTATGGGGAGCTATAGTATTCACTAGTCAGAGGATGTTCTGATGCTACGGGGAGCTGTAGTATTCACTGGTTAGAGGGTGTTGTGATGCTACGGGGAGCCGTAGTACTCACTAGTCAGAAGCTTTTGGTGATTTTGAGGAGCCGTAGTATTCTAGGCGGCAAGAGTGTGTGATGATGAAGTGTTCTCCGATCAGAGTATGATGTAGAGGAGTTTTAGGCTCGAGTAGCCTAGTATCGAGTTGTTGGAGCTTGGTAGTTAGGCAAGGGGTGGGACAGGGGTCTCCTTCTCTCTCGGGAATTATTATATTTTGAGTTGAGTTGAATTGTGTTTGTCACAACATGAGGAAATTGGGAAATGGTATTCGCGCGTGGCATAGGGTGAGTCATGAGACCAATGTTTTTGGGACACGAGGTCTTCGCTCACTTTCTTGCCATTAGTGAGAGTTCTTCTGCGGAGAAGTTGGCAGAGATATATGTGAGAGAGGTGGTATCGCGGCATGGGGTGTCGATCTCGATTGTGTCAGATCAAGATGTGCGTTTCACTTCCAGATTTTGGAAGAAATTTCATGAGGAGTTGGGTTCGAGGCTGCATTTTAGTACAGCATACCAAACACAGACTGACGGACAGAGCGAGCGGACGATTCAGACGCTCGAGGACATGCTCCGAGCATGTGTGTTGGATTTTGGCAGAAGTTGGGACACGTATTTTCCCTTGACGGAGTTCTCCAACAACAACAGCCATCATTCGAGCATTGGTATGCCACCCGTTGAGCTGTTGTATGGGAGGAAGTGTCAGACTCCCATTTGTTGGGGAGAGGTAGGGCAACGAGTGATGGGTAGCACGGAAATCGTGCTTCAAACGACAAAGCAGATACACCAGGTCAGGCAGAGGTTATTGACTGCCCAGAGTCGCGAGAAGAGTTATGCGGATAGGCGACGATCCGAGCTTGAGTTCCAGGTCGGTGATTATGTTCTCCTGAAGGTATCTCCTTGGAAAGGAGTGATTCGATTCAGGAAGAGGGGCAAGCTAGGGCCCCGATATATTGGGCCATTCAGAGTGATCGCGAGGGTGGGCAGGGTAGCGTATTGCTTGGAGTTACCTGCGGAGTTGGAGCGGATTCATAATACCTTCCATGTGTCTCAGCTGAGGAAGTGTATAGCCGACAAGTCGGTGGTAGTGCTGTTAGAGGACATTCAGGTGGATGCGAGCCTGAACTACGTGGAGACCAGTGGCAATTATGGATCGGGATATCAAGGTTCTGAGGAACAAGGAGGTGCCGCTGGTGCAGGTTCAATGGCAACATCGGAAAGGATCCGACTTGACTTGGGGGCCAGAGCGGGAGATGCGTGAGCAACATCCGAAGTTATTTCAAGGATGAGACTTCGAGGACGAAGTCTGATTCAAGTGGGGGAGAATTGTAACATCCGGAATTTCAGGAATTATATTTATTCTTTTGAATTTCAAGTTTTATGGAAGGACTCGGCGAGTTGATGCGTAGACTCGCCGAGTAGAGACGCGAATCATTATCCGGGTGAACGACTGGAATCGGCGAGTTTACGCTGTTTAATGAAACCCTAATTCCTCGGGTTTAGGGCCTATTTAAAGGGCCTTATGGCCATCATTTGCGGTTACCAGACCCTAGAGAGAAACCCTAAGTGTGCTAGAGCGTTTGTGAGAGGGAAAGGAGCTATTTCTTGATCTTTGTTGGTGTTTTTGCAAATAGAATAGGACCAAGACAAGAGAAGGTTGAAGAGGGTGCTAATCTAGTGATTCCAGAGCTCAGAGACTCCATTTTAAGGTATTCATTCGAACCCTCCTTCAGTTTATGATGTGATTCTTAGAGTTAGGGCTTTTTAGCCCTATTAGAGGATGGTTATATGGAGTAATTGGTCCCTTCTCGTGTTGGTGTTGTAGATCTGGACCCAAAGAGGTCCAGAGACCCTTTACCCTTGAGCTTTATGGGTATTAATGGAGGTAATGAACTTAGGGTGTCATTTTAGAGGCCATATCTTCAAATAAGACCTTTGAGCCTTTGCATGTGCACCAAGATATTAGATTTACGTGATTATAATGCCTTGGAAAGCTGGATCTATGGTTTAGAGGAGCAGATCTGACCTCAAGAGGTCAGTTCAGCTTGAGCATGGCATGGACTCGCCGAGTCCTTTAGCCGACTCGACGAGTAGGACGAGGGTTTTCCCGATAATCACACTGTTGGTGACTCACTGAGTTAGGGAAGTGACTCGGTGAGTCAGAGGGAATCTAGAGGACAGAGTGCACGATGGTACTCGCCGAGTCAGGAGCCGGACTCGGCAAGTTGGGTCAGGACATTTCACAGATTGCGATCAGTGATGATTTGCAGAGTTGAGGTTGACTCAGTGACTCGAATGAAGACTAGGAGAGTGAAAGAGCATGTGTGGACTCATCGAGTCACAATTGCACACTCGGCAAGTTTGGTCAAGGTTGACCGTTGACTTCGTTGACTTTTAGGGATTAGTCAATGTTTGAACTTTTAGAGTCATCGGAAGGGTAGGATAGTCTTTTACCCTTCCTAGAGGATGTATTGAGAGGAAGAGATTAGCCTAGCCCTGAGAGTTGTATTAATTAGAGTATTTATTTCATGTGATTAGGCAGGGGCTAGACCAGAGTTACCGAGTCAGAGATTTACTGAGATACCCGAGGTTAGTCTTCTCACTATACTTTACCTTGAGTAGGTAACCAGAGTTATGTGACAGAGTATTTGTATGCTATGTATGTTATGTGTTGTACTGCATTATTTCTATGTGATTTATGTTGTGCATGTTTACAGAGTTAGAACCGGAAGGTTCACAGAGTTAGAACCAGAAGGTTCACAGAGTAGGGTCCACGGACCCATAGAGTTATAGCCTCGAGTGGCTAATATGTGTTATGTGTGGTATTTTGGGGAACTCACTAAGCTTCGTGCTTATAGTGTTTTGTGTTATGTGTTTCAGGTTTCTCTCAGGATCACGGGACGGCACCGACTCGATTGTACACACCAGAGAAAAAGTCATGTTTTGAGGATCCTGGTTTATTATGCAAGTGAAAATGGAGTTATGTTTTGTAATTCAATTACGATTTGGATTTTAAGAAGAGTGTTTTTAAGAATTAAACGATTATTTTTAAATGAAAAATTGTTTTGAAATTTACGGTGTTACATGGTAGGTACTGGTTGTTAGTGGTGGTGGCGGGAGGTTGAGATGGGTGGTGGAGGTGGGTGGTGGCGGCGAGTGATGGGTGTTGGTAGTGGTGGTGGGTAGTGATGAGTAGTGGTGGTGGGTAGTGATGAGTGGTGGTGGCGGGTGGTGCTTACTGGTGGTGGGTGGTGGGTAGTGATGGGTAGTAGGTAGTGGTTGGTGGTGGTGGGTAGTTATGGGTGGTAGTTGGTGGTGGGTAGTATGGGTGGTGGTTGTTGGTGGTGGGTAATGATGGGTAGAAGGTGGTGGTGGTGGTGTTTGGTGGTGGTTAGTATGGGTGGTGGTGTGTGCTGGTAATGGTGGGTGGGTGGTGGGTAGTGGTTGGTGTTGGTGGTGGTGGGTAGTTATGGGTGGTAGGTAGTGGTTGTTGGTGGTGGTGGCAGGCGGTGGTGATTGGTGGTGGAGGTGGGTGGTGGCGGCGGGTGGTGGTGGTTGGGTGGTAGGTGGTGGTGGTGGTGGCGGGTGATGGTTGTTGGTGGTGGGTGGTGGTTGGTGGGTGGTGGTGGTGGTGGGTAGTGATGGTGGGTGGTGGTGGTCGGTGATGGTAATGGGTGGTGGGTAGTGGTTGTGGGTGGTGCTGACAGCCGGTGGTGATGGGTGATGGAGGTGGAGGTGGGTGGTGGTGGTGGTTAGGTGGTGATAGTGGTGGGTGGTGATGGTGGTGGCGGGTGGTGGTGGTGGTGTTGATGGTGGTGGGTAGTGATGGGTGGTGGTTGGTGGTAGCGGATGGTGGTGGCGGGTGGCGGTGGTGGGTGGTGTTTGTTGGGTGATGAGTGGTGTTAGTTAGTGGATTTTTTATTTGTTTATAACTATTTTTTGATTTATATACATATTACATTATAATTTTAATTAAAAATTTGTGTGGTCCAACTTTGTTCTCAAATGTTCTTGAGAGGAAAATGTTCTCGATTGAACACTCCCCTATATATATATATATATATATATATATATATATATATATATATATATATATATATATATATATATATATATATATATATATATATATATATATATATATATATATATATATATATATCTGTGTGTATGTGTGTGTGTGATCCGTTAAGAACTCATAGTTTTCTAAGAACCCGAGAACTAAAGGTGGAGTGTTAGATCAAAATTAGCTCATTAAGGAGATTATCGTCATCTTACCAATCTCATTTAATGTTTAACTTTTTATTTTATTGGAAGTATTAATAAAAATGTCTAAAAATTAACATAATAAATAAAAATTTCGGATTTTTTTTATAAAAATAATAATTGATTTTTCAAAAATGCAGATTTTTTATGTTTTTCTAGAAAACATGTATTTTAAAAAAAATGAAAAAAATACTTAAAACAAATTGTAAGTTTTTTTTTTTATAAATAGTAATTTGTAAAAATCAACAATTTAAAAAAAAAAACTATAATATTTAAAAAAAAAAACTATAATTTTCTTATAAAAAAATTAATGTTTGAGATGTATTATATTCATATTTTTCTCAATTTCATATACATATATTTCTTATAATATAATATTCGTAAGTAAATTATAAAAAAAAAAAAACAAACTCATTTTTATTTACTAATCCATAAACACAAAAGTAAACGTATTGGATTCGATACAAAAGAAAATATGAAAAAAAATGCTACAAAATTTCAAAGCATTTTCATGTCTTCGTGTCATGATTTTCATATTTTCTTCAATTTATTACTTTCTACCTCTTCAATATTTTCCACAAATTCTTACAAATCTACAATAAAATTTAAAAAAAAAAATGATTAATGCAAGAACACACACAAAAATGCATATGTATATATCATGTAAAATTCACATTTGATTATATAATGTGATATTCCCAAATAATTGTATATTTTAATATTCAAATGTGAAATTCGCAAGAAAATTTTAAAAAATAATTAACAAATAACACTTACACAAAATATATGTGTACATATAGATGTAGTTCATACGTAATTCACTTGTGATTTACATATGAATCACATGCAATTCTTGTGTGATTCACTTATGGTATTCATGTGAATCACATGCAATTCATGTGCAATTCACTTGTGATTTACATGTGAATCGCACGTAATTCGTATGTGATTCACTTGTGATTGACATGTGAATTACATGTGATTCATATACAAATTACATGTGAATCACATATAATTAATATTTGATTTACTAGTGATTTTCATGTGAATCGCATGTAATTCATATGTGATTTTGTGATTTACATGTGAATTACACGTGATTTATATGAAAATTACATGTGATTTACATGTGAATCACATGTAATTCATGTGTGATTCACTTGTGATTTACATATTAATCACATGCAATTCATGTGTGATTCACTAGTGATTTACATGTGAATGACACGTAATTCGTATGTGATTCACTTGTGATTTACATCAGAATTACATGTGATTCATATGTAAATTACATGTGAATCACATGTAAATCATATTTGATTTACTAGTGATTTACATGTGAATCACATATAATTCATATGTGATTTATTAGTGATATACATGTGGTTCATATGTAATTTTCATGTGAATCACATGTAATTTATATGTGAATCACATGTTATTCATATGTGATTTTGTGATTAACATGTGATTCATTGTGAGAACTAGAATTTGATCAGTTGCGCAGGGACAAGGTTTGAGAATACAAACCTTGAATGAATGCTTAAGATCAATGTCTGCTTACTACAAGAAGTTCACGTCTAGACTGGAAAGACCAATCAAGTCGTAGATATTATATTCAACAAATGATCAAGACATTAAATGAAGAATAAAAGTAAATGATCAAGGTAAATCTAATAAATGAAGAACAAGAAGAATGTTTGAAAAAGATTTGAGATAACAAAGTAAATGCCAAAAGTTGAGCAAAAGATCCGTGTTTTACTTGTATTGAATGCTCCTTTATATAGGAGAGAATGTTACAATGATTTAACTAAGTAACTTACATCGGACTGGACAATAGAACTATTTCTAACATTCTGATTGTCTAATATAACAAAAGGCTAAGTCCTATGTAACGTTACATCAATACAAGGATAATTAATTACAAAAGACAAAAAGAATGTTCTTCCGGATCAGTAAGCATTCCGGACGTGAGAGTCACTCCGGAATGTGTTCCTCTTCATAATATTCTTCCTCTTCTTCTCTTCAGCTCCGGACAGGTTTCGGAGCACTTTTCACTTTGGAACCAACATACTTCGGAATATGTACTTGGGATTGCTAGATGTTCTCTTTCAGGTTCCAACAATCTCCCCCTAAGTGAACTTAGCAATCCAACAAGCTTATATCTTTTCTTCCTTGATAAAGGTGTAGGCCCAAAACAACCATTCGCAGACTTCAATGTCCCATGCCAGATGACTCACAAACTTTGCCTTCACATGTTCCGGAGCATCAGTCTTGGATGCACGTGAAATAAACTTCTTTAGAGCTTTGGTAGGAATCAGGTGTTTGTCCAGGACTCGGAAGCAGTCCTTCTTGTTTTTTTTTTCTTTTTTTTTTTTTGTAGTGTAGAGAAACCCTAGAACATGCTCTTTAATAGGACCATCTGCAAGGAGTTCAGCTTTCGGAAGGATCAAATCAATCTTAGGTACAAATTTTTCAGTTCTGTAAAGATAGGCAAGTTCATAATCTCTTCGGCTGAATTCTGCAACGTAATCTTTCAGGAAGCTTAGTGCAGCATGATAAGCTCCCATACTAAGGTCATCCCTTTGATTTTCTCTGAAGTAGGCGGTCAAAGTAAGAATGTCGTTCGGATTCATTGAAGGGAAATCCGCATCAGTAACTGTCCTGGGAATTGGCTTGTTCCGGAGAATGTGAAAACGGAACAACGGACAGTGTAGTTCAAACTTCACAAGGATTTTTCTTCCGAAGCCATTGACCTGATTAATCTTCTTCTTCGATCACACTTCCTTGAATGACATTGCGTTCTTAGAGTAGAAAGTATCAAGTATTTCTCTTTCTGTTCGAATGATCACTTCAGGAGGATCTGTGGGATGAAGTGAAGCGAACTTGGTGTAATACTTGCTGTAGGGAGAGAGAAGAAGATCGAGTTGCTCAAAGTGACTCGTAGGAATGTCATAGGCCATGACTGAAATGATTTCGTGACTCTGAAGGATGCCTTCACGGCAAATAGGAGATATCCCACACATTGGGTCAGGATTATCTTTCAGAGCCTGGATTCGGATGCTTTCTTCAAGTGTTTGATTTATTTCCTCTTGAGACCTTCCATGTTTTTGTTTGAGAGGAGGTCTCGAGTGCAGAGTTGGTTGTTCGATTGTCATTGGTTTCTTGCCTTTGTCTTTTTGAAGTGCAGAGATGACCAACTTCATATTCTGTTGGGTTAAAAATATGGTTTATATACTTTGCTTTTCTAGGAAATTGTATTTTTATGTAATGTTTATGAGTTTACGGTTAGATGGTCTGTTTACGGCCGTAAACAGGTTTACAGTCGTAAACCCATTTACGACTGTAAACCCTTTAGGCCCATATTCTCCAAGTATAAATATAGGTGTAAGGGGTGAGGAGTAGATTGATGAACAGAAAAGGAGTGTACGACCTAGAGAGAGAGAAAAGAGTGTGTGTTATGTGTGAATCTTGTATTTGGATCTACATTCTAATCATCAAATAATACAAGATCTCCTTCTCTTCTATTTTGATCTGGCATCATCCATTTGATCGGGATTCCGCACCATCAAACGAATCTGATTGATACATAGGCATTTTGGGGACTTACAATTGGTACCAGAGCTTGGATTGTATCAGTTAATTTTGTCAGATTTGGAGCTTATTTGATCTTATTTTCGAAAGATTTTTGCGTTTTTGGATAAATCTCTGAAAAATAAGGGGAGTTTGTTCTTCACGTTTTTCATAAAAACGAGTTATGGATCGAGTTTTTGAGAAAAAATGGTGAAAAACATCATTTTTTTGAAGGGTTTACGGCCATTGAAGTGTTCTCGGCCGTAAACAGTTTGCAGCTAGGGTTTCTCGGCGGCGGCGGTTAGGGTTTCGGAGTTTACAGCCCGAGGTTCACGGTCCGAGTTTGCGGCCTCGGGGTTTATGGCACGGTCTCGCGCCTCGCAGCTTCGTCCTCGCTTCGCTGCAGCAGCCGGTTTCGGAGTTTACGACCTCGAAGTTCACGGTCAGAGTTTGCGGCCTCGGGGTTTATGGCTCGGTCTGGCGCCTCGCAGCTTCGTCCTCGCTATGCTGCAGCAGCCTCACCTTCGTATATAAATATTAGGAAGAGCATTTAGAGGTGCCGGATTTCGAACTCTGGACCTCCGGTTCATCAGCAAGGCGCCTAACCAGTTGATCTAGCTTGCTAGATGTTACAAACCTTCGAAAATTGAAACAAATATTAATTTTTCGTTGCCCTTATTTTGAAATTTTGTCATTTTTAACCCGAAAATTAAATTTCTTTTATTTTTATTTTCCTTTTTCATCCAAAATATATAAAAAAATAAATTAAAAATAATAAATAATAAATTAATTAAAAAAATAAATTAATTAAATTAAAATAAAATAAATAAATAGATAAATAAAAATATAGTTTTTAATTTTTGACTTTTTTATTTTATTTTATTTTCTTTCCTTTCTTTTCTTAAAATTTTGTTTTTGACTCTCAAGTTTGACCTTTCACTTTAAACTTTGACTTTTTCGTTTAATTTTTAAAATTTCAAATTTTGCCTTTTCGGTTTGACTTTTAAGTTTGACTTTTGAGTTTGACTTTTTAAATTTTACTTTTAAGGTTGACTTTTGTAATGTGTAGTCAAAGGGTTTTACTTTCTAGTAGTGCTTTTAATGGCTTTTAGGTCAACAAGGGAATTGAAGACATGAAAGAGAATTGTCAGGATATGTTAAGACAAATTTCAACATGTTCAACTACATTCCCGGAGAAACCATGGAGGCTCAGCTGCAAGGATTTACCACAGTCACTATTGAGATGAAATAGTTGGGATATTCTTGACCAAATTTGAGATAAACAAAAAGCTACTGAATTCACTTTCGAAATCGTGGGATATGAATGTAGTTGTCATCAAAAAAACAAAAGATCTCAATCGTCTTAGTATTATTGAGGTAATTGAAGAACTTGATGCTTTGAAATGTGGAAAAACAATAATTTCCACAAACATCCCAGCCAATGAAGTTTCATGTACTCCATCTTGTGAAGATACGATTAAAATTCTTCGTGAACATAATGATTTGCTAAAAAGGGAAGTCGAGGACCTAAAATACGAAAGATATCAACTTAGGAAAGGACAGAAACCCCTGAAGGCTGAATTAGAAGCAAAAACCAAAGACTTTAGGAAGCTTCAGGAAGAGTATAGAAACAAGTGTGAAAATTATGAATATATTAAGAGACAACTTGTTACTATAACTAAAGAACTTGACACTTTGAAAATTAAGTGTGGAAAAACATATGTTAGTTTCAAAAATTATATTGCGTCATGTCAGACAGTCGAGTCCTTATTTGAAACCCAATTAAAATTCAAAGATAATCAAAACAAGGGTATAGGGTATGATAGTGTTCCTCCACCTTTCAATTATAACTACACATCCATCCCTATGATACAAGAAGAAATTGACAGGGAGGCACATCTTTAATACGGAAAATCAACTAGATTTGTGTTAGGAGGTATTCAGGTTGAAAATACTAATGTTTCTACTTCATGTGCAGGTAAAGTAGCAGAAGATGAGAACAAGGAGAACACTAATGAACAAACCAATGACTCCTTAAACTTAGAATCTGTTGCTTCGAATTCTGTTACGCCTAACAAACCTATCGTTGAGAAATAGAGGCCACCAATTCCAGCGCAACAGAGTGCTTGTTACAAGTGTTCATGTAAGAACAATAAGAGACAAGGCAAGGATACGCCATCGGGGCAAGAAGAAACAACTTCACAGTGAAGAAAAAGACATGTTTTCACTGTGGAACACCTACACATATTGCCCGAAATTATCCAAATCACGCATACATTCCCTACTACGCACAAGGCTGGCAGAACGCGCCAAGAGGGAGATACGTCAAAAGAAACCCCTCAAGGTCACGTTCAGACCATGGTGACTGGAACGCGCAGAAGGCCAAGAACCAAATCCCAAGGGCAAGAAGGAAATGTTGGCCAAGAAGCCCAATCCAAGAGATGCTCCAGTGAAACAAATACCAGTTCGGTCAAAGTCATCTCAACGGCCGACATCAAGATCAAAAGCAAGCACTGAGCCACCCATCAGATCGAATAAGAAATGGGTTAAATCCAACTACAAATGGGTTCCAAAGGCTCACTCTCCCAAATCTTCTAATGCTTCTAATATTTCTACATCTTCTATTTGTGATAAGCAGGATATGTCATGGGAGAGAGTACCGTGCAAGGATAAGAAAGGTAAACCTAGTTTCAAAACGGACTGTGTTCCAGAGACCAACTGATCTCGCTCTGTATCGGAGCAACTATGGAGGCATATCATCAGACTTCGGTTTGTTGGTAGTTGCTATTCCAGGCACATGATATGGAGGCATCTCTCAACTGTACAACACTCAGAACATTGTTTGAGAGTATGTGTCCTTGCAAGAAATGAGGAAAGGAAGAGATCACAAATGGGGTTAGTGCTTAATGACATGAAGAATTTTTGGATATTTTCTGATATTATGCGTGTGTTCTCAGACCTTCTGGATGCAAATTCAATCGGTAAATTACGGTTAGCATTTTCTTCTCTATACTCCTGAGTTTATCTTACTATGATTCGTTTTAAACACAATTTTTCGATTTCTAAATACTTTTCCGTTAGTAGTTATTGTTAGGAAATGATATTATCAAGTGATAATGGGCAGTCTGAATTTGCGAAACGTACAAAAATTGAATTGTCTACGCTTTGTGCTCGATGCGCTGGTAGGTACGAAAGATTTTAAATGGACTTGACCAGGGAGAGTTGAACTTAAGGAATTCAAGGACTTGACAAACATTAACCTAGTTAGATCCGTTTAGCCTGACATTACGACGCTCAGATAGGTTGCGCAGGGAGATATACATGAGAATCTACCGCTCACATTAAAAGAACCCGTATCTAGAACTGTGGATTAACTTTTCCTCTATGTGCGGATTGTGTCCTTAATTCCGGTTTTGATGGGGTAACTGGGGAATTCCGATAAGCTAGGTCTATAGAAGGTTATTTTCTTGCTTTCTGTATGTTAGTCACATGTTGCCTCCTCTGCGTGATCGAGAGATCCGACCTAGACTGTAACATATGCAATTCTATCTCTCTGCATCTTCTCTATATGCAAATCTTTCTATCTATTAGCCACATAATGTCTTATCTGCGTGACTCATAATCCGACCTGGTACACAGTATATGCATCATTCTCTTCTTAATCCCTCTAAAACTTCATTTAGTCATATGTTTCATCCTCTGCGTGATTGGAAGAGATCCGACCTGGATGTATAGCATATGCATTCTAAATCTATCTTCTCTCTTAATAATTGTCTGCTCACCTGAAGTAAGGAGTATTCTGGAAGTCCTTGATTGTTGGGGCATATCAGGAATCGGGAAACACGTTCTAGTACAATTAAAAATTGAACACATACAGATTGTCTGTAGATCTCGTTGCTCAATTTAGGTGGACAACAATATCCCTGGTTCTAGTCAGCTAAATGGTCCCAAGGAAATTTATTTAAGAAAAAGGGATAAAAATGTCGTGTAATTCGTAAATTGTCCAAATTTTGTCACAAATGTTTCGTACTTAAGTGGACCACAATACTAGCGATCGATCAGACGAAAACATCAAAATAAGGGTACTGACAAGTGGAATTGGGCTGTTAAACAACTTTGATCCTAAATATTTTTGTTTTTGTTAAATTTGTTCATAATTTTCCTCTATGCACAAATTTAGGGGGAGAATTAAAATAAAATAAAATAAATAAAATAACAATAAAAAAATCAAAAAAATCAAAAATCCAAAAATATTTTTGTTTCTGTTTTAATTTGTGTGCTAAGGTTTTTTTTTTTTTTGTCTTGGAAAGTGAATTCAGGTAAATCCTTGGCTCAGAAATCTTCGACACAAACTCCATGCTCACAGATGAGACTCATGGAGTTTGTGTCGAAGATTTCTGAGCCAAGGATTTATCTGTGAGCATCGAAGAATTCTCATTTGAAGGAGCAAGAAATGAAGATTATTCTTTCGACATTCAATCCTTCAACTCCAGAAGCAGGGCGAAGCTAAAATTGAAGATTCTTTTACGGATTGCATTGAAGCCTCCTCAATCAGTCTGTTGTCCTCTTAAACCTACTGAAGTGATCAAGAAGATTTGTCTCTTTAATGTTCTCTCTAAAGATTCTCAAACTAAAAGCGCTATCTTTCAAGAATCAATACAAGAAGTCTCCTCACCCAATGTGCATTCAATGTCAAATTCTGAAGAAAATCCCAACTGCTCAAGATGAAGTCATTCATTGAAGATTCATCAAGTTCATCTTGAAGTCGTGAAGAATTTGAAGATTAATGTTGAAGCCAAGCTCTCGATGAAGATTGACAAGAAAAGTCAGCTACTTTTTAGGGGGGGCTTGTTGGGTCAATTTAGAAAAGAAAGTTATAAACCAAGAGGGAGATTGTTAGGTTAAAAATATGGTTTATACTTTACTTTTCTAGGAAATTGTATTTTTATGTAATGTTTATGAGTTTACGGTCAGATGGTCTGTTTACGGTCGTAAACCCGTTTACGGTCGTAAACCCATTAGGCCCCTATTCTCCATGTATAAATATAGGTGTAAGGGGTGAGGAGTAGATTGATGAATAGAAAAGGAGTGTACGGCCTAGAGAGAGAGAAAATAGTGTGTGTTGTGTGTGAATCTTGTATTTGGATCTACATTCTAATCATCAAATAATACAATATTCATCATTTTCTTCTTCTATTTTGATCCGGAATTATCCGTTTGATCAGGATTCCGTACCACCAAACGGATCTGATTGATACACAGACATTTTGGGGACTTACAGATTCTCATCAATCGTGAATTCCAGAGTAGGATTTGGAAGTGGTTCTTCTGGAATATCATTAGGGGTCCGGAGTGGAGAGCTTTGATCGATTGGAGCAATTATGGGATCCGGAATGGGAGGTTGTACTCAAGAAGTGGCCCGGAATGCTTGGACGGTCAGGAGAGTTTTCACCTTAGCCATTTTGATAGCTTGATAAAAAAAACTTTTGGAAAAGAGGATGGACAAGAAACTACGGACCATATCCTCTTTTGTTCATCAGTAATAACCTTCGGAATAGACATCTTGGGAGCTTGAAGAGCAAGGATGCCCTTAGGAGTGTTATCAGGAACATACTCTATTCATCTTCACTTCCTTCATCTTTGTCGCTTTTGGAAGGAGAAACGGAGAGAATCTGAACTTCATCATATTTTGACTCTTCTTCATCTCGGAAAGAGAACTGAGTGGAGGTTTCCATAGTTTACTGGGTCCTTCTCCCCCTCTTGCATCGGTAAACCGGTGGACCAGTGAAAGCAATAGAGAGTCCTTAAGATCATCAAACTTGGAGAAGACCTTCTGAACGCCTGTTGTAAGTTGAAGAAAGAGATTATCATAGGCTTCAGCAATGGGAGCTTACTCAGAAAGGTGCTTGAATGTGCTGCTAAGGATAGCAATCATCTCATCAAATTTTCGGTTCGGAACATCAACAATGTTAAAAGTTGAACGAAATAGTTTGATGAGGACTTGTTGATTGATCATGTTTATCTCATCCTTTTACTTAATTTCCTTATCCAATCTTTGAATTTGCTTCTCATGGCAAATGTGGGTCTGCTTGATTAGATCATTGGTAGCAGCCACCAAGTTGTCATGAACTTTGAGCATTGAAGTGATGTTGTTTAGGTAGTGATCAACCAGAATGTCGTATTTAGTGTCGACTTCTTCCATCGTGCGCTTCAGCTGGAGGGAGATTAATTGATCAAGTTGGGCTTCTCTTTCTGCAATCGATGGTCCGGACTGTTAGGAGAGAGATTGGAGAATAGTATCAAGTTTTGCATCAAGTCCGGAGACTTTTTGATCCAGTTTGGAGTTCAGTTGTGTTATAGATGTTTCAACTGATGACACTTTAGCCATAGCGTCGGAGACATTGTTGTGGAGGAGACTTGTGATGAGTTGAAGGACCAGGTTTTGTGGTAGCATCATCTTCTTGATGTTTAGAGTGTGAGCCTCCGTCCGGAGTGGTGAAGGATGAGGATCCGAAGTCATATGTAGACTTAGAACCGGATGGCTTCGATTTGAACTGAGCAGAAGCCTTGAAGGTGTATTTCGGAATGACCCTTGCTTCATCGTCCAACATTACTTCTTCGGAGATCTCTTCTTCCGGATCGATTTGGAATGGACTTTGATGAGTGGTGATAGGTGGTTGTTTTGAGTTAAGTTCAACATTTGCATTCACGTCAGTAGGAGGAACATAGGGCATGTTGCTCTGAATAGCCCTATTCCTCATGGGACTTAGAGTGGATTCCACTTGAGCTCTAGTTAGGTCCGGACACCAGGATGCTGCCCTATTAACATAATCTTCCCAATATGGATCATTAGTCCCTGGTCTTCCTTTACTCCTTCTGGGTATCAGACCAGTTGAGGCATCGGAAGTTGGAGGGACTGCTCCTCCTTCCGGATGCATGGAGTCCAGAACAACGGTTCTGGAGTGTGTACGTGTAGAAGAGATAACAAGAATATCAAATTTGACACGTGAAGGTGTTCCAGGGGGCTGTAAGGAACTTTGTTCAACAACAACATCACCATTTTGGGAGGGTGAGGGATGATTATATGTAGACTCCCCGTGAGTGTGTTCTTGTGATGTTGAAACATTGAGGGGTACCTCAGATGAGTAGGTAGGTGGGGTATTTGGATGGACAAAATTAGTCGGAATGTCATGGGTGCCAACCTGTTGAGAGGGGGAACTGACTTTGGTTTTCTTTTTGGCTTTAGGTTTTGTGGGATAAGCCTTTCGCTTGACTGATTTCTTGAGTTTAGTTCCGGACATGGCAGGGTCAGCCTCTTCCGAAGTGGGTTCAACAGAGAACGGGACAGGTTGTGTTTTGTCGAACACAAACGAAGTCTATAGAAGTTGTTTCAGGTAAGGAGAGTCAGAAGCAATGATGGCCAACATATGGTCCGAAAGTCGTTTGACCAGACCAAAAGAAGATTGGTCTGGAATCCTATATGCCTTAACTATTTTAAAAGAGATACATACCTCTGGAGGAATTGTGCTTACGAGAAGAGGTTCGGAAAGTTCAGTGAAAAGATGTTGAAGCGTCAGAGACCAGAATTTAGGGCTTGAAATTGTGTTCGGCTTCCTCTTGGTGGCGATTTTTCAAAAATCTTGCCACAATACGTATGGAAGATCGATGGCATTCTCGCATCCGGAGTAGATGCTGAAGACGAAGTTTAACCAGTCTTTGCTCAAGGTATCAGTACCTCTGTGCTTCTAAGATAACCTACGGATTCGTATGTGATTCACTTGTGATTTACATGTGAATGACACATAATTAGTATGTGATTCACTTGTGATATACATTTGAATTACATGTGATTCATATGTAAATTACATGTGAATCACATGTAATTCATATTTGATTTACTAGTGATTTAAATGTGAATCACATATAATTCATATGTGATTTATTAGTGATTTACATGTGGTTCATACGTAATTTACATTTGAATCACATGTAATTCATATGTGAATCACATGTCATTCATATGTGATTTTATGATTAACATGTGATTCATTGTGAGAACTAGAATTTGATCAGTTGTGCAGGGACAAGGTTTGAGAATACAAACCTTGAATGAATGCTTAAGATCAATGTCTGCTTACTATAAGAAGTTCAAGTCTTGACTGGAAAGACCAATCAAGTCTTAGATATTATATTCAACAAATGATCAAGACATTAAATGAAGAATAAAAGTAAATGATCAAGGTAAATATAATAAATGAAGAACAAGAAGAATGTTTGAAAAAGATTTGAGATAACAAAGTAAATGCCAAAAGTTGAGCAAAAGATTTGTGTTTTACTTGTATTGAATGCTCCTTTATATAGGAGAGAATGTTACAGTGAATTAACTAAGTAACTTACATCGGACTGGACAATAGAACTATTTCTGACATTCTGATTGTCTAATACAACAAAAGGCTAAGTCCTATGTAACGTTACATCAATACAAGGATAATTAATGACAAAGGACAAAAAGGATGTTCTTCCGGATTAGTAAGCATTCCGGACGTGAGAGTCACATCCGAATGTGTTCCTCTTCATAATATTCTTCCTCTTCTACTCTTCAGCTTCGGACAGGTTCCGGAGCACTTTTCACTTCAGAACCAACATACTTTGGAATATGTACTTGGGATTGCTAGATGTTCACTTTCAGGTTCCAACATTCATATGCAAATTACATGTGAATCACATGTAATTCATATGTGATTTACTAGTGATTTACATGTGAATCACATGTAATTCATATATGATTTTGTGATTTACATGTAAATCACATGTAATTCAAATGTTCACAAGTTTTATTGTAACGCCCGGTTCATGGTATGTATTTTAAATCAATTTATTCATTTTCTATAAGAACTCGATGAGTTGGAGGCCCCAAACTCGTCGAGTAGGAACGGAATTTAGATGCGGAACCTAAAGTCTAGTCGATGAGTTAAGGGACTCAACTTGACAAGTAGGGCTTCCAGATTAAATCCCTAATTTGCAGGGTTTATCACCCTATTTAAACACCTTAGCCACCAAAGGTTGGCCTCATTTGCAGCCTCCATCGTCCCAAACACTAGCTATGAAACCCTAATATGTTTCGGAGAGTTTTAAGCCATTTTTTGCATTCTCTGTGATTTTGAAGGTTAAGAAGGAAGGAGAAGCTTGGGATTCAAGAGGAAGCTAGTAGATCCGGAATTTGAGCAGCATTTCTGACTTATTTGAGGTATAAAGTTGATACCTTCGCTTTCTATTACTTAGATCTCCATTTAGTGTAGTATGTTGTCACTTTTGGGCCATATCGAAGTCATTTTCGGGATTTGAGTATATCCTGAAGTTGTGACTTCAGATCTAGGCACTCATGAGCTTATGAGGCTTAAAGTTGTCAACTCTATCAAGCCTTTGCCCTTCCACTTTCCCTAGATCTCATATATAGCTTAGTTTTGGTGTGTCTAGCTTCATGACACCATTCATGGACGTAAAGTTGGCAACTTTACGTGGTAACTTAGTCCTAGGGGACCAGATCAATGGTTTGGAAGCGTTGAATTCGATTGGAAAAGACTAAATGGGTGTAGGCTAAGGGAACTTGACGAGTTATTCATGCAACTCGGTGAGTTGGATTGTGATCCCCATCCTTTTCTGATTCTTGAGCAAACTTAGTGAGTCTAGGAGACGACTCAACGAGTTGGTTAAGGTTTTCTGAGTTTTGAAGATTAAAGAACTCGACGAGTTCAAGGAAGGACTCGATGAGTTGTAGCGAAAAGTCCCGATTCTATGGATAGGAAGAACTCGATGAGCTGTGAAAGAACTCGACGAGTTGGATCACGATTCAGGGTTCCAGATTCATGGAACTCGATGAGTTAGTGGACCAACTCAGTGAGTTGAATCAACTAGGATGTCGAATTTGACCAAGATGTTGACTTTGACTTTGACCTTAACCAAAGTTGACCCTTAAGGGGGTTATAAGTATGAAAAGGGTAATCAAAGGAAATACTTATGTGTATGAGTCTGATAGGGGTAGATTTCAGAGCAGGAGCCTTTGCAGCTACTTCCCAGTTATCAAGGTGAGTTACCTTCCAGTAGAAGTGGGTCGAAGGCACCAATGCCTGCCCACTAGTAGCTGATTATAGTTGAGATGATTGTCTTTGTGATAATTGTATGGTATGTCACTATCTATTATGCTTTATGTGCTAGTATGCTATGATATTATGTGATAGTGGTAGGAAGGGTAAGATAGTCTTTGGTTACTGGTTGAAAGAGACCGAAGAGGTAGGCTTGTACCCAGATATGTTAGGTAGTACTGGTTGAAAGAGACCGAAGGAGTAGGCCAGCACCCAGATATGCTAGGTTGTAGGAGATTTATATGTATATCGTAGGATATTATGTGGTAATGGTAGGGGTAAAATATCCCTCGGATACCGGTTGAAATAGACCGAAGGGGTAGGCAAGCACCCAGATATGTTAGGCAGTTACCGGTTGAAAGAGTCCGAAGGGGTAGGCCAGTACCCAGATATGCTAGGTGGTTATCGGTTGCAAGAGACTGAAGGGGTAGGCCAACACCCAGAGATGCTAGGCAATTTGTTATTTTATGGTGTGTGGTACAATGGGGGAACTCACTAAGCTTTGTGCTTACGGTTTTCAGTTTTGGTTTCAGGTACTTCCTCTTTGAAAGGAAAGGAGCCAGCATGACTGTAGCGTATTTCACCAGGATTTCCACACATGAGATCTATGAGATTTATACTCTGATATTATTTTTCATGATATGTTTTGATTATGGATACGTTGGTTTTTGATATGAGTAGTTCTATGGTTGTTTTCATACAAATGGTTTTATAATTGTTTATGTAAAAATGAAATTTTTGGTCTTAAATTTTGGGATGTTACAGTTATGATATGAACATATTATTTAATATTCACATGAATATATCATTTAATATTAACATGAATATATTGTTTATACGTAATATTTAATGGTATATTCACACATAAATATATCATTTCATATTCAATGGTATACTCCAGCATTAGTAGCAATGGGCTTTCCAAGACGACTCAATTTTGTTATAAGTTCAATGATTGTTTTGTTGATGAGAGATTGAAGGCCTGGAATTCATGACATAATCACTGTTTCCAAATGCTGAAACAATTCATCACCAAAAACTTAATTAACCTCAAACCTTACACCTCTAGCTAAAAATATAAAAGAAAAAAGGTTTTTGCAAAGAAGGAAATCTCAAGTAACAGGAATTTATCATGCATTTAGTTACCAAAAATTGGAATGGAAATCAAGAAAAAAAAACTCCAATAATTTTCTAATTTTTATTTGAAATTAATTTTTTTACTTTCATTTTTTTCAATATATATAATATGGATGTTTTGGTATTTTAATGAATAAAAAATGAAACTCAATTGCTTACACAGGCACCCATAGGAATGGAATCTGTCAAAGGAGTTGAAATAGAAAGGAATCATAATCTTTCAAGCATTTGGTTAGCAAAATATAAAATGGAACTCAACAATGTAAATTAGTTTTTATTTATAATTAAACTTTTATTTCATTTATTTGTTGGGGGAAAGAGGACAAGTCCTGACACAATTTATTGATTTGTTTCAATTAATAATGGAGGTATTTTAGTCTTTCAATAAAAAATGAAGGATGGAATTCAGTCACTTCCATCCATTTGGCGACAAAACACTCCCAATTCCGACAAGAATCCATAAACCAAAATTGAGCCAAAAAAGTTAAGTTAAGGGGTTATACCGTGGAAAGCACTTTCCTTAGATGCTCAGAGCTCATTTTACAAGAACGATGTTTGTATTCGGAGTAGTATTGAAGTATTACCGTTCCTTCATCCGGGAGACAATCATGTCAACACTTTTGTTAATATCAACTTGAGACCGATCCACAACACCAATCCATGGAAACTTTAGTCTATAAGATTTACCTTCTAACATCTATTGTAGTACAACTCATAATTACATTACATTACCTTCATTATAAATAAACAAAAACAAGAATGCTAATTTCAAGACCCAAATCACATCAAATGCATAAGTACCCTTCTCCATTAGATCAATCTTAGTCAGAACTGATGGGTTTTATGCATAAGAACAATCGTATGTGCTCATACAAACCCTAATGCTTGGATCTAGGTTTCTCTATTGTACATGCTTTGAATCCAAGACTTAGAACCCTAGATCTATCATATATAATTCGAAATTAACATCATAAGAACATATCTAAATGTTTACCTCTATCAAATAGCTTGAAATCCTTGTAGTCTTCTTGATCTTGAGCTTAGAGTCATAATTGTAACTCCTCTAATGGTTCACAAACCCCACAAGCAAGAAGGCAATATGAGAGAGGGTGAGAGATGCTAAAATCAGCCCTATGGTTCTCTTGGAATCAAGTGTGGCCGATTTTCATAGCCTAGGGGTCTTATTTATACTGCAGACTGCTAGGGTTTCAATCTAAACCCTAATGGACAGCTTAGCCACCAAGCAACCCAAGGAACCTTCTGGAATAAGGCCTTGGACGAAAATATGATGGATCCCCATCATAATTTCATTCCCCCTATAGTCCATTAGGTTTCCCAGCCCAAAACTCAAATATCATACATTTGACAGTTTACACCCCTTTATTTAATTAATCTCTTTTAGTCACCAAATTAATTCCTAATTAATTTATGACCAATACTAATTAAATAAATATAATTTCTCCTTTAATATATTATGCTTATAATATATTAATAAACCATACTATTCTCTCTTTCTCCTTAAATTACCTTGTCAAGTTGCTTTGGTGAAGGCAACCCAAAAGGACCATGCACAACCGGGTCAAGTACATACCAAATATAGTTACGGGCTTAGACATTAATCCAACAGTCTCCTACTTGGATAAGTCTAGTAACTATATCTCACATATGACTTCAGAATCTGATAAGCAATCATAACTCTTATACTGCGCTGTCAACTCTGATCAGTAGCTCGTCTTTCAGATAAGGGATCGTATAATCATTTTTTCTATATATCATGTTGACAATACTTATTGTCCAACACTTGTTTCTTGATCTCTGATTTGTTCGACATAGAATTTAGTTGAACACATCAACTTCATTCTGACCGGGCCCGACACATAAGTCAAACCAAATCATCAAGTAGCCAAGATATCACTTTCATTCTCACTGTATAAAAGGAACAGATTAACTTCGACTCATATGCATCTATTATTTACTATTTGAATCATGCACAACAATGTCTTTTATAACATCAAGTTACTGATGCGTTTACACAACATCAATGCATAACCAACCAACAAACAACAACCATATCTCTAAGTTTTAAGACTATATGATATTATCACTTTGCGATCACTTTAGGTAAAGCACCACGAAGTGATACTAGCAAATGCGGGCTTATTCCAATGCTCAAATCATATTCATAAGCACTCATGAACTTTGCAGCAAACCTTTGCTAGGCCCAAAACCTTTCAGACATTCTACAAACAATTAATGATAGTCTTCATTCACATCTACTTCCAAAATATGAAGACTGTGAACTGTTTGAATAATCTTATTATTCAGGAAGTCAAAACATGCAAAATAGAAACAATAGATAAATAACCAACACAAGATAGTAGCTTTACTCATAAATAACACAACTTTATTTATTCATCAAAATGTTAAGTACAAAATATCTATTACACGTTTCTTATCTATCTAATCCAAATGTATATCATCCTTCAGCCCAATGTTCCTAGTGTGCAACAAATGTTTAACCCTACTCAATCCCTTCGTAAAGGGATCTGCTGGGTTTTCTTCTAACGATACCCTCTTCACAACGAGGAGTCCCTCTTCTACCCGACGTCTGATAAAATGGTATTTTCTATCGATATGTCGAGATCTACCATGATCTCTTGGTTTCTTGGTTAAGGCAACCGCTCCTTCATTATTACATAAAATTTCCATCGGCTCCTTTATGGATGGCATAACTCCAAGGTCTCCAATGAAGTTCTTTAACCATATAGCCTCCTTCGACGCTTCACTTGCCGCAATGTACTCTGATTCACACGTTGAATCAGCTACGGTCACCTGTTTGGAACTTTTCCAATTCACTACTCCTCCATTTAGGGTAAAACCCCAGCCCGATTGCGATCGGTAACTATCCTGATCTGTCTGAAAACTAGCGTCACTATACCCTCGTACCCTTAAGTCATCACTCCCACCGAGGACTAGGAACCATTCCTTAGTCCTTCGTAGGTACTTAAGAATATTCTTAACTGCAATCCAATGAGCTCTACCAGGATTCCCTCGATATCTATTGACCATGTTCAAAGCGAAGGCCACATCAGGGCGAGTACAAGTCATAGTGTACATGATAGATCCTCCTGCGGAAGCGTAAGGTACTCGACTCATATCAGCTATCTTTGCCTCTGTACTCGGGCTTTGAGTCTTACTCAACTTGGTATTGCTTTGGATTGGCAACTCCCCTTTCTTGGAATTTTCATACAAAAACGCTTTAGTAACTTATCCAAGTATGTATCCTGATTGAGTCCTATCCTTCTCTTTTCCCTGTTTCTTACTATCCTTATCCCCAGAATATAAGCAGCCTCTCCGAGGTCCTTCATAGCGATACATTTCCTAAGCCAGGACTTTACCTCCTGCAAGGTTGGGACATCGTTTCCTATGAGTAGTATGTCATCAACATACAATACGAGGAAGCTCACTATATTCCTCATCAAACATAACATTAAGTTTGAGAAGACGATCAACATACCTCTGCATTTTCTGCAAATGAGAGGTTAGGGATTCTCCACTTCCCATCTTAGCGGTGATCATGTTAGTAATGATCTCATATCGCTCTTGCCTCGCGCTTTGGTGGTACCGGTCCAAAAAATCCTTATGCATTTCATACGGATACACGTCCTCATAGGACTTTTAGAGTTCGAGGTTCATGGTGGCCAGCATGATGCAATGAACTTTCGTATCATCATGCTCGTGGGCCTCAAAGGCGGCCAACTCTTCAGGAGTAGGAACATCTAGGATGATCTTCTCAAGCTTTTCATCAAGGATATATTCTTTGTCCTCGTAGCGAGTGATCATGTGAATATACCTCATCCACTCATTGAAGTTTGAACCATCAAATGTCACCTTTTGACATAGGTTCATCAACGAGAATGACCCAAAAGCGTTGTTGTTGTTGTTTGCAGACATCTGAAAAAGAAAAGGAACAAAGTTTGATAAGAAATGAATCCCTAATTAAACATCCAAATGAGAAATTAGGGCTAGGACCCAACAACATTATTTACAACTTAGAAAGGGATGACGTACTCTAAAAGTAAATAACTTGAAGGTAAGTGAATGACGATTCACTAATTCTCACCATGATAAACGAAAAAGAGATTTAAGTTTTAAATGTATTAAGAACTCCTAGATCTTTGAGATTCATTGAACTTTTCAATGGCATGTTTAAATCTCGATATGCAATTCAAATTTGCGATTGGGATGCCGAGGATCGCAAACAAGTTGTGAATAACCATGCGAATCAACATGGTGCACTTAATGTCTCTATCACCTAATCAATGTGCCGGTAAACCAAACACGCTCCATTGATCTATGACAAACATCGAGCCACCCTTTGCCACCAATGTCAATCCCAAATTAGTGTGCCGGTTAACCATGCACGCTCCACTAACGTTTGACAAGGGTACAAAGTGTAATTCCATGGAATAGCATCATTTTCACATTTTTGCCCTAAAGTAACTACGATTGGGAATTTGTAAAAACATTTTAGTTACTTTGTATCTTACATTATACTTTTAATGAGGAGAGGATTGCCCTATCCTATCCGTTCGGCTAACGACCCTCCACCAGTTAAGCAAGCAGTGGGTGTGAGTGTACACCAATTAAGCGTCATTTTATAGGCAGCAACCTTACACCCACCTTATAGACCGGCTTCGTGAATAAGGCCTACTAATGGTAAGACTAGCATTTTAAATCATATATATATATATATATATATATATATATATATATATATATATATATATATATATATATATATATATATATAAAGCTTGTAATAATATAATAGTATAGGGTTGAATTTTAAACTTGTAAAATTCTAAGGATTTGAAATTTAAATTATTCAAAATTAAACTTTTAATCACAAAATTTAAATTTCAAAACTTGAGGGCAAGTTTTTGAACTTTTCAAAACACAAGGGATCAAATAAAATAATTTAAATTAAACAATTAATTTCATAATTATCTATATTTGACCTAATCCTATTTTAGTCATAAGATAATTACCAAATAACTTTAAATAATCTATATTTATCATATAAACAACTAATATTCAAAAGATTTGAAATTATCTATTGTTTTGGCAGGGATAATCATTTAAATATAATAAAATTTGGATTTTATCTTCAAAAAACGATTTAGGCATTAATCCCATGACAAAACAACAACAAAATCTCGAAATATCCTCTGCCTGACGCACAGACTCGCCGAGTCAGTCTTGGACTCACCGTGTAGGGCCAACTCGTCGAGTCTAGATACTAACTCGCCGAGTCGAGTCGGGCAAATGCAAGAAAAACGATTTTCAGCAATCAAACAGTTAAAGCATCACATACAGTTGAAACCACTCATGGCTTTGATACCAATGATGGGTTTTATGCATAAGAACAATCGTATGTGCTCATACAAACCCTAATGCTTGGATCTAGGTTTCTCTATTGTACATGCTTTGAATCCAAGACTTACAACCCTATATCTATCATATATAATTTGAAATTAACATCATAAGAACAAATCTAAGTGTTTATCTCTATCAAATAGCTTGAAATCCTTGTAGTCTTCTTGATCTTGAGCTTAGAGTCACAATTGTAACTCCTCTAATGGTTCAGAAGCCCCACAAGCAAGAAGGCAATACGAGAGAGGGTGAGTGATGCTAAAATCGGCCCTAGGGTTCTCTTGGAATCAAGTGGCCGATTTTCATAGCCTAGGGGTCTTATGTATACTACAGGCTGCTAGGGTTTCAGTCTAAACCCTAATGAACAGCTTAGCCACCAAGCAGCCCAAAGAACCTTTTGGAATAAGGCCTAGGACGAAAATATGATGGATCCCCATCATAATTTCGTTCCCCCTATAGTCCATTAGGTTTCCCGGCCCAAAACTCAACTATCATACATTTTATTTAATTAATCTCTTTTAGTAACCAAATTAATTCCTAATTAATTTATGACCAATACTAATTAAATAAATATGATTTCTCCTTTAATATATTATTCTTATAATATATTAATAAACCATAATATTCTCTCTCTCTCTCTCTCTCTCTCTCTCTCTCCTTAAATTACCTTGTCAAGTTGCTTTGGTGAAGGCAACCCAAAAGGACCATGCACAACTAGGTCAAGTACATACCAAATAAAGTTACGGGCTTAGACAATAATCCAACAAGAACTCCAAAAATCATCTCCCCTATATATTCACATTAATCTAATCAAAATAAAAACCAACACAACAAACATCAATAAAAAAGACATACATCAGAAAACAACACAACATGTTTACAAACCTTATGGATCTACCTCACGAACAATTTTGATAGCATCAGATGTAGCAAGATCTTGGTTGGTAGAAACCGACTGAATAATGCAATTAGGCTGCAAGGCAAGTAGTTAGAAAAATAAGTATGTTTTCAATAGTTGACCATTATCATTGAGGGATAATAAGTAAATAGTCGTGTGATTGATAGGAGTTCTAAATATCTGTTGAATTTTAAACATATAAATAAACACGGAAATAATAAAATAAATATCTATTTGAAAGGAAGGAAATAAGTAAAATACATGCTCGTGTGATCATTTATTTCAAAAGTTTCCAATGAGGGTCTTTATATGAAAAATTGATGAAAATGTGAAAAGAGGCTTGGAGCCTTTGAGATGGTTTCCAGTGAATTTGAACTCTTACATTGTATTAACTATAATAAAACATTGAGAAAATTAACATATATGGTTTATATAAAGATTCAACATAATCAAATCTGAGGTAATTTTAATCAATTACCTGTATTCACTAAAAACTTTACAGTTGAACCATTAGGGCATTTGGACATCCACAAGTAAAGATCTTTGTGTTTTCTGCATTGAAAATGAGAATGAAAATATAACAAAGATAAATCATTGAAATATGCTATGAGATGTTGAGTACCTATGATAATAAATTTGGATCTTTTACATGACAAAGTTGTTGATGTTAATTGGTATGAGAAAATTACCGAGACATAAAAATGACAATGTTGAAGAACTATTCAATGCCCATGTTTTAATAATGGATTCGTTTTTGTGATCAGATGAGCAACTCTTAAGTTCATAGATAATCTATGATTCAGAAACAGGGGAGACCAAATGTATCAATAGTCGCGGTGAAATCGATTCATAATAAAAGCATCTTCAGTGGAGAATGTTTCCATTCGAGGCGATGAAAGAGACTCGGGGATGGATTAGATCAGTTGATCCATGGAACGAAATCGATCAATTGAAACGTGATATATGCAGAAAGCAAGATACAAAATTCAAAAGTTTGAAACCTGATATATGTCGTAACTATGATTTTTGGATCTTAGGAACCGAACAAAAACTATAAAATTCAATGATCATAAGAAAATTACCTTCATTGTGTGATTATATGAACTGGATGGTCGATGGAGAGGGAGGGAGTCTGATGTGGAAGATCTTTGACTGAAAGAGTAGTAGACCGATGTAGGGAGGAAGGAGAAGAGATCGCCAGTTTATAGGAGACGATGGCGATGTTGTAGGTCTTACAGGAGGCGATGGCGGTGATGTGGTTTCTAGGGGAGATTGACGAACTCCATAGCAGTCATGTAAGCGTTTAGAGAGAAATCATCCACCAAAAGGTATCATCATCGGAACTCGGCACGAGGCATCTGGTTTGACGTTCTCTAAACAGGATCCATTTATATATCCCTAAAATACCCCCAATGTCATTTTGTTGAAGTACCCCGTTAGTTTACTTTCTCATTTATTTACATTTTAGTGGTGGGGTCATAATCTGGTATTGCAGTCTTTCACAATTTAAAAGACCGTGTCTTTGTGGCTTGCAAATTAGGATGAAGTGGCATTGCAAATTTGTTTGAAAGTTGCAGCTGAGGAGGTGTAACTTGTTAAAATTAAATTATCAACTTAAAACGATAAAATATGAAGAAATGTAATGTGGCCTGTTACTAAGATGAATCACTGTTTTGGAAGAATATAATTCAATCATCGATTCCAACAAGATTATTAATTAAAAAAAAAAAAAAAAAAAAAAAAAACACTCATGCGCATAAAAATGTAAGATGTGTAAATTATGTAAGATATGAAACGAATGTATAATTGAGGATAGAATTCTTGAAATAGGAGTTATCTAGTGAAACTAAAGAAATAAAAGAAGCGAATGTATGTAAATAGATGATTATGGTTCCTCAATATTTATAATTTATTACATAAGGGTCATCTAATACATTGTATCATTGTATACTAAATTAAAGATATTCAATAATCAATATCTATTAAGCGGAATATACATCTTTATGAAATATGACAGATTTGAGTTTTTAGTTAAACTTTATATTGAATTTGAACGTGAGATATAGGGTTAGAAGTATTTGTCATTATTTCTACGAATGTATTGTTCTGCCTTCTTGAATTATAAAATTGTATCCCGAATACACTCTCATATCGTGGGGTACACATTAAGTAAATATTCATTTGGTTTGTAGATATATCCGTCAGTATCGAATATCTCATTTATGGTCTTAATATTATCAAATATATTCTTTGTAATATTCATTACAAGACCTACAATATATTACCCAATTTCATTATAATTTTTTTTAGAATGGACAAATAATTATATAAAAGAAGAACGCCAACTCTTAACAAGTTGCTAGGAGGGTGAAAGTACAAGATTTGACAGGAGAGGTAATTACATACAAATAAAATTATTAACACAGTGGTCTAGCCATCTAATTTTGCAGTGATCTCTCTTATGCTTGATCCAATTTCATAATAAACTAATAAGATCATATAATAAATGTTAACACAATGTCAATAATTTTGATTCCATATAGTGGTTTTTCAAAAGGTTTGAATTTAAGGCAATAAAGGACCCAAAGTGCAAATAAATTGTCACCTGGATGTTCAAACCAGACTTTTAATACATATCAATCATATAATTTTAGTCTATTATAAAAAAATCCATAATTATTTATTTTTTATTTTTTTTTTAAAAATTGCACTTTTAATAAAGTTAACTGTTAAAAAATATATAATAAGCAACCCTATTTGTATCGGAGTTGTGTGCTCAACAAAAATATATAGTAACTGACAGTTAACAGCTGAAAGTTAGAAGTTAGAAGTTAGGAAGTTGACAGCTGAAAGCTAGAAGTTGGAAGCTGTGATTTTTATTTGTATAAGAATGTTTGACACAAATAGCTAAAAGCTTGTGAAATATGTAAAAGACAAAACTGAAAGAATTATCCATGTTGCTAGCTGAAAATTTAAATTTTTTATTTTGTTATGAGTCTGATCCAATTTGTTCTGAACTTTTTTATAATGACAAATTTTCCTTTGCTTTTTTCTTTTTCAGTTTTTATTTATTTGTTTAAATACGTTTCTAATTAAAATAATCTCTCTCTCTCTCTCTCTCTCTCTCTCTCTCTATATATATATATATATATATATATATATATATATATATATATATATATATATCTTTTAATAAACACCTAGGAACATCTACATAAATTCAAGAAAACTCAAGAATATCTTCTTGAACTCAAGAACATCTTCTACCACCACCACCACTGTCTGTCACCACCACAGTCTGCCACTACCACCGTCTGCCACCTCCATCTCCACCTAAATTTTTTTCTGTCACTTCATCTCCACCTAAAAATCATCCTAGAAACAAAAATCATACACAAAATATGGATTTGTTCTTGAGTTCACCCCTAAAAATCATTTCCAGACCTAAAGCCTCATTATAAGAGCTCAAGAACACACACACACATACTCGCATTCAAGAACATATTCATCAACCCCATATTTGATGAACACACACACACACACAGAGGAAGTTAGATGATCATGGATTTGTGAATGAACACATTATTCAATAACTTAAAACCTGTGTTGGCTATCTACAGTTGCCAGTTTCGAGCCTAGCCGTTACCAGATTGGATTGAAGTCGAGGGTTTTCTTCCCGGTAAATGGTTTTGCTTTTATCCATACTTATCTACATTCCTGTAAAGTTGATTTTCGTTTTTTCCTTCCGTCACTCTTCAGCTTTTGCTTGGTATTGCGTCAAGGGTTTTTTCATGCAACCACGCTTTTTCTTTCTGATTTTCGTCTCTACCTGGAATCTTTCGTATAATCCTTCGTTTTAACATGAGTTCTATGTTTTGTTTGGGTTGGTGCATGCATTGTTCTGTTGTTCTGCTTTGTTTCGTTTTGTTGTTGTTGCAGGCGTTTGGTTTTGACAGTATGTGTTTTAACTTTTATATTCACTGTTCTACTGTGTAGTCGTTTTTTTGGTGTTGTTTCGATTTTTTTTTTGCTAATGAGTAAACATAGAAGGGGAATTTCCACTTTTGAAGTGGGCCAATCGCCTAGCTCTACTTCTTCTAGGCACTCTCGGCGTCGTCCTGTGTAGGTATGTTCTACTATTGCCTTACCTGTGTCTTTTGAAAGACCACTTCCATTAACTCATGATTGTGGGGATTGTGTTTATGTGTGTCAATATTGTGCTACTTTTTTCTGGTTACCTGAGAGGGTTCTTCGTTTATCATATGTTAATCGGCCTTTGTATAAGCAGTGTTATAAGCTGGGCGCTGTTGTTTTGTCGGTTCCTCTTCGTCCTTCAGCACCGTTTATGGGTCTTTTTCAGGAGGTTGCATTTCTAGACAACATTAGGGCCTATAATTCTATGTTTTCCATGACTTCTTTTGGAGCCAACATTGATGAAAGTGTTAATATCACCCGCAGTCCTTACACATTTAAAGTCTCTGGCCAGGTTTCACATTGGATAGGTTCCTTATGTCCACCATCTTCCGAAAAGCCACGGTTTTTGCAGCTGTATATTTATGATACTGAAAATGAGGTCTCTAATAGGCTTCGTTTCTTTTTTAATCCAACACAAGGGGCTTTGGATGAAAGATTTGTTGCCATTATCAGTTGGACGTTAAATGCTACTAACGAGTATGTACGTACTTTTAAAAGTGTTGCAGATATTGCATGTGGGATGGGTTTGCAAAATTATTCTGTCAGGCTTTATAATAATGTGTCGGATAGACGTTATGGAGCTCAACCTCCGGGGACTCTTGGTGCTATTATTTATGGCGATGATCCAAATTCTAGTCAATATGATATTGTTGTTCATTCAAAGGACGGTTTTCAACATCGTATTAGCAAGCTTCATCCATCTTACATGCCTTTGCAATATCCACTTCTGTTTCCTTTTGGTGGAGATGGTTGGTCGCCAAGGATGAGATCGAGAGCTAATTCTGAATGTTCTGCTAGAAATCTTATAGTGAATATGTATTACAACTATCAGTTACATGCACACAGTAATATGTTTTCATTGCTTCTATGTGGTGGTAGGCTTTTCCAACAGTGTATTATTAATGCGTACATCTGCATTGAACAAAATAGACTTCACTATGTACAAAACCATCAAGAGCAGCTTCGTTCTGAGTATGTATCTAGGGTTTATGATGCTCTTTCAAGGGTTGATTCCGAAGGCATATTTATTGGAAGACGAATCTTCCTGCCTGCATCGTTTGTTAGAGGCCCTGGATATATGTATAAGCATTATCAAGATGTGTTGGTAATATGCAGAGTTTATGGCAATCCACAATACTTTGTTACTTTTACTTGCAATGTAAAATGGCTCGAGATTGTGAGATATATGGATACTCATGGTGTTGACCATTCTTAAAACATACTAGATATCATAGCTCGTGTCTTCTAGATGAAGGTCGAAGCATTTATACTATTTTTAAAAGATGATAAATCATTTGGTGATGTTGATGCTTGTAAGTGCCTTTAACATCCTACATATCATTTTTGTTTGATATCACATTTTAGATGCCTTCTTTCTTATGCTTTTTCCCCTGATTAACTTAACAGATTTATACATGATAGAGTTTCAGAAGAGAGGATTATCGTATTGTCATACACTAGTTTGGGTTGCGGCTTCGGATAGGATAACAACAGTTGCTGAGGATGATAAATATATAAGTTCAGAATTGCCAGACCCACAAGTTGAACCATCTTTGTATAAAACTATGATGCTGCATGGCCCTTGTGGTTTCCTCAATCCTAAGTCTCCATGCATGCGCGACGGAAAGTGTACAAAGAACTTTCCAAATCCCTATCATTCTTCTACAACGTTTAACAAAGTTGGATATGTACATTAGAAAAAGCGAGAAGGTGCATACCATACAATGCGCAGTGGGGTGCGAATAGATAATGGTTTTGTTGTCCCATATAACAAGCGCCTCTTTAGTCGATTTAACGCACACATTAATGTAGAGTATTATGGCTGGAATATGATGATCAAATACCTATTTAAGTATATTTTTAAAGGCGTCGAGCGAGTCAGATTTTCATTATAAAGGTCGATTAATGATGCTACTGATGGAGTCTCTTCTTCCGTGTTGTCAATAAATGAAATACAAAACTTTGTTGATGGACGGTTCATATGTCCACATGAAGTGCATGGAGAATTTTCAATTTTCCGATACGCGAATGCTACCCTTCAGTACAAACATTAACAGTTCATTTAGAAAACATGCAGACTACAACTTTCACAGATAATACTCGCCTAGAAGCACTTATTAGAAAGCTGGATTTTGGAGTGACAACTTTGACTGCATGGTTATTGAATAATGGTAGGGATTCTGACCGTTTGGATTTGACATATCCAGATTACCCATCTAAGTATAAATGGGTTAAAAAATCAAAAGAGTGGCAACCGAGGGCTAGATCCGGCTTGCGGACAATCGACAGACTTGCATATGTTCATCCGACAGTAGGAGAATTATATTATCTTCGTATGTTTTTGTGTCACCAGAAATGGTGTAAATCGTTTGCGGATATTCAAACCGCTAGTACAACTACATACACAACCTTTCGATTAGCTTGTGAGGCCCTTGGTTTGGTTGGTGACGACAGATAATGGCTCACAGCCTTTGCTGATGCCTCTTCTTGGGCTTCCTCTTTAGAATTGTGGTCATTGTTCTGTCATTTGCTACTTTTTTGTGATATCAGCTGCCCACAACAGTGATGGAACGATGGTTGGAAAAAGATGAGTGATGATATTTCATTTTCTTTTCTCCGTGACAATCCTTCACCATCCGCTTCTACTAATGATGGCTTACTGCAAATACAAGTTCTCCTAGAACTTGAAAAAATTCTGAACTCTGCAACTCCAAGAAAATCATTACGAGATTTTGGTATACTGTTGCCATCGGCAACACTTTTATCCGTCTTGAGAAATCGTCTTCTACTTGAAGAGACAAGCTATGATAAAAATTCGCTGCACACAACTCAACCCGGATCAGCTTCATATATATACCATGATCCGTGAGGCTCAGACAAATAAAAAAAACAACTTCTTTTGTTTATCTATGGCCATGGTGGTACAGGAAAAACCTTCTTGTGGACAACTATACTTACATACTTGCGGTCGATTGGAAAAATAGTTCTCGTTGTCATAGCATCCGGCATTGCATCTTTGTTGTTACCTTCCAGGAGAACAACTCACTCGCGGTTCAACATCCCTCTTGATTTATCGGCTTCTTCGATCTGCAATATCAGAAATAATACACAACTTGGATATCTTCTTCAACAAACTTCATTTATTATATGGGACGAAGCATCCATGAGTGACAGACGTTGTTTTGAATTTCTTAATAGAACACTAAAAGACATTCTCAAAACAAGGATCTCCCATTTGGTGCCATGTCAATGTTGTTAGGAGGAGACTTCCGACAAACCTTACCTGTAAAGCTGAAAATCACTATCTCTGAAAGCATTTCTTCCACATTACCCAATTCATATATGTGGCCTTACTTCACAGTCTGCAAATTTTTGCTTAACATGTGACTTTCAACCATTGATAACTTGCCTTCATCATCAACTTCAACTGCCAACTTTGCTTCCTGGTTATTAGATATTGGAAACGGAAAGATTGGGGAGCCTGATGCAGCTGATCCCATTCACACAAGCATCATTGACATACCAGACCCTCTACTTATCAATAGTGGCAAACACAGTTTGCACTCGCTAATACGGTTTGGTTATGATGTTGAAGTGCTTACAAAACCATCCACATCAAACTTGTCCGTTGGGGCATTTGTTTGTCCGTAAAATGATACTGCTCCAGAAATAAACTCCTTGGTTATGAAAATAACAAATGGAAATAGTATCACCTACTTAAGCACAGATTCAATGACACCTCACACACAAAGGATTAGTCATGCAAAGGCTCAACCATAAAGTCCTCAATCCTTTAGGTCCAAAGTCCCCGCCTTCTAGAAGTGGTTCAACCACCTAAACCATTCCAAAGATTCGTGCTTTATAAGACATGCATGTCCAATGCATCTCTTGAACCCATATTAGGTTAAAAGGGAATTCATGACCTACTTTCTATGCATGGCATCAAAACTTTGGTTGTAACCAGATCCAAACCACTATAAGGTCTCCTTGACCTGGAGATTCATAATGTTGCAAACTTTATGAGATCTCTTCATGCATCAACCCATAACAAAGAGAAAAGAGGACATAACACAAGATCTAGTGACTAGGAATGGTAAAGATTGAGGCTTGAACACTTACAATGGTCCAGGAGAGAGCTACACTGAAGTATGATGCTTGCTAGTTGAAACCTTGCTTCTTTCTTTCATTTTCTTCCTTCAAAGCACCAACTATCTTCCCAAATGGGAGAGGAAAAGATTAGGGTTTTTTTCTTGAGCTAGAGAGGGCAGATGGAGGTTGAGGGTAGACAAACCCTAGCCCCCATAATCCTTAAATAGAGGACTAAACCCTGGAATAGTAGGATTTCACACACAACGGTCAACACACTGTGCCTAGGGGGAAAACACGTTGTGTTGCTCAGCCAAAACACACATCTTTTATTTTCTATACACGATGTGTTGGTACCTCCAACATGTCGTGTCTAAACCCCAAGATTGTAACCACCAAACCAATTATCATGACATGAAAGAATTAATAGTACCTGAACATCGGAATGTTACAAGTTCTGGCCGCATAATTCCCGGTTTTCACTAGAAACTCTCTGTAAGTTAGGCTACACTTACTATGCTTTAAGTGTAACTTGTATTTATGCTTTAAGTCTTTGTAAGCTAGGTTACACTTATGAATATGTATTTTTAATTTTATTTAAAAAAGTAGTTGAGTAAATAAAACGAAAATAAAAAAACAAATAACAAATACAAAAAAAAAAAAAAAAAAGGTCATTTTAACGTCTATTAATTTTGAAACGGATCAAACTCGCAGCAAAATAAAAAGTTTGGACCTCAGGTGCTAATCCAAACATTTTTACACCAAAATGACAATTTTCAGCTAACCATACAAACCATTCTTGTTGTTTTGGAAGTGTCCACGTAAAATTACTTTACATAAAATGGCATATGGATATAAACTAAAATTGAAATATAACGATGATTAACTAAATTTTGTAAACTATATTTATCAAAAGTTAAAAATCATCAAAATTTTAATAGCAAATGCATCGGTTAAGTTTCTCAATTAGTAATAACTTTTTTATGTATATTAGACTATGTTTGACGTATTAACTGAAAAGTTATCTGTTAGGTGAAAAATTAACTGATAAAAATAATTTTTGGTAAAAATTAATTAATAAGCAAAGTTCAAATATAAAATTACATAAAGGGCATTTGGAAAAAAAAAAAAAAAATATATATATATATATATATATATATATATATATATATATATATATATATATATATATATATGATTTTTACAAGTGTTTGGGTGTTTTAAAAAAACAAAGTTATTGTATGGTATTAATTTTGGTTTGCAAATTCATATTATTGTATGATATTAGTTTTTACAAGTGTTTCGGCGTTCAAAAAATAATATTATTGTATGATATTAATTTTGATTTATAAATTTATATAATAGATATTTATTATTTTATTAAGTAAAAACTAATAAATTATAAAATCGTTTGTTTTCAATAAACAAATTTAAGTTATTAAAATATATTTATATTTAATCGTATAATTTAATTACTAAAAAGAATGGATAGGAATTATTTATTTTAAAATGTATTTTAGTTGATTAGTTAAAATCTATAAGTTTTTGAGAAAATTATAAATATAACCAAAACCGATAATTACTTTGTAGAAAATAGCCAAAAAACTTAATTACAAAAATAGTCCGCAAAATCGCAGATGGACTAAGTCCATCTGCGATTTGACAAAACCATCTGCGAACGTACAAGTTGCTAAAGCACATTCATGTTTTAGCGACTTGTATGTTCGCAGATGGATTAGTCCATCTGCTATTTCACTTTCCATCTACGATTTCACCTTCTTCGCAGGTATAAAAACGTAAATTTTTTTGTTTGTTTCATTTTTCACACTTTTCGTTGAAGATCTCTCTCTCTCTCTCTCTCTCTCTCACTGGAAGCACAATGGACAATTTGACAAAACAAATATGAATTCATTTTATTAAAAAGATTTTAAACAAATTTTTCAAAGAAATTACAACAAAAATGATAATTTTTTGCAAGAATTTATATATAATACGTTTCATAATCAAATCCTATCAGTTTCGTAGTAAAAAAAAAACGAAATCGTAGATGAACTGAGAGGAAATCGCTTTTAGTCACTTGTACCCCCTATTTATATCATAAAAAGATAAAAAAAATAAAAATGAAAAAATCATTTGCGAACGTACAAGTCGCTAAACGACTTGTACGTTCGCAGATGGTTTGGTGAAATCGTAGATGGACTTAATCCATCTGTGATTTTGATGACTATTTTTGTAATTTGGATTTTTTTTTGATTATTTTTAAAAAGTAGTTAACAATTTTGGTTATATTTGTAATTTTCTCCAAGTTTTTTTGTTAAATGTTACCTGAAGTAGTTTTTGAGTTTAGAGTTTTTTGTTTAATCCAAAAACTACATATTCCTACTTCCAATGGAGTTTTTATTTATTTTATTTTATTTTAAAGCTAAAAATTAAAAACTCTCAAAATTCTTGTGATGAACTAGTGTGATTTTTTTGTTTTTATCTTATGTTATAATTTTTTTTTTTATGAGAAGTACTTTTTTTTAACAACTACAAAAAGTATTTATTTTAGTCTAATTATAGAAAAATCAAATGTATTATTTTGCTCTTTCAAAATATGTATTTATTTTGTATTGCTTTCAAAACTGCAGTTTTAATAAAATTAATTTCTAAAATCTTCTAACAACCAAGCATGGTATTTGAACTATAAAATTCTCTTAAAATTTTGTCTTTATCTTATGTTATACGTGAACTTTATCATTTTTAATGCGAGATTCAACTTTCTCTCATGACTTATTAGAACACAGATTGATAGCAACCAGACATAAGCCCCAATAAAGTATATTTACCAACTCATTGATCACACTTTACAAGACATTTATGATTTTAAGTTTTTAACTTTAGTACATAAGTTTTTTATAATTAAAGGCATTTAACAGTTTGTTTATTTTTCGTATATAGTAAGATCATCAATTTCGTAATCTATCAGTTGCATAGAACATAATTATATATCTAAAATATTGATAAATATATATCGCAATAAATAAATGTCTTTGTAATTAATTATAAAATAGTAATTCTTATATTAAGTTTATAAAAATATAATGATCATAGTAAATATATAATAAGATAAACACATTAAAACCATAACATCTCGATGAGATCTATTTTGGTGTTGCTCATAAAAAATAAATACAAATTACAAAAAAAAAATAATAATAAAATAAAAAATAATATAAATAAATAAATAACGATTCATAATGAATCCCTAAGTGTTAATTGAACTTAAGGTGTTGGATGTGAAAAGATAACTGGAGTGTATTTACAAATGAGTGTGAAAAAGGTAGGATGTCTTATGGCACAAAACGACCACAAAGTATATTACCAAAAGGAAAATCCTACTAGAAAATAAGTCATGAATCAACGCTATTCTGTGTTTCTAAGTCATATCTATGCTAAAAAAGAAAAAAAAAAGATTTGATGATTTTTTTTTTGAAATATATATATATATATATATATATATATATATATGTATATATATATATATATATATATATATATATATATATATATATATATATATATATATATATATATATATATATATGCTTGGTTGTAGAACTCGTTATTCGGTACATGTTCGGCCGAGTAACGAGTACTCGGGAATACTCAGATTCGGTAATTCATATAGAAATCTTTTTAAGGAAATTATATATGTCAAAATCATAAGTTGATTGAAATATATAACAAAATTAGATACATGTGAATACATAAAAACTGAAAAACACATAATGATTTCACTTTGTGAATAGTTACTGAAAGTATAAGATATATATATATATATATATATATATATATATATATATATATATATATATATATATATATATAGTAATAAGCACATGTGTATGTGTTAAATAATAAATCATTAAGTATATTATATATTTTAATCACCGAGTTGACCGAATTCTACAACACTACTTAGTTCAGTAAGTGGCCGATCGGGGAGTACTCGCGATTTTGTAACTCCTCTCGGTAAGGGGCCGAGTAGCGAGTACACGGAGGAGTAATCGGCCAACTCGGCGAGTTTTACAACACTGCATGCATGTTTGTGTTTTTTTCAATATTTTTCAAAATCAACACAGCAATGGGACTATAATAGCAACGTTTAAGATAATTGAAACTTGAAAATGTTAAAAAAAACACATAAAACATAAATATACATGGATGCATATTTGGATGTGAATATATTCATATTTCCAAAAAAAATCGTCAAATCTTTTTTGAGCATTGATCCCTTTTAAACACAACATTTGATGAATATAGGTGATTTAGGTGTGAGTAAATTACATGAATGGTCCCTATGGTTTAGGGTAATTTGCATGTTTGGTCCTTAACTTATTTTTTTAACTCGGAATGTTCCCACTGTTTGTTTTTGTTATGCGTTTGGTCCCTATCTTACTTAAAAATACTATTTTGCCCTTGATTTTTTTAATTTAATTAAATAAACACACCCTCAATGTAACGCCCGCAGCTTCGGGCTAGTCAATTTAGAGACAATAAGCATCAAAAATGACTTTTTAATAGAACATTATTTAGAATAAATAATCTTAACCAAGTTATAGTATATGTCACAAGGGTTTGGTACATATAAAGAACGCCAAAATTCGAGTTATAACGAAGAAGTTATGAACTGTCGAAGTTTTACGGTAAAACCAGCACGGCACCGAGAGACGTAAATAGTGAATTTACAATGGAAGACTTTTTAGCCTTAGAAATCTAAACAAAATTTGTAGTATACGTTAAACCGGGAACATTAAAAAAAAAAAAAAAGAACACCAAAATCTAATTTCGTATGAGTAAGTTATGAATTTTCTAAAATTTGGCCTAGTAGTGCACGGCTCGAAACTCGAATTTTAGATCGAGCGGTTTTTGGCCTACATGACCTAAATGAGAGTTGAAGATCTCATTAATAGGAACTTAATGGTAAAAAGACAGAAGAAAACGGAGTCCGTATGTAGAAGTTATGAATTTTACGCGAACATTTAACAGTATAATCTCCTCGTACTATTAAATTTAAGATCGGTCGAGAATTAGCTAACGGAGTCAAAATGAAAGTTGTAGATCTTATTTTTACCTACGCGTGGATATAAAGAACATAAAAATCGGAGCTCATATGCGAAAGTTACGGATTTTAGAAGATAATTAGTTTTCGGGGTAATCTGAGAGTGACACGTGACGCAATCTGGGCCACACCTTCTTCCCCACGGCTTGGAACGAGATGGTGAAACGTGGCAGCGAACGCGCTGCATTCATCTAGGGAACATGTTGCGTTCGCACCGAACTCAACGTATAAATAGAGGCGCAAATCTCCCATTTTCTTCACATCTCTCTACTTGTTTACTCCCAAACACCCCCAAACCCTCAAGGTTTTTCCTTAGCACCTCCAAGGTGTTAGAAGCAAGTCCCGGAGCACTAGAAGGCTCCAAGAAGAAGAGCTTTTCGTCTCAAAAACGCTGCTCCAACAAAGTCCGGTTTTGCGAAAAACTCGTTGTAAGTGAGCTACGCCTACCCTATCATTAGTATATCTTATGGTTTAATATAGTAATGTTGTTAGGACATTATAATAAGTATTTGGGATATTATTATGAGTTATATAAGTGTCGTTATAATATCTTTTAAGCACTCGCGGTACGGGGAATCTAGTTTAAAGGGTCGCATAGGGTTATTGGATTTCAGAATTGTTAGATGCCAAAATGGTCCTGCCCTCCAGTGTTTTATGTCTGGCCCCTGTCTGTATATAGTGGTTGAGAAATATTGTTTCGTGCTTATATAATAGTAATAATAGCAAGAATATTAATTACTCTCAGTGAATATTAGACTAAACTCTAGTGGTAACGATACTACGTTTTGACAAAGGAAAATTGTGTCAAGAGTAAAGAAGTGTTGTCCGAGTGCCGAGTCACCACCTTTTCAAGTGAGTGCATGGTCCCTTTCATCTTACACATAGATATGAAGTATTTTGTATAACTACGTGCTATGTGTGCATATTATCTGTATACTTGCTATCTATGTTGGATGAACGATTTTATACAAGTTTTATATGATTTAAACTGTATATGTATTTATATCTACATAATATGTTAGGTTAAACATGGGTAGATGAAATATGAGTTGGATGATGAGTTGAGATGTAATATAGACCATGACGTAAGGGTGAAAGTTGGACGATGTGAGAAGCCTTATTCCCAAATGTTGGTCTGTCCTCTAGCAGAGTATGGATGACAACCACAGACTATTCTAGATAGTCCAGTGGAACACTAGCAGGCTCGCAACCTGTAGGTGTTATGAACGATGTGTTCACCGGTGTACTCTAAAAACCCATTGACATGTATTGTGAGTGGACTCTCGAAAACGATATTGTCAATAAACGAGATAACCCTAGCAGCTGTGCCCGAAGGACAATACCAGCAGCTGCGCCTCATAGAGAATGTCACAATTCTGGCAGCTGCGCCTAAGTGATAGAACTAGCAGTTGTGCTTGATAGTTGTATCATTAACAATGATGGACTTCATACATATTCCTTAGGATAATCCTTAGGAATGAATGAATGAGAAATAGTTGATTCTTAGGGTAGATCCTTAAGAGTAAAGAAGATATTAGGGATGGGTAATTGGTTAACTGTTTGATGATTAAACATAATAATTATATTATTGTGGGTTGAAAACCCTATGTACTCACCAGGTTTCCCAACCTGATCCACTCAGTTTATTTATATCACACGTGTTGATATGAAATCACATTACATTGAGAGATTAATGAGATATAAATCACTAGTGATAATAAATGTAAGTTCTATTTATGCTTATGTTTCTGTATTGACGATGACATCGTAAATGATTTAAAATGAATAACAAATACATTTCTTCGGAAATGTTTTGATAACGTATTTATCATGTTTTACTGGGAACAAATTCGACAACATTTTTATCAAAAGAAGTACTCTAATTTTTATAAAGCATAAACAAAATCAGTGTTTTCTGGTCGTGAAAATAGGGATGTCACACTCAACCTCATCCATACCCCCTCACCTTATCTTACTTACCACATCGTTTTTTTTCCCTATTTAAATAATAATTATTTTAGGTAAGACAAAGACCAAGTGCGTAAAAAAAACAAACAGTAGGGACAAATGATCGTAACAAAAACAAATAGTAGGGACTTTCCAAGTTAAAAAAATAAGTTACGGACTAAGCACGCAAATTACCCAAAACCATAGGGACCATTCGGGTAATTTATTCTTTTGGTTTTGAAAAGTGTTGAGTGAATTAAGAGTTCTCGAGTTGTCGCAAATCTTCAAGCGCTCTGTGTGTGTGTGTGCGCGTGCGTATATATATATATATATATATATATATATATATATATATATATATATATATATATATATATATATATATATATATATATATATGCTTAGGTTATTTTGTTTTTACTAACTACTGTGTGCCAGAGGGCATAGATCTAGACCACCGGATAGAATATAATCAATAGTCCTGATCTGAGAGTCTATGATAATACAGTAAGATAGCATGTACCATATAATCACATAATTTTCAGCATAAGGGTATTTTGGATAATTAAATATATTTAAAAAAAAAGAAATTTTCGAAAACTTAGGGATAATTAATTCTCTTAATTTTAATAACTTCAATTTTTTAAAGTAATTCAATTTTAATTGATTTAATTCTAATGCATTTTTTATAATAATCGAATTTATTCTGTCAGGATGGCATATTGTTAGAATGATATATCCTATGAGAATGCTAGAATACATATTGAATGCTAGAATACATATTCCTATAGAATGAATATCAGCTCATATCATTCTTGAAACGAAATAACAATATTTTTTGATTGAATGAACTTTCTAAGAATAACAAATATTTGATACAAGTTAAATTTTTGTCATCACATTCTTAAAAAATAAAAATCTTAATATAGTATTCTAGGATAATGAAACACTCACTAATAACAAAACAAACATAATTTGTAAATTATTCTACCCGAATATTCTAGCAGAATATACTATAACATATAGTCTTATCATAATATTATAAATTATTTTGCCATTGCTTTCTTTTGTGAAGATCATTGATCATTGTTCATCTTCATCCCACATGTCATCATCTAACCTTTAGATACTTGATCATTGTATTCCTTTCACGCATTCTATGAGAATAACTTCCATAAAATTGAGCATTCTATGAGAATAACTGCCTTGAAATCGAATATGTATGAGTAACATTCTATACATTCACCATAAACATTCTAAATTCAATGCATTCTAAAAGAATAAAACTATACATTCGGAAATAATATTGTTGTTAGGAATCACTTTATACATTCTGGCAGAATACATTTTGTTAGAATAATATCGTTCTTTATGTTTTCTTTCTTTTACACATAAATAGCAGTCTCTTCAAAACCTAAATCCATAAAGAAAACATAATTAAGTTTCAAATATTAAAAAATTCAGTGTTCTCTAAGAGAATAAAAACTATCAATTACGACAAGATGTAGTAGAGAAAAAAAAAGTCAATAGTTAAAAATCGACGACAGACTAAGTTATATAGTACATGAAAAAACATTAAACAATAAATATCAAACAATCATCTTATTCAACCTCGTAATATCTTGTATAATGAACATTATAATATGATTATTCAAATAAGAATTGACCTGAAGCACTAAAATAATCTTTATATAATTTTTGACCATTTATTGGATTACACAGTAACCCAAGCAAGTAAGATTGGATGGTAATCAAAGCTATAATGGTCCAACTATAAAGTAATTACACGTAAGATTAAGCTAGTATTCAAATTATACGAACACTCCAACTTCATACAATAAAATAAAAAATCGGAATCTCAATTTAGTTCACAACAAAAAACAACAATTAAATAACTGGAATAAAAAATTAATCTAATTAAGAAACATACCTGATACATAGCAATCGACCACCAATGATCTTGTGAGAAACTCATATTATTAAAATAAAAAAAATTAAAAAAAAATGGTGGTATGGACTTGTATCGATGGATGGTGAAGGCTCAAGGAGTTTAACCCAAAATCTTGATTCTTGACAATTAGGGATTTAAACTCGAGATGGAGATAAAAGGACTAACAGATCCATGGAGGGTGATATGCGAAATCTTGAACTCGTGGGATAACGTCCTCGACCACCCAAATAAAAAATCCTCATATATCTCTTCACTGTGAAATTAATCACCATACGGGATTTATGAGCACACCTACAACTATTCGGTACCTGCATAGTTTCTTGAAGCCATTTGATTCCTTGAAGAACGAAGAATTTGGTGGTGGTGTGTATGTGTGTGTGGTGATCGATGATGCAGATGATGGTGGCAGTGGTCGGCAGCCAAGATAATGGTAGTTGCATATGATGGTTTTTTGAGAAAGAAGGGGAATGGTTGGTGATGTTATACGGTTGTGAATCGATTTCACCGAGGGTGGAAATCGATTTCACAGAGGGTGACTCGGTGGAATGTATAAACGAAACCCTACAAATGGTGATGGCCGATCGTTTGAAGATAAAGAGGGGGGAAGACTAGGTTTTAGGAAGTTAAAGAATTACTATAATTAAATATGCAAAGATTACTATAATATCTTTAAATGATTTATTATTTCCTTAATTCTCATTGGTGCATACATGCACACAATATTTGCTAGAAATATTTGAACCTAGCTATCTCTCTCTCTCTCTCTCTCTATATATATATATATATATATATATATATATATATATATATATATATATATATATATATATATATATATATATATATATATATTGGGTGCTTCAGATATTTGGGGACAAAATGGAAGAAATAGCCAATAGAGAAAATAGGAGATAACATGTCAATATTCCTATAAATTATATGATTAAGACATTTTGAGTATGGATCATTTTCAATAGAAGATTTGGTCATAATGGTACTAAAAAATCAAGAAGAATTGGTGAAAAACCTAAGGTACATGCCTTGTACGTCACAAAGTGGAATAAATTAGGATTCAAAGATTTGATAATGTAAATGCATTGATTTGTGTCTTATATGTCAAATTATTGTTGGAAGCATGTTTCTACATGTTGTATAATAGGTTAGAATGGAAATGGTAGGAATAAGTATTTATTTTATGTTGAAAATGGACAAAACAACAAAGTAAGTTGCATAATTGAACAAAGAAGCAAAGTGGGTTGCTATAATTGAATAAAGAAGCGAAGTATATATATATATATATATATATATATATATATATATATTGTAAAACTATAGGACAAACATGAAATAGAATGAAAGACACTCTAGGGATGGGAATTAACACTTGGAAACTATAATGAAATATTTCCTAAGTGTGATGTAAAGAGTGAAGTAGCATGGAGAACCCAAAGACAAGAATTCTCGTGGTTGTCTTTAGTTTTCAAAAGTGTAGTCCTTGAGTTTTATTGTAAAGGTAGACCCTATTTGTTATGGTGCATCTTTTTTTCTAATAATATTGTTGTGAAAATTTTGACTTTCTACCCTATTTGTTCTATTTGTTATGGTGCATCTTTTTTGTTACACATTTTTATATCAAAATTGTATCGATGATGCATGGATTTAGAGAGTTACAAAATAGTGTTGTAAAACTTACAAGTGTATTACTTTCTTATTTAAATACTTGTAACGATATTTCGTGTCATGCTTTAGGTCAGAATTTTGTGTTGATATAGGTACCAAGTAGAATGAATACTTCTGGTATTAATTGACAATACACTTGATTAATGCCCTACGCCCGATTTGAATGAGGCTAAAGACCAAGTCATTTTTCTCTTAAATTCCAATACAAATACGGGTTTAAAAATGTTCACATCAATATCCAAGAGGTGAACAAATATATTATTTAATGAAGTTGCAATATTAAATAAAAATATTTGCTTGGATCCAAGTAGAGCTGCACATTGGCGTCGGTCTCGAAACGGTCTAATCCTTTTGAGGTCGGTCTCAGACGGTCCAATTTTTTTCGAACCGGTCATGTTCGGTCTTTTTTCAATCCGGCCTTTTTTCGGACATGTCTTTTTCAATCTCGTCTCTCAGTCTTTCTGTGCGCCTTTTCGGTTCGATTTACATGTTTTTTTTGTTTGGTATCGGTATTTTTCGATTCTTTTGTTTTGGTTTCGAGTTTTTTCCATTATCAAATATAAGATTATCACTAAAAATGATAAATTAAAATTTCTTAAAAATGATAATTTAAATTTAATAAAAGAAAAAAATAAAATAAATTAGATAGCTTTTGATTAAAATTCGTATAATTAACACAAAAGGTATAAATTTATAAAGTTTGGTTACTAGTTCATTTTTTTCCAGACTAATCTCGTTCGGTCTCAGACCGGTCCGGTCTTTATAAGACAGTTTTTGGAACGATTCGGTCTTTTTCGGAAGGTCCGGTCTTTTTCGGATTGGTCCAGGACGGTCTCGAGCTGGTCTTTTTCGTAAGGGTGACAATTTATTACACGACACAACAAAAATACATGACACGAAACGGAATTTGGACTAAACTAAAATTTGAATTTGTTTTCGTGTTAGCTGTAAAAAAAACACGATGACGTTTCGTGTCGTATTCGTGTTCAAAATTCGACACGAAATTGACACGATTTAGCAGTTCTTTATCGTATTTTTCGCGTTTGTCGTGTTTATCGTGTTGTATGTGATAAAATATTCATTAAATAAACTAGTTTTTAGTATATGTTATATTTGTCGTATCTTGTCGTGTTTGTCGTTTTTTAATTCGTTCGTTTTCGTGTTAATTAAAAAACACGACATCATGTCGTATCGTGTTCGTGTTACAAAAAACTTTATCGTATCGTATCAGACAGAAACACAAAACGATATCACGATTTGTCACCCCTACTTTTTCGGTCCGGTTTTTTAGGACCGGTCTCATTTTAGACCGGTTCGGTCTCGATCATTTTTCTTTGGTCCGGTCCGAGACCTGTCTTTTTGTGCAGGTCTAGATCCAAGACTTCCTAAAGGCCCCCATTTTATCGACTAGTGTCAAATAAAATCAACCCACATAAACATAAGCCACTGAAGAAAACCCCAAGGTCACACTCAAAAGCCCAAAAGAAGCAAGCAATGCTTAATTGCTTAAGCATCCAAAACAAACCCGAGGAAAAACAACCCACATTACCTAATGAAGAAAATCCAAGGAGACCACTCACCATTCAACAACACCTCCAAACAAAGTGTCCTTCCAAAGGGACAACAGCCTTGAAACAACCAGAAACCCACGTGATCTGTCTTTCACAACCCTGAAAACAAGTCGGAAAATAAAACAAATAACCGACAAAAGCCCTCGAAAAGGTCATACATCAACTAGCCTGTATATACCTACTAAAAAAAGAAGGGTATATAGCCTCTTTCCTTTCACTGAGATAAAAAACAAAAATAAAAAATTGTCCATCACGCATCATAAAATGGTAAAATAAGTATTATAAAGCTTCTTTAGTTTTCATATAACTATGAACCACAATACGAAATCTCAACTTCTTTAGACGTACAAGAAACAATGCCAACTATATAAGTAATAAAAATCCGTACACATCTTAAAGTTACAATCGATATAAAAATCAATACAAGCTCTACTGACATACATGCCTATCCACCACCACAACAACAAACAAACAACAATATAATTGCATTTAAATATCTTGGTGCTACATAGAAATACCTCATTTTGAATGTTTTTTCTTCGATTGAATCAACTACTTTATGCGACTTTTTTTTTTTTCATGAAGGGACATTGAAATGAAATAACCACGAGATGACAAAGGCGAAAACCATACAAGCAAGCAAGAAATTGAGGAACCGATGGCCTTGCCAGAAGGTTCGACTCTCTGATGAGGTGGCGGTGGTCCCACCAGGCGCAGTAGCCGCTGACGTGGCATCGTTAGCTTCGTTCCATTGTTCCATTAATTCAGCCTCATTCGCACCAGCAACATTATGAGCAATTGATCCACAAATCTCACATGTTCTAGGGTTTAGATTGTACCATGTCAAGTTAGCATATCATAACTGATAACACAACAGACATGACATAACATAACAGGTTGTACTGTGTTTGGGACAGGTGTTGATGGGACAAATCACAAAAATTACAATTTTTTATCCCACCCAATGACTTGTATTTAACTTGATATGCACTTCGAGCTAATTTACTTCCATTCAATAAGACGAGAACATAAAGCAAGAAAAGGAATAAGAATAAGAAGAAAAGAAGGCCCCTAAAAGCATCAAAGCTTGAAGCACTTACGTATTATGAAACTAAGAAATAGTGTAATTACTATTATTGTTATTATTAAGTGTTGTATAGCACCTGATGCGATGAAAACTTCCAAAATTGCCAAACAAATTAAACCAACTACTGAAAAGATCGTCGAAGGTGACTTTGTCCATGAAACCGGGATTCCAACATTAGGAAAGATGCCATCTTTAAGGATAAATACAAGAATCATATGTCATATCATATGAACAAGTGTAATACGAAAGAGTCTTTACGCTTTTAAAAGCGATTATGTTGATTCGAGTCAAAAGCCCACTTGCAGATAACAAAAGAGAAAGCTAAAAAGAAAAGAAAGAAAGCAAATTCCAACGCGATTAAAGCCGAACAAACCAATTCAAAGTTTTTTTCATGCATAAAAAACACACAGGAACACAGGGTGTCGACTCCTTTTTTAGCTATTAGATTCGGTTCATTTCATTATAATCTGCTTTTTAACACTTTATTTTCTGAATTATTCTATTTTTAAAGTGTTGACTCCTCGTTCTTCACCATTTAAACGTTTTTTTTTTTTCAACAAAATCTGTTACTTGTTGCTTCTTATTACATTGCATCTGGACTTCTCTTAATTACCTCAATAATTGAAAAGAGAAACAGAGTTGTTCAAGGTAAGTTTTTGGTCAACCAAATCCAACTATCAACAACCTTAGAATGGCAAAAACGCGTAAAAAAACACATAGACAACGTTATTTCTAATACAGAAGAAAGACCCAGATCAATTAAAAAGGAACTTGAGCACTTGACATTATATATACAAGAAAGAAGCAAATGAATCTTGATTTTAGTCGCTAAAAATTGAATCTTGAGAGGATTTATCATGGCTTTGAGTATGAAAGATGGAAAGATCCAAATTGGTATGTGTATAAAGTTATATAAATGGAATCTTGGAAGATGAGTTTGGTGAGTACTTACTTGTTGCCCTTGATCTTAAACCAAGCTTCAGCGCAATGTTTATGAGCAGCAGCTAAATCATCTTTACAAGAACAACCTAACTCAATGGGAATCCCATTTTCAGATTCTGGATTGGTTAAATCAAGACTCAAATGACAAATTCTACAATCCCTTTCAATTTTCGACAAATGTACCTTACTGCCCCCATCACCATGGACCCCACCACCACCACCGTTTTCCAGATCCACCACCGAGAAATCTGACACAGAGGATTGCCTCCCTTTTTCCTCCTCCTCCGAAGATGACGACGACGACACAACACCTACAATCTCAGTGGTGACTGTAGTACTTTCTTCACTAGCATCCGATGACCGTGAGCTACGGTCTCCAACACTGGTGGTGATTGATTGACGGTGGGTATGGTTTCCGCCGCCTCCACCGGCCTCCAAATCGAGATGGGTTTCTTGCAAAGTTGCCATTTTTGGAGATCAAGAAAAGAGAAGTTGTTTTTCATGTAATGGATTCGTGAAACTGAGACCATGAATGCTTGAGAGCACCCTTGATCTCTTTCTCTCTCGCTCTCGCTCTCGCGTTCTGTTCAAAGAGCTTTTTCCCCTTTGGTTATTAATAAATCAGGTGATAGCCATGGTTGGGAAGAGAGAAAGCTTCAAAAATACCGATGAATCTATGTAAGAATTAAATAGTAGCGGGGAAAGAAAGATTTAATTACTCGTGATTTTGCCTCCTCCAAGTTTTTTGCTTAATTTATCATCCACTAGAATAAGATTGATTCCCTCAATTTCCTATCGTATATTACAAAAAATACAAAAAAACTTAAAAACTCTTATATATAACCGAAACCTAAAAACCAATATAAACCGAATGATGTACTATTAATTATTTGGTGTAGATAATTCGGTTAACCCGAATCAATCTTATTTCGTTTTTTTAGGTTAATTTTCAATAATTTAGTTAATCTTATATTTAAATTTTTATAGCTATGGAATTTAGTTTGCATTTGTCAAAGGTTAGATGAGACGGTATCGACACAAAGTTGCTCGTTATGGTAGACGTGGCAAGGCCACAACGACGTTGTAATGAGGAACCCCCCTCCTGTTAGAAATTTGGGTGTGGAAAGGCTTGAAAATTCTGAGAATTGTGATTATCACTTTCAAATCGAAGTATTTGGTGGTACTCCCAAATCTTCAATTGGATAAGACTCAGAGAGACAAGAACAGAGAATGTTTGATGATATTTTCGTATGTACCAGAAAATGAGACCAAAACCAACTTTAATATCTTTGTCTGAAAACTGTCATAAAACCATAAAAACTGTCATAAAACGGATATATGGATAAAGGTCAAACCAAGGGTCAATTATCTGGAAAATCAATTTTCTGATACATTTTTTAATATAGTAACATACCCTATATGACAGTTTTCGATCCCAGCCAGGGGCTGCCGCCCCTTGGACCCCGCTCCCAGGGGCGCTGCCCCCGGACCTCCGTTCGTTCAGGGGCTTCGCCCCTAAATGACAGTGTACTTTGAAACTTGATCAAACTTAAACAAGTGTGTACTCCACACCTTCCTTACTTGTTTAATATTTATCAAGATCATTTTTTGTCAACACAAAGTAATCTCATTACACTTAAATAACATTGATGATCAAAATCACCAACACCTCCCCCCCCCCCCCCCCCCCCCCTTTTTCTTGTTATAGCTCGTTAAGAGTGTATCTCGTTGGCATCACAACCGAAATAAACGGATTGAATTTTAATATTAATCGTTGACCAACCGTTGCCAACCGGTGATTTTTTTTTTTTTTAAAAAAAATAACTATTAAAAAAATTCATTTATAGAATAAATATCTACCATTTTATAAATATTTTCACACAATTTCTCTCTTTCTCTCTATATAATTTCAATTATCCTCAAAAAAAATTATGGTTCCTTCTGACTCGTCCGATGATTCTGATGACGATATATTCTTCAAGATGAAGTATCATTATTACGCTAACGAGCTACTACAACTAGACACAACCCTGCTACAAACACTACATGCAATGTTAAACAGAAATCGCGAGGAAGGACACGAACATCTATATTGATATTACTTTGCAGATAATTGTCTATTCGGGTCGAAGGACTTCAAAAGAAGATTTCGTTTGAGTAGAAATGTGTTCCTACGGATCGTCAACGCCTTGTAAAGTCGATATCGTTTCTTTAATCTTATTTCATATTTACTATACTTTTTATACAAAATAAATACAAATGTAATACATGTTTCTTTAATTTTAATACAAATGTACTATATTTTTAAATTGTAGTTAATTTATATTTTAGGTATGAGTTTTTTCAATTGAGATATGATGCTAGAGGTAGACGATGGTTTACAATGTTGCATAAATGTGTTGCGGCCATTCGTTTGATGGTTATGGGGGAGTCACCCGACACCATTGTCAAGAGGTGTTGTTGAAACATTTTGAGATGTATATTTGCGGAAACATTTGTTACATGATTTGCAATAATTGTATGCGACGCATGAAGAACGTCATGGGTTTCCCGAAATGATTGGAAGTATTGATTGCACACACTGGAAATGGAAAAATTATCCAGTGGCATAGAAAGGGCAATACGCAAGTGGTCATCACAGCAGGGGCGGACGTAGGAATACATAATAGGTGTTGCCGAGGTTGAAATAGGTGTTGCCGATGTAGAAAAAATAGGTAAAAAAAATTGAAAAATAAAAAAAAAAATCCACTGCAAACAGAAAAAGTAGGTGTTGTCGGTGCCACACTGAGACACCTCCTAGGTCCGCCCCTGCATCACAGACCGCCTTCATTACTTTTAGAGGTTGTTGCTTCTAAATATTTATAGATTTGGCATGCATTTATTTGGGTTGTGGGTTCCAACGACGACATCAATGTTCTTGATCAGTCGCCAATATTCGACGATCTTTTGAACGGAAATACCTCGGATGCTCCTTTCACAATGAATGCAAACGAATATAAATATGGGTATTACCTTACAGATGGAATATCTCCTCAATATTTCACATTCGTGAAGGCATTCCGACACCTGGTTGAAGAAAGAAACATGTTTTTCAAGAGAAGACAACAAACAGCACGTAAGGATGTGGAACGTGCTTTTGGAGTGCTAAAGACGAATTGACACATAGTTGAACATGCAGAACGACCATTGGACTTATAAACTCTACGATATATCATGTATGCATGTATCATAATGCATAACATGGTAGTAGAAGATAAATGACAAAATATTACACACTATATCCAACAGAGCACATACACGTTCCGAATAGCATTGTTTAGGAAAAATAAAATATTACACAAACAAATAAACACAGACAAATTCAAGAGGACTTGGCGGATTATATCTTCCACGGTAACGATAACGAATAGCGTAGTTTAGGAAAAATAAAATATTTCTTTTATTGTAGTTTTTTTTTTCAATTTGGATGTTATGTGCAATTTAAATACTATGTTATATTTTTTTTAAAGTATTATGTTTTATTTATATATTATGTTTTATTTAAAATATATTTGATTAAACTAAAAGAAAAAAAACTCAAAAAAATTTTATGAAATGGAAAAAAGTTGGTGTTATAACATGTTTTAACATGGTGATCATTTCTCCACTTGGTGTTATAACACCATTGCATATGTGGTATGAGAGATGGCACCAATTTGGTGTTATAATTAGTTGTTCACACTCAATGCTCTTAGTAATCTAAACAAATGCGAGAGGGAGTTTAGAATGATAGTGCTTCAAGTTGCTAAAGAGGGATCTTTTGGTTGATGAGTGTACATTAAAATGTAAGTTATAATCGTTTATCTATTTGCATTCAGAAAAATTCTTATATTTGTTTATATGTAAAAAAACTCTTACAATTTCAATTACCTTTCATATTAACCTAAATATCCAAGTTTTTTAAAAAATTTCTGGTTGTCCTATGACATAACATTTATCTTTTTCATTTTTAGGTTAACATGTAACAAAAATAAGTGGCGTTGTATATTGTTTAAGGTAAAACATAAAAAATAATCATTTATTCAACGATCATTTACTCAAGAAAAAATAAGTGACGTCGCTTTTTTATGTGTTAATCTAAAAAAACGAACAAGATAAATGTCATGTCACAAAACAACCTAATAACTTCTTAAAAAATGGATATTTGGGTAAATTTCAACGGTAATTGAAAATATAAGGGTTTTTTCTGCATATAAACAAAATATAATGGTTTTTGCGAATGATGGTAGATAAATAGTTGTGCTTTTTTGTATTGTCCTATAATTTTCATGTGTATTTGATCGCAACTAGAAATTCAGGGAGAGTCATAAACTCGCAATCCATGATAGGCTTGTGGTTAGTGGTTACACTCATACGCCCAGTTAGATGGTGTAAACTCAAGAGTGTATAGTGGTTGTTATGATTTTACGTAAGTCTCCCATAAGGGTGATATTGATAGTTTTGGTACAAAATGACAACATCTATCTCTTGGTGTAAAAAACTATGACAAGATGTGTTTTTGACAAATATTGTGTGCTCCTTGTAGGAGGTAGATGGAGCATGGTCATATGTTGGTTGTAGAGGCTCATACCACAAATGGATGTCTACGGTTGATGGTTGGTATTTAGCGAATCGTGATTATGTAACACCGTAAATTTTCAAACATTTTTTTTTCATTTTTAAAACATATATAAACTCATGTCATATTTCTCAAAAACCACAATTGTCTCAAATGTCAAACACAAATCCACAAAATAAATAATAGTATCCCAGAATCCTCAAACATAGTCTCGAACAAATGTGTACAATTAAGTCGGCGCCTTCCCGCGATCCTAAGAAGTACCTAAAACACATAACACACAACACGGTAAGCACGAAGCTTAGTGAGTTCCCCAAAATACCACATACACAAATAATAAGCCTCTCATGGCTATAGCTCAGCATGGACCCTCCGGTCATGCATCTCGGTGAGGACCCTCCGGTCTCACAGCTCAGTGTGGACCCTCCGGTCATGTGTCTCAATGAGGACCCTCTAGTCTTATAGCTCGGGTTGAACCCTCCAGTCCTGTATCTCAGTGAGCACCCTTCGGTCTCACAGCTCGGGTTGGACCCTCCTGTCCGATCTCAGAATGCACAGAATACTATAACATATATCACAAAGACAAAATGCATAATATAACATAAATCAAATAAGACCCTCCGGTCACTCAGTAGTACCACTCATGTATGTATAGTGAGAATACTCACCTCGTAAGCAAAGTAAATATGCCTCATACTCGAATCACCGGTCTAGCCTCCGCCTAACATATACCATAATTATCTTTATTTAATAAACAACCCTCAAGGATGCTAGGCTAAACCTACTACAATTCTCAGAATGCTAAAAGACCATTTTACCCTTCCATGGCCTCTATAGTCCATAGTTTGACCAAACCCTAAAAGTCAACAAAAGTCAACAACGTTGTGTACGCTAGGCGTACAACCCCTTTAGGATGGGCGTACTACTTCGCCATGCATGCATCAGGGATCTTCGACGCTACGTTGCGCATACCTAGGAGTACGCTCGACCTACGTCCCAAACTTATTTTTCCCACTCTCTCGGTCTTAGTCCGTTAAGACCCTAGCTATACTCTCAGATCTGGACTCACTAAAGGCTCATACTCCATAAAGTTTGTGACTTTAAGCCTTTGCATGGCTGAGAAAGTCTAAAACCCAAAAACTCTCACTCTTTACTCACAAAAATGCTCATATCTCATGCATGGGGTGATTTTGACATCCAAGATCCCATTTTTATGAGTCCACTCCACTAGAGACACTTAAAGGGACTGGTATTAGCCTTTGGAGTTCAACAAACTCAAAAAGCTTCCAGCTTTGGAACAAAAACCCTAAAATGAACCATACTATGCACAAATAAAAAATAATAAGAAAGCTTTGAGCTTGATACATAACTAAGATTTTATAGTCTGAGAATGTTTGATTTAGATTTATTTCATGTTCATTGTCTGGTTGTAGGCTTAGGGTACAATCAAGTATTTGCTTGTCTATGGAATCCAACGTTATGTATGATTAGCATGCACAAGTGGCTGCAAGGTTGGTGGAAGTTCTATGAGTATATGATGGTAGCAGGCCATCTTGAGGGATGATTAGCTACTCTCAAGAGAGAGTGAGTATAGGATGTATGTGTATCTTATTTGTAGGGTTTTATATTTAGGTAATTTGTGACGATCCATTGAGATAAATACAAGTAGGTGTGGAAAGTAGTATGGATTCGAAGCAAATGAAAGTACTAAGTGAACCTCCAATAGTTAATAAACACATATCATTATTGCATAATACAAAAATTAGAAAATTGTGTATAATTTTTATCTAACATTTTAAATTAAATTAAATTAAATTAAATGACACTTGTCATCTTTTAAAATAGATAGGAAGATAATAAACACAAAAAGTAAGATTATATTTAATTTGTCTTCTAAAAAATAACAAGTTAGACTTATAAGTCATAAGTTTTTCCTAAAGTATAAGGTTTTCAGAAATCACTATGAATTTCATATATAATAAGTGAAAAATACGCTAAATGGGTTGAAAAATTACTATGTTGGTTACAAAATTAGGTAAATTGGTTTCGAAATGTTCAGTGACCCCTTGCCAAGATTTTCTCGTTATTTTTTTACACAATTTTTGGGTGAAAACCCTTGCAACGATTGTACTTTTACACTGTTTGAAAAAATTGTACTACGAAAAATGATCTTTAAAATTTTCTTCACAAAAATACGTAATAAAAATAAAAAGTACAACCTAACATTTTCGTATTTTGCATAAAATTTTGCAAGTTAGATCTACGAAACTCTATGGGGTTTTTTTTTTTCACATGTCAAACCTTTGAGATCAAGAATTTTGCAAGTCAAATATGTAAAATTCTTCGAATTGTTATTATTATCAAATCTCGAAACTAATAATATAAAGTTCTTTTTGCTGTAAAAATAGTTTTGAAGTGTAATTTTTTTCACATATAGAGAATTTTATAATTTCACATGTTAGAATTTTCTGATTATTTATGTATGTCAATATAGAACTCTTTTTGCTATGAGAATGGTCTTTGAAAAAAATTACCAGAAAAAACTTAAATTTTTTTTTCCTTTTTCGCAAGTAAACCTTACCGAAAAATTTTATTGATTTTTTTCCCGTAGTCATTTGGTGATCTCACAAGCGAACCGTACGGAATCCATGATTATACTTGGAAAACTCTAATTTTTTGTTTAAATTTTTGGAAAAGATTAGTCTGATTTATGACTTTTTTTATAAAAAAAACAGTTGCCATATAAACAATTGTATATTAAAAAATTTAATATATTCCTAATATATAGTTTAAAAAATATAAAATAATGATGCTTGTGAGATAAAAATATTTAGAGAAATTAAATAATCTCTTATTTTTTGTTCCTAATATCCTCCTATCTATTTTAAATGATGATAAGTATCATTAAATTTAATTTAAATTTGATTAAGATTTTGAATTTATACACTTATCATATTTTAAATAGTTAGGAAGAAAAGTAGAAAAAAAATATATGATATATTTAATTTCTCAAATATTTATGCGTTTAAAACGTAATTTCTTTTAAAAACAAGAACATACATATCATATTAAATTTGAGTTTTGAATCTACTTGCCACAACATAATAACATAACAACCCATCGAAGTCTACTAAACTTGACGTATTCTTGGAAAGGGGTTTTCATTAAAGGATTAAGGATTAAGGATGTGGCATTACTTTTGGCCGCTAATTCTTGTCACGATCTCAACAATAACGTGGACTGTTGAACAGATAGGACGCATAGGAGGCTTTGTGTTTTTTAGTATTTCTTTTACATTAGACTACATGAAAAACAATTTATTTTATTATACTCTAGTTTTAATAATTATTAAAGAAAAACAATACAACAATCTCTTTCATGTGGGATTTTAGCGAACTTTTTAAAAAATATATAATAGATTACTTGCAAAACTAATATTTTTGGTGTAGTTTGGTAGTGAAGTTGATCACTAGGCTTGACGGCCATTGAACGTTGTAAATCAGAGAGTTGGTCGGGTAACACTAGGATAGAAGAAAAAAACTAAGGTTTGCCTACGCTTTGGTCAATAGTGGCAGAGTTTGAAGATGTAGATCGGCGGTGGTGGGCCTTAAAACGCCATAAAATCGTCGGTGTTCTAAGATCTACTTTAGGTGTAATTTACAAAACTTGTTGTCACCTCAAGAAAGATCATGTTTTAAGCACAAGATTCACTCTCCGATACATGCCTTAAATCACGAAGATTTGTTTATAGATTTCACCTTCCTTGGTGAAAAAAATTTCCTTGCTTGTTTTTTTATAGGCCTTTGGTATTCTTTTGTAAAAAATTATAGGGAAATTACGATTATAAGTCGATGGACTGCGTTCTCATGTGTTTCATGTAACTTTAAAAGGAAAAATGATGCAACGGCTCTATTATGTATTTCGACTTTACCCTTTCAGTCATTTAAGTTATTTGCATGCTTTATGAGAGAACAAACTTTGAAGCGATCTATCTTTTTAGTCTGTCTAACCTATATTAGCCGGTTTCATATTCCACATAAACATTTTCAAATTGAAAAGTCACAATTCCATTTGTTCCTTTCTTAAAATCCATTTAAAAGTCAAAATCGGAGACTTGCCGTCAAAATTGACCCCCCATGAACAACAAATCCATGAGCAGTTTGAAGAACAACGAATCCATGAAAAGTCAAAATACCATGTGCTCGACGTTAATGATGTTTTTAGCAACTCTCTACTTCATGAGCAAGCCGAGTAAGGGTTGCCGTGTTGATTTCTCTTGTTACAAGCCTGATGACGAAAGGATGGTGACACGGGAGATATTCATGGATAGATCGACAAAATCGGAACTCTTACAAAAGATAATTTGGCATTTCAGAAGAAGATTCTGGAACAATCTGTATTAGGGCAGAAGATGTACTTTCATGAGGCGGTGCTAAACATTCAACAAAACCCTTGTATGTTGGAGGCGAGAAAAGAGGCGGAGATGGTGATGTGTGGCGCCATTGATGACTTATTAGCGAAAAGTGGAGTGAAGGCCGATGATATCAGAATCCTAATAGTGAATTGTAGTTTTTTTAGTTCAACTCGGTGGAATGCGTTGCAATGGTTTAATCTCCATTGATCTCGCCAAACAACTTCTGCAGGTAATTAATTTACCAGTTTTCAATTCCCAAATTCGTGGAATTTCGATCAAGTTGTTTGAAATCGACGAACTGACGTCAGTTATTTGTTCTGACTGATACTAAGCTTTTGTTATTATAATCATTTTGAATTTTCATCACCTGTGAAGAGTCGGTGAAGTATCCAAAGGCAAATAGTCAAAATTGATTTCCCAAATAGTCAAAACTAGCTTCCAAATTAATGTTCTGATTCACTGTAAATGTTTCGTGCTCAAGTAATTGTAACAGCCCAAATTTTACAGAAAATTTTTAACTTTTAATTTCATAAATATCAACCACAAGGTGTCCAAAAAAATCTCATTACATAGCCATATTATTTTAAGGTTCAGAGTACGAAAACTAAATATGAAAACAATAGAGAATGCACGTTACGCCATCAAGTCGAGCCATTTCCCTTATCGATAGAAGTACCTGAAACATTCAATAAAACTGCAAGCACGAGCTTAGTGGGTTTCTTAAAACACACGAATCATATAATCACATAATACTATGCACACATATATGCATATAAGTTTACCATGGACTCCCTCCATGGTCTTCATTGGAGTGTCATGGGCTACCCCTATGGTCTTATATCCTTGTGCCATGGGCTCCTCGCATGGTCTACACATAAGTCCATATATAAGTCCAATAGAAAACAATTACATATTCTAATGGAAATGTAACGACCCAATTTTCACGTCAAAAAATTTCGTTTTTAAAACATTACTTTAGAAAACGTTAATAAATAAAAACATTGTTTGATCAGACTACATCACAACATAAACCATATTCAAAAGTCAAGTCATACAACCAATCGAAGCATCAAAGTATAAATCCCAGAGAAATCTAATAAATACGGAAACCAGTGTGTGTGCATGATGTGCCGCTACTATGCCAGCTCCTTCCCCTTCGATGAAGAGGTACCTGAAACCAAAACTGTAAACTGTAAGCACAAAGCTTAGTGAGTTCCCCCATTGTACCACAAACCATACAATCACATAACATACATAAATTGTCAGGTATATCTGGGTGCCCGACCTACCCCTTCGGTCCTCTCGACCGGATATTGCCTAGCATATCTGGGTGCTGGCCTCCCCTTCGGTCCTCTCGACCGAATACTGCCTAGCATATCTGGGTGCTGGCCCCCCTTTCGGTCCCCTTCGGTTCTCCTCGTGAGGCTTGAGCTGCCTCGAAGCGTAGGCAATGACATGCCCCCTCTGCATCAATACCGTGCCCAACCCTGAAATGGACGCGTCACAATAAACCACAAAATCCTCTACGCCTTCCAGCAGGGCTAAGATTGGTGCCTCGCACAATCTCTGTCTCAGTGTCTCAAATGCAGTCTGCTACTCGGGTCCCCACCGAAAGACCACGGCTTTCTTCGTTAGCCGCGTTAGGGATACGACTATCTTGGAGAAATCCTGAATAAATCTCTGATAGTAGCCTGCTAATCCCAGGAAACTTCGAATCTCAGATGGAGACTTCGGAACCTCCCATCTCATCACAGCCTCGACCTTGGCCAGGTCTACCAGAATCCTGTTCTGGTTGACAAGGTGTCCGAGAAATTGCACCTCGCGTAACCAAAACTCACACTTGGAGAACTTGGCATACAAGCTCTCCCTCCTCAGGGTCTCCAACACCTCCCTCAGATGCTCCTCATGCTCCTCCTGAGTCTTGGAATAAACCAAGATGTCATCGATAAAGACTATCACAGACCGATCCAGCATCGGTCTGCATACGCGGTTCATGAGGTCCATGAACGCGGCAGGAGCATTGGTGAGCCCAAACGGCATCACCACGAACTCATAGTGGCTATAGCGCGTCCGAAACGCGGTCTTCTGCGTATCCTCCTCCCTGACCCTCATCTGATGATAACCCGAACGCAAATCAATCTTGGAGAACCAAGATGCTCCCTGAAGCTGATCAAAGAGATCATTAATCCTTGGGAGTGGGTAATGGTTCTTCACTGTTACCTTATTCAACTCCCGATAATCTATACACATTCGGTGCGACCCGTCCTTCTTCTTCACAAACAGAATCGGGGCTCCTCAGGGTGAACTGCTCGGTCTAATGAATCCCTTGTCTAGCAGCTCCTGCAGCTGCGTAGACAACTCCTGCATCTCGGGAAGAGCCAGCCGATATGGTGCCTTGGCTATTGGAGCCGCACCAGGAACGAGGTCAATCCTGAACTCCACTTGTCGCTCCGGAGGTATCCCAGGAAGATCCTCTGGGAAAACATCTGCGAAATCTCGCACCACCGGAACCTCGCTCACAGTCGCATTACCCGCCTCCCGGGTATCCATCACATACGCGACATATCCTGCGCATCCCCACTGAAGGTAACGTCTAGCCCTCGCTGCTGAACATACAGCGCATCCACGCTGTGGCCTCTCGCCATGAATCACTAACTCTCCCCCACCTGGGGTCCTGAATCGCACTAGCTACAGCGCACAATCTATCACCGCCCCATTAGGGCTCAACCAGTCCATGCCTATGATCACCTTGTTCCCACACAATGGAATGGGAACCAAATCCACCAAGTAGTGCTCCTCGAACAAACGCAATACGCAGTCCCGAAATACCATCGATGCTCGCACCGATCGATCATCAGCAATCTCTACTTCCAAAGGGCAATCCAACATGCCCGAAGACTCAGGAAACTTCTTGCTAAGCGCAAGGGACACAAACGATCGGGATGCACCCGAGTTGAACAACACCTGAACTGGGATACCATTCATATGGAACGATCCTAACACATATACATATATCGGGCACATATCAATATCATAACATCATATAAATAAACGAGAGGGAAAGAATCATATACCCGTCACCACATCGGGTGCTGCGCGTGCCTCCTCGGTGGTCAGCTGAAATGCTCGGCTCCTCACCACTGGAGCCTCTGCCTTGCCCTGCCGGCCATCTGTGATCCGCAGGGTCGCTGGAGCTGGCGCCTTTACCGGTGCTGAACCTGTCAACTGGGGGCAATTGGCCTTCTTGTGGCCCCTCTGGTTGCAGTGGAAACACAGCAACTCTGATGTCTGAATAACTGCTGCCGGAGCAGTGCAATCCCTGCTAAAGTGCCCAAACTTGCCGCACTTGTAGCAACCTGATGATCCCAACCTGCACGCCCCCTCGTGCGTCTTGCCGCATTTCCTGCAGCGGCCCCGTCCCTATTGGCCTTTCGGCCCCACATCTGATCCCTTGGGCTTCTTCCCCGAAGCCCCTCCTGGCTGTCCCTCATCCGCTTTCCGTTTCCGGATCAAATCTATCTTCCTCTCCCTTGCCGTGGCAATCATGGAGTCCAAGGTGGGGCAAGCTGAAAAACTAACATGCTCTCGGATGTCAGCCCGAAGCATATCATGATAACGGATCCTCCTTATATACTCATCACTTGCATACTGGGGCACCAACAAAGCCCTCTCCCGGAACTTGGCGGTGATTTCCGCCACAGTCTCAGTCGTCTGCCTCATATCCAAAAACTCCCTGGCTAGCTGCTGAAGCTCGACAGCCGGCGCAAACTCTACCCTGAACCTGGTCACAAAGTCCGACCAGGTCATAGCCTCGATAGCTGAGGCTCCTAAAGAGTCACCCACTGACTCCCACCAATCTCGAGCTGGGTCTCGTAAACACCCTGCTGCATACCTCACCTTTGACCCATCAGGGCAGAAGCTAGTCAACTGTGCAGACTCGATGTCTGTAATCCATCACCTGGAAACAATGGGGTCCTTCACCCCATGGAAATCCGGTGCACCGCTGCCCCTGAAGTCCTTAAAGGACAACGTGCGAGATCCCGACTGGCCAGATGCCATGTCGCTCCTGAACGCCCTGAGGCGATCCTCCATCAACTCGATGATCCCTTCCTTCATCGACCTGAAGATGATGGGGGTCGACTCAAGGATACCTCTGGTTGACAATGTACCAGGTCGTAAGACGGTCGGGTGCAAATGGATCTTCCAGAAGAAGACCGACATGGATGGGAAAGTACACACATATAAGGCGCGATTGGTTGTGAAGGGTTTTACTCGAACTCATGGAGTTGACTATGACGAGACCTTATCACCAGTAGCGAAGATCAAATCTACAAGGGTTATGCTAGCCATAGTTGCATTCCATGATTATGAAATATAACAAATGGATGTCAAAACCGATTTCCTTAATGGGAAGTTGGCTGAAGATATTTACATGAGTCAGCTAAATGGTTTTGTCAATGCAAAGTACCCTAATAGAGTGTGTAAGCTTGAGAAATCTATTTATGGATTGAAACAAACATATCTCAAATGGAATCTTTGTTTCAATGAGAAAGTCAAAGAGTTTGGATTTTCGAGAAGCGAGGATGAGTCCCGCGTATATGTCAAAGCTTGTGGGAGTATAGTTAGCTTTTAGTGTTGTATGTAGATGACATACTTCTCATAGGAAATGACATTCCAATCTTGTAGGAGATTAAGTCCTGGATTGGGAAGTGTTTCGCTATGAAGGACCTCGAGGAAGCTGCTTACATTATAAGGATAAGGATATTGAGAAATATGATTAAAAGACTAATATGTGTAACATCCCAAAATACGACCCAAAATTTTTTTGTTTAATAATTACTAAAAACATCATGTCAATATCATAAAATAAAACTCGTACGTCAATATCTCAAAACCATAGCAAAGGATTACGTGAAAACTGTATCAAGATTGTATCAAATCATATCTATGAAAAGCTAAAACAACTCCCAGGATAAACTGAAGTTGTGGTGTGTGCGATGCCATCAACCCGAGCTCTTTCCTTTACTTGCGGAAGTACTTGAAACCAAAACTGAAACTGTAAGCACAAATCTTAGTGAGCTCCCCCAAGCTACCACATACCATACAATAACATATAAACACATACTGGGCCCTGCCCACTGCATCGGACCGATGTTCGGAAACTGCATCGGACCGAAGTCCGGAACTGACTGGGACCTTGTCCCCCTGCATCGGACCGAAGTTCGGAAGTAACTGCATCAGACCGAAGTCTGGAACTAACTGGGACCTTGTCCCCAGCATCGGACCGAAGTCAGGAACTAACTGCATCGAACCGAAGTCCGGAAACTAACTGAGCATAACGTAGCACAGCATAAAACATATCAACTAGCATGAACACATAAACTGCATACTGCATCGGGCTGTAGCCCGGAACACATAACACATAATTCCTGTCTGAGCCACGAAGGCATCAAACATACTAAAAATTGCATCGGACCGAGGTCCGGAAACTACCACTAATTAAACGGGTCGGCATTGTGGCCTTAGACCCGTTCCTACTAGAAGGAAACTCACCTCGCACACTGGCTGCTAAATGAACTGCTCTGGAAACCGACTGTTGCTGCTCCGGTATCTCCCCGGCTACAATTTCCATAAATACTCTCAATCAATTAATGATAACTGTACTAAGGGTAAAATGACTATTTTACCCCTGGTCAAAGTCAAACTCTTGGTCAAAGTCAACCTCCAGTTGACCGGACTCGCCGAGTCTGAGGAACTACTCGCCGAATCTGAGGAACTACTCGTCGAGTTCTATCGAGCAGATTCCATACAACTACATTCGAATCCGCTCTATGGTTCCTAACTCGTAGATCTGAAATTTTGGAACCATCTGAACACGTCAAGTTGCTAACTTTACGTGTAACTACGAAGGAATGAAGCCATCCTACTCAAACACAACTTTACTCGGGAAACTCATCTGACTCGCCGAGTTGCTCATACAATTCGTCGAGTTCTAAGGCAAACTTCATCGGACTCGCCGAGTTGTTCTTCCAACTCGTCGAGTCGACGGCTAACTACATATAACTCGCCGAGTCGTCCTGTGGACTCGCCAAGTTCATTCAGCCCTTTTTCCATACAGGTCCGATCTGAGCCATGCAGCTGCTACAAATCATGGATGTAGACTTCTAGGGCATGTTTTTCACGTAAAGTTGCTAACTTTACGTGCATGCATGGCTTTAAAGGCTTCATATGACCAAAATAAGTTCTTAATGAGGTTCTAGGCTCAATGGGGACTTTAATCACAACCACAACCAAAACTTTATACTTCTAGCATGCCATGAGTGTCCAGATGTGAGGTATAACCCGACCACAAGGCCTAATCACAAGGGAATTTAGGGTTTTTGGGTTTAGAAACCACAGTTTAGGAACAACATAGATCTATATGATCAATAAGAAAGGTACATAATTTAATACCAGAAAAGATGGCCAATAGAGTGTGTATTTTGGATCTACTTCCTCTTCCTTGAACTCTCCAACCTTCTCATTCTCCTTCTTACTCCAAAAATGCCTTCACGAGCAATAAACACACACACACACTAAGAAAACGGCTAGGGTTTGATAAGGAATGCTCTGAGGGTGATGGAGGATAAAATGGGGGCTATAAGGACGTTTAAATAAGTTGAAAACCCTAAGAATTAGGGTCTCCTCCTGATTGGCCTACTCGCCGAGTCCATGCATGGACTCGCCGATTAGATCACTTAAAACCCGTATCCAACTCGACATCTACTTGGATAAGGTAGCTCTTCCTAAAAGAGAATTTAATCAAATAAATACGTACCAGGAACGGGGTGTTACAATATGACTTAGTCAAAGTACCTACTTGGACAAGGTGTTGAAATGTTTCAGCATGGAGAATCCCAAGAAAGGAGAATTGCCAACCCTGAGCAATACCAAATTGAGTAAGACTCAAATTTTGGGCATCGATGCTGAGATAGCAGAAATGAGCCGAGTTCCATATGCTTCAGCAGTTGGCTCGATCATGTATGCTATGACATGTACTCGCCCTGATGTGGTCTTTGCTTTGAGCATAGTCAGTAGATATCAAGGGAATCCTGGTAAAGCTCACTGGATTGCAGTTAAGAACATTCTTAAGTACCTGCAGAGGAATAAGGATTAGGTTCTTACCCTCGGTGGGAGTGATGACTTGAGAGTTACAGGATATAGTGACGCCAATTTTCAGACTGGCATAAATAATTTCCGCACTCAGTCGGGTTGGGTGTTTACCCTGAATGGAGGAGTAGTAACTTGGAAAAGTTCCAAACAAGAGACTGCAGCTAATTCAATGTGCGAATCAGAGTACATAACAGCTTGTGAAGCAGCAAAGGAGACGATATGGCTAAAAAACTTCATCGGAGACCTTGGAGTTGTACCATCTGTAAAAGAACCTATGGAGATTTTCTATGACATCGAGAGTGCGGTCGCCTTAGCCAAGGAATCTAGGGAACATGGCAGATCCAGACACATTGATAGAAAATATCACTTCATAAGACATCAATTAGAAGAAGGACTCATTATAATAAAGAGGGTATCGTCAGAGGAGAACGCAACAGATCCCTTTACGAAGGGATTGACTAAGGTTAAGCTCTTACAACATGCTAGGAGTATTGGCGTGAAGGACGATATTAGTTTTAGTGATTAGATAGCTGTTTAGAAACTTATAATAGATAAAATGTAATTGACATCTGATGATTAAATAAAAGGTGTTTTATTTATGAGTAAAGTTACTATATTGTGTCATTCATTTACTATTGTTTCATTTTCTCATGTTTTGACTTCCAGATTAATAAAATTATTCAAACCATCCACAGTTGATCATACTTTGGAAGTAGGCTATGAGATTAGAGTGTCATGAATGGGCTTGTAGATTGTCTAAAATATTTAGACATAGCAAAATTGTGTTGCAACATTCATGAGTGCTTTTGAAATAGATTTGAGTATTGGATTAAACCCACACTCATATGAATCACCTAATGGAATTTATCACGAGTGATTGTGAGACGATAATATCGTATAGTCTTCAAACCAAGATATATGAGTTGTTGATTACGAGTTGGTTTTGCATTGTTGTGTGAAACCGCATCAGTAACTTAATGTTATAAAACGTGTTGTTGTGTATGATTTAACAAGTAATTAGTACAAGCATATAAGTCAAAGTTTATCTGCTCCTTTTATCCTAAGAGGATTAAAAACGATATCCTGGGCCCCTCGATGATTTTATTTTGACTTATGTGTCGGGCCCGGTCAGGACTCAATTGATGTGTTCAATTACATTCTATGTCAAACAAATCAGAAATCGGGAAACAAATAGTTGTACAATAAGTATGACTATGTTCCATGTATTTGTCCGCATGATATCTTGAAGAACAAAGGATTATATGATCCATTATCTAAAGGATGCGTCAGAGTTCAACAACGAATTTTAAGAGCTACGATTGCTAATCGAATTTTGAAGTCATGCTTGCAATTATAGTTATTAGACTTATCCAAGTGGGAGACTGTTGGATTAGGTGTTTAAACCCATAACTATAATTGATATGTACTTGACCTGAAAGTAGCATGGTCCATTATGGGTTGCATTCTCCAAATCAATTTGATAGGATGGATTTTGAGAAAGAGGTTATTTGTTAATATATTATGAGTCTAATGTATTAATTGAGAAATCATATTATTTAATAGGTATTGATCAATAATTAATTTGGAATTAATTTAGTGATCAAAAGAGACTAATTAAATTTACGGGGAGATTATGTAAATCAATGATACATATAGTTTGGGTTAATGATCCATGATTGATTGGTGATGGACTAAGTTAGTCCAAAGGAGTTATCAAATGGTTATTGGATCAAAATCCTACTAGAATGAATTAGGGTTTACAAGTGACTCTTGGAATTGAACAAGTATATATGTAACCCCTTTGCACCTAAAATCCCCCCTCCCCCCGGAGATACATAAGTGATACAACTAGAGTATAACTGATTTTTGTGTGCTCCTAACCTCTCTCAAGTTCCTACATTTTCTCTTGGTGTTTTGTGAACCATTTGAGGCATCACACTTGAGGTGCTAAGCTCTTCAAAGGCCAAATGCAATAAGCTACAACAAGAGGTAATCTTCTAACTATTTTTTTATGATTCAAATATCAAATTGCATGCTAGTTAGGCTTCATGCTTTGGAAAAATGAAAATTGCGTGTATAATTAGAGAAAACTTAGGTTCAAAGCATTAGGATTGTATGTGCACCATAGGGTTGTTAACTTGTTATAGTGCTCAAAATCCATCAATTACTACATAACAAGTGAGGTAATCTTCTAACCCTAATTTTTTTTTTTTTTTTTTTTTTTTTTTTTTTTATTTTTTTTTTTTATGAATTTTGAATTTGTATGCTAGTTTCTAGGGTTATTGCTTTGGTATTAAATTTGCATGTTCAATTAGTGAAAAACTTAGATCCAAAGCAATTAGGGTTGCATGATCATATAGGATTGTAAATATGCTCGTAACCCATCAACAACTCTTTGTTCAGGCGAGTCTTCTCATTGTATTACCTGTATCATAGTGTGTGGATGCCAGACTAGTTGGGTCTTATTTGCTTATTGTTGTTATATGTGTATTTGAGTTGTCGATAACCCATAGCTGATTATTATATTGTGTTGTATGTGATGTTTTTAGAAACTCACTAAGCTTTGTACTTACAGTCGTGGATTAAATGTTTTCAGGTACTTATCGGATTGCTAAGGTAGGACTTTACACACACATCTACAGTTTTATGATTCGATATTACGTATTGTCTTCCTTATAACTCTGATTTTGAATTATGGTTTATGCAATTGGTTTGACTTGAATGTAACTTTATAAAAGTAAATGTTTGTTCTATTTTAAAAATGAAAATTTTATTTTGGAATTTGGGACGTTACGAACATCAATGTTATCAAGCATATTAACAAATGTTTTGATTTAGATGCAATAATCAATAATTGTTCAATCACCAACAATACTATTACGAAGCTCATTGCCTAACTGAATGACTTTCACATATTTCTTGTTATGAAAAATGGTCTCGATATTATTCCAAAGCTTTTAAGCAGTCATGTTTTTCTTCATAATCATCTAAATAAGCGACTGGGATATCCTTCACAATGCTCTCCCAAATGAGCTTTCTATCTTTTGATCTCCTCGGCCATCTTCATTTTAGCTAAGGGAAAAAGTTTACTTATGCGACCCATAGATCCGCATCTTGATGATAGAGTCAATTTGGCTCCATTCTGTTTTGTGAAAGCGGTTGGAGCTTTGTCATTATGCTCAACAAGTTAATTAGAAACACGTAAATCGATCATTATAGCGGGTTTCAAATAGTTCACATCATGAATCATAGTTCATGTGTTCCGGATTTAGAATAAGTGGAATATACAGTTTAATGTTTGAAATTCCATAATACATCTCTGTAGACATGATGTGGAGAGAAAGGAAAAAAAAATTGAGAAGAATATTGGCAGATGATATATTCCGACGGCTATGATGTTGTCGCCATCTAGGGTTAGGCCGTAAGGGACAAGAAAGAAATAAGAAAGGAGAAAATGATAGATAATTTATAAAAAAAGTAACCAATATTGCTATAATACCGTATAATCAATATATTTTTCCAAGAAAATCTTATAACATTTATTATATATAAGTTATACAAAGAACTGTATGGGTCGGATAATCAAAATGATCCGGGATACATGTACGTAAATACAACACATTAAAACTTGGATTAATAAAACATGATTTATGCAAACACGTTATAAACCAACTTTATTTGAAGGGTTATGTATCTAGTGTGGGTTCATCCCTAAAGCATTAATGATTGATCTCATGAAAAACAATTTACTTCTACTAGTAATACAAGGGTTGTTGATTTTGTAATTCAGTGTAAATTGGACAATATTGCTTCAATTCATCTTAACTTAATGGCAAACCAAATTTTATGATATTTTCTTATCTTCTGTGATGGTGACCCATCGATGGTTGCGTACCACCTAGCTAGTTAGTGAATAGCTTATAGTTGAGTTGTGGGGTCATGGTTATACTATACGTTGGATCATAAACAACTTTCCTTTCATGATTGCTATCGACATCCAGACATCTATCTAAACTTACGAAAAACTTACACCCTTTTATAATTATATACTGAATTTTAGGTTATTCTTGTCGAAATATGGAGAGTCGTGATGATATACCTATTTGAAAGACCATTGTTTTTCATGAGACTAATAATGTGTACAGTACAGATGCGGTTTATTATGATTTGGACAACTCACCATCCAAAGCTCGTTTGAGAGAACATTTCATTCATATATGTTTTTTTTTTTTATTTATAACTTTAGCTTTATCTAACATAATTCATAAAAAACAAATGGATTGAATCCAAAAAAAATAAAGTGAAATGTTGAGGAGTGACACAAGACAACACATGGTAGTAGTCAGAAAGGCAGGAGAAAATAAGAAGTTGAATAGTCTGTCTATAAAAGAGCATTATTGTGTCATGTGATGCGAACACTTGTTTTACCTATTTATTGCTAGTTTTAAACCAATGTAACTTCCCTTTTTATTCCGAAATTATGTATACAGAAAGCCAAAACTACATATGAAATATATATACAAATCTTTCTTTCACTATAATAAAAAAGTGTTTTGAATCAAGATGAAATTCAATATATAAATAGCTTTCTAATCCTTTCATCACTTGGACAATATAATACTTCATATTTTCACTAGTACTGCAATTTGCTATGGCAATAAAACAGCCTTGATACAAAAGTTCAGTGACCGCAAAGATAATATATATATATATATATATATATATATATATATATATATATATATATATATATATATATATATATATATATATATATAAAGTCGACTACATCTATAGCAAGTTTACTAAGTTGACTAAAAATGAATAAGATATGATATTCATAAGTCTACTCTAGTCTAGTCTGGTTATAAAAGATTAGTTCAAATCATTAAGTCAATTGATCTTGCCAATTTTGACTATTTGTCGACCGCTATTGCAAAGAGTTCACATTTGAGCCATAAATTCGAAAACGAAATAATAGCATTATATTTAATTACTAAGACATTTTGAGCCATAAATTCGAAAACGAAATAATAGCATTATATTTAATCACTATATGTTTTATAAATTTTACACAGTAATATAATTGTTTTTTTTTATTAAATTAGTTATATTTCTGAAAATATAATATTTTAATTAAAAAAATGAAAACAACACAATATCGTGTATGCAAACATATATGTTTTGTCTATATCGACGACACGAAGACTCTGGATTAAGATTTTAACTCGTCCAATCATATTAACAAGCAACGAAGATTTTAAAATTTTATTTCTCATCGTTATTTCATTTTTAGCATCCATCATTTACTGAATGTTTGATTTTTAACAAATCCATAACTTGTCAAACCATGAACAATCTCTAATGCATTTTTGTTTGTAACATTTCCGAAATTTATTTGCTTATGTTGATTAAGGTTCATAAAAAAGATGATACACAGATTTTATTCTTTAATTTATGTATATTTATCTATGGGGACTAATAACCACCTCATGAAAGTTTACATTGATATTAGGTTAAGAGTCCAACTCCATTTTTATCGGTAAAAAATATTCCACAGTAAAAAACCTAAAATTAAAAAAAAAAAAAAAAATTAGGAGGCAAGTCCCTTTCCTTCTGCCACCATTCCCATGGCTTCTGACCACAATAATACATCATCCCAACAACCTTCTGTTTTTGTTTTTGTGCCACCACATTATAACAAACAAATTTTACTGTCATCATATGCCATCACCCATAAGGTACAACCCCATAACATATTGTCATCATACATCTGGACAGGCTTCCAACGGATTTTTTATAATTTTTTTAAGACGAGGGTATTTTTGTCTATAGCATAGACAAAAGATCAAGAGAAACTGTCACACACTGTAACTACCAATGTTTCAAATGCAATTCAAATATTTGATATTATGTAACAAAAACGACACCTTGTAGATTAAGGGACGCATCCTGATGAAGTCATTTAAGTAACTAAACATTTAGCTATGAACTCTTAGCAACACAAGCCAAAACGCGTGAACTCAGTTTTATAAGTAAGCCTATTATATTCATTAAAAAAAAAAACAGAAACTTTAGTACCTGAGCCCCTTTGTTTCAACTCAGTCCTTCAACTTGTGCAGGTAATGTAAAAGTAGTTTGGGTAGGTTTTTCTAACCCGCTTTTGATCCAAGCAATGGTGTTAAGATCTGTAGCAATTGTAGCCAATTCCTGGTTTGACAAAGGAGGAAGTTCTTCATATTCAACAAATTCCGGACCCAAGAGTGACCCCTCCTGAGATTCACCACCGGAACAGCAACCATGCCCACACCTCGACGGAATCACTGATTCCGCCGTATACCCTTTAAGAAATTTACACCCGATGCTTTCTGGTTTGGATGCCTGGATTAAATTTAAAGGTCCTTGTATGGGTATAACCGTCGTTCTCAATTCCTCATTTGTGATTGGGATTCCATTTTGAGGGGTATAAACGGAAAAAGCTCCGAAATGTGGGATTGGTCGAGAAAGGGTGGTCTCGGGGAATTGTTGATTCTGATGTTCGTATTTCAGTTGAATCTGATTGATGTTTCCGTTTGATAAAGTGTCTTCAGAGGATGCTTTTGTTGTGTCCAGATGGTTGTAGTTGATTTCCATTTTAGTAGTATTATATGAATTAGGGTGGATGTACCTACGTCGGAGTGTTGAATTCCAGTGATTTTTTATGGCGTTATCTGTTCTACCTCGCAAGAGTTTTGCAATTGATGCCCATTTGTTTCCATGGATTGCATGGGCATCCATTATAATCCGATCCTCTGCCTCTGCATAAACAAAAGTATTGTAGCAATCAGGTAATGTTTGGTATGACAGAATCGGTGAAGGAATGGAATGGTTCATTCCCGTGAAATGAACAAAGAAAATGTTTGTTTAGTCGGATGGAATGGAACATTCGTGAAGGAATGTTATTCTTTCTACTTTGTTAATTTTCATTCCTTAGCAAGAGGGTGTGAAAAATGACAACATAACCCTTTTGCATTGATGAAACTTCAGTGATACGTGTCTAAATTTTTTTTTTCATGATTTTAGTAATTTTATTTTCTAAAGTAAGTAGATAATGTAATAGAGTTTTAGCTATACAAAGGAATTACATAATATATTCAATTTAAAACCAGTGTGAGTGCGATATATTTTCCTTTATAGCAATAATATATTCAATTTAAAGACTAGGTTAACTTCTCAGATTAGCAAATTGAGCAAATGCATTTCTTTATCTGTTCCATTGTTACTCCAACAAAGTATTTATATCCCAAAAGATAACTGGTAGTTCTATCATTCAGTTATTTCAATCCAAGCAAATTGTTTACTAAGATCCTAGATATAACAAGCAACTTATCACCCTCAACAAAAAAAAAACAAACACTGACACGAGTTATCTGTTATTGGGTGATGACGTTTTTCTACACACAGGGGGTTTAACATACAAAACTCTCTAAAACTATGGAACAAAATTTGTGTTGGTATATATGATGATCAATTTGGTTTAATCACAAGACAATGAGCCAAACTTAATGTTGAAAAGACACTTCCATCTTCAGTAAATGCCTTTGATTCACCATTATGAATGATCAATGATGGAGATTTTCTATTAACATTGAGGTCTCGTCTTTTTGGTGTAATATGATTTCTATTATATGTCAGCCTTAAACTCACTGCACCTATGAAACTTGTAAATCTCAGCAAGCAGATACAGATAATCAATATACATATAGTCATATACAAATGATACACAATCAGAGTGGATTATGTAGTGTGATAGATTGTCATGTGAGCAACAATTGGGACAAAAGCCAATATCGGTAATTGAAAACCGTCATACTGTGTAATCCCCAAACAGCACTAAATTACAGGATTCTCTCATTGTGACATTAAAGGACTAGAGAAACTTAGAAGCATTCTAACCTTAATCAAACAACTTCTAAAGTCATGAACAAATGGCGTGACCTAAGTTATGTATATCATACACAACACAAAAGGACGAGGACACTGGATAATCACTTCGGCGTGAAACGGAGAACCAAAAACCCTACTATGGAACGGGATTTGTCATCGATGGTTAAAACATTTGATCAATTGACTAGCATAGATAACCAGTGAATCCTAAAACAAATGCATAAAAATATTAATACATAGACTAGATAATGACGCCGTCGAATGCTCTTTTCTTACCAGTAAAGGGCTTGCGCTCAACAGCAGGGTCCAACTGATTACACCACCGTAGACGGCACGACTTCCCAGAACGGCCAGGGATACCTCGTGCGATCAGGCTCCAGTTCCTCGCCCCAAACTTGCTCACAAGTTCACTTAAAATCGCGTCTTCCTCCGGCGACCAAGGTCCCCTAACTTTGCTCCTCTTATCAGCACGACCACCGCCTCCGCTGCCTCCTTCAACCATCACCACGTCGCCAACTTCTCCCTCTTCAGGAGCGTTGGAGGCGGCGGGAGCGATCGTATGTTCTTCGCTGTGCCCTGCATCGTCTTCCATCTCTTCACTTCCCCTCCGTCTCTTTCTCTCTCTATGTTCTTCCGTTTGGACTTCCTCTCTCTCTAACCGTACCAACCCGACTAACTGCAAAGTTGTTTTCCCTGAGATAAAATAATAAATGTTACCACTTCGACCCCTAAAATATACGCTAACTACACTAATGGCCCCATCTTTAAAAAGAAATTTTTGTAAAATATATTTAAGAAAAATATTTGGTTTCCTAATATTTTTATCGAGTAATGGTTGCAATAACTAAACATATGTTTGCAAAGTTAATACAAATAAAAAATAGTTAAATTGTATGTAATCGTATGTGATTGGGTTGCAATAACTAAACATATGTTTGCAAAGTTAATACAAATAAAAAATATCATGTATTTTTTAAATAAAATATATGAATCTTTTGATCTAAATTTAATGTTCTTTTCATTATATATATATATATATATATATATATATATATATATATATATATATATATATATATATATAGAGAGAGAGAGAGAGAGAGAGAGAGGTTCAAATGTTCTTGACAACTATTGTGTGACTGTGTGCACCAATAAGAATTTAGGAAATAATTAATTATTAAATAAATTATTTAAAGGTATTATAGTAATTTTGGCATATTTAAATATGGTAGATAATTAATATGTTCTTTATTATTCCTTTAAATATGGGATGTAGTCAAAATCTGTTGAAAAAACCCTAGCCGATCACGTCTACAGCGATTTATCCTCCCTCTCGTTTTCCCAGCATTGGTCCCTGCTATTCAGCGGGGTTTCGGAGGTTTTGGGCTACCGTAGAAGGGGAGATGTGTTAGAGGTTCGATCAGAGGGCAGGAGGGGTTCTGATGGGGCAAAGAAATCAACGATGAAGTCGAATCTTCATAGGCCTTGATCGATGGGGACAGAAGAGAAAGAAAGCGAGGGAGGAGGTATCGATCTCCGATGAGTGACTAGACCGAAGAACAAAGGGAGAAGCAGCGGGGTGGGGCTGTTGCTCCGATCGAAGTAGGTCAGGAAGTGGAGAGGATGTGGTGGTGGTTGCTGATTCTTCTTCTCCGGTGAAATCTAGGTATTTTTTTTTATTCATGTCTTATGATTATGGTAAATTACATTCTGTTAGATTATGGTAAATTACATGTTGTTAGAATATATTGATTTGAAGATTACATTTTGTTAGAGTAAATTACATTTTTTTTAATGTTTACTACATTCTATCAAAATTTATACTTTGAAGATTACATTCTATTAGAATACGTTACAATTTTTTAATGTTTGCTATATTCTATCAGAATTACAACCCACATTGTCAATTTAAAATATTGTATGCATTCTGCCAAAATTTAAAATGGCATATATATATATATATATATATATATATATATATATATATATATTCTGTCAGAATAATAATGGTAGTGCAGTAATGGTAATTGCACTTTAGAGTTAATGATTCTTTTAGAATTTGTGTTTGCCTTTTTTGTAATAGATTTGCTATGATATTTTTCCACAGAATGAACAGGTTCAGTAAAGTCATTCTTAAAGAATATGATATTTTTTTTAACCATTCTTAGTTTTTGTTGCATTTTTTTATAGGAATTGATTGAAGAATAGTTTGAAGACATGATAGGAAATGCTTGAAGAATGAATCAAAGATTGATCACACTCACATTTTAAGAATCTTGTTATGTTTTAAAGAATTACACTTGTTATTCTTTCAGAATTTTGTTATTATTCAAGAATGTTCTT